>NC_140950.1:55127362-55727362 GCF_014529385.1 Adiantum capillus-veneris
AAATTTAAAAATTCAGCAAAACCGACCGTTTTTTTCCACTGCACAAGGTCCTTGTGGGGTCCTTCTTTGGATGATTCTTTTGAATACCTCCAAGAGTGAGCCCTCCATAGTGCATGTATGCATGCCACCTACCCTTGACCTTATTTGTTAGGTCTATAATTGAAGATATTGTTGAGATCATGATATAAGTGAATAGTACAACTAAGAAAATCAAATATTGAGGGGTCTAAAGATATGTACATGTCAAATATAAATAATATAAGTGGAAAAAATATAAAGGGGTCAAAAGAAATCTCTCTCATTATGAGGCTATCATAAAAAGATAAATATTTTTGGTGTTCTAATGTTTTAGAAAAAAAAACAAAATAGATGTAGGAAGGGAAAAATCACAATAGTGAAAAAATATACACATAAATAAAACTTTTTTTTTTTTTTTTTGTTGGGGTGGAGTTACACCAAATATAAGAGAAGCTTACATGAAAATATTTCTATATGGAATAAAGAGTATGAAAAATGGTAAGAAAAATTGTGGTAATGGTGAGGCAATGTACAGAGCATAAATAACACACACCTAGGTAAAAATATTGAAATAAATACCAAAATAATTATGAAAAAATATTTTATTTAGGCCCTATATACAAAGAAATATTTACATACGCATGGGCCATAATATACTTATATTTTTTATAATTTTTATTTTTTTGGTTCAACTAGCCCAATGACTAGCTAATTGAGGGTTTTTTATTTCAGTAAGGAGATATGGGAAAAGTCCCCTAACTCACACGCACCTATATATAGTGAAAGGGTGAGGGTAACCACAGTGTTTGAGTGATTTGATAGGGGGGGATAACTCACTAAGGCAATCACAGAGAGCCGAAAAACGGCTATCATTAGCCCTCCCCAGGATGATGGTATATTCATGTACCATCATAGAGCATCTTTTCCAAAGAGAGTGCTTCAGAGTCCTTGACGAGATCTTCATTGTTTGGCCCCTCAGAATTTTGGCTGGAGTTACACTCATGCTTCATGGAACAATACTTACATGGGATAGTTGCCTTTTGCTCTGGTAGATCCTTTGGTAGAAGTCGACTCAAGTAAGGCTTCAAGCGATAGCCGTTTACCTTCCTGGAGTGCTCTTTCCCATTCAAGTCCATAAGTTGATAGTAACTTGAATTGAAAGCCTTCTTGACTATGTATGGCCCCTGCCATCTTGTTTCAAATTTGGCATCAAAACGATTATCGAGTCGATTGTCATACCTTAGCACAAGATCTCCTTCATTGATGCCTTTGTCCTTCAGTTTCTTGTCAAGCTTCTCCTTTGTCTGTGTGGCTTTCCTCTTATAGCACTCGTATGCTGCTTCTCTTTTCCACTCAAGCTCAGCTAAGGTAAGAAGTCGATCCATCCATGCTTCTTGATCATCTTGTGCTGATTTGCCATGAAGTCGCATTGTTGGAATGTTTAGTTCAATTGGCTGTAAAGCCTCTTGACCATAGACCAAGTGAAATGGTGTGAACTCCGTGGCTTCCCTATATGTGGTTCGATACGCCCACAAGGCACCATCCAAGAAGTCATCCCACAACTTTGTCTTGTTTTTCACCATCTTTCTAATGATGCCTGCAATGACACCATTAGCTTTTTCTACCAAACCATTTGATTGGGGATAGTAGGGTGTACTGTGACGATGTAGAATGCGAAGTTCTTCACAGACTTCTGTGAGCAATCCCTTTCTAAACCCTGGACCATTATCAGAAACAATCTCCAAAGGTGTGCCAAATCTACAACAAATGTGAGTGTAGACGAATTTGCTCACTGTCCTTTCATTTACCTTTGCCACACTTTGTGCTTCCACCCACCTAGTCATATAGTCTACAGCCACTAGAATGTAGAGTTTACCATTTTTTGTCCTAGGCATAGGACCCATAGCATCGATGCCCCACTTTTCAAAGGGTCCATTTGCAAGCACAATTTGCCTTGGACCATAAATCGATCTTCTATTCCCATTTACTTGACAATTGTGACAACTTTTACACCAATGTTGGACATCCACATGCAGACTTGGCCAAACATACCCCGCAAGCAAAATCTTCTTCACAGTTAATTCTTGGGAAAAATGACCACCACATGCCTCTTCATGCAAACCTTTTAGAATGGCTGGAATTTCCACGATAGTTGGTACTCTTCTGCACACTTTATCCTTCCCTCTTTGATAGAGGGATCCTTCTAGGAAGAGATACATGCTTGCCTTCTTCATGAGTCTCCTCTTCTAAGCTTTTGTGAAGTCTGGTGGAAACTCACCCTCCAAAATGTAGCCAATGATGGGAGCCAATGACTCCAATCCCTGGTACCTCGGTTGCTTCACAGCAGCCGTCACCATGATGACCTGCACTTCTTTCTTTACACATGCAATGGCTTGTTGTGCAAGTAAATCAGCATCTTCATTTTGTTTCCTAGGAATATGATATAATTGCACCTCCTCAAATTGATTAAATAGCCTACGGATGGTATGAACTTTGGCCCTTAGTCTTTCATTTTTGCATGCCCAAATGCCTAAAATCTGCTTCACAATGAGAAGTACATCCCCTTTTACCATGAGACGTTGTATACCATGGCCAATGCATATTTTTAAACCATGAAGTAGTGTGTCATATTCTGCTTCATTGTTTCTAGCTGAACTTGGTAGATTGAACTTCTCTTTCATGACCACCTCTCCACTTGGGTTGAGCAACACTAGCCCCCCCCCTGCTTTTCCTGTGGCTCGACGAAAAGCTCCATCAAAGAACAAGGTAAAAGCATTAGGAATACTTTTTGGTGGTGGCAATGGTAGGGTCTTTACTTCAGGCACCTTAATCTCCTTTTCATGCACCCTATAAGTGAGAATCCCTGCCAATTGTGCACGCACACTATCTTCTACCTTGAAAGAGTATTGAAACTCTTGCAACTCCATAATCCACTTTGAGATCCTAGTACTAAGATTCATTTGAGATGACACCCAAGGGAACAAATTCTCTGCAGTGAGGATTACAAAAGGTTTCGGGAGCAAGTAGGATCTAAACTTCTTTATTGCAAACATGAGAGAAAGCATCATGAGTTCTGCCTCCGTGTAGACTCTCTCTAAAGCATTCATGACCCTACTAGCAAAGTAGGTGGGCCGCATCCTGCTACTATAGGGATCTTGTTGTAGCAAAACTACACCAATTGTTTCTTTCCCAGCACTAGAACTAACAAAGAATGTGTACTCCCAACAAGGAGGCATGAGTGTTGGTAGCTCTGACAAAATGGCTTTAATGTTACAAAAGTACTCTTCAAGCTCACCAGACCATGCAAATTCTACTTGTTGTGTCAACTTTTGCAAAGGGTGAAGTAACTCCGAGGCTAAGTGAATGAAGCGTGACATATACTTCACCTTTTGAATGAATGAGATGACCTCCTTAAGACTGTTGGGTGATGGTAGCTCAATAAGAGCCTTTGCCTTTGAAGGATCCACTTCAATGCCTTTGTAAGAAACTTTATGACCAAGCAAGATTACTTCATCCTCACCTATATGGCACTTGTCGGGGTTGAGTTGACCTCCCATGTCGTAGAGCTTCTTTAAACCTTCTTCTACCCTTTGTAGATGCAATGATTTTGAGCTATAAATACAGAAATCATCAATGAACACCCTAATTGACTTTCCAAAGAATGCTTGAAACACCATATTCATGAAACGTTGGAATGTTGCAGGAGAATTTGTTAGACCAAATGGCATGACTCTAAAAGCATAACAACCCCAAGGAGTGATAAAGGTTGTTTTCAATTGATCCTCCAATGCAATCCCTATTTGAAAGTAACCATCGCACACAGTGTACTTCTCATGACCAGCTACCTCATTTAGTATCTCATCCTGGAATGGTAGGGGAAAGTGATCTCTTTTTGTTGCCTCATTGAGGGGACGGTAATCCACACACACCCTCCACTTGCCATTTTTCTTAGGAGTGACAAAAACAAGAGAGACCCACTCTGAATTCTCCACTGGATAAATGAAATCTGCTGCTAGAAGCTTTCTTACCTCCTTGAGTAGAGCCTGCTCCTTTATAACTCCTAGCCTTCGTAGCTTCTGAGCTTTAGGTGTGGCCTCAGGCTTTAACTCAATCTTGTGTTGAACAACATCTACCCCACGCACGTCGGTGTAGTCTTTAGCAAAAAGCCTAGGAAACTTCCTTAGCACACATTTGAACTCCTCTCTTTCATCCTTTGTAAGTGTTGTTGATAGCATACCTTCCAGCATCCCTTCATCTTGAACACCTTCGTTCTCTTGAGGACCTACCTCCTCCAAGCCTTGACAAGAGGTCTCTTGGTTGCTTGGCTTAAACCTTACCCCCATGACTTCGATGGAAGACTCCTCTTCAGTAATGCTGCCGCTACTTTCTTCTTCTGAAGTGCTATCGGTCCAACCTTCTTCCGTCTCACTTTGAGATGATTCTTCATGGAGCTCCTCTTGGCATTGCTCCTTCATGTCAAAGACAACCTTCTTATGATTGTCATTTCTACAAATTAATTTCCCACTCTCCCAATCCTGCAAAGCTAGCATTTTCATTAGCCATGGTCTTCCTAGGATAAATGGATAACCACTTCCCTTGGTCGACATAACATAAAAATCCACCACTTTCTTAATGCCAAAGGCCTCTACAAAGACATTTTTACAAATGCCTACACACCTAGTCTTGCTATTGTTTGCCATCTTGACTTTGATTTCAGGTGTCTCATGGATGTGCATGCCTAGTCTTTGCATGAGTCCCTCTGTCATGATGCAAATTTGTGCACCCCCATCCACTAGACCTTTCCTAACCAATCTTCCTTTGATGTAACAGTCTAGCACTGGTGTAATGTCCTCATTCATTTCAGCTTGTGCAATTTTTACAACAGGCACACTCTCTTTTACCTTTCTCCTAGTGCTAACTGCCCATGTTAAATCCCTCCTAACTTGTGGACATAATGCAAGAAATTGAGGCCATGAAATATCAGGACCCTTACCTCTCATGTCTTCCAACAAGTTGTACGGAGCCATACCATGTCCAAGAGGGAAGTCTTGGAGGTTGATACGACGTCGAGTCCTCTTGGTTTCCTTGGTTTCCTTTGCCTTCTTGCCTTGTCCATGGTCACTCTGTGATGTGACTCCTTCTTTCTCTTTACCTTTTCCTCGGCCACGCTTAATGCCATTGGCTTCCATGTCAACCTCATTTGAATTTGTCACCTCTACCACATGCACATTTGGATCTGGCAAAGGTGGAAATCCTTCTACCCCTTGTGGAGGTGGTCTTGGTCCATTTGGCCTTTGTAGAAGCCTTGGTTGTTGACCAGCTCCTTCTCCTGCATTCATCACTGGGTAATTCAAGTTAGGTCTCCCTGGCTCTCCACGGGGCCAAGGACAATTATACATCCCATGTCCAGACTCTCCGCAATTCCAACATTGCAAGACTCTCCTAGTTCGTGGCTCTCTCTCTTCTGACTTCTTTGCTTGTCCCTTTGGACCTACAGCTTGTGCAAGGTGAATTGACAGGCTGCTTAAAGATTTATTTAACTTCTCAATCACTTCAGCCGTTACCTTAGGAAGCTCCCTAGATGTTGATGCTTGTGACTTACCTTTGGGTCTAAGACCTTCTATTGGAACCTCTCCCCTTAAGCACTTGAGTTTCCTATACTTCTCAGCAGCCCTAGTTTCAACTGCATCAAAAGTAGCAGGTGCACCCGCCTCAACTTTTACCTTAAGGTCAGGAAAGAGTCCGGCTATGAACCTCTCCTTCTTTAAAAATTCTGCACCATCACCAGGGTTAGCAACATTTTGTATCCATAGAGCCCAAAGACATAGAAACTCTTGCTTGTACAAGTAGTAGTCATCTAAGTCTTTTTGCTTATGAGAAACAATGTCTTGCCATAGTTTTTGAGTGTTTTGGGGATCAAAGAAGTATTTCTTGAAACGATTCAAAACTTCCGTGTAATTCCATTTAACTTCCTCAGGCAAAGAGTCAAACCAAGTGCTAGCATCTTTCCTAAGGACCACCTCAAACATTTCTACACGTTCTTGATCAATTACTATCCTCTTGATACGGCAAGACATCTTGAAGTTCGCTAGAAATAATTCTGCATCCTCTCCAGGCTCTCCAAAGAAAAGAGGATATCCAAACATTTGGCGTTGGCTCTCCATTGAATTGATTTCAAAGTGACACGTTTTTGTTTTTTCTTTCTTTAAAAGCTTTACACAATAATATTTTCTAAATTGCAATCTATTCTGCATTAAAATAAAAATATTCACATCAAATGACCTATGATAATCAATAAGAGGTAGAATGACAGGGTTTGGTGACGCGAGAATTTCTCCTACTCTTTGGGCACCAAACATGAATACCATACGTTGTTGAAAATGGATTTTTCTACTAATTGCAATGTTTACTCTAATGTGTGGAGTGAAATGAAAGGGAAAAAACCTGTATTCCTAGGCCATTATCCATGGTCTATGCATGACCTAATTCTTAAAACAAAACAAAAATATAGACTTCCAAACTAAGGTCGTACCTAATGAGAGGCAAAATAAAAGGATTTACTGATGCGTTTATCTCTACCAACCTAAGAGGACCTAAAATTCTACGAATTACTCGCTGAAATTGCAACTTAGTACTAACAATTATATGTACCCTTTGCCTTGCAATGGGAATGAAGGGATCATACAAATTCTCTTGATTCATGCAAACTACTTGACTATGCTAAAAGTTGATCCTACACAAAAACATACACGAGTTGTTTTCCTCCGTGGGGGCACCAATTTGAAGCGGTCCGAGGCGGGCAACAAGAAGAGCAACCTCTAGACACCCTTCAAGGCTCTCGTGCTGCTTAATGGGGCTGCGGCAAAACACAACACAAACCAAAACAACAAACCCACAGCCAAATCCCAACTACACAAGGGGCACCACCTAGTTTAAGAGTGAACTAGGACGCAAAAGAGGAAAATCGGTAGAGCAACCCACAAACAAGCAAGGAATTTACACTAACCCTAACACCAATGGAACACTCTCACACACTAAAACACGAGAGAGAGAGAGAGAGAGAGAGAGAGAGAGAGAGAGAGAGAGAGAGAGAGAGAGAGAGAGAGAGATGGTGCTCGGGCTGCTTTGAAGTGTATCGTTAATGATCAAGCAACATAAATATATATATGTAAGAAAGAGAGAGAAGGGGGAAAGGGGTGCTTGTTGCACTAATGCCTTCTTACAAATCTGTCATGACCAATCAAAGTGAGATTAGTATTTGTTCAACATAGCCTGAGTAAATTACACCACAACACATCACAAGAAAAAAGCCACCCCAATCACTGTCTTAAGGCCAGGGGAGTCCTCTCCACCCTGTCGCCCTCTTACAGCATGTGGGATTTATGGCTAAATTGATAACAATACCCGGAGACAAGCTATCAAGAACTTAAATAAAACACCAAGACACTTACACATCATTATTGTCCATGACTTCACGTTGGAAGGGAGACAAGGTATCCATGCTTAGTTCAAATTCACCCTCCTTGATTCAGCATATGTTGGGCTTACACTAGTAGGAGAAATGATAGATTTCCTACTCTCAATTTAATGATCCCTCTCTCTTACAATGGCATAGAGTTCCCTTGCTAATCACCCCTAATACAACACATACATATGCCTAATGCCAATGAGATTCCAAGAGTGAGCCCTCCATAGTGCATGTATGCCTCCAAGAGTGAGCCCTCCATAGTGCATGTATGCATGCCACCTATCCTTGACTTTATTTGGTAGGTCTATAATTGAAGATATTGTTGAGATCATGATATAAGTGAATAGTACAACTAAGAAAATTAAATATTGAGGGGTCTAAAGATATGTACATGTCAAATATAAATAATATAAGTGGAAAAAATATACAAAAGAAATCTCTCTCATTATGAGGCTATCATAAAAAGATAAATATTTTTGGTGTTCTAATTTTTTAGAAAAAAAAACAAAATAGATGTAGGAAGGGAAAAATCACAATAGTGAAAAAATATACACATAAATAAAACTTTTTTTTTGTGGATTTTTGTTGGGGTGGAGTTACACCAAATATAAGAGAAGCTTACATGAAAATATTTCTATATGGAATAAAGAGTATGAAAAATGGTAAGAAAAATTGTGGTAATGGTGAGGCAATGTATAGAGCATAAATAACACACACCTAGGTAAAAATATTTAAATAAATACCAAAATAATTATGAAAAAATCTTTTATTTAGGCCCTATATACAAAGAAATATTTACATACGCATGGGCCATAATATACTTATATTTTTTTATTTTTTTATTTTTTTGGTTCAACTAGCCCAATGACTAGCTAATTGAGGGTTTTTTATTTCAATAAGGAGATATGGGAAAAGTCCCCTAACTCACACGCACCTATATACAGTGAAAGGGTGAGGGTAACCACAGTGTTTGAGTGATTTGATAGGGGGGGACAACTCACTATGGCAATCATAGAGAGCCGAAAAACGGCTATCAATAGTTCTATTATCGTCCTGGGAGGTCAAATATGACCTATGGGACCAAATGAACATGTCATGTGGTGTGAGTGGAGTTCATAAGTGACTCTCGATGCTCAAAAATGGCTGAAATGAGCGTCGCAATAGAGAGTCCACATCGTGGTTGGGAGAGGAAGGTATGTACGGAGAGATCATGGCTAAATATATGGGGAAAAGAGGACCTAATGTGGTCAAAAGCTGAGCACTCAAGTAGTGTGTGGTACTCACTCTCTCGCACTTGACGAGGGCATAAGGTGCAAAGTCGATGACACTCCTCGCCAGTGTCCCAATGTCGTGTCTCGCAGCGTAGAGAATAGGAGCTAAGACGAGTGGAGGCAATGGTGCGGATCGCACTCAACGGGATGGGCTCAAGGATGTAGGAATGGGTTCGGTTACCTCGTTCCGAGAAGAAGAGAGATTTGTAGTTTGGGGCAACGTGTGTGGTGTAATGGCTGAAGCGAGAACCTCCGGATTTCTCCCAAGCCGTGATACATTGGCGTTGTAAGAAAGCCTCATTAACTTGGGAGTCGATCGACGCATCCTTGACCAAGTGACATGCATCCCATCTTCCAAACCATTTCTTGATATCAAGCATCCACCCCGAACTTAGTATTTTGCTCTTGCATGTCTTTTGAACCATTTGACTTGCTTCCAATGCGATTCTAGGAAGTCGATGCAAAGGGCTATGTTGTGTCTTACGCATGTACTCCACAACCCTTTGCATGCCCAAGACCTCAATGGGAAGCAATCCGGACTCAAGAAGTAAGAGCATGTAGGGTGTTTGTGTCTTGACTTGGAGAAAGTTGGTGAGAAAACGCTTTTGGACATTCTCAAACTCTTTCCAAGTAGACTTCCCGATGCTTCCACCCCACACCTCCACTCCATAAAGAAGCACCGGTGTCACCAATGTGTCAAAGAGGTACTTTTTGAGAGCCCAACATTTGATCTCTCCTGCATTGCACATGGTCTCAAATGCATAATAGGCCCTCTTTCCGGCTTCCAAGCGACGCATTGCACAATCCTTCCATTTATGATTGGATGGAACCTCAAGGCCAAGGTACTTGAAGTGATCTACCACTTCAAGTTTCTCATTGTTATATACAATGCATGGATTTTCATCATTGAGGGTCTTTACAAGCATAACCTTGGTTTTGAATCCATTCACGATCAGCCCACTATGTAGGCAAAAGCGTTCCAAGACACTTATAAGCTTTTGTGCATCTTCTAAGGTATGTGCCAAGAGCACTACATCATCGGCATAAAGCAAAAGCATGATCACCGCATTTCCAATCTTAACCTCTTCTATGCCTTCTTGCTGCATAAAGTCAAGAACCATGCATTCCAATTCATCAATGAGTAGCCCAAAGAGGGTCAAATATGACCTATGGGACCAAATGAACATGTCACATGGTGTGAGTGGAGGTCATAAGTGACTCTCAATGCTCAAAAATGGCTAAAATGAGCATCGCAATAGAGAGTCCACATCGTGGTTGGGAGAGGAAGGTATGTAGGGAGAGCTCATGGCTGAATATATTGGGAAAAGAGGAGCTTATGTGGTCAAAAGCTGAGCACTCGAGTAGTGTGTGGTACTCACTCTCTCGTACTTGATGAGGGCATAAGGTGCAAAGTCGATGAGACTCCTCGCCAGTGCCCCAATGTCCTGTCTCGCAGCGTAAAGAATGGGAGCTAAGACGAATGGAGGCAATGGTGCGGATCGCACTCAACAAGATGGGATCAAGGATGTAGGGATGGGTTTGGCTACCTCGTTCGGGGAAGAAAGAGGTTTGTAGATTGAGGCAATGTGTGTGGTGTAATGGATGAAGCGAGAACCTCTGAATTTTTCCCAAGCTGTGATACATTGGCGTTGTAAGAAGGCCTCATTTAGTTGGGAGTCGATCGACGCATCCTTGACCAAGTGACATGCATCCCATCTTCCAAACCATTTCTTGATGTCAAGCATCCATCTCAAACTTAGTAGTTTGCTCTTGCATGTCTTTTGGACCTTTTGACTTGCTTCATATGCAATTCTAGGAAGTCAATGCAAAGGGCTACGTTGTGTCTTAAGCATGTACTCCACAACCCTTTGCATGCCCAAGACCTCAATGTGAAGCGATCTGGACTCAAGAAGTAAGAGCATGTAGGGTGTTTGTGTCTTGACTTGGAGAAAGCTGGTGAGAAAACTCTTTTGGACATTCTCAAACTCTTTCCAAGTAGACTTCCCGATGCTTCCAGCCCACACCTCCACTCCATAAAGAAGCACTGGTGTCACCAATGTGTCAAAGAGGTACTTTTTGAGAGGCCAACACTCGATATATCCAGCATTGCACATGTTCTCAAATGCATAATAAGCCATCTTTCTGGCTTCCAAGCGACACCCATTGGACAATCCTTCCATTTATGATCGGATGGAGCCTGATCAAGGCCAAGGTACTTGAAGTGATCTACCACTTCAAGTTGCTCATTGTTGTATACAATGCATGGATTTTTGTCATTGAGGGTCATTACAAGCATAACCTTGGTTTTGGATCCATTCACGATCATCCCTCTATGTAGGAAAAAGCGTTCCAAGACATGTATAAGATTTTGTGCATCTTCTAAGGTATGTGCCAAGAGCACTACATCATCGGCATAAAACAAAAGCATGATCACCGCATTTCCAATTTGAACCTCTTCTATGCCTTCTTACTGCATAAATCCAAGAACCATGCATTCCAATTCACCAATGAGTAGCCCAAAGAGGGTTGGGGAAAGTGGGCATCCTTGTTTGACACCAATGGTGCTTGCAAAAAATTCAAAAATTCCATCTCCCATACGTAATCAACATATCACTTTTTGGTAGATGCAAAAAGATTGCATGCATAAATTCTCTTGGCCCTTAAAGGCTTTGCATACGTCTCCAAAGATTTCCTTGCAGTACCATGTCAAATGCTTTCTTGAAATCCACAAAGCAACAATACAACTTTTCTCCTTTCAATCGAGATGCTTCCATAAGAACTCGAAGAGTGATAGGGTGACCAATAGTGCTATGATGCTTTCTAAAAACTGCTTGGCCAAGTGCACGTTTGCCATTCTTTTTAGTCCATTCTCTTATCTTCATCTCCATGATACATCTAAATAACTTTGCCATCAAAGAACCAACCATTATAGTGTGATAGTTGTTTACATTGTTTACATCTCCTCCTTTGTGCAAAGGTTTGATCCAATTTGCACTCCAATCATGAGGCATGCCATGCTAGAGTGCAAGGTTAAACATATCGCATATCCAATATCGTGTTTTCTTGCTTGTCCATTTAATCATTTCAGCCTTGATACCTTGAAGGTCCCCTACCTTGCGAGTAGCAAGTTTCTCAAGCGCGCGGCATACATCTTCAATGGTAAAGAAGGGATACATAAATGGAAGGGAGCTACAACACTCCATCTTATCAACATTGGATTGTTCATAGAGGTTCTTGCAATGCATATACATATCCTCAAGAGTCAAGTCACCAAAGCTCTCAACGTGCTTGCCTTTTAGATTTTGCCAAAACTTGCCACATGCATGTGCTTTCTCTTGCACTAAAAGAAGTTGTTTTTTGACTTCCCACCTTCTCCTCTTCTTTTGAACAAGTGCTTTTTATGTGTGTGAAAATTTCAAATAAACTTCCTTGTCTTTGCTTGCATCCAATCTTAGCAAGTGTTTTCGGGCTTGACTACATTCCATGTCAAACCATTTCTTCTTGGTGCTACCCTTCTTAGACCTTTTGCAAGACATGTGTTTCACTGAAAAGCATTCCTTCACACAAGAGCATATTAATTCTTTGAAAACTTTCCACTTGCATTCTAATGTTGGGCTCTCTTGATGCTCTATCATGCTTAACATTTGGTCCACCATATCAGCATATACAAGTGCTTGTTTGAAGTCTAGACGTAGGTACAAATGATTCACATCATGATTGGAGGCTACATGCTCGGGTCGTTTACCACACTTGAGGTCAATACTTAACATCCTATGATCCGATTCCAGTTTCCATTCACCAAGTGTAAAGCTTTGTATGCATTCTAGAGTGGCTTCCGAGAACAACATATAGTCAATCACGCTATCACCATTGTGCTTTCTACATGTAAAATCATTGGTGCCTTGCCATAGAAATACACCATTTGCAATGAGCATTTCGGTACTATTGTACATATGTAGAAGTGACTTTCTATAGTGATCCAGTTCTTTTTTCATTAACTTTGATTATACATGTAAGAGTCATCCATTCTTGAGACATGCAACATGTCGACTTGTTGTGTGGCGTGTTGTAACGTATTTGTGCGAGCATTCATGTCTCCAAAAACAATGACTTCACCTTGATCCTCGTAATGAGAAATGTCTTTCTCTAATTCAACAAAGGGCTGATATCTATCCATGTCCAAGTGAGCATAAGAGTTAGAGTCATAGTGAGCAATGTAGCAACTAGCCACAAACATGACTTGACCATTTGGTGGGCTGATTTTCAGCCATAAGTAGCATTTATACTTATCTTCTTTGACAATGGAAACATCTTTCAAACCCTTTTTGGTCATACATGCTACGCCTCCTTGGCCTCTTTGTTGCTTTGCACTTTTGGTCCACGTCAAAGAATACACATCGTATTTGTCAAATCCACGAATTTGTTGCACATCATGCTCCCATGTTTCGACAAGAAGTATCACATCAGAGTCATTGGTAAGCTCATCATTGCCAAGTCCTGCATTCCATGGATACCCGTTACAATTCCAAAATCTTATTTGCAAGCGTGAGTTGGTCTCATAGATCATTTGTCCCTATTTGTTGGGTGGACTTGCATCCTCCTCAAGTGGATTTTCTTCTTGAGATGACACCTTAACCTTCTTGCTTCTTTTCTCATATGTTTTGCGACGTACATTTTGTTGCATAAGAGTGCGATCCTCATATACATTACAACCCGTTCCTTTGAGGTAGATCCAACTATTGTCAAGGATGATCTCTCTCTTTACCTCATCAGCCATGGTACATATAATAGGTATTTCTCCCGAGTGAAGGACTCCTTGTTTTCCAACTCGATGTGCACCATAAGCCATGATTCTTGACATGCCAAAGTGTGTAACAAAAAACTCTTCAATAACAACCACAAGAGATTGGGGTGTTTCCATGCTTTTCTCCTTGATTCCACGAATGACGATGTTCTTTGAGCGTTTTTATCGTTCTTGCAATTCTTGAGTATCCACATTCTCTACATTCTTTGCTTGGAACGGCTTGCATGATAGGAGATGTAGAAACCACATTATCCTTACATATATCAGCCCATGATTTGGATGCATTTCTCATCTCACATACATCATGTCGTACTGTATACATCGTTTCCTTTTTCAATACATGATCACTCTCAACTTTGCTCAAGCGTTCTTTCAATACATTCATGTCAACAAGAACACGTTTACATTCTTAAACTTTATTCTCAAGATGCATCAAGTGTGTTGTTTGCATTTCAAGAACCTTCTTGAGATGCTCATTCTCCACAACGAGAACTCTTAAAGTGCCATTCTCCATTGCAACTGCGCGCAACTCTTCACCTTGCTTGTTGACGATTTCTTGTAATGAGATCAAGAAAGCCATTATCATTGCTGCCGTTGTTGTAGATGATGTGGTTGGATTAGTATAGAAATTCCTTGGAGATTTTGCATCATTCTCCATGGCGAGTGTGAATTTTCCACCCTTGCGAGTTTTGTCTGACATTGCCTTCAAGTCGGCAACAAAAACGAAAAGTTTTGATAGTTTTTCCAGTTCTGAGATGCTATTACATCAAAGCCTTCCATTACATAGAAAAATTCTGTCTTTACATCAATGTGTAGAGGGCTTTTTCCTCTTCGATTGAGGCTATAGATCACCTAAATCGGAGTTCAAATGAGCAAGTTATGGTCAAAAGAGTGAACTGCTATCTACTAGGTCAAAATACGGCTGAGAGAGAGAGAGAGAGAGAGAGAGAGAGAGAGAGAGAGAGAGAGAGAGGGAGGTTATATAATGATAGGGAAAGAGAGAGGAAGAAGACTCAAATCTTGAGGATGGAAGGGCGATTGCTTGACGAGGAGGGAGGGCGGTGAGAGAGGAGGTGGAGGATGTTGGAGGACGAAGCTGAGGAGGAGGAGCAAGGGAAGAGGAGGAAACACATGGGCGGCAAGAGGAGGAAGGGGAGGTAGGGAAGGCGGCCCTCCAAAACAAAAAAAAAGCTCTCTCCATTGAGCTCGCTTGAAGACCTAACTCATATCTTTCTCATCCTGGCTCCAATTGCCGATCTGAAAAGACCAGCAAGCTCCATAAATCAAGCTTTATGTATATACCACTTCAAAACACCTTGGACCACCTATTCCCATTTTCCTTACCTGTCTCAGATTTGCAACTAGTTTTAGCTTTAAACTGCAATAACTTTCTCACTAGGGCTCCGTTTGATGAGCCGTTTGGACCAGTTTATTGAGCACTTCAAGCTCTACCTTTTTAAGGAGAAAATAAGTTCTTCATTCCTTCCTCGCCTATCAGCCCAATTGGTTCACTTTGGTCTACAAAAAACCACACAATGAATACATTCCTGCTAATCTAATGCAATAAACAATTCTAACATAGTTCTTAGATTTGTCGAAGTTCATGGATACAAACAAAACTTTGTTTTCGAGCTTGTGCACGCAAAGCGGCACAACAACGCAACCTCATAATGTTGTCAAGAAAGGACAAGAGGATAAAGGGTGCAAATGTAAGAAAGCTTTTTATGGGTTGAAGCAATCTCCTTGTGCTTGTTGATACTCATTTGGTCAAACAAGGTTTTTGTAACCGTCTGAAAGAAAGCACATTATATGTAAAGCATGAGGGTGATGTTCTTCTCATTGTTGTTCTATATGTGGATGATTTGTTGATCACTGGTCCAAATTAGGCACATATTGCTGAATTTAAGACTGGTTTGAATGCTACTTTCAAGATGAAATATTTGGGGCTATTGTATCATTACTTGGGCATACATTTTTAAGCAGTGTGATGGTGGTATTGCCTTGTGTTGGACAAGTTACATAGAGACCTTGCCATGTAAGCCTGGACTTAAGGATTGCAAACCTATGGTCATTCCCATGGAAACAGGTTTGGAATTGAGTCTTCATGATGCTGGTGATCTTTCTGATGCCACTGTTTACCAAAGTTCTGCTGGCTCCCTTATTTATGTATGCAACACGCGCCCGAACATTCAATTTGCAATCTCAAAGGTCAATGGATTTATGCATAGCCCAGGGTCAAAGCATTGGCATGCTAACAAATGGATCTTTCACTACTTGAGTGGCAATCTACATCTTGGGTTGTTTTATCCCAAGGGGGAATCATTTCCATGATTTTTTAGTCTCACATTGGGCTGGTTGTTATGACAGACAAGTGGTTTTTGCTTCATGCTTGATAGTTCATGCATATCATGGTTCAGCAAGAAGAAACGTATTTTTTCCACTTCTAGTTGTGTGGTTGAGTACAAGGTAGTCTTCATAGCTATGGTTGAGTGTGTATGGATCAGATGTCTTATGGCTGATTTGGGTGTTGGACAAGACATTGCCAATACCATCTACATTGACAGTTAGAGTGCATTGGTAGTTGTGAGGAACTGAGTCTTTTGTACTCGCACAAAGCACATTGAGGTGCATTACCACTATGTGAAGAAGAGGCTCTTTTAGTAAGAGAGATTAGCATGGACTAAGAGCCAACACAGGACAACCTTCAAGTCCTTTTCACAAAGGCATTGTCTCCTTAGAAGTTCAAAGATTTCTGCAAAGCTCTGATCTTACTCCCCTTTGTGGACTGATCATGTCCTCAGGGCATGGCACTTTTCTATACTCTATGTACTAGCTCTCCTAGCCACATCACTCCTAGGGGGGATTTGTTACCAGATACCTGTGGTAGAGATGTGTGTAAACACATTTTATTCCCTCACTAGGAGATTTTTTCCCCTGTGCATTGTATTTTATGCCCATCACTCTAGGGATAACTTATCTTTCCATAGCACACTAGATATACCACTCTCATTGTGTGCCCGCTTGAGCTTCCTTCATCTTCTCCAAGTTGTATGTGTTTGTCTGCAACCCCACAAGACTCTATTTCCAACAGAATCTTGTGGGATTTGCATGATTGCGCTGACAGAATGAAAATCTTGGGCATATACATTGTAACAATGCATCCAATTTTTCAGAATATGCAAGGTGCACTCATTTAGATCTTTTCCATGGCGTAATCTATTTTACAGCTTGTGCTCTGTATTATAAAAGTATAGTTGTACAAAGAGTGGTGCTATGCTAGATTCTTGATTGGGACTCAAGGGACAAATGCTATGATATATTTGACCATGCACTCTAAATGTGTGAACTCCTCTACCTCTCATAAATCTATCATCTATATGTGTACCAAAACTATTATATACACGTAAGTTTTGCAAAAGTTCTCTACTTGTTGATGTCTTGCCATGAATGAGATACACCAATTCGTTTGATGGAGGAAATAATGGAAGAAGCTTCGCTTCACTTCACCATTCCCACAACAATACTTTCTAACAAAAGTTTAAAATGTTTTCCTTTCACTTAGGTTATTACTTGTCATATTGGAGAGAAAACAAAGAGGAGATAGTATTGGACCCTTGGTTAGGATACCCATAGCATATGGAAAAACACCCCTTTTTAACATTGTTATAGTTCCGTTCATTATATGCAACATA
The DNA here is from genome assembly GCF_014529385.1 of Adiantum capillus-veneris. Taxonomy (NCBI): domain Eukaryota; kingdom Viridiplantae; phylum Streptophyta; class Polypodiopsida; order Polypodiales; family Pteridaceae; genus Adiantum; species Adiantum capillus-veneris. Next base: position 55,144,616 of record NC_140950.1, read on the forward strand.
TGTCATGTGTGAAAATGTGCCTACCACCACACCATCTTGGTTGTGATCATTCACCATTACAATTTTCTCATCAATATCACCAATTTCATTTCCCATTCACTCTAAAGTAAAATAATAATTTCCATGTTCCAAAATGCAGGGAGTATCCAAACTATCATGATTAAGTTGGTGTACAATAGGAAGCATTGATCGGTCACTTTGCAAAGTGTTTTGAATTTCTTGCAAAGGTTGTCAAACCCTACTTCTTGCCTTCTCTCATCTAGTGTAAGGTGTGAGCTTTGTCCAAGTCACTAGGGTAATAGTCAACAATAGTAGAAAAGGGGGAATTATCCCACATGTAGTGGTGCAAGGTTGTAGAGGTATTTGAAGCTCATTTCATGAAGAAGGAAACCATTCCATACTTGCATTACATATCTCTTTGTTAAGGTGAGCTTGTGATGGGCTAGAAAATACTCAAGATTGTGTTTATGAGTCCAAGTTAATCTATCTTGGAGCCTAATTTTCTTGATTGATAATCTAGCCTACACACACTCACTTGTGTGAATGACATTTGTCTTTCATCCACCCTAGCTAGCACAATACCATTCCCATCAAGTGGTATCAAAGCTCCAAGTTATGCTAGCTAGGTTTGTTGTCACGCTTTTGTGTGTTAGATTTCCTAATCCTTATTTTCATTAGCTTAATAACCCGATTCCCTACTCACCAATTGGGCATGAGCATGCTCCACTACCTTTTGGTGATTAGGTGAGGCGAACTTGCATTTAGCATTGATTGTATGTGCAAATTTCCAATTAGTGTGCATCCTTTGTGTTCACTTCCAACCCATGTTGCATTAGCATTACTCTTGCCGTATTATTCAATTGCTTGTGCAATTTATGTGTGTGCAAAGTGCTCATCAAAGCCGTTTTGTAGATCTCTCACATGCTTCAATCGCAGCTTGTTTGGCCATCTTATTAAGATATCAAAATCCTCCAATTTTTAGCTATTAATTGACTGCTTGATCACTTAATTTTTGAGGACATCAACCCGTAATTACCACCCCCTATAAAGGGTGTGTGTGGAGTGGTGTGTGCATAAATGTTTTTTAAAAGAATAAGCTTTTTTTTTCTATTATTAGTGTCCTTCACGAGAAAATACATAAGGCCTCTTGGCTAGCTCACCAAATATAAAGCTTTCACCTTGAGGGTCATGGGGTCAAGCTCCCATTGTGGCCTTGTGGACGGATCTCAAGCGGGCAATAAATTGTGCCTTTTGAAAGTGGTCTAGTTTGCAAGTATGGATTCACATATGATTGCATAAGTCAATCACGACCTCACCTCGCCTCTTCAAAAGGCTCTATAGCATTTTTCAACTTTATAAGTGGCCCTTATTGTGGCTCACACGGAGCTATAGCTCCACCACCAAAGCCCTTTTATGGTGCACCTTCCCACATGATGATTTACCTCAAGAGCCCCTGTTAAGCAAGCAGTCCCACAAGAGCAGAGGGACAAAGGTTTAAAGCATATGATAGCCTTTAAGGGTTTGCTCCCATTGAGTTATAGCAAAGCACTTTAAAAGAGCTCCAAATCCATTCAAAGCCAAAGCCCAAGTAAAATCATCAAGCTTCTAAAATACCTACTATATATCCCCTCAAGAAGGATTAAAGATTTTAAAAAAGCATTCAAAGGTGACCGATTGTACTTCAAAAGGTTGCATTTGGCTACTTCAAAGCAAAAGGCACTACCTCTTGGTGAAGAGGAGCTTCAAAAAAGGAATCCTCTCTCTCTCTCTCAATTAACCCTAAAATTTTGCAACCAAGCACAACCATTTTTGCAATGTATGTCATAATCTACATTTATGGTGATGATTTCCTAGTTGCATTTGTGTAAAGAGGTAGATACTAGATAAAAGAGTCTCCTAAGCTAAGACCCCTCTATTAGCACAATGGGAAGGAAGGGAATAGATATGATCAAAGGGGAATCATTCCACAGATGGCAGATGAAGCTTAGGGGCTACTTGATGAAGAAGACACTATGGGGAGTGGTGAGAACATCACTAGATGAGCAAGAGGGAGTGCATAATAGGTCATTTAGTTCACAATATTTAGAAAAGAACAAACAAGTACTCTGCATCATTATCACCGCACTTCACGACAACTATGTTCACTTCATTGATGAATGTACAAGTGCACATAAGGTGTGAGGTCCCCACCCCGCCGTATCAACCAACGGATTTGATGGTGAACCTGGTGGCCACTAGATCTATTGCGGAAGCAAACAAAATGGTTCAGGGTTCGATTAGCGGACGATCTCTCATCACAAAGTGAGTCGAGTTCGAGCCTACTAGCAAGAAGATCTAGCTCCACCTCACAGGGGAAGCATACTTAAACTATCTAGCGATCCTAAGACCCACCTTCCAAGAGGAGAGAAACCCCGAGTGCCTTTTTCCCCATGTTTCAGAGGCACGTACTCTCGAGATTTCACCGCTCTAGGGGCAATGAGTATTACTAATATCGAAGTAAGCACTACGGGGATAGAGAGTTCCCGACCAATTGGGACCACCCATCTCGTAGGCATTGGCAACCTGAGCCAAGCCCTCACTTTCCACCCCCACACTCACACTTCCTTGTGTGAACTAATTACTACCAGAAAGGTTGTTCAACATAAACATTCCTTGTTTTAATTCCGAAGCACATTGTTCGTTAAGACAGCCCTTCAACCAGTATTGCAAACAACACCAAGACAGTATTCTAGTAAAAATTCTACTCAAACTTATTCATTAAAATTCCAATGTTCTGGAGGTACAACATTGCCCCTCCAACGAGACTTCACTCCTCCCGTTGTCGCCTAGCTGCCCATACAACTAGGTATATCCACCGCATAGAAAGCACATCATGGACACTCCCACCGCATAGAAAGCAAGAAGTGGGTTCCCACCGCATAGAAAGCAAGTCGTGGGTATCCACCGCATAAAAAGCAAGTCGTGGAATCAAGAGCCCTTAACAAGGAACTCTGCCCCCTGTGATTAGTAGGGGGGTCAGGACTGATTCAACATTGGAAATAAAATGAACATGTCGAGCTAAATTTTCCCTAGCAGACATTCTTTCCTAATTGCAACCAGCATACCCATCAATCATTTCCTTCCTACTTTAGAACTTAATGTACAATGAATTCAATGCCGAGGTTTCCGTCGGATTTCTCCAACATGTTTGGGAATATGTTCATTCCTTAACTAAACGTGTGCAATGTTAATTTAAACAGCTTGAATGAAATTATGACTTACCTCTTCCATTTCTTCATCAATGGCCCGCGAGATGGCAGGTATTTGTTCCTCCATGGGAGCTTTTCCCTTTCCATTGACATTGCTCGTTCCTGCCTCGTGGTCGTGGGCACCACCGAAGCGAGTTCTCTTAACCGGAGCCATTTTACTCACTACTTTAATTAATTAGCTTGGAGAAAAATCTAAGGTTCGCAAGCGTCATAACAACCCAATAGATAGATTAGCAACATCAATTAATCCCCCCTATATGAGAGGTCTAGATTTTTCATATAGCAATCATTATGGATGACACATAATCATGTGGGAACCGGCTCTAAAGATAATTACTCGTCTTACATGATTAATAATAATAGGATTTCACTAATGGAATTACCAGAGCGATGAATTAAGTATAATTAATCTCTTTCCTAGCAAATAGACGGTGCAGATTCACCTTATGCATAGGTGTAAGAAAAGTCAACTCTTAGAGACTTAACGACGGTTTAATTTTTCCTTAATTACATCTTAATTCATAAGAGAAATCAATTTAATTTAGCTACAATATTGATGAGTGACAAAAAGAGTGATTCTCATCAATCTACACAATTATCGGCTTACCGATTAATTACTATGCTACCTAGAGAGAGAAAATTATAATAATCATGCACTAATCGTTAATCGAGAGTGATGAATGGCTGATAATTCAGCTATGGGATGATGATTACATAATAGAATATGGTTAAGGAGAAATTAGAGAGTAATTATAAAGAATTACGACTAGGAATAAGCATAATAGACGAGGAATTTAGATGGTAATGAAAAGAATTTACAAAAGGCATTAATTAAACCGTGGTTACCGTGATTAAGGGATGATAATCTTCTTAATTCTCTGATCTAAACGAGCTTCTTGAGGCGAGAATTCGGCAACACCTCCCTCCTTGCTTCTTCTTCAAAAGGTGTCTGTACCGGCAGCACCTTCCCAGTGTGTGTAGGTGTGTGTGTATGCACTATGTGTGTGTGTGTGTGTGTGTGTGTGTGTGTGTGTGTGTGTGTGTGTGTGTGAGCATAAGTGTATGTGTGTGTGTGTGTGTGCAGGCCTTTAAATAGGCTCCTACAGGCTGAAAATCGACCAGCCTTGCTAATTTCATCTGAAGGAGCACTCAGTCTCTGCATTGGCAAGTCCAGTTCCCCTACCCACCAAGTGTCAGGTTGGCTTGGTTAACTGACTCTGAGACTTAGTTACTGTCTTGGCAGCTTTCCCACGACTCCCACAAAGACAAAGGCACCCCCTAGCTGGTAGAGCTGATCTGGAGTGTCCTGGGACCTGTTCCCACACAGTCCCGGGCTCCGGTGCCTCCCCGCTCAATTTTTGGAAAAATTGATTTTAGGCTAAAACGGGTCATACGAGTCGGATTTTGATGCTGTGAATTGCTATACCGAGCCCTAACTAAGGCGTACTGGCCCGAGTACCTGCCATATTTAGCAACCCCTGGGGTCCAAAAATGCATTTTTTTCAAATTTGGGTACGGGTGCAGTTTTTCGAGACGATCAAAACCAGACGGGTCGGGTGACCAAAAACTTACTATTTTTGGAATTTTTTTGCAAAAATTATTTTAATTCACATTTGGGAGCTTTAAAAAATTCTAAACATCATGGCATTGACAGAATTCGGAAAATTACTAAAAATAGTAACTTTTTCTATTATGATCATTACATGGTACACGGTGCTCTTTTTGGTCGGGGTCAGAGACCTTACATAAAGCATGGGTTGTTCTCCAAGAAACCTTTGGGTCTAGAACTAAAAGGAGTAAAGTGAGCCTTGAAAGACAACTCTACAAAACCACATTGTATGAAGGAGAGGACATAGCTAGCCTTGTGAATAGACTTAAAAGCATCACAACCCAGCTTACTTACATAAATGTGATATACCAGAATATGAAAAAGTGACCGTGCTTTTAAGTGCACTTCCACCTTCTTATGACCACTTAGTCACCATCCTTGAAGAGAAGGAATCGGGTCGAACATTACAAGAGGTAATCAATTCTCTTCAAGCAAAAGAGAATAAGCAAAGGACCCATCAACATCATCAAAAGGAGCTTTTGTCATGTCCTCATCATCAAATGTAAATAAGTGTTATGATTGCAGGAGAATGGGACATGTAGCAAAGAATTATAACAACAACATGTCTTGCAACAAATGTGGTAAGAAGGGGCATCCTCCGCTACTAAAGTGGAGAGAGCAGTAGTGGTAGTAGCAACATCAAAAACTACAAAGTCAAGAAAGATCTCAGAGGATCATTTCATGTAATGGAGGACAAAGACCAAGATGAGAACAACCTCGTCCACTGTGATGACTTATTGTGAAGATTGTAGCCTCTCTAGTTCAAGGGGATATCTTTTCTTTTTGTCATCCTTTGTGGATTTGTCATCTTTAGTGGATATGTATTGAATCCTATGTGGATACTGTGTCATTCTTAGTGGATATAAGAAGCTTCAATGTATTGTCCTAGCTCAAACCTCAAGGGGAGGATTTCAAGGTGTGAGATTTGTCCTAGAGTCACTAGAGTATGAGTCAAGGAGAGAAAAGGGGGAATTATACCACATGTAGTGGTGCAAGGCTGTATAGCTATTTAAAGCTCATTTTATGAATAAAGAAACCATTCCATGGTTTCATTACATCTCTCTTGTTTATGGTGAGCGTGTGATGGGTTAGAAAATACTCAAGATCGTGTTAATGAGTACAAGTTAATCTATCTTGGAACCTAAGCTTTCTATCAGAGTGAGATTATTTTTCTATTTTTAGATTCCTTCACAAGAAAATCCATAAGGCCTATTGACAAGCTCACAAAATATAAAGCTTTGAACTTGAGGGTCATGGGGTCAAGATCCCATTGTAGGCTCGTGGGCGGATCTCAAGCGGGCAATAAATTCTGCCTTTTAGAAGTGGCCGGGTCTGCAAGCAAGGATTCCACACATGACCGCCTAATCCAGTCCGGACCTTGCCTCACCTTTGCAAAAGGCTCTGTAGCCTTTTTTGGCTCCGCAATCGGCCCTTATTTTGGCTCACACCATGATGTAGCTCCACCACCAAATCCCTTTTAAGGTGTGCCTACCCACGGGGTGATTTGCCAAGGCCTCAAGAGCCTGTGTTAAGCAACCATTCTCACAAGCAGGCCCCAAGGCTTAAAGCATCTGAGACCCTTTAAGGGTCGTGTCCCATCAAGATTCAAAAGAGCACTTTAAAGGAGCTCCAAAGCCATTCAAAGTTGATCCCCAAGGCAAATCATCAAGCTTCTAAAAGACCTACTCTATATCCCATCAAGAGGGGTTTAAAAGGAGTTTCCACAAGCATTCTAAGGCAACCAAAGTACTTCAAAAGGCTGCATTTGGCTACTTCAAAGCAAAAGGACTACCTCTTGGTGAAGAGGAGCTTCACAAAAGGAAATCTCTCTCTCTCTCTCTCTCTCTCTCTCTCTCTCTCTCTCTCTCTCTCTCTCTCTCTCTCTCTCTCTCTCTCTCTCTCTCTCTCTCTCTCTCTCTCGTGCAATTAACTCAAAAATTTTGCAAGCAAGCACAACCGTTTTTGCAATGTATATGATAATCTTCATTTATGGTGATGATTCCTAGTTGTGCTTGTGTAAGGAGGTATACACTAGCTCAAAGAGTATCCTAAGCTAGGACCCGTCTATTACCACAATGGGGGAGACTAGAATAACAAGCTCAATGGGGAAGGGTTATACAGATGGGAGACAAATCTTAGGGGCTACTTGATGAAGACGACACTATGGGGAGTGGTTAGAACGTCAATAGATGAACAAGAGGGAGTGCATAATAGGTCATTTAGTTCACAAGATTTAGAAAAGGACGAACATGTACTCGGGATCACTATCAACGCACTTCACAATAACTATGTTCACCTTATTTATGAATGTACAAGTTCACATAAAGCATGGGTTGTTCTTGAATAAACCTTTGGGGCTAAAGCTAAAAGGAGTAAAGTAAGTCTTAAAAGACAACTCTACAAAACCACAATGTATGAAGGAGAGGACATAGATAGCCTTGTGAATAGACTTAAAAGCATCACAGCCCAGCTTACTTACATAAAATGTGATATACCAGAAGATGACAAAGTGAACATGATTTTAAGTGCACTTCCATCTTTGTATGACCACTTACTCACCATCCTTGAAGAGAAGGAATGAGCTCCAACATTACAAGAGGTCATCAATTCTGTTCAAGTAAAAGAGAAGAAGCAAAAGGGCTCATCAACATCATCAAGAGGAGCTTTTCTCGTGTCCTCATAATCAAATGTAAAGAAGTGCTATGATTGTGGGAAAATGGGACATTTAGAAAAGGATTACAACACCAACAAGTCTTGCAACAAATGTAGAACCAACAAGTCTTGCAACAATTGTAGCACCAACAAGTCTTGCAACAATTGTAGCACCAACAAGTCTTGCAACAAATGTGCTAAGAAGGGGCATCCTCCTTCTTGGTGCTACTAAACTGGGGAAAGCAACAGTGGTAGTAGCAACATCAAAAACTACAAAGTCAAGAAAGATCTCAGAGGACATTTCATGTAGTGGAGGAAAAAAACCAAGATGAGGACAACCTCATCTACTGTGATGACATATTGTGAAGATTGTAGAATCTCTAGTTCAAGGGGATGACTTTTCTTTTTGTCATCCTTTGTGGATCTGTCATTCTTAGTGGATATGTATTGAAATCTTGTGTGGATACTATGTCATTATTAGTGTAGAGCTTTGACCTTGGTCATGGGGTCAAGCTCCCATTGTGGGCTTGTGGGTGGATCTCAAGTGGGTAGTAAATTATGCCTTTTAGAAATGGGCGGGTCCACAAGGAAGGATTCTACACATGACTGCCTAAGCTAGTATGGACCTTGCCTCACCTTTGCAAAAGGCTCTATAGCCTTTTTTGGCTCCGCACAAGTGGCCCTTCTTTTGGCTCACATCAAGATGTAGCTCCACCACCAAATCCCTTTTAAGGTACGCCTTCCCATGGTATGATTTTCCAAGGCCTCAAGAGCCCCTGTTAAGAAACCATTCCCACACTCAGGCCCCAAGGCTTAAAGCATTTGAGATCCTTTAAGGCTCTTGTCCCATCCAGATTCAGAAGAGAACTTTAAAAGAGCACCAAAGCCATTCAAAGTTGATCCCCAAGGAAAATCATCAAGATTTAAAAGACCTACTCTATATCCCATCAAGAGGGATTTAAAAGGAGTTTCCACAAGCATTTCAAGGCAACTGAAGTACTTCAAAAGGTTGCATTTGGCTACTTCAAAGCAAAAGGAACCCATTTGGATACTATGGGGAGTGGCCAGAACGTCACTAGATGATCAAGAGGGAGTGCAAAATAGGTCATTTAGTTCACAAGATTTATAAAAGGACAAACAAGTACTCTATATCATTATGATTGCAGTTCAGGACAACTATGTTCACTTCATTGACGAATGTACAAGTGCACATAAAGCATGGGTTGTTCTTGAAGAAAAATTTGGGGCTAGAGAAATAAGGAGTAAAGTGAGCCTTACAAGAAAACTCTACAAAACCACAATGCATGAAGGAGAGGACATAGCTAGCCTTGTGAATAGACTTAAAAGCATCCCAACCTCGAGGAGTCCACTATGTAAAAATTACATATAGCACGTTGTCGTGCAGCTTCGCTCCCATGCTAAGAAAGATGCCAAAAAAATGCACATCAAGATTATTTGAAGCTTACCCTGATTAATGGACAGTGTTCAGTGCTTGCTAACAAGCTAGTTTACAATTAATGTATGCCAGATGCGGCTTAAAAGGGCCAACGGATGCCTTAATGATGCTAAAAAGGACTATGCTTAAAGTGAGCACAAGTGGGAGTTTATGATCTAGAACTAAAGTGCTTGAGGTTCTCTACTGGCCTGTCTTTGCGGCTAGTCAATTGGAGCTACAATGAAGAAGTTATGGTAGTTTGAAGTTTAAGTCAATTGCAAATTCGTACCGGATTGGGCAACTGCAGCTGAGGTGACATAGATGAAGTGGATGCACAAGCCTGAAGTACTCACTTTGTGGAGTGTATCGGTCTTTTCAAATCAGTGATCAGAGTTATGATTACCAAGATATTGCTCGATTAAATTTCATCGGGGGCCAGTTTCGTACCAGTTTGGTTGGCTCAGTCAGTGTGCCATCTGGGAATTTTGGGCTGCAGCGAGGATTTCAAATGCAATAGAATAAGTGCTTGAGGTAGGAGTGATTTGGTTGAGATGTATGATGGATGTGGTGCACTTCAGAGAGCACAATAAGTGCTTGAGTGGAATCTCTTTTAAGGTCGTCTCTTGATACGGGCAACAAATTTCATGATGAGATTGTTGGACGGGGCTGTTGGAGGAAGTTGTTGAGCTTGGCATTGCATTGGCCAATATGTATGCCAAATGTGGTGCCCTTAAGAAACTATGGCTGCCCAAGTCAAAGTGGCTTCCCAGTAGAGTAAGGATGCCCATTAAATCAATAGGTTTTTTAGTGAGGAAAGAAACGAAAAACAAATGGATGGTGTCGTGCAGCAGCGCAGTGGCGGTAGCGTGGATGGAATAGCTTTGCTCACGCAGGCCGGCTCAATCCTCAAACGTCTTGGGCCATGAAGGGAAAGTTGTAGCTCTCTGCATGGCGTTCCTTTTTGGCATCGGTTCCACAAAAATTGGCACTGCTGAAAAATCCTGTTGACACGTCACCAAGGGGTCGTTTATGCACTCCCTAGCAACGGCGACGTCGTCGTTGCTAAGGGAGGGGGGTTAATAAAAAGGGAGGTTCTTTTTTAGGGCAAGGAAGGAGTTGTTTTTGTGGGGAACTAGGGAGGAGAGTGTGTTGAGACGATAGAAGAGCAAGGGAGGATGGGAGCTCGGAAGGAACCAAGGAGAAAACGCTCTCTTTCTCTCTCTCTCTCTCTCTTTCTTGTCCACGGCTAACAAAGCAAGAAGAAGGGGGAAGATCCGAGAGCTCGGAGGGAGAAGGTGAAGCAAGGCTTTTCCTCTCGCTCTCTCTTGTGCTTAAGAACCAAAACCAAGTCTCTCTCTCTCTCTCTCTCTCTCTCTCTCTCTCTCTCTCTCTCTCTCTCTCGTGTTGGTGGAGAAGAGTCAAATTGACTATGCACATTATGCTCACTGCAAGTTCGAGAGTTTGAGTACCACACACTACTAGAGTCTGAGTACCACACACTACTAGAGTGCTCAACTTTTGGTCACATCTGAACTTGCTTCTCTCACATTTTCAGCCATAACTTAGACCTACATACTTTCCTCTCCCAGCCAAAGTGTGGGCTCTCCATTGCGACTCTCATCACCGCAATTTTGGAGCATCAAGAGTCACTCATCAGCCATACACATACTACATCACTCTACTGGCTTATCGCTCCAATCAAGGGTCACTCTAGGCACATGGAACCTCTTCCCTCTATCACCTTTTCTTTAGAAAGTATACCATCATGACATGCCCAACCCCAATACAATCCTGCCTTACACCAGGTCAGGCTTTTGCATAAACTTATACAAAGAGGGCAATTATAAATAGGGCACAAGTGATGTAACGGCTTCATGAGTCCACATCAGCACTTGTGTAAGGCAGGATTGTAGTGGGGTTGGGCCATTCTTGGCGAATTCCCCTACTCATAGCTCCATCCTTACCCTTCAAGGATCCACACTCCCATTACCCTACGCCTTCTTTAAAAACTGCCATGCTACCAATAAGCATCTAGACATGGGTCGCGAGTCTGAGGGGTCTACAAAAGAACGCAAACTTTCCTTACTGCTACTAACCTGGGAGTCATCGTAGAGTGCCACTGATCAAGTTTTTGCTAACTCAAAAATATCAAGTTCTACACTCTCATGATACTTGTCATTTCCTCTAGCAAGTGGTATGTTCTCGGTTGCATCCATGAATAAGCCCGTGTGTTTCTTGCTTGGCTTGAACCCTTCCTCTTTTCACTGATTGTGATGCAATCCCTCTCCCTTGAATCTTAACACCTTGGCACTTTCTACTATTACTCGACTTCTCTACAATAGACTCTCCTTCCATCATTTCACAAAGCTATGGTTCTTTTTTTTCTCTCACTTTCTTGCATAAGTTTCTTCCTCTTAATTTTTCAAACCATACCACCCTTAGATGCTCCCTCTCCCTTTCAGTATGGCAAAATAGGTTCCACCTTGGAACTATTCCCGCAACACCATGCTAAAAGTCTACACCAAACCTCTCTATGGATTTGTGGCAAAGAGCCTTTACTACTTGCAACAACCTTGCAGATTTATACCTCTCCTTCAAAATTGGGCTAGCAAATTATGGTGCTTTATTACCTCTTTATTGCCACCCTACTTTAATATTCAAGTTGTTAGAATCAGAACAGAAGTCCTTATTATATCCTATGTGAGCCACATCTTTGAGCTTTATCTCCAAAAATTCACAAGGCTCCTTCAACCATCCTTTGTGGGACTTTCACCCGTTTGCTAAATTTGTTCAACTTTCCGTAGTAGTATCCCCCATTCCTCCCTCAATACTTCGAAAGAAGTACTAATAGTTTTTACCAGACTATCACTAAGGGTGTTACATCAAAGGCCCCTTAAGATATCTAGTCTCTTTTTTTGTGGACATAACTTTTAATAAGTATCTTGCGACTCGTGAAATACTCTATCCGTTTGAACCATTTTTTTTGCGGTGGATGGAACCTCACTTTAAGAACCTATATGTTTTTATACATATAGATGGACATTTCAAAGAATAGCTATAGGTTATACCTTACATTTATGACCCACTTGTGCCCTTATTCCATATCTATAAATCCATGCATTGGTTTGTTACTACCAAGGTAGAACCTTTTCACACTCTATCCCTTTGAACCATTTTTTTGTGGTGGATGGAACCTCACTTTAAGAACCTATATGTTTTTATACATATAGATGGACATTTCAAAGAATAGCTATAGGTTATACCTTACATTTATGACCCACTGGTGCCCTTATTCCATATCTATAAATCCATGCATTGGTTTGCTACTACCAAGTTAGAACCATTTTCACTCCCATTCAGGAGAGCCTACCTCATGGTACACTTGAGTCAAGCCCTTCAATGTTTTTCACCGAACCCCATTTCCCTCCAAGAGCTTACCAACTTTCCCTTATAAAGTGCTCACCAAATTTTCCCTCCAAAAATACTCACAAAATTTTCCCTCCAAAGTGCCTATATAAGCAAGAGCCTCAAAGAGAGAATTTTGTATTCATGGAATGCCCTGATGAGACTCTATAAGTCGAAACGCATTGGCAAATGCCATGGGTTAGTAAAATCTCTCTTGTTCCTTTGTGGCTCCCTTCCCTCTCTTATGCTTATGTGAAGTACTAGCATGCTTGGCTTTTATCATTAATAAACTTTCTCACTGAAGCCAAGGCTTTCTCCCCATGCACGCATGACAAACCCATCATTCATGAAGATGCATGCAATGGTATCGATGCCCACTAGCATGAAGGGGCGTCTTCATGGGGACGGCAAATAAAACGTCATAATTCTTGCCCTTGGTCGGATCTTTCATAGAGACGGTCTGCACTTGGCCTTCCTTGTCGACGTAGGAAATTTTAGTATTTGGAATCTTGTCGCCTATGACTATGAGGGTCGTGGCTGTGCTTGTTGCAAATATGGCCCGAAGAGAGAGGGTGGCCCTCCTATGTGGGAAAGAGAGAGGCAATATGAGCCTCAGGAAAATGGCATGGCTCGCAAATGATGGCAAAGGTAACAAACTATAGGCCCTGTTGGAAAAGGGGAGAGGTGGGAGCTTTGGTAGCAAAGACGGGGTGATCATGGCCTCCAACATCATCATCTCCTCCTGCTTCCTCTCACAAACGCTCCCCCCCCCCCCCCCCCCCCCCCCTCTCTCTCTCTCTCTCTCTCTCTCTCTCTCTCTCTCTCTCTCTCTCTCTCTCTCTCTCTCTCTCTCTCTCTCTCTCTCTTGGCAACCCTAGTGGCAACACCCTTCTCCTCCTGCTTCATCCGACCTCCCCCTAGGCGAGGGGCTACCTTGCGGGGTGGGGTCCAGGTCTAGCCAGCACTACAGCAAGCCACAAAGCTGTCCCAACCAGCCAGTTTTCTGCTCGCCTTGATCATCATGGACTCTTGATCTCGCCCTCGTCATGCCAACCGGTTTCCTGCTTGCTCTGGTCACGGACTCCTGAGCTCGCCCTCAGCATGGCTAGCCTACCTTGACCTTGTCAGTGCTATTTCTCTGTTGTCCCGCCTTCCACAGTGTTACTTCTACACAGAGTATAGCTGAAGCCTTCGACTCCAATTATTTAAATCAATAAGCGTTTGATCTCACCACACTCTCATTTTGATAGAGTTGAAGGCATTCCCAAGCATCACTTGTTCAATAGGAATAGCCTTCGTGCAGGCATCACTACCCATTTGTGGCACTGATGTCATCTTTTGGCACTCCTACTGCACGCAAGAGCTTTCTTGAAGTGGAAGTGGCACCAAGGAAGGACCCTGCCGCCCGTCATAAAGCAGGAATCATAGCCCTTGAGGCTCATATTCAAGAACTAATCGGAGATAATGAGAGACTCAAAGAACGGTTATGCAAGCTTGAAGATGCGAAGGAAGTAGAGAGCCAAGCTCTCTTTGAAAAAGCACACATAGTTGAAGCCTCACTCACCGAAACTATTATAGCAGTGTAGAAAGAATCACATGATGCAACACATAAGAAAATTGACATCAAGATACAGGCGGCCCTACAAGAATGCCGGCTACAAGAATCTCTTCTACAAGAATCTCTTGGCCTCAAGGTCAGGATTGGGGGGTTACACTCACTGTGGCGTACCACGGAGGACACCCTTAAGGAATCACGAAACTCAATGACATTCTCCAACCTATCTACATCGAGCCCCAAACTGTTGCTTGGATCAGTAACACACATAGACACGTGCCATCTGAGCATTGCATACTCACTTTCAAGGACAAAGATGAGCGTATGAAGCTGCTACGTCAATCTCGACTTCTCAAGGGAAAAAATATTTGGATTGTTGAAGAATTGACCATGAATCAACTCAAGAAAAAGCAAGCGATCTCAAGAAGATGCATGAAGCACGTAAGCAAGGCAAATGGGTAGTCTACCGAGGTGGCAAAGCAATCATCCAGGAGTTTCCAGATCCCAAATCGCCTCTCCCCTCAACCGACCCTCCTTAGGTTATATTCTCTCTTTTTGTCTATTCTACCCTCTTGATGGACCCTCAATCCTTAACTGATATGTATAAGCCTGCACTGAGAAGAGATTGTTGTAATGTTGTGCTTTTTGGTCCCATGGGTCATATATGATCTTCGTGGGACGATAATTCAATCTATCTATCTATCTATCTCTCTTTTCATATGCTACTACCATGGCTTACATCATGGCGTTGTCACCATGGGGCGACATTTAAAGTATTGGCAGACGAAAGCCACACACACACAATTTTACACACAAACACACAATGACTCTCTCTCTCTCTCTAACTCTCTCTCCAACTCACAAACACACTTACACACACACACACACACACACACAAATTACACACTAATCGTCATCGATTCTCATGCGGGCTTACATTACACAGTGGTCGCACCCGTAACATTTTCATCATCAAGCTTACAATTTCCTTGTGCATGTGCTGACTTGTGGGCTTGACTTGTAGCTCTATACTACTACAACAGCTCGATGCCCTACCTTCAATGCTTCAATGGTAGCCTCCATCACTCCATGGTAGCCCGTCCCTTATTGCCTCCAAGACCTCATAATTTTCTCCACCCCTTATTATCCGTTATTGTTGTTGCTCCTTCAGGGTTGGCCTTCATGTACATGCAATGACTTGTGGGCTTGACTTGTAGCTTGATACTACTACAACAGCTTGCTACCCTACCTTCCATGCTTCAATGGTATCCTCCATCGCTCCGTGGTAGCCCCTGCCTTCTTGCCCCCAAGCCCTCATAGTTTTTTCCACCACTTATCATCCATTATTGTTGTGGATCCTGCATAGCTGCAACATGTTTCCTTGCCCCCAACAATCTGCTTCCCACCCTTTCCACTCTCACCACCCAATCCACCCATTACCCTTCCTTGCTATGCATTTCTCTTGCATGCAACCAACCTCGATGCACCCCTATCGGGCCTTTAACCCTTGCAGGTAGGGGCAAGAATGAGGGGGTTGGGCCTTTTGTCCACCTGGGAAGTCCCTCAGAGCCACAGAGCTTGCCATTGCTGCTGCCAATCTAGAGATGATCAGTGAGTGCACAAGGTAGAAAACTCCTCTCTCTCTCTCTCTCTCTCTCTCTCTCTCTCTCTCTCTCTCTTAGAGAGTTATATATATATATATATATATATAGAGAGAGAGAGAGAGAGAGAGCATATTGTTTTGTTTGCTGCACATTCGCGTGATGTGAGGGATTGTGCGCACGTTTTGAAGGTGCCCCCGCCCTTCATTCCTACATGAACTTGGGACGAATTTACAGAGATCCGCGCGTCCTTTCCACACCGTTGTAGGGTCATATACGATGGCACAAAATGATTCATGGATGCGGGAGTGTGAAGATGCAATCCGGCTTGCAGTGGATAGAGCAGCCTGCATTGCAAAGCAAAACTCTGTAGCTCCCGTTGGCAGTGGGTTATCCCGTGTTGCTGACAATTCCCACTTCGTTTCTGCCACCAACCGGAAGATCACCATGCTTGGTACCCACCTTGAGAGCCTTTAGTCCCTCCTGAGAAATCCTTCCCTCACCAAATCTTTGAATGAAAAGGACTTGAGCAAACAACAACACATGGTTCTGAGTCTTCGTTCTAGGATGAATCAAATGTCAAATAGCCTAAATTCCTCCCAAGCTTCTAACAGGAGTATTCTATTGGGTCAGGATGGGAGAGGAGAACCTAAAGAGAACAATAGAACAACAGGCCTAGATAACTCTAGAATAGTTGGGGTTCAACGACAAATCATGCAAGAGCAAAATGATGACTTTTGAATCTTGAAGAGACAGTGACAAGCACAAAAAACACATTGCTTGGTTGTAATTGAAGAGCTGGATTTGCACATAAAGATTTTGGATAATTTAGATGATGACACAAACAGAACAAATACACGACTGAATGCTATGCAGAGCCTCATCTCGCACTAGCATGCTCAAATGGGATCGACAGCTGAGGTGATCTGGGTCTTGGATGCGCATTTGGTAAATTTTGGAAGAAAAGTAAATTCGGGAAGGCTTGCAAATTTGGGCCGATCCGCACCCCATGTCTCAAACCCCCAACCTCCCCACCACAAGCCATGTGCACTAACCACTACACTCTCATACGTACGTTGAAATATAGGCGATTTGAGTATGTCATATTGTAGATGTGGGCTGATTAGTAAATCCGGGCAAATTTGTAAATTTGAACAAATTGGTAAATTAGGGGTAACCTCAGATCTGACGGTCCATAATTGACGCACGTCGCCTTTTCCTCCTCCACCATTTGACCATGCCCGTGTGATATAGTGATGAGGTATGTAGAGGAGGATAAGAGTACATGGGAAGAGGGCAAGCGGTGGGTGTTCAGTGGTGTGCCTCTTCCTAGTCCTTGTCATAATTGCACTGATCCGATATTTGTGACTTATGCTAGCCCTCATCATAATTGTGTTGATCGGGTATTGTGTGAGGTGTCTTTGTGCGAGCAATAAAATTGATGGTGAGGTTTCATTTTGTGGCCTTTGGAACTGAGAAGTTGTTGCTAACTTCTAAATTTATTGTTGTTGGCAAAAAAAATTTCTAGTTTGACAAATAATTAATGCATGTAATCATTCTGTATCATGATACTATCAAAGCCACCGCAACATCGACCATGGTCACTATTCAATAGGAAGTTGTAAGATAGCGTGTGTGTGTGCTATGGGTTTCTTGTTTGGAGGACCACCTTTTATCAAAGTTGTTTGGAGGATCACCTTTTATCAAAGTTGAACTACTTTTTGCCTTCTGTATAAGCAACGATTGGTATATAGTTTGTTAATACTGAATACCAACCAAGACATGAGACATCTCATTTTGTGACGTTTGTCTTGAATTAGAGTAATGGACTAGTTTTTTCTTTACCTAAAAAGAAAGAGAGAGAGAGAGAGAGAGAGAGAGAGAGAGAGAGAGAGAGAGAGAGAGATCTAAGCCAGTCTCCATCGTTCTTTTTTTTATAAAGAGAAAAATTGACATTTTGCGAGGCAATGCTCACCAAGAACGTTTGTAGGGACCACTTTTCAAGAAAAACCACATACAAATTCCTTTTCCTGAATTTTCCAGGAGAAAGTTAAGAAAATTAAGCTTATTCTTTGGGCTTTACACTATTTTCTCTATATTGGGGCGGAATTTATCCTTTTCTGCTTACCCTCAACTGGCCTACTACTCGGTTCAACATACTGATAGGTTCATTAATATATTTGCTAGAATCTTGCCGAGATTCCAATGGGTGCAGCATTAGCCCTTTGCAAGTTGTCCAACCAAAAACTTAGCAAGCTAGACTCAAACTCTCACTACACCACACGTGCATCTTCAAGTCAACTGAGCTAACCACATAGAAGGCTGCATATGCTACACAACATAGTGCATTGTATTAATAAAAAAATATAACCAAGCCCGCCCAAAACCTGCCAGCCACGCTCTCATCAATGAATATGTTTCATTGACCCCACAATATTGCTCGTGCTATAGTAGATGACTCCACGCCCTTCCTTTTGTCAGTCGCATCCTTTGTCTTTGCAACAAGCATCTCTTGGGATTCATGTTGTACTTTTTTTTTCAAAAATTGTTGCGATGTATTGGCAATTTTGAAATTGAAAAGGACACGATATTAAGCTGAGACACCTTTTTCCAAATACCTCGGAATCAATGGAAAGGGGAGAGCATTGAAAATATCCACATAAAATTTAGGATTTTTTGAGGGTTTAACACTTCAATCTTCCAAATCTAGCCGGTTTCCTTCAAGGTGACCCTCAAAACTAACCGATTTTTTTTTTGTGCTTTAAAAATACATTAAAGACCGGTTTTCTATGGTGTTTTTTGTTGAAAATCAATCGCTAATTAATGTGCCCCTGATAGTGATATTGTTTCTCATTTTTTAGAGAGAGAGAGAGAGAGAGAGAGAGAGAGAGAGAGAGAGAGAGAGATCTAAGCATCTTCTCTCACTTAGCGTCGTTGTTTTTGGTGGACGGACATGATCAATTGCAAAACAATGCATTGTCAATACGATGCAACTCTTTCTCGCATCCAGCTAGTAAGGCTTCCATACAACCTTATCTTTAGTAGACACAAGCTCAAAAAAAGATTGCATTTTGCCGCCAAAAAAATTAGTATGCAAAGTCACTACAGCGGCTTCCCCTCTTGTTGAAACTATCGTTCCAGATGTGAAGGCTCTAAAACTACCTTTTAGAGTACGAGATGGCTATGATCTTCATAAATTGGAGCAGAATTTAATTGCCTCTTATAATTGGTGGTGACATGACTATTCCACATGAGCAAGGATGTGAAGCATATTCTAATTATAATGTTCTTGTCCACTGAGTGGTGGATATTATGGCCTTCCTTATATGTGACATCTTCCATACTTTTTCAAACAATGATTCAAAATAGAAAGAAGTAGTATTTTCAATCTTTTGTGAAAGAAGCTTTTCATATGAAGACTCACGCCCCTAATCTTTGAGGTTGTCACATTGTATGGTAAAAAGATGTAATTATATATTATATCTATTTACAACAAAGTTTTTCAGTTATGACGATCCCTTTCTAGAAAATTTTAGGCACAGGACTCTATAAATTTTGGTTGTTGTTTTTTTAAATGGATAAAAAAAATACTTATATTGGACGATTGAGGAAAAACATAATTTTGTTGTAACAAATGAAGTCTTTCATAATTAAGGGTGTTTCTCAACGATGTGTCGTGTAAGAAGGGCGTCTTTGTATGAAGATCACAGCGTTGTAGTATAGATAGGGCAAGACGACATGGCAAAGATGATTGGTGTATACACGAACTGATGAGGTGCAATGAATTGCTATCAAATTGATGCGTCTAAGATGAGGAAGGATGCACATTCTCTCAAATATAAATGACAATCAAGAACCAAAGTACTAAACACAGGATCAATACAAATGACCTTACAGTGAATTGAGCATTAAGTACAGGGCTAGAGCTCTTATTAGTATATCAATCTTACTTTATGCTCAAACATGTGAATCCCTACCGAGCCTAAGAGAGAAGAGGATATTTTCAAATATTGTGTTTAGTTTCTTAAAAGTAAACTTTGACCTTTTGGAATTTAGGAGGTAGTCTATCCATTGATAACCCTTTTTGTTGTGGTGTATCAATATATATCAAATGATAAATATCTTCTTGATGATAAAATTTACTATATCATGTACAAACACTTGCTCGGGTTTGTCCTTGCTCAGAAAAAATCACTCGGTGCATGGTAACACTCCGAAAATGGATGCCATGGTTGTAGGTGTGTGCACACCTTGCCGTACAACCGAGGCCCAAGATGTAGCACCATTTCATGTTTTATCACATCAAAGCATGCCTAATTTTCTTTAGGAATGTAAAAAATACAAGTGTTTAGAAGTGGCACGCTTGTTTTGCCTAGTAAGTTCAATGCGGGCGATCTTGGCCAAAATTAGTAGGTTTTGTGCACGGACGTAAACGATGTGTCCAAAGTGATTACCAAATGAAAATCTAAGGTTCAACATGAAATTTTAGCCCAATGGGATTTTTCCACAAATTTAGGGATTTTTTCCAACTCGTTTGGGCATTTTACAGACAAAAAGGGGACATTTTTGGGTAAAAAATGGTCAAAGTAGCCTACTAATAGCAAAAAGTGGATCAAAATGCAACATCAATGGCAGTGTTGTTGTTGCTCAACTGTAATGGGAAGTTTTAGAGCCAAGAATGAGCTCATTTGGTTATTTAATCAAGGAGATACAGGCATTCCAATACAGGGTGCGAGTGTAGTCCCTTGCTGCTTCCACTACATGTTTGAGGCTGTAAGGCCTCCAATTAGGGTTAACCCTCTTCAAATAACTACTTGGGCTTCTCCAATAAATTTTTGAAAATTCCATTAAATGGTCACGACAAAGAATTGAAGCGCCAATTTAGGGTGTTTAACAGGCCAAAAGAGCACTGCATTTGTGAAATTGGAAGTGAGGCTACACCTAATCTTTACACACACAAGAGTTTGAGTTAGTATTGTTTATTTTTGGATATTTCATTGATGGAATTTTGCTCTATTTGAGTGTGCTTTTAACTTCTTATAATCTATGCCTTGCTTGATTTTGCTATGAATCCTCAGAGTTAGAGGCCCAATGCTTTCCTAGCCGCATTGTGCACTTCTTAACACATTTTTGGTGAACCCGACGTGAAGTAGGATAGGGTGAGGGTTCAAAAGCTTCATTGAAGGCTCCAAATTAAATATTTAAATCTATGGAGCAACAAGAGCAATAGGGGATTCGGTTTGATCCAGTCACAATGCAAACGTTTGAAGCTGCTGAAAGAAGGAAGATTTCCTCAACCAAAGCGCTTCAATTTGTAGTAAATTAAATGGACCAATTCAATGTTGAAGATATCGCAAAGTATCTTTGTGGGTATGTAAGGGATATGGAGCTACATTGAGTGCCTGAAGCAAAGATGGTGCAAAGTTTTGAACTAGGTGTGGTTCCCAACTTGGGAAGCATTAAAATCAGCCTTAAAAGAAGAGTAGTTCATGGAAGACTCCAAAAGGGTGACAAAGAGGACTTTTTTAGATCGGGTAGTAAGACTAAAAGAGGGTCTTTTGCCTAACAAAATGCTAAGGAAATTTTAATGCCGCTATGATTAACTTTTAAGGACTAAAAAAGATACCTTAAACTCGGAGAAGACAAAGCCCTTTTTGGAGGCCTCAGATAAAGAGATTTAAGAGAAGTTAGAGCTACTACTGGATAAGGATGCGCAACAGGGTGTAAATACTGATTGGAATGAAAATGAAGATGCAAGTTCACTGCTAGCCAAGCAACAATGAAGGAGGGACACAATGTTAGTTAACCCTACTTAATTCCCAAGTGCTACATTGTAGCATCACTACAAGAGGTTATGTGCACTTGTGACGTGTTTAGCGACAGAAATACATTGGCTTTTTATACTCCTCAACATAGCTAAGACCTTCGCTAACAACGTTGCTATGGGAACATTGCTATAATTTTTGCTATATGCGTTGCTATATAGAGACACTTATATCGACAGATATAGTCCTTCTATAGCGACGCTTATAGTGACATAGCAGAACCTTATATAGAGACGCTTATAGCGACGCTCGAGAGTAAAAAAATTGGGTGGCAGGCCATTGAATGCCCTTTCAATGCCCTACCACCCATCAACCATATTGAATGTTTCCAGAATAGAGTAAACCTAAATGAATCCAAGATAATCCGAGATTCACCTTTGAAAGAAGTTGCACTGGTATAGACCCAAAGTAGTCACCCAGAAGATAATATAACCATTAACTCCATCATGCATATTATTGTTTGCAGAATAAAGATACAAAACTGAAAAAAGTAATTGGACAAAAGTAAATCAATGACAATTATAAAAATCATAGAAAAAATCACCTGATTGTTAAGCTTTGCAAATGTAATAGTTACAACACAATTGTCATTATTGAGAAAATACATGGTTTTCCAATAGTTACAAAAAGACGTATACACGTCATATCATTATACATGCTATGAAAAGAGAAACTAATGGTATCTGGCTACGGCTAGACTGACGTCATCTAATCAAACGTCTCATCGCGTCCAAGCGGCGTATCTGTCAGATTTTGCAGGAATTTCTGTAAGTATAAACATATAATTACAAAAAAATCTATTTTCTGAGCTTATCATTAAAATACAACAAATGTAAAAGAGTAAAGTCAAATACTAACCATGCCACCGTGAGAACTCAGAATGTCCATCAGGGTGTTTAAGCCATTTCTACTCGTGCTCGTACGGTGTGGGGTCACGTCTTGTCATCGACCACTATTCAAAAAATACAAAGAATCCATTATGTTAGAATTTAAAAGTACAAATAGATGTAACTACCAAACCTAAAGAGCAATGCAAAAAAACTAACAAAATCGGCCTCAAATGATGCCCACCCGCCGCTCCCCAAGTGGTGCGAGCTCCGTGCCTCTACTTGCGCTTTGGCTACCTCCTTTTGTTGCTTCCACTTGTCAGGATTCTCGCGTGCTGCTTGCTTTGCATTCTTCCAATCTTCTTTGTCTAGCCAATCCGGTCTGTTCAACCCATGCTTTACTTCTTTTTCTACTTCAAAATGCTTGTGGTTACAGTATTGGCGCATTCAAACCTTCATCAGGTTTTCATTGAAGCGCTCATCCCGACTTGACACGGGAAACTCGTCATGCATCATGCTGATGACTCTGTCTTTTAATTCATTTGGCACTTCACTCTAGGTGTTTAGTTTGTAGTGTCTAAACACCTGAGAGCAAAGACCGTGCATGTGTGAGATCACCTTCTTGCCTTCGTCATCCAAGATGATGCCGCCGCGGATGTCGATCGAGTACGGCAAGCCCTCTTGTCTGTGATGCTTGAACCTTGGTGTCTCCGCATGGGTCTTTAGTGGCGGCTCAATGGGGGTACGGACGTCAGGTGTCTCCACTGGAGTCTGGGCCCCATAGCGAAGAGTGACAAATAGGGTGACTCCCAGAGGTGTAGCTAGTGGTGTCTAGCCAAGAACGATCGATAGTTGCGCAAAACCTGGCATAGATGGTGATGTGGTGGCTGGTGTGGGGGTGGGAAAAGAAGGGTAAAGTAAGGAGCCTCGTCAAACATGAGGTGGTGTTGAGGCATCAACGGCAGCATCCCCACAGCAACCATCACCACCACCACTAGAGTGTCGGTGCCTAGACGAGTGTGAAGATTGTCTCGTCTCGTTGAAGCTTTGGAGCACGTTGAATGCTCCAAAATAGAGGGAGATGCTAAAGGAGTGGAAGGATGTGATGGTGCTCCAGAGCGATTACTCTCCTTGTACCACCTCCATGGTTGTTAATGGTTGGTCATGTCGAGCATCTGCTACCTCGTTCATCAAGATTAGCAATAGACCGTGCCAATCTCCATGAGATTCTCTAGCACTACCATGCCCTAACCTTTGCCAGGCATGGAAAGAAGCCTTGCTATGAAACGATATCATTTCTTACTCAAGCCCTGCTTGATTTTGGTCGTCAAACCAGTCATTGGTCTTTGGATAACCAAAGTTTGATAAACACAACCCTCGGCATGATCCAACCGTGCGGGGTTTTCATGCCTTGGATAAGCCAT
Organism: Adiantum capillus-veneris; assembly: GCF_014529385.1. NCBI lineage: Eukaryota > Viridiplantae > Streptophyta > Polypodiopsida > Polypodiales > Pteridaceae > Adiantum > Adiantum capillus-veneris. The sequence goes on from NC_140950.1 coordinate 55,168,197, forward strand.
GCGTGCAAGCAAATTTGATAACAACAGGGTTCACACAAGCCTTTCTCGTGTCTTGATGCAACATGTTCTTGAGGAAAAGAAAGCGGTATTGAAATATTTTATTTACCTCGTATTGTTTACCTGCTAAATTCCCTTGAGCAATTTGTCGTATTGGTCACAGTGCTTGCGTTTTCGCGCATCCTTGAACCAAAAGATATGGATTTAGCATCGAAAGTTTGTGGGATGCCCTCAAGTTGGTGTGCAGCCTTACATGCCTTGCAAGCTATGTTTTGCATGTCGTGCATGATTGTGGATACTCCGCATGGTCCTTGCTATTAGCCATGGTGGTCGTAAATCATGCCTTGCATAGCCTTCTTTGATGCTTTGTGCAACCATGCATGCCTTGCATGCAATGCCCTTGCCTTCAAAATAAGTGTCATTGGTTGTGGGTCTGTGGTGGTTGCAAGCCCGTGCTGGCTATGAACATCTAAGGGATACATTGTTGGCTGTATGTCATGCATGCGAGGTGGATGTAGCATGTGCTTGAAGCATTATAGGGTCGAACGTTGCCCGGCCACTGCACATCGTGGGCAAAAGCCCCTAGTTGGGTAGGGCAAGTAAATCAAATTAATTAAAAAAAAATTTACCTTCGTTTTTGGCTGCAGCAGTGATGGTCGACTGCTGCGCCAAGAACAACATGCCCTACCCGGCACCACAGGCCGCAAGGAGGGTTTCTGCAAAAGCGTGAAACTCACTGCAGGCCAGGGCGATCACGTAACAGGCATCCTTGTCTTCCCTCATGCAGGTTGGTTGAGCAAGGCTTTTGCCTCAAGAGAGCCTTCCCGAATTTTGGATTCCACCAATAGAGAGGCGTTTCCTGCTGCCTGTGCCCCCATGTTCTCATGCAAGGGCTCGGTCCCGCGACCCCTGCCCTCTGTCGACTTACATAGCCTTGGTTGAGAAAAACAATCTTTTGCATCGATTGAGAGAAGCATTAAAACTTGCATACAATCCTTGTGGCCATCTTCTTCCTTAAGGCTAGAGAGAGAGAGAGAGAGAGAGAGAGAGAGAGAGAGAGAGAGAGATCGAAGATCCGTGGCAAGAAGTGCTCTCCTTGCAAGCTCCTTCATGCCTCCTTCTCCTTCCTCCCCCTTCTCCCCTGAGCTTTGATACCAGTGAAAGAGCATAGGGAGATAAACATGCCAATAACCACCCAGCCATACATATATATAGGCCCTTGGCCCTCTTGCTCCTAGCTATATATAGCCCCTATAATGCATGTGTATCCATCGGCCCTTGGCCAGGGCCATGCCGTCCTATAGCCCTTCCAGAACCAGTTGCAAGTACTATTGTTGCAATCTCTTCCATCTACGAGAGCCCACGAGTCATTCGGGAGTGTGTAGACTCTTTCGGAGTGGCCTCATACACACACATAGAGTGGGATCTTGACAGCATTGTCTTCTTAGACTACAGGTACAGGCTATAGGTTTCAATGCTTGCGATATTATGGTTCCAGTGGGAGCAGTTGTTTATGCGTACATGCATATGTTGACACTTTTGACAGTGTTTGAGCTCTTTTGAGAGCGGATTGACTCCCCGCAGGGATGTTTAGTTGCAGGCACGTGCTTTTGATGCCTGTTTGAGCATCTTGACAGACTTGTACGTCTTTATGGATACTGCCATTGTACGCTTTTGTGGAGCCATCTTTTGGCTAGTACGGCAGTCCCGACCATTTTTGAGACTTGGTCCGGAAGATAGCCATTTCTGAGACGTGGCTATACGTTTTTTGCTCCATAATACAAGGCTATGGATAGCTCCCATCATGGCGAAGCTCATTATGTGCAAAAGGATGGAAAATAGCGTAAAGCTCGTTCTTGGAATCGTGAATCCAAGAAAGAGGGTGTGCCCTCCTTGCCGCACTGTCGAAGCAAGGGACTTGCCAATACACCGTATGCGAGCCACAAACGGCTCCAAGCACACAACAAGCCTAAACTAGCAAGCTCAAGAGAACAAAGGGTGTGTCACTCACCGCTCTACGCTCGCCTTCGTGGTGGATTCCTCGCCGCGATGAAGAAGAAGCTGCAGTCGTGCCGCGCTCAACCGCTTCGCCGCCGTCGTGCCTTCGTAATGCTCGATCGCACACACACTCTCCCTCTCTCTCTCTCTCACACACACACACAAGGAGGTGAAGAAGAAGAAGATGGAGATGGAGCAAGAGCACTCTTCAATTGCACAAATGAGAGAATGAGTAAAAATTAGGTTTAGTTGGCTTTTATAGGAGCTCACCCCATTCACACTTGGGCGCCCATGCTTAGCCAACTAATCCCTTGAATGTCCAAGTTAAAGTGCGCCTCTCATCGACGATCACTCTACCTTTCCCTATTGGACCGACAAGCCCGGTACCTGACTCTACCGAATACATAATACACGTCCGTCGTAGGTGATGGTGTGTCCGTGAGCCGTGAGGGTTAACATGCCCCCCTTCCTGATGTAGATTCCGTCCTCGGAAGCTAGTGAGTTGAAGCTGGTTCGTCGAGGTGGAAGAGCATTTGAGATGAATGTCCTTAGCCTTCTTCAGTCACTGCAAAATCAAACAACATTGCCACAGTAATTGCATTCTCTTAAAAAGCATATGCAGTTTTAGATAGAAAAATTGATTGGTCAAAGAATTTCAAACAATTTGGTAGCAATGAACATTAAATTGCAATGTAATCAAATGCATAAACAGATGTAAAGGTAAAAAATTAAACAAGTCTGGGTTCGCTAATTTGACGGTCGAAAAGCACTAGAGATCGAATATTAATACCATGGGTAAGCTTCTTAATTTTCTGTGGTCAATTAAGTTGTTTAATCGCGAGAGCCAAGTATTCATGTTCGAGGGCTGACTAGAGGCTATATCTAGAAAACCTTGTAGTTAAGCTACCATAAAAGGAATTTCTCATGAAATCATCGCCTGACTGATTACTTTTTCTTTGACCCCCCAAGGTCTTTTCACATTGATTCAATTATGATGTGTGTGCTTATTTTGTATGCCTTGGGTTTTTTGCTTTTCAAGGAAAAGCGCCCACACTGGGAACCTCTAGGGCTCTAGTACCATAGGCTATACATGTGAGTGAAGTACCAAATCAAGCTGAGATTTCTCTTCCAGCTTAAAATTTTACATTGTGGCACTTTGATTTTTTGTTTGTTCATTTTCAGCATTTTAATTTTGTAACTTTGGGGGGTCATATAACACTGATACACTCCTCAGGCTCATCACATTAGTAAACTCCCTTTATAATACTTAAGCTAAAGGTCGATAGGGTTAAGCCCACTAGAAAGCCCTAGTACATTTCATACAATGCTGCCTAAATCGGATTAAGAACCTAAGTAACCATTGCTTATTAGGAAGGAATTCCCCATGGTATTAAGAGAAGATTTCTAATACCTAGCTTGGTCAAACTAGCTTAGTCGGACTGCTTGATTTTTACACCTAAACAAGTGATTATGACAAAAGATTGCATTGAATTAAATGTTTGATACTAAGCCAATGCGCTGAATATTATGCTACCAATCACAATCAAAGCAGACAAACATGCATGCACAAAAGATAAGGGCAATGCTAATGGACAAGAAACACCTGTTTGTGTTGATGGTCGTGCTTGATTTGAAGGTTCCATGAAGGTCCAAATCCTATCAATAGCAACACGCTCCTGTACACACTAGGAAACAAAAGGAATACCTCCAGGAGGCACATCAGTGGGAAAAGAGATCTTTGCTAATCACTCAACTCTAAAACATAAACACTCCTATCGTACTAATCTTACCTACCCTCCATCATTCAAGTGATGAGGATCAAAGGTGTTTTATGGCATAGGTTTCTGTTTCACTGTACCAAATGTGACATGTGTAGGTCTGAGTCAATGTTTTGACTTTAATGTGCATACTCGTTTGCTAATTGCTCTTGCTCTTTTTTTTTTGTTTTTTTTTGTGAGTATAAAGCTTTATATGTACATTCCCTAAGATTGGTGATTGAGAGGTCAGGGAAAAAGGTTGAGAGGGAAACAAATGAATGATGACTGTCAGCAAACACTCCCCCCTTCCTTGGGTAGATCATACCGTTTGAAATGAGCTTGCCACCCTTTGAAACCAATTGTTCCAGTTGGTAATAGGTGAGGATTTTTGCCAGTAGTTTTCTATTACCCTAGGTGCCTTGTCAAGCTGCAAGGGTGGTAAGGTACTCTCCCAGGATCGAACTTGAAGTGGTTCATCAGGTGATTCTTGAACACTGGGAGGTGTGGATTCTTTTGTAGCTTCATGGAGGTCCGCTACTATAGATGGAGGCTGTGTAGAAGCTTTTACCTCTATGGATGTATTACATGAGGAGCTAGAATCTTCATGGGACTCCCCCCTTCCTGAGCTAGGTGGAACAAATCGTTCTTTCTTTGGTACCCAAACTAGCTCGGGAGCGAGTGTGTAGCATTCTGTGATTTTTTCCTTTCCACAATCATTGATTCGTTTTGGAGCTACGGGATTGGGCTCACTTGGTTCAGGTGATAGGTAAGAGTACACTTTACGTTTGGGCACCCAGATTTGATCATTTCCTTCATAGTATCCTTGGGATTCCAATAGTCGTTTAGGGATCCATCGCAACATTTTCTTACTTTTCTTGGAGCGAGTGGTACGTTTCTTACAAGGCTTCTGTTTTTTAGCACTAGCTATGGTCACTAAAGAAGCTTTAGGGACCCACCTGTATGTTTTCTTCGTGACATTAGGATGAGTCTTGTCGAAAGCGATATGCATTGCTTGTAGCATATTTAAGGGTATAGGCATTTCATCCCCCTCAGGTGTTACCCAGGTCGTCCCCCTATTTCCCCAAGTGTCTATGGTTGATGCTAGGTGGACCCAATCCACATTGTCTGATTCCGTCATACCCGGTAACACATCCATGTAAGGAGAATCTTGGCCAATGTCTGTATCCTTCTTACAAGTGTAACAATATTGTAGTGGGGCCGAGTGAACTGTGGTGTCAGAGCGATGATCAATAATGGTTTTACTCCCTAAGGGGTGTACCTTACCAGTCACCAAATCCACTCTAAGGACAGAGTCTTGGAATTGCAAATAGACATGATTTTTAGACCAATCGTGAACCATTTGTGCTTCCCTCATGAATGGTCGTCCTAAAATCATTTCATATGACATAAGGTGTTTAGAGAAATCCATTACAATGAACGTATGTCGTACCTTGTGTCCTAGAACTTTGATCTTAAGATCCTTGAGCATCCCCATAGGTTTGGCTATGGTACCATTTGCCATCTTTACCACAATGTTAGTAACACTGAGGCGGGGTTTTCCCATGGATTCCCAACAATCTTTTGTAACGATGCTAACTCCCGCACCACCATCAAGAATTCCCTTTATAGTTAATCCCTTGGTAGTGATGGGTAGGGTCGCATTAGACTCGTCGCCTTCAAAATACTGCCCTAATTCGTTAATGGGTACCTCGATCACAGACTCGTGTCCATCTAAGTCAAGTGATTGCACATGATTTTCCTCATCAATCATAATCGAGTCAGGCCTATTTGGTTGCGCAAACTGCGGTAATCCCGTTCGTAGCTCTCCGTTAAGGAATGCTCGAAGTGCAAGGAATAACTCAGGATCTCCATACAGCTTTGCTATGATCGTGGTTCGAACCTCAGAAGACATGAAGTCCACTAGTTTGGCAACATTCATTGGCGTTTTGCAGGGTGTAGGTCCTTGACTAGGAACTGGTGAGGATGGAATCTCATATTCCTCAATGGGATCAGGTATTCCTTCGTTAAACATCCTTTCCAACAAGAAGGGTGTATGCTCACTTTCTGATGTCCCGTCCTCACTCCCTTCTTGGATGATACTAGATATGTCTAACGGTCTATGGTTCATGTGGGGTGGATGAACTTGCGTGGGAAACACTGTGTCATGAATTTTGACATGCATGGGTTCTGGTTCTAGTTCCCTTTGAGTCTCCTCCACTAAACCTCTTAGATGTTTCACCTGCTCAATCGCGTCTACTGGGTTTGGGTACGTCCCAATCTTCTTTTTACGATTCTTCCCTTTTTGCCCCTGCGGTTTATCTTGGGGGTCTTGGATTGGATTTGGAAACACTTGTGGTGTTTTCAGAGGCTCTTTATGGTTTTCTCTTATTCGGTTTTCATTTGGTTCCATGTTACGGTTTTCTTTGTCGGTCTTTCCCTTTGTGGTATTGGTTCTAGTCTCCATTGTCTCGACTGAATCTGAATCATCCTCGAGGTCATTCATATACACGGGGTCATCTCCTGTTCCTATGTTTGTTTTGGAACTTGGCTTTGAATTTTCCGTATTCTGCGACTTCTTCCTTCGTGTCTTCTTTTTCTTTGCTTGGATAACTGACGCGGTATCTCTCTCTTCGAGGATATGTCCTGGCCCTTGAAGCATGGACCGTGTAATCGCATAAGCGGGTGCAACGGGTGGTCTTGGCGATGTCACACTAGCAACTTCGACCAAATTCAGGGGTGTGATTTTAGGCGCATTTGGGTTATAGGAGCATTGGGCAATCAAGTGATCTATGCCACAACGATTACATGTGAGTATTGGCATTGCAGACGTGCTCCCTTGATTCACTTGCATCTGTGCAGCATTCTTTTGCAGCCTAATAGGGCACTCCGCTACTCGATGTGGTCCACCACACTCGTAGCATTGAAGAGGTGGCCTCCTAGCCTGGGTGTTGATATTTTGACCTCTGGATGCGAGAGCAGCAGCTTGATAAACCGGCTTGACTTGTCCCCAACAATCTTCCATGTAGTATATAGGACACTCTTCCAATGTATCAAGTCCGTAGGCAATACTAGTGTCTATTTCCTCCTCACAGCCATCTGCATAAGCATTTGATGGCTCGCAACCTACTTGGTTCATAGGGGCGACTCTTGGATGCGGGGGCTGCGGTCCTAGCACAGGAGGTGGTAGCGGTGTAGCTTGTACAACATTTTGAGATCTAGGGACCATGTGTTGCGGTAGTTGCTCAACAGGTGGAGTAGGCATCAATACAAGAGCTCGAGGTGCATCCGTCCAGGCTACAAGTGGTCTATTTGCCATCATACGTTTGATCATTAAACAATCCTTAGCTTGGTGACCATACCTACCACATGCGTTGCAAGTTCCATTAAATTTTACTCTAAACGTAGGGCACTCACTAGTGCTATGTGGACCTAAGCAAATGGAACACCATTGTTGCTCCCTTCTTGGATACATGTGACTATTTTGAGGGGGTCGATTATCCTTAAGAGACTCTTGGATTGCCTTGGTGAGGTCTGTCAAGAATGTCTCAAATACCTTTGGCTCATTGGCAATGGGCTTTGCAGTCATGGGTTCATACTCAATGGCTTGTGAGCTAGTGGATCTCGTGTCAGTAGACACCCTCATGCTTGCTATCATCAAGTTGTCCTCTAGTTGGATTGCATTGGCAGTGACATCTTCCCAGGTTGTGATACCTCTAATCACTAGTCCATTATAGATTCCTTCATTCCTCAACCCTCGAATGAATCGATCAAGCAGTTGGTTATTGTTGAAGTGCTCATTTATAGGGCAACGAGAGTTTAAGTGCTTTAGACGACTAATGAAGTCCCTTACTGACTCTCCTTCCTTACGTTCGGCCTTCTGTAGTTGAGATGCTACACCCCAAAGCACACCTTCTCGTATGTACTCCTTTAGAAACAACCTTCGAAGGGTAGGGTAGATTGTTTTCTCGTCCACCCTTAGGGTTCTATACCAATCTCCAGCCTTCCCACTTAATGTCAAGCTTAAGGCATTGCACTTATGTAGTTCGTTGCGTTCCCCTAAGGAATCACATACTTGTTCAAACACTTCAATATGTTTTCTAGCATCTTCGTCCCCATTGAATTTTTGCGTGAGTTTGGCAATTTGTAGTGCCTTACTTCTAGGCTCTCTATCAGATGCGTGACGCATATTTTCCGCGATAGATCGACCTATGGTTTGAGCAAACGCTGCCAAGTCACCTATGTGAGGAGGCAGGGCCGGTGGAGGTACTCTTGGAATCATATGTGGGAGAGGGACGGGTGCCGGTCTTGGCATATGTGTGGATGATGCAGGATATGGAACATAACCGGGCATAGGTCCACTCGGATAAGAGCTAGGGAGCGGCACTCGAGGAGCATAAGCAGGTGGTACAATTGGAGGTGTGGGGGCCATGTGTGCATAAGGGGCTAGAGGCACATATGGTCGAGGCCCCATATTAGGTACTACGACACTAGGTAGTGGCACTGCGCTAACCGTAGATGTCATCGGTACATTCTCTGTCAGGCTTATCCCTGGAGTGAGCATTGTGTTTTCCTTGATAGAGGGTTGAGCCAAGTTAGGGAAGCTAAAGTTTTCTCTCGGAGGCTCAGATTGCATAGAGACCCCAGGTGAAATGACGTAAGATGGGTCCATGGGGCTCATTAGAGGAGTCTCCATTTGTGATAGAGTAGGTTGTTGAGCCTTGCTCGGATCCAAAAATCTCATGGGGCCAGTTGAGAGTATATTTACCCCTCGGTTTTTCGTTTCTGATTGAATAATGCCATGGATAACATTACAGATCATTTTCTGTTGATCTTCGATGCTCGTGGCACTAGAGGTGGATTGTACAATCTCTATCCATCCTACATGGTAGGCGTGGCCAGAGTGTAGATCCGTCAACGCCTCAGTGTGGAGGTCGTATGTGCAATGATCATTAATGAACAATCCTTCTAGAGTCAACGTGTTAACGGTTTCTTGTGAGGTAGAAGCAATGTGGCTCCCCGTGGTTTTACTTGTCACCAACGGTACTCTAGAGGGAACTTCTGAAGGAGGCAGCTCAACAGGGCCTTCTTGGTAAGAAGTTGGTAGGATATCCACATGGACACTCTTTGGGGGTGTGGGGTCCACGTGCGATGTGAAAGGAGATTCCACTTCCCCACCCCCTTCGCGTGCTTCATCTGCATCAGGTTCCGAGCGAGTAGCTCTACCTAATGTTTCCATGAAACGGCTAAACATACTAGTACTAGGCTGTGGAGCTTCGGGAGGTGCATGGCCTTCTCTCTCAGTGTTTTGGGTAGGGTATGCTTCCATGATTTCTGAGTCGGAGGAGGAATCACTAGCGGCTATTTTAGGGTCTTGGGTGGTGCTACCTTGTGTCCCCGCTGAGGGTCTAGAGCTTATCGTGGATGGGTAATGGGTGTCCGTATGAACAGAGGCACTCTCAATATGCTCGTGTTCTAGCACCCGCCCAGAGCGTAAGTGCATGTGCTTTTGATACCCTAAGGTGTCAAAAAGTTGCTCTAGGAGGCCTTGTGACTAGTTTTTAGCGTGTTTTTTGTTTGTTTTTTTGCTAGATTTTTTAAAGCGTGTCGTGGAACGGGCCGTGTGATAGCTCGAAACGAGCGTATCGGTCAGAGGGTCGTGCCGTGCTTTACAGCCCTCCGTTTGGTCACTCTATGCTCTCGGAATCCCTAAAACTGTCAATTTCCAGTAGGGAACTAGGCCCAAACTAGAAAGTCTAAGGGTGCAAGTGGGAAGAGAAAGGAGGAGAGTGGAGGACTTGTCCCACATGCTCTCATTCTCTCTTGAGGGAGTAGGGTATATATATAAGAGTGAGTCTAGTATATATCATAAGACTGAGGACTGAGGCCTGGGCTTGGGCTTGGGCTTGGGCTTGGGCTTGGGCTTGGGCTTGGGAAATTGATCCCGATCTATCTTTTATACAAAATAAAAAACTTTTTTTTTTTTTTTTGCTGCAGAAAATACAGAAATTGAAAACGCAGATATGCAAAAAATGCAGAAAACGCAGATATGCAGAAATTGAAAAAACGCAGATATGCAAAAAATTGAGAAATGCAAAAATTGCAGAAATTGCAGAAAAAAACGCAGAAAATACAGAAAATGCAGAAATTGAAAACGCCGAACTTGAAAATGCAGAAATTACGGAAATTGAAAAAACGCAGACAATAGCAGAAATTGAAACTTGACAGCAAATGCAGAAAACGCAAAAAATAGAAATCTCCACACACTCCTTCCCTGCCTTTCCTATGATAGAAATTGCACCACAAGGAAGCGTAAAGTGCTAACCGAGCTTAGTGTAGGGCATATCCCCGGCAGCGGCGCCAAAAATGTGCGCTCCTTGCCGCACTGTCGAAGCAAGGGACTTGCCAATACACCGTATGCGAACCACAAACGGCTCCAAGCACACAACAAGCCTAAACTAGCAAGCTCAAGAGAACAAAGGGTGTGTCACTCACCGCTCTACGCTCGCCTTCGTGGTGGATTCCTCGCCGCGATGAAGAAGAAGCTGCAGTCGTGCCGCGCTCAACCGCTTCACCGCCGTCGTGCCTTCCTAATGCTCGATCGCACACACACTCTCCCTCTCTCTCTCTCACACACACACACACACAAGGAGGTGAAGAAGAAGAAGATGGAGATGGAGCAAGAGCACTCTTCAATTGCACAAATGAGAGAATGAGTAAAAATTAGGTTTAGTTGGCTTTTATAGGAGCTCACCCCATTCACACTTGGGCGCCCATGCTTAGCCAACTAATCCCTTGAATGTCCAAGTTAAAGTGCGCCTCTCATCGACGATCACTCTACCTTTCCCTATTGGACCGACAAGCCCGGTACGTGACTCTACCGAATACATAATACACGTCCGTCGTAGGTGATGGGGTGTCCGTGAGCCGTGAGGGTTAATAGAGGGCAATAGAGATGCTTCAAAGGGTAGATCAAAGTCTCCTGGTCGTCGCAATGTTCAATGCCATTATTGTGATAAATTTGGTCACATAAAGAAGGATTGTTATGCTTGGAAGCGCGACAAAGCATTAGGAGAAATATGAACCTTGCATGGGCCTTGTAAGGAATCCTAATCTTTAGGGATTAAGGCTAATGGTGTGTAGGGTTAAGGGGACAAGGGCATTCAAGAAGCTAGTTTTGAGTAGGCTTTTCTAGCCTTTTTTTTAGACACATGTAGGATGTGGACCTAAGAGGTCACCTTCTCTCTCTAGCTTTTTGAAAGTGAAGGGAGTAAAGAGGTGTGGCCACATCATCAAAAATTTTGGATGGCCAGTTTGCACGCCCTTGTGGCCTCTCTTGTTGAGGGTCCCTGGGCCCCTAAAATGACAAGTACAAGCTTTTTTTAATGCATGTCCATGAGATAGAACTGGGTAGTTTAATGTGTTCATAGCAACCCCTCCCCCCCCCAAATGCCAGATACCTAAACCTTGTATCATTCTTATCAACCATTTTTTACTTCCTTGTGTCCATCCCCTGTTCTTGGAAATATCTTGGTCCCTATTTGTGCCTGGATGGGCATTCTACGCGCCGTTGTGGTCCCTCTTGTTGAGGGTCTCTGGGGCTTCAAAATGACAAATAGGGGCTTTGTTTTAATGTATGGCCATGAGATAGAGTTGTAGTGTTTGATGTCCGGAGTATTTACTATGTCACATTTTCCTACATCATGTCCGTTCACCACAATGGATTGAAAGTAGCCCTTATAGGCCTTACCTACACATGTTTCTATAACTTTACAAGAATATAAATTCCCTTCTGTTGAACACATGTGCTATGTTACATATACTTTAGTGAACTCACAAGGTCAAAGGCCTCACAAATTTTGTGCACTCAGAACATTTAGCACTAGAAATCAACCAAACAAGGAGCCAATTTTTACTTCCTTGTGTTCACCTCGTGTTCTTGGAAATGTTTTGGTTAAGCCATTTCTTTGGTATTTAAAACCACATGTGACCCCTATTGTTATAGTATCCGACCAAAGGTTTCTTGATTAGCAGTTATATAGGTTCGAGTGATACATATCTTCTATGTTAACAATGCATATATCTATAATTTATGTTTACACTTTCTCTATCCAAATGAGCTACATAGTAAAAAATCAAATCCGCAATTCAACAATTAAGTTCACAAGGTGATAGCTATTGGTATAATCTTTAACAATACCAAATAAATAGCTACCAATAGCGAATGAATAGGGATATTTAAGAAGGTTTGATACCAAAAACTTGTCAACACTACTCAAAAAGGTGGAAACTCAAAGGCTTTATAATATATATGATGAAACAAGAATCAATAATAATTCACCCCTATATATCTACACCTCCATCTCAAGTTGTCATTTCTCTAAGTGAAGCTTGGCATAGGAATAGTATGGAAACAATAACATTTTGGAAAGCAAGAATTTAGCTTTCTCAACTTTTGAAATGTTGCTATTGATATATATTCAACATCCCCAAATGAGGACATCTTGACAAAGGTTATGATCCACTTAATAAGAATAACCATTAGTGATTAAACTGAAATCAAAATATTGCATGAATTTCTTCATGGTGGAATGATTAAGACTTGAAACTTCAAACATCTTACGGACAAATCAGAATATCCAAAAAAATCAACAATATTTCTCAAATCTGTATGAAACTGCAGTAATCTAAATAAAATACTCTCACTCAGTGCGACACCATTTAACAAAAAGAAATATTTATATTGCATTTATAGAGGAATCCATCCTCATAAAAATAATTACAAATGGAGACAATGTTGTTTCTGTTAGGCTTCTCTTACAAGCATTTGTCTTTCTCATCTAGAGATTCATATACACGAGTATTTGTGTGTCTATGACACTAGGGAAGATAGTAGTACTATAGGGATGGCTTTTCTAAGAGCTCCTAGAGAGTGTCTATTGGTTCAAGATTCTACAAAAATCCTATTATTCTTATCAAAATCTTTTAACACGGTAGTGAAAGGTTCCTCACGGAACAAAAATAGGGTGATTTCCATCTCTGCACATGGTTGCTTGCTCATGTCCTCTCAAAACAAGTTGACTCTGTAAGTAAACAACAGATTATGTGAGCACAAAGTTATAAAGTACAAAATGATATCATTCTAATAATCTAATGACAATTATACAAAGAATAAATTATAAGACAAATCTTTGATGACTCTCCATAGATAACACAACTTACTTACATTGTGAGACTCAATCACATGCTACAAAACTATAGATGACGCACCAAAGCCATCAACAAAATAGCAGCACCCAATGTTATGAGGTGTGAAGCCTAAACATTGAAAGCCATAAAGAGGTTAATTCCCTCCAGCATGATAAACTTAAAGATGGAGATGATCTTAAGCTCTGAATGTAAGCTACAAGGGTTGTTTTCTCACCATTCTATCTTTATGTTGGAGATGAATCCTTGCAATGCCCATGCACTATTCACACCTCCTGTTCTTGTGGTATGGAAGTCATGTGAGTTGATGCTTTTTCCACCTTTGGGAGTAGAGGTTTCCATGTAGTGCGAGTGAATGAAAGTAGAAGGAGGAGAATCTTGTTTCATGCTGTAATGGAGGTGAGAGAAGGGAGAGGAGCTAGCTTGGTGTGGAACTATGTGGTGGGCAAGGGGAAGAGATGGGGAAGAAGCTTGCTTGGTGCTACAATGGAGATGGGAGAAAGCTAGTAGAGAGATAATGTTGGACTATAGGGGGTGCATGTGGTTGTTGCAGCCATGGAGAGCTTGGAAAAGGGTTTGTAGAGAGAGAAAATCACTTTTAGCTATAGAATAGGTTTGGAAAGACTTTGGAGGGTGGAAAATGATGTTTTGAAATTTTTTGAAAAAAATAATTTTTTGGATTTTTTAAGTGCACGTTTTTTACTTTTGGAGGTCAAAAATGCTTTTTTGACCATGAAATAGGTTAGGGGAGCTTTTAAGGAGGGAAAACTTGAAATTTGAAATTTTTAGTGTATTTTTAAATCCGGGCCAAAAAGTGGGGGAAAAAAGGTCAAAGTGGTCCCCCCCCCCCTCCCTTTCCCCTAGCCACCTTCCTTACCTTCTCACTAGGTAAGAGGCCATTAAGAGGTGTAAGGCTACCTTGTCCCCCTACTTTTTTGAGGGTATAGAGTGTGTCCACCACCCTCTTCCTATTGGCTGGCCTCTAATTAACCTTAATCCCAAAGGGCCCCTAGAGGGTTCATATTTTTCCTAACGGGTAAAGGCAAAGGCAAAGACAATGATGATAAAGAGGAGAAACCAAAGGGTTCGGTTAAGATTGAAGAACTGAACATAGTGCAAGATGATTGTGATGCACAAGACATCAATATGTTGACTGAAAATAATGATGTATTTTATGATGCACAAGAAACTCTATCTCTGCAGAGTTCTATGCGAGCAGAGCTACTTGTTAGTGGTGAAGTGTCCTATAGATGGATTCTTGATTCGGGGGCTTCGTTGCATGTCACACCTCATAGGCATTGGTTTACTACATATGAGGAAACCATTGGCACTGTTACGCTAGCTGATAGATACTCTTGTGACATTGTGGGCATAGGTGATATTGCTATGGTTATGGCAAATGGGGTGAGGTTTACCATACATAATGTGCGTCATGTTCCATCTTTGACACGAAATTTGATTTTGGTTGGACGTCTTGATGACTTGGGTTACAAAGTCACTTTTCATCAGCAGTCTTGGCATATTGCGAAAGGTCATCTTATTTTAGCCCATGGTTCTAAAGTTGGTACACTTTATCCTCTTTATGTATCTGACAAGAACACTGTCCTTTCTGTAACCGAGTTGCCAACTGTTGCTTTGTGGCATAGCCGGTTAGGTCATATGTCAAAGAAGGGAATGGAAACTCTTTCTCGTTTGGGCTACTTATCGTCTTTATCATTTTCTGATTTTCCCTTTTGTGAACACTGTCAATATGGTAAGAAAACACGAGCACATCGTACACAGTCTTTTGACAAAGAAAGAAATCCCTTAGAGCTTGTGCATAGTGATTTATGTGGGCATATGCCTTCTAAATCCCATGGTGGTGCGTCTTATTATGTTACGTTCATTGACGATGCAAAACGACATGTTTGGGTTTATGCCATGAAGTCTAAAGATGAGACTTTTTCTTGTTTCAAAAATTTCTTATCTAGTGTGGAAACTCAGTCTGAACATAAGTTGAAAGCTTTACGCTCAGACAATGGTGGAGAATATGTCTCCAAAGAGTTTGCAAACTTCTGTTCAAGTAGGGGAATTAAGCGCGAGTTTACAGCTCCTTATACCCCTGCACAAAATGGTGTTGCTGAACGAATGAATAGGACCATCCAAGAGAGGATTATGTCTATACTATCACAGGCTAATTTACCGCAAGCGTTTTGGGTTGAAGCATTATACATTGTTGTGTATTTGATCAATAGATCACCACATGCTTCATTATAGTTTTTTGTACCTTTGGAGTTATGGTCAGGACATAAGTTGTCTTATAAAAAACTCCGTACATTTGGCTGCAAAGCTTATGAACATGTACCCAAGGAGTTGCGTGCTAAGCTTGACCCTAAGTCTAGGAAATGCATCTTTTTTGGCTATGGTGTAGATGGTCAATTTGGCTATCGTTTATGGGATCCGAAAAATCGATCAGTAATCCATAGTAGTGATGTTGTCTTCAATGAGACCAAGATGCATAGGCACCCAACGAAAGAGGTTGAATTCCGGAAAGTGACATTTTTCGATGTATCACCTCCTGCACAGATAGCTCCAGAGCCAATTACTACACAGGATAGTACAAGCTCTGATCAACCGAGGACATCTCAAAGAGTCTCACATCCGCCAGAACGGTTTGTTCAAGGCGTGGACTTTGTATTACTGACAGATAGTGGTGAGCCTTCTTGTTACAAAGAGGCTATGCTAGCCAATGGTAAGGTTCAGTGGGAACATGCTATGAAGAGGGAGCTATCCAGTATTGCAAAGAGCAAAACATGGGAACTTGTTCCATTGCCAAACGGTAGGAAAGCTTTGCCTTGTAAATGGGTTTACAAGAAAAAGATTGCATCCAATGTTGAGATTTACAAAGCTCGTTTAGTGGCCAAAGGTTTCAAGCAAGAATATGGTGTATATTTCTAGGAAATCTTTTCTCTAGTTGGTCAAGATGACGACACTAAGAATGTTGCTTGCTTTGGTTGCCACTGAAGATATGGAGCTTGATCAAATGGATGTCATTACAGCTTTCTTACATGGTAATCTTGAGGAAGAGATTTATATGCAGCAACCTAAAGGATTTGTACTCAAGGGCAAGGAACATTTGGTCTATAAGTGTAAGGTCTCTACTTTCGAATTTCACACAAGTTCTATTACGCATTTGAATTTTTTTTAACCAACACTTATTATTTAAGATATTCAAGTTCAAATTATGAATCGTAGGCTGAGAAAACCTAGAGTTTAAAATTTACGCTACAAAATTTTGACATGATTAGCTATATGAATCACTAATTAACTTATTGCAAGACTTAGTTACTGATTGTAGAATTTTCTTTTACTACTGTAAAGTTAATATAAGACTGTAAAGTTTAACATAAAAATGTAAAGTAAATTATCATTAAGAAAATAAGTAAAATAATTATAAAGACAAAAGAATACACAGGGATGACAAATGAAGGCACATGGACTCACATAGAAGGGGACAAAGTGGGACACACTGTCACATGAAAAGGAGAGGCTAGTCTTGACTAATCTTAATGAGGGGGGGCCTGTGTGGCCTTATCTTTTGATGATAATGACAAAGTGGTCAAGCTGATGGGTACCACAAGGGTACCAAAAACGTGGGTATGATTTTTGGAAAAAAAATTCTAAAAATAAATAAATTATTATTATTTTTTTTTGGGAAAAAAAATTTTGGATGTTTTCTTTAGTGCTATAAATAGAACATCCATGCTCACACTTTAGACATAGAGATTGCCTCTATAGTGCTCACGAAGTGCTGCCACTTCTCTTAGAGAGAAGGCATCCACAAACCACTAAGAGAGCAAAAACTCTAGTGGACTAATAAGGTACGTATTAATCAAGCATTCAATTAACTTTAGGAATGATATATGTGTTCTATCTCTTACTCTAATATCTCTAATAGATTAGTAAGATTCAATTAGCTATGTGTGTGTGTGTGCTATCTCTTACTCTAATCTCTCTAATAGATTAGTAAAATTCAATTAGCTATGTGTGTGTGTGTGCTATCTATTACTCTAATCTCTAATGGATTAGTAAGATTCAATTAACTTTAAGAAGGATATGTGTGTATGTGTGCTATCTCTTACTCTAATTTCTCTAATAGATTAGTAAGATTCAATCAGCTATGTGTGTGTGTGTGTGCTATCTCCTACTTTAATCTCTCTAATAGATTAGTAAGATTCAATTAGCTATGTGTGTGTGTGCTATCTATTACTCTAATCTCTAATGGATTAGTAAGATTCAATTAGCTTTAAGAAGGATATGTGTGTGTGTGTGTGCTATCTCTTACTCTAATTTCTCTAATAGATTAGTAAGGTTCAATTAACTTTGGAAAAGATGTGTGCGTATGTTTTTTCTTACTTTAATCTCTCTAGGTATACCTACTCTCTCTAGTTAGTACATCTTCACTATTAACTTATGTATAGTTAATTGAAAGTTAATACATAAGAGAAATCATCATATTCCTATTATACATGATGAAATTCTCATTCACCAATTCTATTGTCAATCAGATTAAGTAGAATTTTGAATAATACTAAAAAAATTGATTTAGTTGAAGTATAGAAATGGAAGTTAGAATTAGACTAGAAATGTCATGCATAAAAGTAATGCAGTCCTAAACTTACACTCGTAGTTTACACACATAATTTTTGATTAATTAAGATTAGCAAATATTTGATGTATAGAAATTAGATGTAGAAAAACAACACTAATTGTGAATCCGAGTTGGCGAGGGTTCAAATTACAGACTCTCTTTGGAAACAAGAGATTACTAGGGAAATTGACCAATTTAAAGTTCTAAGTGTTAAACATAAGTGTAGTACAAAAAAATGGCTCCAAAGCGTGGTCGGAGCCCAAGGCGTTAATGATCATGAAGTTGGTACAAGTAACGGTGGAACTCTTGCGGAACATGCTATGTCTCCATCAATCGGACCAATCAGAGCTATGGTACAGGTTAGTATTGCAATTTCAAGTTATGCGTCATTGCATATGGGAGACCATAGGAATATATTATTTACCTTATGAAAAGAAAACACGGACCGAAACCACGGGGCTTAACCCCAAGAAATTTTGCATATGTTTGACAAGTAGGGAAGAATGTCTAGTTAAACTGATTGCTATAGGAAAGAATGTTTGTCCAAAACCTTCGGTATGGTTTCTCTCAAGTCTCTCTACTTATTAGAGCTGGTATTATGTGGCAGTTGTTGAGGCGTGAGATGACGCCTAGGATGGCACCGCTGATGCTGTGGTGGGAGTACACCCAGATGAGCCCAGCTCGATACTGCAGTTTTGTTTTGCCGTGGTGTGAGGATGATGCCCAGATTGGCACCGTTGTTGCTGTGGCGGGAGTACGTCGAGATTAGCACAACGAGTACTTGTTGAGCGGAATGGGACGCTCATGAGGACAAGGGTTTTTATAAATAATGTATATACGGATTGAACATAATAGTGCCAGTAGAGATTCTTGAGCGAACCTAATCCAAGGGTTGTTGGTTTAAAATTGGATGACTTTTTGTTTGACTATTGTTTACAATACTGTTTGAAGGGTTGTTTTAATGAACCATTATCATAAATAAAGTAAAGGAACATGTATGTTTAAACAGTGTGGTAGTAATTAGATAACAAAAGAAGGGTGAGTGCGGGGTGGAAAGTGGGAGAATGATACCCCGACGATATCATTCTATGGACGGGTGGACCTGATGAGTCGGGTAACTTCCAACGCTAGAATTTTTTTTTCTTTTAAGTCATAAATCTTAAAAGAGACAAACCTTGGCGGCTGTGCTTCTGAAACATGGGGAAAAAAGCGCACAGGTTGGTCACTCTAAGATTTAAACTTTTAGGTATAATTGATTATAGATAGTTTTTAGATAGGGTTATGGTGGTCACGCTCCGCCATAGCGAGATAGGACCAATCCTTCACTAACGGTTCATGCCCATGGCTACGTAGTAGCTAAGGCAATGTCCGTTGGTTTTTCCTTCTCAGGATTGGAGACCTATCAAAGGTACTCCGCTCCTCTTGACAAGGGGCAGGGACCTCACACTGGTATCAGAGCCTAGGTTAAAGCTTGGGGAGATTTTTAGATTGATGTTTGGATATTGAAAGATGCGAATGTTTGAAATAATAGAAGAACCTAGAAAAATTGTTTTGAGTTTTTATATGGTATTGAAGAATTAACTTTTCTGGTACAGGAAAATGTCATTCAGCCTACCAGAAATTCCAGGTGTTCACCATCATGTTTGAAAATGCATGCCAATCACCAAATTATCAGTTTCGAAAAAGGGTGATGAGGATTTTGGATAGGGTGTTTGCACCACCTATTCCAAGGGTGCATAGAGTATGGGGCATCAACTGGAGTCCATTTGGAGGAATCTATACCATCGATGATGACAAGATATGGTGCATGGATACCAACCTCAAGAAACTTCTATGGGCAGAGGCGTTAAAAGTCGTCAAATTTTATCTTTTCATTGGTACTAAGAATCCGGATGCTACCATTACCTTGGGAGGAGAAAAGATATTTTAGACTCAATGGGTCTATAACCAAGTTACAAAAGTTATCCATGGTTGTAGGATTCGACCCATATGTGTATCTCGTAGCTTTCAAGGATCAAAAGAAACTTATTATTTTGATCCTTTAGCCTATCCTTTTGTAGTCACTAAACTCAAAATATAGAGACATTACAATCCTTGTACCTAAAGACTACCAACCTTGGTAGCAAATAATGTGTATATAAAAAAAGTTTGGATTAATATTATCTTTTGTTTGTATTATTGTCTGATCAAGTCTTGCCTTAAAGTGGATTAAAATTAGAGTATCCAATAAAGTTTCACTTAATCTATATTGCACAGAGTGCGGTGTACACATCTCTTCAAGAGAAAAAGCTACTTCTCAAGCAAGCTAAACTTCCCTCTTTCAAAGGGGAAGGATCCCTAGTTGAGCGCGATGCAGAAGTGTGGCTCGAAGAGATGGAGGATTATTTTGCTGCTGCTGGTACTACTCCCAATAACCAAGCAATGTTGGCCATGTTTCGTCTCACGGGGGATGCCAAGCTTTGGTGGAAACAACACTGCAAAGATAATCAAGTAGCTCAAAACACTCAAACTTGGGAAGACATTAAGTATGCTTTCAAAGGACGTTATCTTCCAACTGCACACAAATCCCTTAAGATGAATGAATT
Source organism: Adiantum capillus-veneris (assembly GCF_014529385.1). Lineage (NCBI taxonomy): Eukaryota > Viridiplantae > Streptophyta > Polypodiopsida > Polypodiales > Pteridaceae > Adiantum > Adiantum capillus-veneris. The sequence continues at coordinate 55,188,368 of NC_140950.1, forward strand.
CTTCAACTTACGTCAGTTTCATCTTACAGTGGAAGAATACTACTCAAAATTTGTAACTCTTAGGCGCTATGCTTCGCCAATGACCGCAGATCAACAAGTAGCCCGTTTCTGCCAAGGGCTAAATGCTCCTTTAAATACACGTCTAGAAGCCATGAGGCCTGTAAATTTGCAAGATGCTCTTTTAAGAGCTAAACCCTTAGCTAAAGAGATGTCAACCTCTCAAAGGGTGCGAAATGGAAATATAAGGAATGCTGGAAGGAGAGCACAGCCTATGATGTGGAACCAAAGGCAAGTTCACCCAGTTCACCAAACTCATCCAATAGTTTCAGCTTCAGCAAATGGAGCTCAAAATGCAAATCTTAGATGCTATGAATGCAACGAGCTAGGACATTTCAGGAATGTATGTCCTAGGAGAGTCTCCGCAACAAATACACCTAATCGAGCTAGAGGACGAGGCCAAATAATAAATCGTGGAGGACGAGGTCGAGGGCACGGAATGGCTGCCAGAGTCAATACTATCATAGGAGAACCAACATTGGGAGAAGAACAAGAGGAAAGAGCAACTCTACATGCTGCAATTGATAACCCAAGAGCAAGACAACAATATGCTGTCATTCAAACACCTGCAAATCACAAAGGTGAAAAATTTGAGCTTCTTATTGATTGTGGTAGTACTCATTCTTTCTTGTCACCTAAATGTTTAAGGAGGTTAGGACTTAATCAACACCCTGCAAGAAAGATGAGAGTTGAATTAGCCAATGGAAAGGAGGTGTTATCTCAATACACTATGGGAAAAATAGATTTCAAGTTGGGAGAATACTCTACTTCTGCTACTTTTCGAACCTTACCCATAGGAATCTATGACGGGATTCTTGGAATGGATTGGTTAGCCAGTCATAATGCCAATATCCATTGTGCCCAAGGAAGTGTTACTTTTGTGGACAACGAAGGTCAAGAAGTCACTATTCAAGGCCAGAATGAACGGCCAAAAGCTTACTTGGTCAAAGCTAATCGTCTTTTGAAAGGGTTACGCAAGGGTCAACAAATTTTTGTAGTCAAGCTAAACAAAGTAGAAAAATCTTCTTCCAACCCTGAACCAATGTGGCTAGAAGAATTTTCGGATGTTTTCCCCGCTGAACTTTTTTAACTACCACCACCTAGGGAGGTAGACCTTGAAATCAAAATTTTTCCAGGTAGTGAACCAGTCTCAAGAGCGCCGTACAAGATGTCACTTCCAGAGGCTATAGAACTCAAGGAGCAGCTCAAGCAGTTGATTGAGCAAGGGTTTATCCGACCTAGTACATCTCCATGGGGTGCACCTGTTCTCTTCCAAAAGAAAAAGGATGGCTCTCTTCGACTTTGCATAGATTATAGGGGCTTAAATCAGGTTACCATCAAGAATTAATATCCAATTCCTCATATTGATGAGATGCTGGACATATTACATGGAGCCAAAATATTCACGAAGATTGATCTTCGATCTAGCTATCATCAAATTCGAATCCAGGAGGTTGATATCTACAAAACAGCTTTCAACACTCGTTATGGTCATTATGAATTTACAGTGATGGCTTTCGGACTTACGAATGCTCCTGCAACTTTCAATCGTCTGATGCACGATATCTTTAGAGAATTCTTGGACGATTTTGTCCTAGTATTCTTTGACAATATCTTAATTTATTCCAAATCAGAGGAAGAGCATGAAGGACATGTTAGGAAAGTGTTAGAGCTTTTACGCCGAAATAAGTTGTATGAAAAGAAAAGAAAATGTACCTTCTTTACCCCTAAGCTCTGTTACTTAGGGTTTATCATTTCACCTGAAGGAGTCTCTGTTGACCCTGACAAAGTCAAAGATATTGTGGAATGGCCTCAACCCACTTCACAAACCGAAGTCAGAGGGTTCTTAGGTATCACAGGGTGGTATAGGATCTTTGTAAAGGACTATGCTCACCACTAACCGACTTGCTAAAGAAAGGAGCTACGATAATTTGGGAAGAAAAACATGAATCTTGCTTCAAACAACTTAAGGAGTATCTTGCTTCAAAACCTCTCTTAAAACTTCCAGATTTCACCCAAGAATTCGAGGTGATCACAGATGCTAGTAACCTTGCATTAGGAGGAGTCCTTACTTAAGAAGGAAGGCCTGTAGCTTATACTTCTTGGAAGCTTAGGATTCATGAAGTGAATTATGCTACACATGATTTAGAATTGCTAGCAGTTATTCATGCTCTCAAGCTATGGAGACATTATCTATTGGGACGCAAATTCCAATTGGTAACAGATCACAAGAGCCTTAAGTGGATTTTTACCCAACCTAACCTTAACATGAGACAGAGGAGATGGATAGAGCTCATGCACGAATATGATTTTGATATTAAATTTAGACCAGGTAAGGATAATGTTGTGGCAGATGCCCTAAGCCGTGAAGCTTTTCTGGGAGCAGTTTCCATGGCTAACAACCCTATTTTAGACAAGGTCTCGGATGCTGCTGTCAGAGATGAAGATTACCAGATGCTTGCTAGTATCCTATGTGAAGAGAGGGTATCATCCAATCAGCCTAAACCTCTACATTACTCCTTAGAAGATGGGAAAATTTACTATAGGAATCGACTATGCATACCTAAGGATTCTACCCTAAGGAATGCTATCCTATATGAAGCACATGATGGCCCAACTTCAGGACATCCAGGTTATGCCAAAACCATCAATGCAATTCGCAGAAGTTACTATTGGCAAGGTATGAAGGGTGATGTCCTTCGCTATGTCAAGCAGTGTTTGTCTTGTCAAAGGATTAAGGGAGAGAGACTAAAGATGCAGGTAAATTACATCCTTTAGATATTCCCCAAATGAAATGGGAATGTATTAGCATGGACTTTATCACTGGGTTTCCTTCTGTCCAAGCTGGCTATGATTCAATCATGGTCATAGTCGACTTGCTTACTAAAGTGGCTCACTTAATCCTAGTCAAGACAACCTTTACAGCTTTAGATATTGCTCGTTTTTTTGTGAAGGAGGTTTTCAGAATTCATGGTTTACCCAAGAGGATTGTCAGTGATTATGATGCCAAGTTTACTTGAAAGTTTTGGGTATCATTATTTCAAGCTATTGGAACCCAGTTATGTTTTAGTACTGCTTATCATCCTCAAACTGATGGCCAAACTGAAAGAGTTAATCAAGTAATTGAAGACATCCTCAGAGCCTACTGCAATAGAGAACCTCGCAAGTGGATTCAATACCTACCCGTGGTAGAGTATGCATACAATTCCTCTACTCATAGAAGTATGGGAATGACACCTTTTAATGCTCTTTATGGTCAAGAATGTTTATCACCTCTTAACTTTTCTGACCCCACTATAAGGGTAGAAGCCTCAAAGAAAATGCTTGAAGAAATGGAAGCTCAAACCAAAGCTATTCGAAGGGATATTCAAGCGGCTCAAGATCGACAAAAGAAGTACGCCGACTTAAAAAAATCTGATCGGATTTTCAAAGAAGGTGACAAAGTTTTCTTACGAGTAAAGCCCAAAAAGAGCAATCTGTCTCTCGGAAGGTATAAGAAGCTTAGCTACCGATATTGTGGACCTTATGAAATAATCAAGGTTGTAAGTGATCAAGCTTATAGAATAAAACTCCCTTCTCATCTCAAAGTGCATGATGTATTTCATGTAAGTCTGTTAAAACCTTATGTATATAACCCTGACCATGTCCTTGATGATGAGCAAATCATATTACCTGCTCAAGATGTTCTACAACTCCAACCTGATACTATCCTAGAAACTCGGGACAGAAAGCTTAGGAATAGATCCATCAAAGAACATCTTATCTTATGGAAGGATTTCCCTGTAGACGATGCTACTTGGGAAGATGAGACATCCCTTCTTAAGGATTACCCTTCACTGTTCTTGAGATGAGGGCATCTCAAATTCTAAGTTGGGGAGATTGTAAGGTCTCTACTTTCGAATTTCACACAAGTTCTATTACGCATTTGAATTTTTTTTAACCATCACTTATTATTTAAGATATTCGAGTTCAAATTGTGAATCGTAGGCTGAGAAAACCTAGAATTTAAAATTTACACTACAAAATTCTGACATGATTAGCTATATGAATCACTAATTAACTTATTGCAAGACTTAGTTACTGATTGTAGAATTTTCTTTTACTACTGTAAAGTTAATATAAGATTGTAAAGTTTAACTTAAAAATGTAAAGTAAATTATCATTAAGGAAATAAGTAAAATAATTATAAAGACAAAAGAATACACAGGGATGATAAATGAAGGCACATGGACTCACCTGGACTCACATAGGAGGGGACAAAGTGGGACACACTGTCACATGAAAAGGAGAGGCTAGTCTTGACTAATCTTAATGAGGGGGGGGCTGTGTGGCCTTATCTTTTGATGATAATGACAAAGTGGTCAAGCTGATGGGTACCACAAGGGTACCAAAAACGTGGGTATGATTTTTTGAAAAAAAAAATCTAAAAATAAATAAATAAATTATTATTATTTTTTTTGGGAAAAAAAAAGTTGGACATTTTCTTTTCTGCTATAAATAGAGCATCCATGCTCACACTTTAGACATAGAGATTGCCTCTATAGTGCTCATGAAGTGCAGCATGCCACTTCTCTTAGAGAGAAGGCGTCCACAAACCACTAAGAGAGCAAAAACTCTAGTGGACTAATAAGGTGTGTATTAATCAAGCATTCAATTAACTTTAGGAATGATGTATGTGTGCTATCTCTTACTCTAATCTCTCTAATAGATTAGTAAGATTCAATTAGCTATGTGTGTGTGTGTGTGCTATCTCTTACTCTAATCTCTCTAATAGATTAGTAAAATTCAATTAGCTATGTGTGTGTGTGCTATATCTATTACTCTAATCTCTAATGGATTAGTAAGATTCAATTAGCTTTGAGAAGGATATGTGTGTATGTGTGCTATCTCTTACTCTGATTTCTATAAATGATTAGTAAGATTCAATCAGCTACGTGTGTGTGTGTGCTATCTCCTACTCTAATCTCTCTAATAGATTAGTAAGATTCAATTAGCTATGTGTGTGTGTGTGCTATCTATTACTCTAATCTCTAATGGATTAGTAAGATTCAATTAGCTTTAAGAAGGATATGTGTGTGCGTAAGCGCTATCTCTTACTCTAATTTCTCTAATAGATTAGTAAGATTCAATTAACTTTAGAAAAGATGTGTGCGTATGTTTTTTCTTACTTTAATCTCTCTAAGTATACCTACTCTCTCTAGTTAGTACATCTTCACTATTAACTTATGTATAGATAATTGAAAGTTAATACATAAGAGAACTCATCATATTCTTATTATACATGATGAAATTCTCATTCACCAATTATATAGTCAATCAGATTAAGTAGAATTTTGAATAATACTAAAAATTTGATTTAGTTGAAGTATAGAAATGGAAGTTAGAATTAGATTAGAAATGTCCTGCATAAAAGTAATGCAGTCCTAAACTTACACTCGTAGTTTACACACTTAATTTTTGATTAATTAAGATTAACAAATATTTGATGTATAGAAATTAGATGTAGAAAAACAACACTAATTGTGAATCCGAGTTGGCGAGGGTTCAAATTACAGACTCTCTTTGGAAATAAGAGATTACTAGGGAAATTGACCAAAAAAATTACTAGTGTATAACATAAGTGTAGTACAAAAAAATGGCTCCAAAGCGTGGTCGAACCCAAGGCGCTAATGATCATGAAGCTGGTACAAGTAATGGTGGAACTCCTTCAGAACATGCTATGTCTCCATCAATCGGACCAATCAGAGCTATGGTACAGGTTAGTATCGCAATTTCAAGTTATGCATCATTGCATATGGGAAACCATAGGAATATATTATTTACCTTATGAAAAGAAAACATAGACCGAAACCACGGGGCTTAACCCCAAGAAATTCGGCATATGTTTGACAAGTAGGGAAGAATGTCTGGTTAAACTGATTGCTATAGGAAAGAATGTTTGTCCAAAACCTTTGGTATGGTTTCTGTCAAGTCTCTCTACTTATTAGCGCTAGTATTATGTGGCAGTTGCCGAGGCGTGAGATGACGCCCAGGATGGCACCGCTGATGCTGTGGTGGGAGTACACCCAAATTAGCCCAGCTGGATACTGCAGTTTTGTTTTTCCGTGGCGTGATTATGACGCCCAGATTGGCACAATGGGGAGTACGTCCAGATTAGCACAACGCATACTTGTCGAGCGGTATGGGACGCTCATGAGGACAAGGGTTTTTATAAATAATGTATATACCGATCGGACATAATAGTGCCAGTAGAGATTCTTGAGTGAACCTAATCCGAGGGTTGTTGGTGTCAAATTGGACGACTTCTTGTTTGACTATTGTTTGCAATACTGTTTGAAGGGTTGTTTTAACGAACCAGTATCATAAATAAAGTAAAGGAACATGTATGTTTAAATAGTGTGGTAGTAATTATATAACAAAATAAGGGTGAGTGCGGGGTGGAAAGTGGGAGAATGATACCCCGACGGTATCATTCTATGTACGGGTGGACCCGATGAGTCGGGTAACTTTCCAACGCTAGAAATTGTTTTTTTTTTAAAGTCATAAATCTTAAAAGAGACAAACTTTGGCGGCTGTGCTTCTGAAACATGGGGAAAAAAGTGCACAGGTTGGTCACTCTAAGATTTATACTTTTAGGTATAATTGATTATAGATAGTTTTTAGATAGGGTTATGGTGGTCACGCTCCGCCATAGCGAGATAGAACCAATCCTTCACTAACGGTTCATGCCCATGGCTACGTAGTAGCTAAGGCAATGTCCGTTGGTTTTTCCTTCTCAGGATTGGAGACCTATCAAAGGTACTCCGCTCCTCTTGACAAGGGGCAGGGACCTCACAATAAGCTTTTGAAAAGTCTCTATGGCTTGAAGCAATTGCCTAGAAAATGGTATCAAAAGTTTGATGCATTTATGCGTTCCCTAGGCTATAAGCACAGTAATGAGGATCCATGTCTTTACATGAAAAGACAACCAAATGGACATCTTATTATGCTTATCCTTTATGTAGATGACATGCTTATTGCTGGTCATTCTAAGAAGGACATCACTGACTTGAAAACCAAGCTATAAAGTCAATTCGACATGAAAGATTTGGGTGAAGCCAATCACATTTTGGGTATGCGCATTACTCGTGATCGTAAGAAGAGGTTGTTGTACCTTTCTCAAAAAGAGTATGTTCACAAGGTTCTTGATTGTTTCAACATGGAGAAGGGGAAGGCATTGAGTACTCCATTGCTTGCATATCTGCTGAGGAAAAAGCTGCGATGGCTAAAATTCCTTATGCTTCATGTTGTGGTAGTCTCATATATGCCATGGTGGCTACAAGACCTGACATTGCACATGCACTGGGAGTTGTCAGAGTAGATTGATGTCTAACCCTCGTAAAAAGCATTGGGATGCTATCAAGTCGATTCTCAGATACTTGAATGGCACTGCAAATAGAAAGTTATGCTATGGTCGTAGAGAGTCATCCATTCAGGGATTTGTAGACAGTGACTATGCAGGCTGTGTTGACAGTCGTAAATCAACAACAGGTTGGATTTACACATTTGCTGGTTCTGCTATTTCTTGGAGATCTGTTCTTCAAGATTGTACATCCATTTCTACCACAGAGGCAGAGTATGTTGCATTGAGTAAAGCATGCAAAGAAGCTATTTGGCTTGCTTGCCTAGTGAAAGATCTTGGATTGGAGCAGTGTACACCAGTTCTTCATTGTGACTGTCAAAGTGCTATTGCCTTGGCTAACAATCTAGTGTTTCATTCCAGAACGAAACACATTGATGTGCGTTATCACTTTAGTCGTGAATGCCTGGCAAAGAAGAGCCTTGATTTAGTGAAGATTCCTACGTCAGAGAACACAGTGGATGCACTCACTAAGAGTCTCTCAAGCCATCAGTTTTAACACTGTCGTGAGTTGATGGGCATTGAATGAAGAGTGGTGCTCTTCCATTTTTATAGTCTCCCACATTGGCCATCAAGTGGGAGAATGTTAGGTTTAATGGCCATGTGGCCGACCGCCCATCACTAACTGCCACTAACCCTAAGTGTACAGCTATACACTTGTCTGAGCCACTAACACTAAGTAAAATGCGTATTGTGCCTTAGTGCATAAGATAAGAGAAGAAAGAAAGGGGGCATACAGTACGTTGGCTCTCCCCCTTCAACCTATGTGTGGCTATGGTGGTGTGTGTGTGAGTGTGTTGTCGTGCCGCGGAACGTGCATGGTGGGAACGGAAGCTAAGCCCTACAATATTATGGATTTTATGTGTATACCTTAAGCATGCATAAGTATATGCATTTTATATTTATCATGCAAAAAGCTAGTCGAAGTCTGATGTGTCACTCTTGTTGGGAATGGGCTTCAATCCCGGGCTTCTGTGTGAATGTCTTCTTGGAGCCATGATGAAATGAGCCTATAAAACTTACCTCCTATCTACTAGCCATCCTAGGTGGCATATGACATGTATAGCATAGCCAAAAGTGGCCTTAGTCATAGTATACATAATAGGTGCACTTTGGAGTGCTTATGGACCTAGAAAAATCCCTTAGAAAAGTGGTTATGATTTTGTTTGATGTCATCCATGATGTATGCCAAGCTCTCTCTCAATTTTTTATAAAGCTACTCTTGGAGGCTTATGGCGGAAAGGAGAAGATATTTGGAGAAAAAACTAGAAGAACCTCTAGATATTTCTTGAAGAGAAAGAGCTAGAAGAACCTCTAGATATTTCTTGATGAGAAAGATCTAGAAACTTTGAAGATAATTTCAAGATATTTTTGAAAAGGGAGACACTTGTCACACAAATCCCTTAGATATTTCTAAGCAAATATCTTCTTCAAGAGGCAACCTCACCTATAAATAGAGCCTTTTGCTCCTCACTTGGGCAACAAGCAAACCATCAAGCAACCAAGCGCTCAAGCCATCCCCATAATCAGGCCACTCTATCAAGCCATCACCCAACCTCCTAGCCATCTCCGTGAGGAAAACACTCTCCCAATTTCAGCCCAACACATCTTGAGTTTGCTACTTCATGCCTCAAGCCTTCTATCTCCTCACTTGTAATACTCATATACTCTATGTAACCTTCTTTCTTCAATAAAGACACATTGTTGGTGGCTTGAAAACGGTGTTGGGGACTACTACACATCATCTACTTCATCAAGTTGGCTACAATATCACAAGTCTTAAGGTGTGCTTCACTTCTTTGGATTAAGCGTGTGTGGGTCTTTGTGTGTTGATTATCTCTCTTATCTCTTTCCTCCATTGTTTGGACTGCTTTTTGAGCTTTCTTAGATGAATAACCCTGATGGTGTAACTTTTCAACCCTTTCATTTTGTACAACATATTAGAATTAACGTTTGTATTAGACGTAAAATCCACTTCCAACAGAGAATTGTGTTTCTCTTTGGGCCGCAAAGACTGCAAGAGATTCTTCTGTCTCCACATCCTCTTATTTTTCCACTACTAGACTACTCTAATTCTTTCGATGTGCACATATTTATTCTCCTCTAGGGGTTGAGTCTTGCTTTCTTAATATTAGTATGAACCAAGAAGACTTGTATACACGGCTCATTCCTATCGGTAGGCAAAATATCTACATCTTTGTAAGCACTAAGTTACAGTTTCAAAGAACCATTCACAGTCTATTTGGAGCACAACGACTTGCTATTATAAATGCATCAGTGAACCCTTTCATCCTACCTTTGATTAGATACGATCAAAGCCTTGATGTTTTTATCTTTGTCTTGTTTTGAGGGTTTTACATGTGCGTATCTGTGTGTCTGTGTGTAAGATCCCAATGGCTACACACAATGTATTTTCTACAAACACTAAGCTCGCTTAAGTGAAAAGCTTCACAATCTCCCCACAAACCCTCACAGCTAGAGGCCCGACGCCTTCTTGGCAAGACCGCCAACTCTTTGACACACTTTTTGGTGAACCCGACGCAAAATTTGTCAGGGTGAGTTAGTGGGGATGTGTAAGCTACTTCAACCATGGGTGATCATCATTCGTAACAGCAAGGTATTCCTTTTGATCCCACTACAATGCAAATGTTTCAAGAATTTGCCTTGTTTATGCAACAACAGCATGCTACAGAAAGAAGAGAAGTGTCTGCAACCAAAGCTATTCAAGCAGTGGTGCACAAAATGCATCAGTTTAATGGGAAAGATGTGACAAAGTATCTTCGTGGATATGTAAAGGAGATGTAGCTGCATCGTGTGCCAGAAGATGAGATGCTCCAAATATTTGATCTTGTTGTGACTCCTGAGATTAGAGAGCATGTGAGGGGAATCGGGAATGAGCATGGAAGAAATTGAGAGGAGTTCAAGCTAGCAATGAAGGAGGAGTATTTCATGGAGGACTCTGAGAGAGTAACAAAGAGAACTTTCCTGGAGTGGGTAGCCAAGCCAAAGGAGGGGCTCTCTCCAACAGAGCTACTCAGGGAGTTTGAGCGACGATATGCTCAACTCACAAGGATAGAGAAGGACACACTTGACTCAGAAAAGACAGAGCTCTTCTTACAAGCAACAGGAAAGGAGCTCCAAGAGCAATTGGAGATACTTCTTGAGGACAAAGATGCTGATCAAGGACTGAAGACAGACGGGATAAGATGGTTGTTGGTAGTGCACCATGTACCTCCACAGCTTCTAAAAAGATGGTAAAGCCTTCTTCCTTTATACTTGCAAAAGTTGATGATGCTATCATAGATGAGATTATGAAAGGTATGAGGGATTTAAAAGTAAAACTCACAAATCTTGAAGAGAAGGGGCAACCATTGGCACCATCTTCAAGGCAAAAACAACAACCTAAAGAAGGTTTTGTTCATAGATGCATTTGGTGTGACAGCACAGAGCATGCTAGGAGAGAATGTGACAGCTTCAGTGAAGCTTTGAGAAAAGATCTTGTCTTCTTCAAGGATGGGAAGATTCACTTAAGGGAGACAGGTTTACCCTTAAGGACTAACTTTGGGAAAGGAGGAATGCAGAGTCTGGTAGAGGATATGGCCACTACCCATGCCATCTCTGCATCTGAGGCATCTAATTATACAGTCAAGATTGAACCATTGAGGAGTTTTGAAGAAAATGGTAAGCTGTGGCCAAGTGCTATGGAGCTAGCAAGGAAAGGAAAGATTACAAGAGAAGTCCTACATGAAGCAGGTGACTGTATTCGTCTAGAAACAGGATGGAATGATCCTGTGGACTCCTTGTCAGTACATGCCTATATTGCAAAATGTCAAAACAACGAAGTTTTTGTGGAAGAAAAGCGCAGGCGAGAGAGTGGTGACGAAGGATCATAAAAAAAAATTACTAGAAGAAGCGATACAATACCTCCTCGAGCGCCTCCAACACAAGAAACACCCCCACTTGAAGTGACTATGGAAGAAAGTACAACTGGGAGGAAAAAGGAGTCATCAAAAGGTAAGCCTAAAACTCCAACTTATAAGTTACAGTCTGATATTGAGGCTGCTACAGACTTAAAGAAAGTTCTAGAAGAAAGAATTTTGAATAGCAAAATAGAGTTTACCTTGGGAGAAGTCCTTGGCATAGCCAAGCGTGAGTTTCACGAGGAGATCATTGATATCATCAAGAGAAAGAGGAAAACTCTTGTTGACACCACTTGCCCGCAATCTGAAGGAGAAAGCTTAAAGACACAGGTAATACAAGTCGAAGACAGAGAGCATGATGAGGATGTCATAGAGTGCTACCATTCTTCTCGAAGAACAAAGCAAGTACAATTTTCAAATGGAGATGAGGAGTACAAAGCCATTCCAAGAAGTCACTTTTCCAGGAATCATTGGGCAAGAGCTACGACAGAGACAATGGTCAAGGTGGGTGATCTTGAAGAGCCATTTGTTGCCTTAATTGACCATGGTTCAGAAATAAACATAATGTCAAAGAGCTTATTCAACAAGTGCAAATTACCAATGGACACAGATCATGGATGGTTGGTTAAGGTAGAAAATAATTCATCAGGTGAGTTATATGCAGCTTGTCTAAGTGTGAAAGTAACTATTGGAGATGTAAAGGAAGAGAAGAATTTCTTTGTACAGGACACATCTTCTTATGATCTCATCCTTGGACAACCCTACATTGTAGGGGTTAGAATGGAAACAAAGGTAATGGATGATGGTTATGCTTATGCTAGGATAAGAAGTAAAGATGGAAAACGTGCTGTTCAATTTCTCATTGTCTATGTGAATCATGAAAGAAATCGTGACAGTCTCCGAGAATGCCCATTACCCAGGTTGAGTAAAGAGTTTTATGATCATCAAGAGAGAATGGGTTTTGGTCAGGTACCATTGTAGAGCAGGATTGCGATGGTACAAAAAGGGAAAGGTTCTCACATAAGGAGGAGTTCTGTACAGGTTTTACAGGTCTAACAGAATATGGATATGTCTCTTTTCTAAAATGTGAGAACTTGAGTCGAGGTTCCCACAAACATATACATAGTCTACAAAAGGAGTGGAAAGAGCATGGTCTGCTAGGTAACAATGAAAACATAATAGGTATGTTTGAGGAGTTTTCTTTTGTGGACACATTACAGGATCTGCACTCTATAGTAGATTATCCTTCACATGACCAAAATGAGATAGTGAAAGTGTGCTCACTTGAAATGTACAATGTGGTTGAGGCATTTCAAAAGGAACAGGAGGATAGAAAGCAAAAACATGAAGTAAAGGTGGACACCAAGTACAAGAGTGTGGCAAAGAAGGTAAAACCAGTGGCACTTCCTTTGCCAAAAGACTCTAAGGAAAAGCTAGAATAGGCTTCTTTGCAACCTAGTCTCAGAAATCCAAAAGGGATTGGACACATGTTTACAAAGGAGTCTCTAAAGCAATTGAAGATTGGGAATGAGGACTCCTTGACACAGGTTGAAAGGGAATGTTTTGAAGAGATGCTCTCTAAACATGGAAAAGCATTTGCATTTAAGCCACATGAGATAGGATGTGTAGATCCTACCATTGTTGCTCCTATGGTGATCTTTACCATCCTTCATGTACCTTGGAACTTACGGCCAATACCAGTTCCAAAGGCTCACTTACCAAAGTTAATTGAGCTGCTAAATGAGAAAATGAAGATGGGTATTTTGGAGCCTTCATGTGCTCCATACTCAAACAGGTGGTTCACAGTACCAAAGAAGAATGGAGCTTTGCACTTCATCCAAGATATGCAGCCGGTCAACAAAGTCACAATCAGGAATATGGGTACAGTGCCAATTGTGGATGAGTTTGCAAAAGCATTTGCAGAAAGGGCAATATATTCTATGGGAGATTTGTACTCAGAATATGATCAGTTCCAACTAGCAATGGAAAGCACGGATCTGACTACCATGAGGACACCTTTGGGTTTGGTAAGGATGTGTACCTTACCACAGGGAGCAACCAATTCGGTTGCACATATGATGAACGGTATGAATAAGGTCTTACGTGAATTTATTCCCCAAGTAACTATGCCTTTTCTTGATGACGTTCCTATCAAAGGATGTGAAGAAAGTAATAAACAAGAATCTTTGGATTCCAAGGGGTGCCGCAACTTTGTGGCACAACACATAGATGATTGTGACAAGATCCTATCCAGACTGGAAGAGGTGAACCTTACCCTCTCAGGACAAAAGTCTATGTTTGGAGTGAAGGAGGTGTTGATTGTTGGGCACATGTGTGGCCCCAATGGGAGATGACCTTGTCCATCAAAAAATGATGCAATTCAAAAGATGAAGGAGGTATGCATATCTGTGAGTGAAGTTTGTAGATTTCTTGGTGCATGTGTGTTTTATGCTATATGGATCCCACATTATGCACATGTAGCAGATCCTTTGTATCAATTGTTCAAGAAAAACCAAAAGTTTCATTGGGGAGATGCAAAAGCAAGGGCTATGAGAAAGCTAAAGGATTTACTACAACAAGCACCAACTTTAAGAAAGGTAAACTATGAGTGTGGAAAGCCAGTAATAGTGACAGTGGATACGAGTCCGACAGGAATTGGATGGGCAATAGGGCAGGATGATGAAGAGGGACATAGGTATGTGGTAAGGTTTGGAGCCAAGGTTCTATGTACTCAACAAAGGAACTACCCACAGGTAAGACGGGAGTTGTGGGGCATGGTTACAGCACTAAAGAGTGAAAAGGAGTACGTGATTGGAGCATATGTGGTTGTGGAAACAGATTGTCTGCCACTCCTTGGAATGATTACAAGCTGCTCAACACCAGACATTGCCATGGTAAGATGGATTGCCTACATTAAGTCATTGAATCCAAAGTTCAAGCATATTGCAGGAAAATACAATCTGGTAGCAGATATGCTATCAAGGGCAAGGTATGAGGATGAGCAAGACATGGTAGATGATAGTGAAGATGTAGGCACAAGGTTCTACTCCATTAATCATGTTGAGCATAATGATGTTGGCACACCTAGTGCACTTGAGTTGTTTTTAGAATATGGGTATGAAGGAGATTGGTTGCTTACTGGTCGTTATTTGAGTACTTTAAAAAAACAAGGTGATTGGTCTGAGCATGAGTTTAGGAGGATACGTAGAAAAGAATATGGGTACTTTCTGAAGGATGGTTACTTATGGAAACATCCAAAACAGAAGGGTGCTATACCACAAAGGGTAGTATGTAGCAAACAGACTCAAGTAAAGCTCATGCAGGAGTTTCATGAGAACCTATGGGCTGGACACCGTGGTGTGTGGGAAACCTTTTCAAAGCTAAAGGAAAGGTATTGGTGGAAAGGTATGTACAAGGACGTATCCCACTTTGTGGAATCATGTGTAACATGTCAAATGTATTCAAATGTGCGACATCATGATGGGTTACATCCTACTTATCCACTAGCCATGCATTACAAATGGGTTGTGGATCTAGTCACCATGCCTTTAGGACTCTGGCAGATGAGGTACTTGGTTCTTGCAAGATAATACTTGACTAATCAGGTTGAAGGGCGAGCTTTAAGGACAAAGACTACAGAGGCAGTATGTAAATTTCTCCTTGAGGATGTAATCTGCCGCTATGGTTGTGTGGGAAAGATAACTGCAGACACAGGAGAGCTGGATGCCGAGGAAGCAAGGGAATTCTTTTCCAGGATAGGAATCAAGCTTTCCCTTACCACCACTTACAATCCGGAAGGCAACGGGAAAAGTGAAAGAGGGAATCCGTCAATCATCAAAGCCTTGGCTAAATCTTGTGAAGGGAGAATTAGTGAGTGGCCAAAACTGTTGCCATATGCTCTATGGGCTGATCACACGACACACAGCTCAGTAACTGGTTACATGCATGCAGAATTGATGTATGTTTAAAAGCCTGTAATGCCCATTGAAGAGACCATTCCCACATGGGATGTGCTACCTTGGCAAGATGGGCTTAGTAGAGAAGAGCTCCTTGCCTTGCATATAAGATAGCTAGAAAGAAGGCCTGAAGACATTGAGGTTGCAAAAGAAAGATTGAAGAATGCTAGGTTGAAAAGCAAGGACTACTTTGATAGACAACACAGGCTAAGAAGGAAGGTAATTAAGCAAGGAGATTGGGTTTTAGTGTATGACAGTAGTCTTGATAACCAGCATAGTGTCATGCGAAAGGTTTCAAAAAGATGGTTTGGACCATATATAATCAAGTACGATACCCATTGCAGGAAAGAGAATCAAGGTATTCAAAAGAAGAGAGGATAGTCATCCGGCTGATCAAGTAAGCGAGAATGAAGGTTTGGAATCACCAAGTGAAGATAAAGAAGAAGAAACTCCAAGAGAGTCGAACCTGCAAACATTGGTTGTGGCACATACCGGAGGATGTGCAGGTTTAGAGGGGGTGGATGTCGTGCCGCGGCACATGCATGGTGGGAACGAAAGCTAATCCCTACAATATTATGGATTTTATGTGTATACCTTAAGCATGCATAAGTATATGCATTTTATATTTAGCATGCAAAAAGCTAGTCGAAGTCTGATGTGTCACTCTTGTTGGGAATGGGCTTCGATCCCGGGCTTCTTTGTGAATGTCTTCTTGGAGCCATCATGAAATGATCCTATAAAACTTACCTCCTATCTACAAGCCATCCTAGGTGGCATATGACATGTATAGCATAGCCAAAAGTTGCCTTAGTCATAGTATACCCCATGAGGTGTCATTCTACACATAATAGGTGCACTTTGGAGTGATTATGGACCTAGAAAAATCCCTTAGAAAACTGGTTACGATTTTGTTTGATGTCATCCATGATGTATGCCAAGCTCTCTCTCAATTTTTTATAAAGCTACTCTTGGAGGCTTATGGCGGCAAGGAGAAGATATTTGGAGAAGAAACTAGAAGAACCTCTAGATATTTCTTGAAGAGAAAGAGCTAGAAGAACCTCTAGATATTTCTTGATGAGAAAGATCTAAAAACTTTGAAGATAATTTCAAGATATTTTTGAAAAGGGAGACACTTGTCACACAAATCCCTTAGATATTTCTTTCTTGTTACACTTGTTATGTAACCTTCTTTCTTCAATAAAGACACATTGTTGGTGGCTTGAAAACGGTGTTGGGGACTACTATGCATCATATACTTCATCAAGTTGGCTACAATATCACAAGTCTTAAGATGTGCTTCACTTCTTTGGAGTAAGCTTCTGTGGGTCTTTGTGTGTTGATTGTCTCTCTTATCTCTTTCCTCCATTGTTTGGACTGCTTTTTGAGCTTTCTTAGATGAATAACCCCGATGGTGTAACTTTTCAACCCTTTCATTTTGTACAACATATTAGAATTAATGTTTGTATTAGCCGTAAAATCCACTTCTAACAGAGAATTGTGTTTCTCTTTGGGCCGGAAAGACTGCAAGAGATTCTTCTGTCTCCACATCCTCTTATTTTGCCACTACTAGAATACTCTAATTCTTTCGATGTGCACATATTTATTCTCCTCTAGGGGTTGAGTCTTGATTTCTTAATATTAGTATGAACGAAGAAGACTTGTATACATGGCTCATTCCTATCGCTAGGCAAAATATCTACATCTTTGTAAGCACTAAGTTACAGTTTCAAAGAACCATTCGTAGTCTATTTGGAGCACAACGACTTGCTATTATAAATGCATCAGTGAACCCTTTCATCCTACCTTTGATTAGATACGATCAAAGCCTTGATGTTTTTATCTTTGTCTTGTTTTGAGGGTTTCACGTGTGCGTATCTGTGTGTCTGTGTGTAAGATCTATGTGTCTGTATGTAAGATCCCAATGGCTACACACAATGTATTTTCTACAAACACTAAGCTCGCTTAAGTGAAAAGCTTCACAGTCTCCCCACAAACCCTCACAGCTAGAGGACGGGCGCCTTCTTGGCAAGACCGCCAACTCTTTGAGAGTGTATTGTTCTTTTGTTGTGCTCCCAGCTCCTCCCCATCAACTCTATCCAATTTTTGCATGCATGTTGAGAAGAACCAAGAGCGCCTTCAATCTAGACACACGTGCTCCATCATACGATAGCGTATCGGCTTCACTTTTCATATCATCATAGATAAGAATTTTTGAATCCATGATCGTCTCGATCATTTCATTGATCTCGGGTTCAAACATTGCCTCGTTGGAAATGTGGTCTATATGATCATCCTTCGAGCTGTCAAAGGCTACATCTTGTGGCCTCACGTATGCTGCTTGACCAAAGCGCCTGCAAACACGTCTATTGGGTTGCAGCTTCTTGTTGGCTAGCTTCAGAGTCCGAAGAGTTGTAATTGGAAACAACTCGATCTATACTAGATGGATCAAACTCGCCAAATTTGCGAACGTGCA
The DNA here is from genome assembly GCF_014529385.1 of Adiantum capillus-veneris. Taxonomy (NCBI): domain Eukaryota; kingdom Viridiplantae; phylum Streptophyta; class Polypodiopsida; order Polypodiales; family Pteridaceae; genus Adiantum; species Adiantum capillus-veneris. Next base: position 55,206,173 of record NC_140950.1, read on the forward strand.
CCAAAGAAATGCGTCTCGTCCATTGCACAGCATGCTTGCATTGATTACAAGGACATAAGATCCTTGTTGAGAGATAGGTGTTTTGGTTGGATGGCCCCACATCCTCGTCACTACTCATAATGAATGTAAAAACCTTATAACCTGAACATAAATTTAATCTTCTATTGGCATCCTCTGTCTTCTCTCTCTCTCTCTCTCTCTCTCTCTCTCTCTCTCTCTCTCTCTCTCTCTCTCTCTCTCTCTCTGCTCACACTCTAAACTATCTCACATTCTCTAGTCATGTTTGATCCGCACACCTCGGTCTAGAGGTGCACGGAGATCAGAACCACCAGGTTATAATCTCGTCTTTATTGGTCAATGCCTATATTTGTGGATACAAGAAATCTACACACCCACGTCTACATGATAGTGCATTAGTGGACAAAACCCCTTTGCCTATTCTCTAGCTGTAGCAATCACAGCATCTTAACATCTCTTCAGAGCAGATCCTTGCTTGAGGGATTACTTAGCACATTACATGTTGGCCTCCAATTTGAGTATCATGATGTTGAAATCTTTCCAACTTAAGGTTGCATCTGTAGAGAGAAAAAGAGGGATCACCGCTCGCCTAACTCTAAATTTTTTTCGTAATCTTGAAGGTAGACTTTAATATAAAAACTAAATCCAAAATCTAATCTTAAATCTAACCTAATTGAACATATGGCCCGATTCTGAGCTAATTGAACATGGTTAGTGGGTGAGTTTATAGGTGTCAGATTCTGATGGGAATATACATATTGTTGTGTACCTAGTGTTTGCTCTTTGGAAAAAGCCTTCATTGACATGCCCTAAAATCTAACCTTAATCTAATCTAATCTAATCTAATCTTAAATCTATCATAAACACTACAACATAACCCAAAGTTATCGATGCCCGTGCCTTTCCACGTCCATATCGACATTCTTACACTCCGTTGATATGTGCGTCGCTAACTACGTCGATATGCCCGTGGATATTAGCGTAGAAAGGTAAAGTTTTCAACGTGTATATCGACGCGTATATCGACGGACATATCGATGCTAAGAATTTCAGGAAAAAAAAGCCGAACCCGCGTGCAGGGGCCATTTTCGCCCTCAACGCACGCGTTCTCAGATCTTAGCCAAAACCTGCGCAGTAGGTATTATGGCACTCTTCCCCCCCCCCCCCCCCCCCCCCCCCCCCCCCTCTTTCTCTCTCTCTCTCTCCACATCGTGTGTGTGTGTGTGTAGGAAAGAGATAAAGAGAGAGAGAGAGAGAGAGAGAGAGAGAGAGAGAGAGAGAGAGAGAGAGAGAGAGAGCGGTGTGTGTATGTGTGTGTATATGTAGGAAAGAGAGAGAGAGAGAGCGTGTGTGTGTGTGTAGGAAAGAGAGAGAGAGAGAGAGAGAGAGAGAGAGAGAGAGAGAGAGAGAGAGAGAGAGAGAGAGAGTGTGTGTGTGTGTGTAGGAAAGAGAGAGAGAGTGAGAGAGAGAGAGAGAGAAGTGTGTGTGCGTGTAGGAAATTAAAGAGAGAGATAGAGAGAGGGAGAGAGAGAAAGAGAGAAGTGTGTGTGCGTGTAGGAAATTAAAGAGAGAGATAGAGAGAGAAAAATGTGCGTAGGAAATTAAAACTAGAGAGAGAGAGAGAGAGAGAGAGAGAGAGAGAGAGAGAGAGAGAGAGAGAGAGAGAGAGAGAGAGAGAGAATTATGGTTTGCATAAAAAATTAAAATTAAAGAAAGAAATGAAATAAAATGTTATATTAACTCTTCAAAAGGCCAAAGTGACCTATGAGACCAGAAAGTTACAATGTGGTAGACTAATACAAAGTCAGAATGACAAGATGACAAAATAAAATATTATGGAATCCTAAACTGTTGGGTGTGGACTAAGCAGCTAAAACAACTAGCTGGGATAGGTAGATCATAGGAGATCCAGCATCTATCGCTGGCGGACCTCATCAATCTCCTCCGTGGTCATTAGTCTGACTGGGTGTTGTGCATGTCGAGCCAAAGTGACCTGGATTGTCTGATGCAGCCTTTGTCAATGTTGTGTAGTCTGGCCTCCGCAGTCGTAGGCGTTCATTTTCTCCCTAGCTCAGTCGCTCGTTCGATTAGTACGTAGAGAGATAGGGAAGTAGAGAGAGAGAGAGAGAGAGAGAGAGAGAGAGAGAGAGAGAGAGAGAGAGAGAGAGAGAGAGAAAGAGAGTGATATATATATATATATATATATATATATATATATATATATATAGAGAGAGAGAGAGAGAGAGAGAGTGAGAGAGAGAGAGAGAGAAAGAGAGGGAATAGAAAGAGAGAGAGATAGAGAAGTGGAGAGCGAGACAGAGAGAGAGATAGAGAAATAGGAAAATAGAGAGTGAAAGAGAGATAGAGAGAGCGAGATAGAGAGAGAGAGAAAGGGAGATAGCGAGAGCGAGATCGAGAGAGAGATAGGGAAATAGGAAAATAGCGAGAGAAAGAGAGATAGCGAGAGCGAGATCGAGAGAGAGAGAAAGGGAGATAGAGAAAGCGAGATGGAGAGAGAAAGAATGAGAGATAGGGTACATAGACAGAGAGAGAGAGAGAGAAATAACAAGATAGAGAGTGATATATATATATAGAGAGAGATAATTAGCGAGAGATAGCTACAGAGATAGAGAGAGAGATAGATAGTAGATAGAGAACGAGAGAGAGAAAGAGTTAGGTTGGCTGACCAATTGCATGTGTGAAAAGGACAGAAACTCTCTCTATCTCTCTCTCTCTTCCTCTAGAAGAAACTATGGAACTAAAAGAGGCAAAGGGGTTTTGCCTGCTACATGCATTGCCATGTACACCTGGGAGTGCACGTATGTGTCTACCCATATAGGATTTGACCAATAAAGACGAGATTTTGACCCGATGGTCCTGATCTACGTACACCTCTAGACCGAGGTGTACAGAGATTGGGCAAGACTAGAGAATGCAAAGTATTTTACATTGTGAGGAGTATATATATTAAAACAACATTCATAATCATTGTAGATGGCAACGTCATCAACTAACATGGAGGAAAATATTGCATGCCCATGCACGCTCTGCAAGTATCAAATCCTGCACAAGCGTAGGATATGTAATGAGCATGTGCACAAGTACGGAGAGTTTGCTAAATAAATCGTACAGAATCTATGATACGACTCCTACGGAACGGGAATTAATTTTCGAGACATAGCACCTACATCTGAGAGAGAGAGAAAAAGGATTATGCGTGAAGGTCCGACCAATATAGAGCCAAGGATGGAAGCAGAAAAGGACTTACAGATAGAAGACGATGGCATGGAGGAGATGCTAGATGCCTTCTTCCAGACAAGCGAGGAGAACGCTAATGAAGCAGCACCAGAAGCCGTGCGCCTATCTCCTGAAGACATGTTGAGGAAGTTGGCACGTCAACCAATTTATGAAGGCACCAAAATATCAACGCTTCGTACTTGTCTGTCGTTTTTGAATCTTCAGTTAGTGTATGGGTGGTCAGATGCAAGCGTCACTGCTTTGTTTAGGTAGGTAATTTACAAACGAGATTTTCCGATTGCAACGGTGACGTGCCTGGAGAGCTTTTTAATTTAATGTGGCTTAAACAGGTTTTTGCGAGAGAAACTTCTCCCGGCTGGCAATGAAATTCCCCCCTCCAAGCCAGACGCAAAGCAACTATTGACCTCAGTTGGCTTGGACTACAACAAGATTCATGCATGTCCAAATGGTTTCATTCTTTTTCGCAATGAATTCGCAGATTGTCTGTCGTGTTCTAAGTGCGGAGCAATGCGCTACAAACAAGATGAAGTTGGCAAGACAGTGCCAGCTAAAGTGTTGCGGCATTTTCCTATTATTCCTAGGATTAAAAGCATGTTTCATTGTGGTTCCATTGCAAAGTTGATGCGTTGGCATTCTACGAATAGATCCACGGACGCAACATTTAGGGTGCCTGCTAATTCAAAGGTCTGGAGGCACATTGAAGATACCTGGCCACATTTTAAGAGTGAACCACGCAATTTGCGTTTGGACATGGCAATGGATGGAGTCAATCCATTTGGCTTGAGAAGCTCGTCATGGAGCACTTGTCCTGTGTGCCTTATCAATTACAACCTCCCGCCGTGGCTTTCCATCAAGAAGGGGCATTTGATAGTAAGCTTGATTGTACCTGGTAAGTTCATGGAAAAAAACATGGATGTTTATCTAGCTCCACTAGTTGACGAGCTTCAGGAGTTATGGCATGGGATCGACATAGCAGATGCGGTTGAACCAGTAGGACAACAACATGCAAGGATCCATAGACTTCTTATGTGGACTATGCATGATTAGCCAGGATACGGAGAAGCTTTTGGTAATGGTTCTTCATTTACAAAATTCGCGCTATTCGCAAGCACTTTGCCTTGGCCTGATTCATGCTTTAATATATGCAGGGCTAACAACTTCGGGATGCAATGCATGTCCAATTTGCGGGCAGCTTTGGATGTGTGCTATTCTGCCTCTCTTCGAAAGACAATCTATCAAGGCCACCACCGTTATCTTCCAGATGGCCATCACTTGCGCGAAGGTCAACTTGGTCATGTCGAATGTCGTCCTATGCATGTACAAGAGTGGCGTCGCCGATGGGAGCAACATGAGGGGCAACCTGTTCCAGGAATGAAACGTTTGTCCATTCTCCATACGTTGCCGTACTGGGGTGATCTACTAATTAACCATTTGCTAGATCCAGTGCATATATTCAAGAATGTGGGAGAGATCCTCTGGAAGACAATCATGGGAATGAAAGACAATCGAGCTTCACGAGATGATTTGCAGTCAGCTGGAAAGATGCCATAGCTGTGGCCTTTCACCAATGCAGCTGGCCAAACAAAAATTCCAAGAGCACCATGGGTATTGCTAAAAAACAAAGAGCGACAAGTTAAAAGGGTGATTTCAGAGTTTAGGACGCCAACATGATATATGCGATGTCTCAAGACAGCATTCACCTGTGATGATCAACTGTCAGGACTGAAATCGCACGACTGGCATAAGTTCTTGCAATTCATTCTTTCAATTGCGATCAAGGGGTGTTTAACGGAGGAAGTGCGGACCTGCATATACAAGAATTCAGAGCTAGTGCGGTGGATCTCTTCCAAGGAGATACGGGAGGAATCTATTCCAGTCGCAAGGGCTAACTCCATTGAGGCAGTTTGCATGATTGAGAAGTATCTACCCACGAGCTGCCTAACTATCCAAATGCACTTTCTCGTCCATGTAGTAGATGAGGTTGCAATGGCAGGTACAGTCCAAAGCCGTTGGATGTTCTTTCTAGAGTGGTTCATGAAAACACTTAAGGGTTTTGTTCGTCAAAAAGCGCGTCCAGAGGGGAGCATGGCAGAAGGATGACTGGTGCAAGAGTCTCTTGTATTGACGACCGAATTTCTATCCGTTTATGACCCAAAAATGCCTCGACTGTGGAGCGATGAGGAGGATGCAAGACTGGTGGGAGAGGAGCCCCAAGGGCAAGGGGTGCCGAAGAAAATGAACGATGCCATGCGAGAAAATATCATGAAGTTCTGTATACTAAATTCAGCGCCGATGCAAAAAAGTCTTGAAAGGTACGAAGAAGAGAAAGAGAGACGCAATAGGGAGCGACAAGATTTCAGGCGAAGCCGAACGACGAGAGGTTTACCCTTGCCAGACTATCTCGCTCCTCTACTTGAATTCCCTAGAATGGCATGGTTGGACAAGACAGTGAGAGCAGCTCGACAGATCGGAGAACCCATATCTCTAGAAGAGGAAGAGCTGGCTATTGGATGTGACTGGAAGTATCATACATACATGGGAATGTGGTAATGGTTAGTTTCATGCAAAAGAGCAGGGCCAGTGCCGGAGACACGAATGAGAGCACTAGAAACCTAGATTACTGTGGTCTGGTGTCAGATATCCTGAAAGTAAGCTTCAGGTTTTTTGAGATGTTTTTGTTGGATGTGAAGTGGTTCAAGGTGATTACTTCTGGTCGCAATGCAACAGTACGCAGAGATGGAAACAAACTTGTGCAAATAGATTCTACAAAGGTTTGGACAGATATGAGCGACATGTTTTCTCTCCCCAAACATTGCGAGCAAGTGGTCTTTGTACCGGACCCTCGAGAGCGACAATGGTGGTTTGTGGTTCAAGTTGCTCCAAGAAATAAACTAGTATTTGAAGGGCAAGATCTCCTGGAGGAAATTCAGTCAGACGACGTCCATACTACTGTGACATTAGATGAGATGGACGAAGGTATGGCAGAGGAAGCTGACAGATATATGAGGGATGACGCAGACGAGCCAGAATTGACACTTGTAGATGAAGATGAAATGGATGAAGATAATCTACCAGAATGAGTTGGGGCAGAGTTATGTTTGCAATTAGAGATATACGATGATACGGTGCAAGATCTTATCGATGATGCCTCACTCGTCAAGGCCTAGGCTTGTAAGTGTTTGTGTGAAGACGTTGATTTAAAATTAAGCTTAAAGTTAATTTAAACAACTGTGTTCTGATGCTTTATTTTACTTTCTTTGTGCAAGACTTTAGTATGGTAGACCAGTTTCCAGATCCCGCTTCTATGACTGCAGATGCATTCATGGGCTTCGTTACACGGATGACGCCTGCTCAGATGATAGAGGATTCTCAATACTGGGTAGCCAGAGGCACGGGTGCTATGCCTCCGGGATTCACACTCGAGGGTCCGACGCCTAGGGAGGGGACACCTATGGGGGGGGGTGGGGACTCCTATGGGTACGACGCCTGCTTCTCCCATCACAGCCGCTTTGATACCTAGGGGTGGGGCACAGGCGGTACGTCCTCATCTCTGCAACACAGGCACACTCGCCGATCTCGACGATCGTCAGGTAGAGGTGGTGGTTGCTGTGGAGGAGGGTCCACAGATGCTTCGACACCTCCTCGCTCACGACCCCCGTCCTACCCAGGAACACCTCTCGACACACCTCTTGGCACACCTCAGACACCTTGGGGGACACACGATCCTAGTGCCTCCAAGATCTATACTGTATGGACAGATGGTTGTGTTGACATGGATAGAGTCGGGACTGAGATGAGACAGAGGATTCGCCAGCTCGCGGAGCTATAGTTTTCGACCAGCATTCTGACGTCTTGGGGTGAGCAGGAAAAGGACAAAGTCACTTACATAGTGGAGACCATCCTGAGAGAGTACCAGCCTGCTCCAGGTTCACTGCTCCAGGTTCAGACGTTGTTCCGAGGAGGTGGATCAAGGGTGTTGCACAGGACACCATGAAACATCGACAAGATGCAGCTCGGAAGGCTTTTAGCACCAGCTTGCCGAAGCCTTCGGGCATCCCACACGAGACATGGCTGTAGATGAGGATGAGCGGACAACAGACACACAGTTCAGACAGCAGCGTGAGGCCGCACAGATACGACAGATAACGAGGGGGACATCTCATCTTGGCAACGGAGGCTTCGACACCTTTCGCTATGAGTTTGTGAGTTTCTAATCCAATCTTAACTATGGCGTTTTTTAAAATGCGATGAATCATGTATTCTTATTACTTTGATTTTTGTATAAACGCAGAATCTTGTGATGCATCGAGCCCCGACACGTCAGGAGGAGTCACATGGATATCACAGAGGTATCTATGAAGCATTGAATGATCTTGATGCTTCAGGAGAGCCTGTAGACTGGGAGGCCTTACAGTCTCGCTGATCGCTTGAGGTGAGACGTTAATATGTGTGAGTTGATTTAATTAAGTAAGTATATGTGAAGTAATATCAATACTAGTTTTGTGAGTTGTCCTATGTGCAGGTTGTGACGCCTAGTCGTCAGTGGACCGGATTTCATATATATGCTTTGTGAGACACAGACACGCTTCTATGTCTCTTTTTTGTATAGACATATATATATATGGTTATGATTACTGTTCAGACAGTTATTGTTTTCCTTATGGTTATGGTTATTGTCTTTGTCATTGTATAGCCATGGTTATTTCTCCTATTCTTGTATAGACATAGTTATGGTTCAGGTTTTGTTTATGGTTATGTTTAACTTTCTGGTTATGCTTATGGTTATTGTTAATTTTGTTTATGGTTATGGTTATCTGCATTATGATTTTGATTAAAGTGGTTATGGTTGGTTATTGTTTTAAGTTATGGTTATGCTTTTAAGTTATGGTTATGGTTCGTTATGGTCATTGGCCTTAAATCTCATGTGAGATCCTACATGGATAGCATGTAGGAGGTGTATACATGATATGGTTTTTTTTTGAAAAGTTTATGTAAAAACGAAGGGAACTCTGTCAAATTTCTGCGGGAGCACGATTGATTTTGGTGTTGCTCGCTTTCTTGGGTAGAGGGCAGGAAGTTTGGCTGTGGTGGCTGTGTCCATCTTTTCACTGGGCACGGGCTAGGCTACCTTCCCTCTGTCCAAGATTTTTTTTTTTGTTATGGTCGTCGATATATGCGTCGCTATCTGCGTCTATAAATGTGTCTATATACATGTCGCTATCAGCGTCGCTAATAAACCCTTTCCATGTTTATATCGATGCTCTTTGCGACAGTTTCATAGGGACGCATATAGCGACGTTAAGCGTCACTATATACGTCGATAACACCTTTTTTTGTTGTAGTGAAATCTATATCTAATCTAGTCTTAAACTCAACATAAACCTAAATCTAATGTAATCTTAAATCTAGCCTAAATCTAAATGTAATCTAGCATAAATTTAAATCTAATATAATCTTAAATCTTGTTTTAATCTTAAGTCTAAATTTAATCTAGTCTTAAACTCAACATAAACCTAAATCTAATACAATCTTAAATCCTAAACCTAAATGTAATCTAACTTAAATCTAACCTAGCTAATCTTAAATCTTCCCCTAATTTTTAAATCTAAATCTAACCTAATTTTGGACTTAGCATAAACCTAAATCTAACCTAAAACTAATCTTAAATCTGATTTAAATCTTAACCTAACCTTAAATCTAACCTAATTTTAAATTTAGCATCAATTTTAAATATAAGTTAAATGTAATCTAACTTAATTTTAGATCTTTATCTAACCTAATTTTAAATCTAACCTAACCCTAAATCTTAATATAACATTTCAGTTCATATTTTCTCTACTTTATCTCTCTCTCTCTCTCTCTCTCTCTCTCTCTCTCTCTCTCTCTCTCTTTGTTTTCTCCCCTTACCTCTCTCTTTTTGTTTTCTCCCCCCCTCTCTCTCTTTGGTCTTTCTCTCTCTCTCCCCCTCTTTCTCTTTCTCTTTGTTTTCTCCTCTCTCTCTCTCTCTCTTCCTTTCTCAATGTGTGTGTGTATGCATTCTTTGTTTATGCATGTGTGTGTGTGAGTGTTTTCTGTTTATGCATGTGTGTACTCTCTCTCTCTCTCTCTCTCTCTCTCTCTCTCTCTCTCTCTCTCTCTCAAAGACACAATGTGTGTGCGTGAGAGAGAGAGGGATAGAGAGAGAAAGAGGGGAAAGGAACATGAGAGAGAGGAGAGGGAAGGAGCATACCTGACTCTCCTTCCTCTCCTCGTGTGTGTGTGTGTGTATGTGTGTGTGTGTGTGTGTGTGGAGAAGAAAGAGAGAGAGAGAGAGGGAGAGCGCGGGTTTACCTCTTTTGCTTGAGTGCCGAAACTTAATTTTGAGATCTGAGTTTTTGACGCTTTTGCGTTTTGGCCTCTTTTTTATTTTTTCTAGCTTCTTTGGCGACTTTCTTTTTATTTTTTCTAATTATTTGTGAAATTTTGAATTGTCTAATGTTTTTAATCTTTTTATGATTTTTAAAGGTTTTTTTGGAAAAGTTTTTATTTTTCGAATTTATTTTGATAATTTTCTAATTTTTTGTGATTTTTTTTTCCTTAATTTTAGATTTTTTGTGTTTTTTGTTAGTTTTTGAATTTTCTTGGGTTTTTTAAAGATTTTATGATATTTTTTAATTTATTTTTTTTATTTCGAACAATTTCAAAAATTTTAAAGGATTTTTTGTGAGTTTTTTAACTATTTTTGTGAATTATCTGTGGGATTATTTGTCTTTTCAATGATTTTCTATGTCATTTATTGGTGAATGTTTATTTTGTATGATTTTTTTTATCTTTTGGTGAATTATTGATATATTTTTTACAGTTTTTGTGTTTTATCTTTGTTACTTTTGAAACTTTTATGAGTTTTTTATTTGTTTGTGAATTTATCCTTTTTTTAATGAGTATTTTAGACTCTTTTTTGGATGCGTTTTTTAGAGTCTTTTTTTAAAATGAGATTTTTGATTTTTTTAATTCTTTTTATTGATTTTATTTTTTCTGAATTTTATGATTTTTTGTTGTTGTTTTTTTTTGTGATTTTTAAATAAATGAGAAAGTAAAATAATAAACTAACCTTAACTAAATTAACCAAAGCTAACTAAAACTAACCTAAAGCTAACCTACTAACCTTACTTGACGGGCGTTGACAAGCACTGACCAGTACTGCAGCACGTGGGCGAGAAAAAGGCGGTCGTGCATTGCGGGCGTGATAGGCTCTAATGGCGTTGAATGCGGATCTGACGAGCAGGACATGGACGCAAAGAGAAATCATGTGTACACTGTGTTGCTGACATGGCAGATGAGCTCACGCGCCAGCCAAGGGTGTGTGTGTGTTTGCTACATGACAAAGCAGGGTTAAGAGGGAGAGTGAGAAGAGAGAGTAAGACAGAGATAGAGTTAAGAGAGAGAGAGAGAGAGAGAGAGAGAGAGAGAGAGAGAGAGAGAGAGAGAGGGGTGTGTGTGTGTGTAGAGAGGGGTTCACGCAAGGGGGAGAGAGAGTAGAGAGACATGGGTTAGAGAGAAATTCTCCCGGTTTTTAGGTCAAAATTTGAAGCTTTTGTCGGTAATTACACTAAAACATGTGAAAAAATCCCAGTTTTCTTCAAGGTGGAGCTCAAAATCTAAACAGGATTCTAGGATTTCGGCCGGTTAAAATACACTGGACCGCAGGAAACTTATTTGTCGGCAAAAACTATCGCAAACGATTGTAAATTTTATAGTCGCCAACAAATTTTTGATGGGCCGAAAGGCACGGCGTCGACCGGCCCTTTTTTATTATTGATTTTTTAAATTCCCGAATGTGCAAAAATGCCAAATATAGGCTGGAAATTAGCCAAAACCGCTAAAATTTGCCAGAAAAGTCCAAAAATTTCTAAGAATCTTAGAAAATCACTGACATTCACAACTAAATACTTTCGATACACAAAAGCACACCAAAAATATCAAATTTTACCAAAAATAGGATTTACGACTTTAATATTAACCTGGCCCCCAAAAATAGCAAAACGCTCAAAACTTGACCAGGGAGGACACAAATGCGAACAAAATGCCGTAAATACGCACATTAGAATACCTCGTAAAGATCGCAAAATAGCAAATTTTTATGGAATTAATCGAAAATAAATGCAAAATTAGCAAAACATTGCCAAAATTTTGCAAAATTACCCAAAAAAATTCTACAAATTTGCGATAGATTGGGGAATAGTGCAACCAATTCAAATTGCCAAATTCACCTCAATTTAATTGCCAAACAATTTCATCAAATAAATCAAAACTAGGCAGTTAAACCAACAAAATTAGGTAAAAGATTGACGCAATTAGAGTGTGTAAATCACTGTTTTGAGCACAAAAACGTAGAAATTAATCAATAAACACTTCATTTATGCAATCAAAATATGAATCAATCATGCAAATTAAACACTTTTTAGGCACACACACACTAAAAAATTGGCAGTTTTTACCAATCTTTAGGTGCGCACAAACAAAGGTTAAACTTGTCGGATTTGCAATGTGACTTCACAAATCATTAGTTGGGCATGAGCACAACACATATCAATCATCAAAATTGAAAAATTGTAACACACACATTGATTTCTAAGTTTACAAACATGGACAAAATAGTGCACACACAACTAAAATTAGGTATACACACACTCAATTAGAATGTACACACACTTGATTTCAGTGCACACACACTTGAAATTGGTCATCCAAGCATACAATTAGGCACCCAATTAGCAACCCACAATCACCAATTAGCAATTGAAACTTGTCAAATTCATGCGCCACCAATTCTTAAAAATTTTGACATTACGACGGCGTGAAAAAGAATAATCGCAAAATTTTCAATCCATAGCATAGCATTACATTGCATCAACATTAGATTGAATCATGGTGGGATTTATACACAATTCTACACATCCTTAGATTCTAAGGAGGTTGAGAATACCACCTTAATTACCTTTCCATTGAAGATCAATTGAATAGTCGAATGCTCCAATCCTTCATAGCACATTAGTAAGTTAGAAAAAATTAGTCAAATAAGCAAGGGGTTAGTGTGAAATTACAGTGTGAAAACACAAAATTGGCAAGATAGAGTTACACATTAGGAAATTATGAACACAATGCTTCATGTACACACATTCAACATCCACACAAACATAAACACACAAGTGAAATTAGTGAGGGAACGTATTCGATTATGCCACAATTACACTAGTGTAGGCCATCATCCTCAGTAGCGGCACCAAATGTTGGGGCTCCCATCATTGCAATAGCTCCAATGACCAACAAAATTATCAATCCGGAGGGATGAGCTACCTGGCTAGAACATGGAAACACTCACACGGTTAGTGAGCTAATCGTGGTAACACAAATGGTTAACTCTACGAGGTGAGCTTCTCGGCCTATGGAGGAGGGAAGCCACAATGAAGGGCAATCTCCACATCCACTTCTCTTTGCCTCTAATCAACCCAATCACACACACTCCGATTGCAAGATGCACACAACACTAATCCTATCATGCAACATACTAATCGCAAGCACACACACATAGATCTATCGAGCACCACACTCCAATCAAACCTACATGCACACAAAAGCAAAAGAGGGCAATCACATAATATTAGAGAGGCATAATGAGAGAGAATGAATCATTGATTAGTGTTAATAATGTCTCATGAGCAAGGAGAAGCTCAAGGACTCCATAGTCACACACCTCAAGAGCTCTCACCAAAGACTGCACTCAACAAATAAGTTTGAGAACCCTGATTTCTTTTAAACATTGCCTTATATACCTAGGGTGAAATATGCAATGTCCGGGTGCCCAAGGCCTTTACGGCTCCACCACTTATTACTGTATCTGCTACCTAGGCATAGTAAAAGACCTATTCTTTACAACTTGGAACTCCCATTGAGCCCGTAACACAATAGAAATATTACAATGGCTTGAAATAAATCGGGAATTTATAATACATGACCATTTTGGAAAAATGTGGAAAATGTGTAACTCCAATATTTACTGCTTCTTCATATTGATCTTCAATGTGCATTCATACGTCTTTGGTCTTTAGCAGTTTTTGTCGGCTGACGTTGACTCAGTTAACAGAGCGCTCAATCACACTTTGTAGTTTTGGAGGCAGAATCGGTAAGGGATGGAGAGATTGAAAAGCAACCGTGGATTGCTCCAAAAATATATGATCTTGTCCAACTTCTTGGTTACACTTACTTTTCAGTAAGCCCCCCCTCCTCCCTTATCTTTGGAAAAACACTCAACGCTCTCTCCCTTCCATCTCTACCCCACCACCATCTACCCTATCCGTTTTAAACGAAGCCCCCAACTTCCCTCTTAGAAAGGATTCCACAAATAGAGGAAGGAAGAGGCATAAATTTCCACTCATAAATCCGCATGCCTACAAACTTATAGTTCTTGGTAAGCTCTCTTCCGGGACCTTGGTCAATAACCCTTGTACTAACTTTGTTCATAATCTCACCTCCCGCCCCCTCTCTATCGACGAAAAGAAATGCTTAGATCTAGGGCTTAAGTACATTCCCCCTCCCCCTAACCCCCCTGCAGAACACATTATTAAAGCCCACAACTCCTTGGCAAGAAAATTACAACTCAATATGTTTTTTCAATCTTCTATGTCCAACAAACCCCCCCTTTTCAAAACCCCTAACCCCTCTTGGATACCCCCCTCTTTAGATCCTACACTAGAGGAGATCACATCCCTTAACCTCATAAATCTGAAAGATACACTTACACACTACAAAACTTCGCACTCAAAATTTCCCAAATTTGTCAAGCGTGCCCTTAAAACTCTTTCAACGGACCACACTATAGTCATTAAACCGGCGGATAAAAATCTAGGTCTTACCATCCTATCACGGGAATGGTATGAACAAGAAGCCCATAGACAACTCAATGATCCCTCCACATACCAACCCCTAACCCCACCACCACATAATTACCTCACCTCTTTACTCCACTCCATCACCCTCAAATACACTCTCCTCACCCGAGATGAAGCCACCTTTATCCTCACACCACTCCATAAATCCTTCAAACCCTGCCCTATCCAATTTCTCCCTAAGTTACACAAACCTATACTTGTAGCCCGTCCTATTTTCTCTTACCATGGATACTTGTTTGAAAATGCTTCCAAATGGCTACACTTCCAACTTTATCCTGTCCTCCTTTCACAAAAACAACACCTCAAAGACTCGCTATCCCTCATCATCGATCTCCACTCAAAGACCTTCCCACCCCATTGTCTCCTTTTTACCTTCGATGTGACCTCCCTCTACCCCAGCATCCCTATGATTGACGGTCTCATAGCCCTCAGAAGCACCATTACTAATTTCTTCGACACCCCAAAATTAGAGTTCATCATTTCACTTGCCACCCTTATTCTTTCACACCATTATCTTTGTTTCAAAGACAAAGTATGCAAGCAAATTAAGGGCACCACAATGGGATACAATTTCGCAGTGGTATATGCGTGTCTTTTCCTTTGCCACTTAGAAAACCACTCTCTACTTATCTCTAGCCCAAACCTAGCCTATTATAAGAGATACATAGATGATGCCTTCGGGGTCTGGATTGGCTCTCGTAAATCACTTACCAAAACTCTCGCTTCCTACGCCTTCCCTCTACAAGAACATATAGATATCTCACCCATCATATCCACTTTTGAAGCAACCATCCTAGATGTCCACTTCCACAAGCTAGGGACATACTTTCCACTTGTATGGTATCTTGGACTCCAATTGTTACCAAAAGCCTCTCAACTCTTACCAATATATACCTTGGATCTCTTGGAACCCTCTCCACCAAAAATTAGCCTTTATCAAGTCAGAACTTAGACGCTATCTTATCAGGGAAAGCAATCCTGATGGATTCTATCGTTTGAGAAATCTCTTCTTCATTAGGCTCCTTCATAGAGGCTACCCAAGAAACTTCCTCCTTAGGGTCTTTGGTTTGATCTCTTACAAGGAACGAACAACTCTCCTAACCAAAACCCCATCTTTAAAAAATCCTTCCCCTATCACCCTCAAACTACCTTTTTCTCCAGAAACTTGTAGACTAAACCCTACCCTAATAATTGGTAAGCCTATCCATACAGCTTGTAGCCTCTCCCCCACCCTTACGCATCTTGACCAACCCATCGTATGTTGGACCAATGGCCAAAACTTAGGCACTCTTCTAACTAAATCCAAAAACCAGAGTTAAACCCAATTTTACAAATGAATACTCTTTATAACCTACCCTAACTCTTACCGCTCATTTTGCAGGTTGACTCTCTAAGCCCGTAGTTCTTCAACAACACGAACACACCTTTCACATTTGTGATCCTACATTCCAAATTTTGTCCCTTGTAATTTACTCCTGGAACACCATTTTTTGGAAATCAAGCTACTCCTTTTAAACTCTCAAATCCCCCCCCCCCCCCCGCCCCCCCCAATTAACACCTTACACCCAGTCCTATACATTATACACCAGCTCTTCGGAATTCCATTTCATCACTTTTCCACATTTTTTGGAAATCAAACTACTCCTTTTAAACTCTCAAATCACCCCCCCCCCCCCCCCCCCCCCCCCCCCCCCAATTAGCACCTTACACCCTGCCGTGTACATTATACACCAGTTGTTCGGAATTCCATTTCATCACTTTTCTTCATGTTATTTTTAAACCCCTCCCTGCCTTATATCCCCTCCTTGGCCACTTTTCATTCCCCCCCCCCCCTCCTCCCCATTTTTTCTTTTTTAGACCCCCTTTCACTTATACCACCCCCCCGGTGAACAATCTATTAAACTCCCCCCATTAAAATTCATTTTCTTACTTATTACCTTTGGGAAACTCTACACCACTCTCTACCTCTAGTCAATGGACAAACTCACAGCCCTTGCAAAGTACACCTTCAACCCCCCCCCCCCCTCACTCTTATATAAAGAGCATCCTCTTCCCCTCTATTTCAGTATTCTCCCTACTACTAGCACTGATGAGCTCCTTAAAGGAGAAAAACGCGTTTGGTACCGCAAAACCCACCCCCGTCTCCCTTCTACCTTTTACCCCTTAGCCCATCCCCACCTCCTTTCCTTTTGCTCCAGATCAAAGTGCCTCGCACGCTTAAATGTAATTATATATTGAGAATACCACCTTAATTACCTTTCCATTGAAGATCAATTGAATAGTCGAATGCTCCAATCCTTCATAGCACATTAGTAAGTTAGAAAAAATTAGTCAAATAAGCAAGGGGTTAGTGTGAAATTACAGTGTGAAAACACAAAATTGGCAAGATAGAGTTACACATTAGGAAATTATGAACACAATGCTTCATGTACACACATTCAACATCCACACAAACATAAATACACAAGTGAAATTAGTGAGGGAACGTATTCGATTATGCCACAATTACACTAGTGTAGGCCATCATCCTCAGTAGCGGCACCAAATGTTGGGGCTCCCATCATTGCAATAGCTCCAATGACCAACAAAATTATCAATCCGGAGGGATGAGCTACCCGGCTAGGGCATGGAAACACTCACACGGTTAGTGAGCTAATCGTGGTAACACAAATGGTTAACTCTACGAGGTGAGCTTCTCGGCCTATGGAGGAGGGAAGCCACAATGAAGGGCAATCTCCACATCCACTTCTCTTTGCCTCTAATCAACCCAATCACACACACTCCGATTGCAAGATGCACACAACACTAATCCTATCATGCAACATACTAATCGCAAGCACACACACATAGATCTATCGAGCACCACACTCCAATCAAACCTACATGCACACAAAAGCAAAAGAGGGCAATCACATAAGATTAGAGAGGCATAATGAGAGAGAATGAATCATTGATTAGTGTTAATAATGTCTCATGAGCAAGGAGAAGCTCAAGGACTCCATAGTCACACACCTCAAGAACTCTCACCAAAGACTGCACTCAACAAATAAGTTTGAGAACCCTGATTTCTTTTAAACATTGCCTTATATACCTAGGGTGAAATATGCAATGTCCGGGTGCCCAAGGCCTTTAGGGCTCCACCACTTATTACTGTATCTGCTACCTAGGCATAGTAAAAGACCTATTCTTTACAACTTGGAACTCCCATTGAGCCCGTAACACAATAGAAATATTACAATGACTTGAAATAAATCGGGAATTTACAATACATGACCATTTTGGAAAAATGTGGAAAATGTGTAACTCCAATATTTACTGCTTCTTCATATTGATCTTCAATGTGCATTCATACGTCTTTGGTCTTTAGCAGTTTTTGTCATCTGACGTTGACTCAGTTAACAGAGCGCTCAATCATACTTTGTAGTTTTGGAGGCAGAATCGGTAAGGGATGGAGAGATTGAAAAGAAACCGTGGATTGCTCCAAAAATATATGATCGACGGTGCACAGATGCGTACACAAAATCAAGCGATATTTATGCATTATGTTATCCAGTTGACATGTTGATAGATTTTGAGTGGAGTTAGAAAAGTTTATTTCCCAAAAGAATTATTTTACCACTCCGATCAAGATGTCATGTTATGTTATCCAGTTGACATGTTGATAGATTTTGAGTGGAGTTAGAAAAGTTTATTTCCCAAAAGAAGTATTTTACCACTCCGATCAAGATTTCATGAGGGCCATTTAAATAAAATCAAACTGCTAGATGAAGTTTAGAGAGCGAGAAACTAGAAGAAATGCATCAAATGTTTTGATCTTTTTCAAAGAACATTTAAAGATAGACCCTAATCCAGTCCAAGGACCACTTGCTGAACTTGTACCATCTTTTTACTCGGCCTAACCACATGTTTGTGCTATACATTTTCCTTGTTGTCTGGGTATTTCATTTGTATTGAAGTCTATTATCTGGATTTGGGGTGGTTCACCTCATTGAGTCATGTCTTGTATTTCAATCGGATAAATTGTTTTGTATTTCAATCGGATCAATTATCTTTAGTCATTTGTCTTGTGGCTCAATTGGTTCAGTCAATTGAAATTTTGTTTTTTGCATCAATTGTAAGTTTTTGCATCAATTGTGATTTGATTTAAGGGGACTACGATGTGTTATGTAGTGGACAAGACCAGAGCCTTTGTATATCTGTGAGACTGTTGAATCGTGAGAATATATTTTTGTCAATGATATTGAATATTTGTGTATTTTTCCATTGTAGCTCTAAGATACTATGGTCGATGAAGGACAAGTTTGTGGTACCCAATCATTGCCTAATGATCAACAACAAGCCATTGTTAATGCATTTCAGTGCATGAAATCTCTAGAGCATGGTATGTCGGCACGAAGTGATCAAATAAAACGCTGAGAGGATCTACTTGGGATTTTATGGACATACATTGCACAATGAAGATTGTGTGTTATGTTTTGCAAAAATGTTGTATGTTCATTTTGTGCAATAGTGACTACTAGACTTTTCATCGAAGGAGACAATTGTTGCCACCCATGATATCAGGGAGAGTTGTGTCACTTTCACCCAGAATGGGTTGGCTTTGATAGTTGAATGGACCGACCTACAATTAAAAAAGGAGAAGGATATTTACACGACACAGTTGGTAGAGAAAGATGCAAAAATAACACGGCTTTCTATAACCACCCAAACACCCCAACCATCACAGGTCCGAATGGAGAAAAGTATTCATCGCTTAAGCCAAGGTGTTCAGAATCTGACATAGTGAGTGAATCCTCTGCCTGTACAGGGACAGACATTAGTCACCTTATCTTGTATCCAGATTTGGTCCCCTCGTCTACTTCGGATGCATATTCATCTTCCCAATGTCCATTTTGCCTACAAGAGTTTTGATAAATGGACTGGATACTATACATTGACATGTGGTCATTAATTATCAATTTGTCCATTTAATTTGTTTAATGCAAAATAGTAGCTGATGTGAAATCTGTTCACAAGATATTTCACAAGGAATATATTATATGTTTGGCATGGCAAATGAGTATAGATTCAAGCAAGCCCGCCAAGATACCCCTATCACAATTAGAAATATGTTTGGTGACCAAGATGCAGGTTATAAGCATAACAATTGAGATCGACAAACTATGTATAATTGCTATTATGAAGCATTGTATATGATCAAAACACATTGAATACAAGCTCTTTCATAATGGTTTTTGACACAATCTTCATTCTATTCTCAAGCTATATTGAATCTGTGAAGTTGTTATCTGATTCTAAGTCTGGGTGTTGTGAGTCTTCTTGTAATTCAACTTCCACATCTATTATCAGATTCTCTTCTGTTTTGTCTATAGTGCATTGAGATACATAGACATTGAACTCTTCCTTGTCGTTGTTTTGAAAATCATAAAACCAGGTCGGCATTTCCTCCTCATAGCCAGCACTTTCAATGTGTTAAAATTCTTTTTGATGAAAAACATATACACAAATTTCTTAGCTCTCTCTGCTAATAATCTGTTGCATAAAAATACTTGGCTAAAATTCTTCGTTGTTTGCCAGAGAATAGTAGTCACCACTACTTCTCTGTTACAGACTCTTTTGGCTCCTCAGGAACTCCAAGACTCTGTTGGACTGACCACCATGTCATCCACACTTAGCCAATATTTGGCACCTTCTAATCAAGGTTGAAAATCATGAATATAACGGGAATCATTACATGGTATGCATTCATTACACTCCTCTACAAAGCATTCTTGTTTAAAGAGCCATGTAGACATGTAATTTTATCCTTCATTTTTTATTTTTGCTCAAGCTGCCATTCATCAAAGTCCGTGCAATTAAAAGTGTCAATCACAGTGCACTTATTGCAAGAAGTGATTCCAATGTATAAAAATGCATGCAGTATCGAGTTTCATCAAAAAGTTTCAACATCATTGACATGCACGTTCTGTACAAATCAAGCACTCTTTGTCGTTTCAAGATAAATTTCACAACTTGGCAGGTTGTGTCAATTATTTTGGCCAACCATGTGGGTTTCTTCACTAGTGTACAATCCTTCAACACCAAGTTTAAGATGTGCATATTACAACCATTGGAAAAAATGTGTGGAAAGAACTTCTTTAATACTTTGCCAGCATTTTTAAAGTTTTTTGTGTTGTCCATGACTACTTGAACAACATGTTCAGCTCCGATTTCTTTAATTACATTCATCAAGACCTTAAAAATATATTTTCCATTTTTAATTGCACCAAAACTGTCAATCATCTTTATGAATGTTTCTCCCCTCTTGGACAAACAAACATTCAATTGATGAGTGGTCTTCTTTGGACATTTGACCAACCATCACTCACAATTGTGCATCCTGAAAGAAAAATATTCCCAAGTATTATTTTGGTAACACGATCTTTGACTTCAATGTAACATTTTTCCAAGAGAACATTTCATATCATGTGATAAGAAAGAGCTGAAAATTCCGAGCCAAATTCACCAAATTTCTTCCAAGAGGCCTTGTAATGATTGCTGTCTACCATGACCAGAGCACTTTGAGTGAAGAAAATTGCTTTGGTGAGTGCAGTTTGTGCTTCTTCTAGAGACTGCATCCGAAAGCTTTTATGCAATGATTTTTGACGCATTTGACAAAGTCCACCTTCATTGTGATGCTTAAAAGGAATGTTGCTTGACATTTCCTCTCCCTGCGTAGGCTGTTTTCCAAGGTTAGTTGGTGTCACCACAAGATTAACAGAGTTTATATTTGGCTCTAACTGCTCTTCTCTCAAATGCTTTGCAATTGTAGGTGCTTGAGGATGTTCACATGTTTTACAATTCTTTTTAATGCTACCCAAAATATGGTCCCTAATACGTGGTGCACTGCCTGATTTTTTTGTGAAGCAAAATTTACATTGCCACTCCATATATCGACCACATATGTTGTGAGCATAATCCCACTCTTTGCCAGGAGCTTTTTAAACTTTGGCTTCTTTGTATCACTTGTGCTAACATTTTTCTCTATTGATTTTAATTTAAAACTGAAGACATAAGATGTAATGGAAATGGCCTATGAACTTTGAGAGTAGTGGAATTAGGAAAAGTAGAGAAAGAACTTTTGTGAGATTAATTTGTGAGCATAGAGGGTGAACTTAATTGATGTGGTAGCAGCATAACATAGTACTTAGCTAACTCAGCATGAACAATACCTTTGCAAGACATAGAGTTTAGAAACTTGACAACTATTGAGGATTGGATTTATGCGGAGCTGGTCCCCCCTCCAATAGGCAATTATTCTATGGATTTTCCCATTAAGAGAGAATTGGTACAATACAATCTTTGTGTTTCTTGTGACCTAGGTGATGCAATGAACATGGAAAGCTTCATGCATCATGATCATAATAATAACTTTGTCAAAAAGCATTAACTATCCCAAGCCTCATTCCCAAGGCCTCAAACACCTTGGAAGGTTGAGATAGCTATCGGGGAATGAGGGTAGGGAAGAGGAAGAAGAAACATTTCATAGGAGAAAGAATTAATTCCTCACTTATCATCACTTTTCTTGCTAGCATACATAATATCATAGTAATGACGATGGAGAAGATGGAAAACTTAAGAATTGAAGCGTGGATCTTGGTTGGATTTTCATTCTATAGCCAAGAGTGTTGGTATAGGCTCGCAACTTATCTCTACTAGCTTGGAGAAGGAGACAGAGCTCTTGCACTTTGCAGTTCACACACAATGAGAGTGTGTGTGAGTGTTTGTGGGAGAGTATACCCCGAAGCATGCCCCTAGCTTACTTGGTTGACCCACCTTGTAGCTCATGCTTGAAGCTCATTGGACCTTCCCAGGCCTAGCCAATCACCTACAAGAAGCATATCAAGCAACAAGGGTAGGCTTGGAACAAGTGTTCTCCTTTCCCCTTTGAGAGAGAGGACTTGATAAATGTTGAAATTTTTAATTAAATTGATTAATTTATCATTCGATCCCCTGGGAGGCCAACCAATAGGCTTTAGGCACACCATGAAGGCAACATGAGGAGGAGCTTGACAAGTGTCCTTTCTTTGTACCAAGATTGCCTTGTGTGAGGGTGCGTGTGTTCTCTCTCTAGCCCCTTTTGTAGGGCTCGCCCCCTCCTTGTAGGGATGTTTTTAACTTTGTGGAACAACTCACCTTTAAGCACCTCAGTCAGTAAGCATGACAAAGCACCTCAAGCTTGGGACATGTTCCCACAAGCACCTCAAGTAACTTAGTCATGAAGCAAGACAAGCACCTCAAGCACCCTAGTCATCAAGAAGGACAAGCACCTCAAGCTTAGGCCGGGTTCCCACCTCAAGCTCAGCCCCAATTTTTTACCTAAGGTCAAAGGAATTTTAACACTAACCTTTGGAGGTCTTTAATGGATCTAACCCAAAGGTCTTTAAGCTCCCTTAGCTAACATTGCTCTTTGATACATCATATCTCATTTGGTCCCCTTTTCTCATTAGTCCATTTCATTCTCCAAAGTAGAGTGACAAATTCTACTTGGTGTTTGAGAGACATCGTCATCACAAACATGATTCTAAGCATGAATACTATTTAAATTTGTGCACAATAAAAAGAGAACTAGTCATGTAAGACAAAAACATTGGTCATTCAGAAGAACTTTGTACATTTGCTTACTCTAATGTAGCATTGTAAGCATTGACAAGGTTCAAGCTATCCTTAAGCTGTATTCCTTGCATCCATCTAGCATCTTCAAAAGAATAATTTTTGAACTTAATAAGATACTGTTGGATAATCTTACCATGTCATAGTACCTTGTCTTCATGCCGAAGGATAGCTTCGGGTTGTAGCCCTCTTCTTGTTCTTCAATTTCATGAGGGTCTTCACTAATTGGTTCACTTGGTGGATCTCCTTTGTAGGGATTAGGCTCACATGGAAAGCATTGTGTATGAGCCAATGGTTAGTTGATAAGCCATCTGATTGATTTGCTTCAAGATTTGAAAAGGACCATAGTATCTTTTTGCTAGTTTAGCATAATACTTTTTATTAAGTATGGAGCCTGATTTACCCTTGTAATTTTCTGTGGTAAAAGCGCACATTTGTAAGGCCCCCATTATGAGGAGAAGCCATCATGCGTGAAGGAAAATCACTCACCGGAAACCAAAATTTTCACGGACAAGAATCAGGGGCAACTTTAAAGGCCTCGGGGGCGGAGGCCCCCGAGACTTTTTTTCCGCCGGAATATAATGGTCGGACGGCAGCCGGAAAGTGGTCGGAAAACAACCGGTCGGTTGGCCGGTGGCCGGTAGTCAATGACCGATGGCCGGTGGTCGGAAGTCAATGGCCGGTGGCCGGTGGCCGAATTCAAAAGCGGACTTGTCTTCTCAAGGGCGGCCACACATGGGAGGATTGGAGGGTCCGATTTGGACTTATTCGCACAAGGGCGGCTACACATGGCTGTCTCTCATAAGAGAGGGCAGCACTTTTGGCCTATAAAAGGAGGCCATTTCTACACACATTTCATAGTGTGAAGTTGATGCAACAAGGTGAGTGTGAGGTGGTGAGAGTGAAGCAAGGCGGGAGCTCCATTAAGGGTATAATCCCTTTGTAAACTACTTCTTGTTTTGAAGTACTAAAGCCATTGAGTGGCTGCTTTCCCGTGGACGTAGCCCACATTGGGTGAACCACGTATATCGTGTGTACTCTCTCTCTCTCTCTCTCTCTCTCTCTCTCTCTCTCTCTTTCTACTCTATAATCTCGTGTATATAAATCTGTCTCTCTCCATTAAGTAATCTACTCAATTATCTATTTAGCTACGTCTTATTTCCTAACAACTGGTATCAGAGCAAGGTTTGCTCGTAGCTAAATTATCTCAAGGAAAGGATTCCTTGAATTGAGTGGGAGTTATGGAGGAGGAAGGGAAGCTCAAGATTGAGAAGTTCAACGGCAAAAACTACCAACATTGGAAGATGCAGATTGAAGACTATCTCTACCAGAAGGACCTCTATTTGCCACTAGGCGGTCTTGCGAAGAAGCCCGCAACAATGGCAGATGAAGCATGGATTGTCCTTGATTCAGAGGCACTGGGAACAATCCGGTTAAGCTTGGCGTCAACGGTGGCCTTCAATGTTTTGGAGATGAAGACCACGGAGGACTTGATGAAGTCACTTGACGACTTCTACGAGAAACCATCGGCATCCAATAAGGTATTTCTTATGAAGCGCTTGTTCAATGTAAAGATGGCAGAGAATGGTTCAGTTGCAGAACACCTAAATGACTTTAACACAAACATAAGTCAACTTCGATCAGTGAAAATCAATTTCGATGACGAAGTGCGAGCTCTCCTTATACTATCATCTCTACCGGATAGTTGGGACAACCTTGTGATGGCTGTAAGAAATTCTATCTCTGGCACAAATACTCTTAAGTTTGATGATGTTGTGGGTGTTCTCCTAAGCGAGGAAATGCAAAGGAGAAGCACAGGAGAGGTTCAAAAACCAAAAGGGTCGTGATCGCTCAAGGCGGAGCAAGTCACGCACAAAGTCAGTTCTTGAATGTTAGAACCGCGGCAAGAAGGGCCACGTCAAGAAGGATTGTTGGTCCAAGAAGAAGAAGGAGACAGAGTCTCAAGACAACAAGCCAACATCCGAGGCCAATGTGGCACGTAAAGTAGAGTAAGATGCTCTAATTCTCTCATTAGACAATGTGTCCAATTCTTGGATAGTAGATTCCGGGGCTTCATTCCATGCGACACCACACAAGCAACATTTCCAAGACTACACCAAAGGTAATTTTGGGTATGTATACTTGGGAGATGATGAAGCTTGTGAGATTGTCGGCAAAGGTATAGTTTCTGTCAAAACTGCTAACGGAAATGAATGGAAGCTTAAAGATGTTAGGCATGTTCCTTCTCTTTGCAAAACTTTGATCTCTACAGGACAATTGGACGATGAAGGTCACAACATTGCATTCGGAAACAAACGGTGGAAGATCTCAAAGGGATCTTTGGTGATTGCCAAGGGTGAAAAAGTCGGTACACTTTACTTGTGTACTGTTAGCACGCAACCTTCAGCTTGTGCAGCAACTACAGAAGTTGACAGTGCGGTGTGGCACTACCGACTTGGGCATATGAGTGCCAAAGGAATGCAAATCCTTCAAACAAAGAAGCTTCTACCAGGTTTGAAAGAAGTGGACTTAGAGTTTTGTGAAGATTGTGTTTATGGTAAACAAAAGAGGGTAAAATTTCAAAAATCAAGAAATGAAAGAAAAAATAAAAAACTTGAGTTGGTTCATTCTGATGTTTGGGGTCCTGCAAGTACACCATCACTTGGTGGCTCATTGTACTATGTAACATTCATAGACGATGCGACTAGAAAAACATGGGTTTATGTCATGAAGAATAAATCCGATGTATTTTCCATATTTCAAAGGTGGAAAGCCTTTGTGGAGAATGAAACAGGTACCAAGGTTAAATGCCTCAGATCCGACAATGGAGGCGAATATTGCAGCCAAGCTTTTGAAAGCTTTTGTGCTAGCAATGGCATTCGCAGGCAAAGGACAACCCCAAGGACACCTCAACAAAATGGGATTTCGGAAAGGATGAACAGGACAATCATGGAACGAGCACGAAGCATGCATCTACATGCAGGCCTACCGCTTGAGCTTTGGGCAGAAGCTGTAAGTACGTTTGTGTACTTAATCAATCGGTCACCCTCAACGGCATTGGATGGGGGAGTTCCAGAAGAGGCATGGACAGGTAAACCGGTGAATTATGCATTTCTCAACGTTTTTGGGTGTGAGGCCTTCATGCACATAGATAGAAGCCTAAGATCAAAGTTAGATGCAAAGTCCAAAAAGTGTTTATTCATTGGCTATGGAGAAGGAGACTTTGGGTATCGCCTATGGAATCCTGAAGATGGTAAAATCTTAAGGAGTAGGGATGTAATTTTTAACGAACAAAATATGTACAAAGATTACTTGGAAAGAAAACAAACAAAAGAAACAGGTGATGAGTACATGGAGCTTGAGGACGGTGAAGACTCAAGGACTGCAAACGGTGACAATGTGCAACAACGTCAACCAAATGAAAAGCCTCAACCTATTCCCCGAAGATCTACAAGAGCAAGTAGACCTCCAGAAAGGTTTGTTCCTTCCTTCAACCATCTCTTGATCTCAGATTCTGGAGAGCCGGAATCATATGAAGAAGCTATGCAACATGAATCCAAAGAAGAATGGACGAAGAGCATGAAAGTGGAGATGGACTCACTACATCGCAACCAAACATGGGAGTTGGTTGAGTTGACTAAAGGTAAGCGGGCACTTCAAAACAAATGGGTGTACAAGCTAAAGGAAGAAGAAGGTGGGAAGAAAAGGTACAAGTCTAGGCTTGTGGTAAAAGGTTTTTCTCAAAAGAAAGGTATTGACTTCAATGAAATATTTTCTCCTGTTGTAAAAATGAACTCAATTAAGCTTGTCTTAAGCCTTGTGACTACTCATGATCTAAATCTCGAGCAAATGGATGTAAATACGGCATTCCCTCACGGTGACTTAGAGGAGGAAATCTACATGCTTCAACCAAAGGGGTATGAAGTAAAAGGTAAGGAGAAAATGGTTTGCAGATTAAAGAAGAGCTTGTATGGTTTAAAGCAAGCATCAAGACAATGGTACTTGAAGTTTGATCGATGGATGTTGGATCATGGATTCACAAGATGCAACTCGGATCACTGCGTCTACACGGAGAATTTGGGAGATGGGAAATTCATCATCCTAATGTTGTATGTTGATGACATGTTGATTGCAAGTGCTAACATGCAGGACATCAAAGACCTAAAAGAGGAGCTGTCCAAATCTTTTACAATGAAAGATTTAGGTGCTGCAAAGAGGATACTTGGTATGAAAATATCAAGGGACAGGAAGAAGAAGACAATAAAGCTATCTCAAGAAGATTACATCAAGAAGGTACTAGAAAGGTTTGCAATGCAAAATGCAAAACGAGTTTCTACACCTTTGGCTGGTCATTTTAAACTAACGAAGGATATGTGTCCAAAGACACAAGAGGAGATAGCCTATATGTCTAAAGTTCCATATGCTGCAGCGGTAGGTTCTCTAATGTATGCTATGGTCTAGACAAGGCCATACATTGCACATGCAGTGGGAGTTGTGAGTAGGTTCATGGACAACCCAGGTAAAGAGCATTGGCAAGTTGTGAAGTGGACACTTAGGTATCTAAAAGGGACAACAACAAATGCTTTGTATTTTGGAGGAACTGATATTTTTCTAAAAGGGTATGCTGATGCAGATATGGCAGGTGACAAAGATACTCGAAGGAGCACTACTGGCTATGTGTTCACAGTTGGAGGCACAGCAGTAAGCTAGGCTTCAAAGCTGCAGAAAGTGGTTTCACTTTCTACCACGGAAGCAGAGTATGTAGCAATGATGGAGGCAAGCAAAGAAATTCTGTGGCTTCACAGATTCTTAGAAGAGCTTGGATTCAAACAAGACAATTGTGTCTTGTACAGTGATAGCCAAAGCGCTATCCATCTTGCGAAGAACTCAGCCTTTCATTCAAGGACAAAGCACATTGAGGTGAGATATCACTTCATACACACTCTTTTGGAAGAGGGACAACCAAAGCTAGGAAAGGTGCATACAAGTGAAAATCCTGCAGACATGTTTACAAAGGTGGTCAACAAGGAGAAGTTGAGATTTTGCTCATCTTCAATCGGCATTCAAGGATAGGAAGCCAGAATGGAAAGCAGTCACAGGTTTGGTTTGGAGATCAGTCTCCAAGTGGGTAAAAGCGCACATTTGTAATTTTCTGTGGTAAAAGCGCACATTTGTAAGGCCCCCATTATGAGGAGAAGCCATCGTTCGTGAAGGAAAATCACTCACCCGAAACCAAAATTTTCACGAACAAGAATCAGGGCCGGAATATTCTTTTTCGTCGGAATATTATGGCTGGACGGCGGCCGGAAAGTGGTCGGAAAACAACCGGTTGGTTGGCCGTGGCCGGTAGTCAATGGCCGATGGCAGGTGGTCGGAAGTCAATGGACGGTGGCCGGTGGCCGAATTCAAAAGCGGACTTGTCTTCTCAAGGGCGGCCACACATGGGCGGATTGGAGGGTCCGATTTGGACTTATTCGCACAAGGGCGGCTACACATGGCTGTCTCTCATAAGAGAGGGCAGCCCTTTTGGCCTATAAAAGGGGGCCATTTCTACACACATTTCATAGTGTGAAGTTGATGCAACAAGGTGAGTGTGAGGTGGTGAGAGTGAAGCAAGGCGGGAGATCCATTAAGGGTATAATCCCTTTGTAAACTACTTCTTGTTTTGAAGTACTAAAGCCATTGAGTGGCTGCTTTCCCGTGGACGTAGCCCACATTGGGTGAACCACGTATATCGTGTGTACTCTCTCTCTCTCTCTCTCTCTCTTTCTACTCTATAATCTCGTGTATATAAATCTGTCTCTCTCCATTAAGTAATCTACTCAATTATCTATTTAGCTACGTCTTATTTCCTAACACTTTTGACGGCCCGTAGGGATTTTGCCCATTGTTTGCCGAACCTTGGAAAACTTAAGTAGGACCCAATCATTTTCTTTGAACGCTAAGGCCCTTCTATGATTGTCAGCCAACTTTTTGCCTTTGTTGAGAGATGTCTATAGCCTCCTTAATCTTTTGAAAAGATTCTTGTAGGTCACGGCTATACTCATTGGCAATGAAGATCTTCACATGTACTTTAAGTAGAAAGGGACTTTTTGGTCTTCCCTCAATGATTTCAAAAGGTGCTTTTTTCCTAGAAGTATGTAGAGTATTACTGTACATACAGTATTACTGTATGCATACTCTACAAGAGGTAAGTACTTTTCCCATTGTGAGTGTTGACCTACTTCAGTAACATAAGTTTTTAGTATATCAAGTATTGTAAGATTGGCTATGTCACTTTGGCCATCCATTTGTGGGTGATAGGCCAAAGAGAAATTTAATCTTGTTCCTAGATTTTTAAAGAGACCTTTCCAAAAACTAATGGTCATTCTAGGATCTCTATCTAGCACGATGGATGTTGGCAATCCATGGTGTTTGAAAATTTATGATATGAAGAGAGTTGCCATTTGGTGTGCCTTAATAGTCTTTCTGGTAGGAATAAAGTGTGATTGCTTGCTAAACCTGTCGACTATTGTCCATATTCTGTGTTAGCGGCAAGCTAACTTGGACACCATTTTTTGGAGCCCTCAATGTAAAAACAATGATTATTTTGATGAATTGGGAATATTTTAACTCCTATTCTCCGGATAAACTTTGTAATCGATGAGCCGGGGCTACAAGCTTCCAGATTCTATCAACCTGTCTTTAATTAGAGCTCCCAGATTATTAGTTTTGACCACCAAAAACCTTGATTAAGGTATAAAAGACAATTTTGTAATTTATTATTAAGTTTTGGATAATGAAATACACAGTGTGAGCTAACAACGCTCACTTCTCTCCTTCTCGCGCTTCCTACTCCCTCTCCGGTTGTCACATTGTAGTTGTGTCTGTTGCATTCCAATCGCATGTAAGAGCTCTACGCTTTGACGTAATCATTTCATGGTATTTCGTAGATTTTGGCATCGCCGACACGCGGCCTAAATCATACATAGGAGTTTACACTTCAAAGTAAAAAACTAAGCATAGGTGGGGTATTGGAGCATCATTGTGAAGCATCTAAATGCATTCTGGGTTGAAAATGACTAGGTCAAAAATCCAATGTTGTTAATAATCGCGATTTTTGCACTTGACCTAAAGTGGGAATTGAGACCATAAGCATGTGCACTTAGGTCTTATAAGCATATCCTAGAAGTTTCATTACATTTGGATGTCATTTGATGATGTAACGCATGTGATTTGTTTGCCGATGAGCGATTGGCTTTTGGTGATTTCAGTCACTTGAGTGTGTAGCTTGAGTTAGATGCGAGTTGTTTGTTGTTTTCCAAGATATTGACAACCTCTTGTATCCTCTATGCACTAGTCGAGCCAGCTTCGTCCCATGGATTGACAAATTTTTTGTGGTTCTTTCTACATCTGCAATAGGATAGGAGTGAGGTTGGACAACCATCCCACATTTGGCGCCATTTTCAGGGATCGAAGAGACCTAAAATAAGAAAAAACATGGGCGTCTTGTGAAGTTATCCTTTAACTTCCTCTAGGATCTCCTAGAGTAGAAACTTTCTTTTTAAAACCGCATAGCTTAAGATTGTCGTCTTTTGCTGTGTAGAGGTAGCTTGGAAGTTATCGTACTTGATGAGTGCCTTTAGGATGGTAGGATTGTAAAATTAGAGTAGGATTTTGAGAATGATTGATAGACAAGATAAGTCTTAAGATCAAGGCTCAGAAACCCATAAAAAACAAGAACATAAGTGTTTGTGGACACTTTCCACAACCCCATTGCAATAGAATCTAGGAGTAGGGTAAGTAGGATCCGAGGTGGGTTTCAGAACATTTCTCTCTTCGAAAGAATCAATTGTGAGTTGTTATTTGAAGTTGCAAAATTTCAGGTCTACAAGCAGGAATAGCATGAAAAGACTGCCACTCAATCCGATTGGAGAGTATGCTTAAAAGTTGTATGAACCATTGGGTAAGCTCAAGGACACATTGAGGTAAAAATTTCAAGAGTTTGCAAAAACTCATATTATTTACTTTTTCTTGACATTTTAGGCCAAATTAAGTTTTGACTTGACTCAGAGGCTTAAAATAGCTCCTGAAAAGATTGTTCAGTGAAAAAGTTCAAAAAGGTGCTCATTTTGGGCTTAAAGTAAATAGTCACGATTATTTACTTCTGGCTCAAAACATACCAAGCTTGATGACAAAGACTCTATGCATGTGTACAAACAACTTATGTAAAGGCAAATAGAATTTGGATCACCAAACTGACCAAAAACTGGGTAAAAACTAAAGTCTGTACTGACTTTCGACAAATTGAGTGTAAATTGGGGAAAATTTTGTTCAAACTCAATGAAACTTGATTCATAGTCTTATATTGATGTGATAGACATGTGTACATGCTCAGTTGACCAAAAAGATGCAAAAAATTGCCCGAAGTAAATAATCGTGATTATTTACTTTTGCTACAAAAAATGATAATCCTGCACATTTGAGTATACCACCAAGTCAAGCACATCAAGTAAACCACACAAATCAATTTTGGTGAAATTTGGATCACAAAAGTGAGACTTAAGCCAGATTCTCAAAAACTAAGTCTTCGGATACAAAGAAGTTGATAACTTGAACAAATTATGTCCAGACTTGGTGAAATTTGTCCAGAGACCTTAACAAGCTGTGTACTTGGCAAATCAAGCCAAAAAGTGTAAAAATTTGAGAAAAGTAAATAATCACAATTATTTACTACTGCTACACAGAGATACCGTTTTTTACTTTTGAACTTGTACAATGTTAGACCAACATAATACAAGGCCATCGGGAAATTTTGGGTTCAATCAGATCCAAAGTGGTACATGTTTACTCAGTTTTTAAGTTACAGATTATTCCTTTGTCTTTTTGCAAAAGTGATATCTGAAAGTCTCAACTACTGACCTTGTGAAATTCACAGTAGTTAGCAAGATGTATACAGTCCTTGTAAAAGAATAGCTAACTTGATTAAAATTGATACAAGAATCAAGTTGCGAATAAGGAATCAACAGCTTGATGGAAGTTGCACTCAAAATCAAGTGGAAGAAATTGACAACAAGTCAATCCGACGGTAAGTACGAAACCATGGCATATTTTGAGAGATCTCTAGTAGAGTATCCACCGAAGAAAACGTGAGTCAGGAAAATTCCTGACTCACATACACTAATCTTGAGGAAGTTTCAAACACTTTTTTGGATTCAACATCTGAAATGTCTTCCTATTCAACTCACTCAAAAACCGGACAAAAATGCCCTATAAGCATATACTCTCTTTTTATAAGACTAAACACCATGGAGCTCATGTTTACTTGGATCCTAACGAAGAGTAATCTATTCACATTGATGAACATGGTATTGAGTTTGAAGAGGAGATCAGGGAAAACAAACAAGGAAAAATGTACTTGGATAGAAATGGAACTCAGTATTTACAAGTCGAAAACCTTGACATGATAGACAAATGGGTACTAGAAGTAAATACCATAATTCCATATATGGCAGCAAAAGAAGGACCACCTACTTTAGAATTCAAGGGATATGATCAAGCTGACTTGAAACCTTTGAAACGGCTTCGTACGGATAATCCTAGCATTGGATTCTATTGCTGGGAGGATAGAAATGTAAAAGATTTTCTATGGGCTTCACATGCCAAATTAGGACAACTAACACCCATAAAGATCATCTATATCTTCGAGATCAAAGATAAAGGTTCAGAAGATCTACCAACCTCCCTCTTTAGGGATTTCTATAATAATAACTTTGTTATGATGACTCTTGAGGAGGTAGAACAAACCAAATACCAAGGGTACTCCATAAGGGATTGGATATTGGCTCAAAGACCCTAAAATGTTCCAAGAGATGAATACCGTGAGAGATCTTCTAAGAGTAATCTTAAGAAACCAGAAACCACCTTATCATGAAGGAAACATGAGTCACTATTTCCAACAGACTGGTTTGAAGGACTCGGAACGGGACCAACTGCCAAGAGAACAGGAGTAAAACCAAATAGACGTGCTAGACCAGCTCATTTTCAAAAATGGGCCAAAAAATTAAGTGGATCTGGAGATCCATATGACCACTTAACAAGCTTTAAGAAAGTGCTAAGAGCAAAATGCATATTTGATTTCCATACTCAATTTGAGGGGTTTGGAATGACATTAGAAGGATAAGGATTGACATGATTCCAAACATTTCGCCAAGGTCAATCATGGACTTGAATACATTAGCTCAAGGGTTTGTAGCTACTTGTTCCAAAACGGGAATCAAACACAATACGGTAGTTCAAATCCACAGTTTTAAACACAAAAGGTGAGTTTGTTAGGGATTAGGCAACTCGAATGAAACAATACATTGCAAGATGCCCAGAGCTAGAGATACCTGAAGAAGAAAGACTAGTATCACTGTTTCTAGAGGGACTTCTAAACAAATAAATTCATGCTATACTATATAGCAAGAAGCATATGACCCTAGAAGAGTGTGTGTTAGATGCTATTGACTTAGGAGACAATTGTGATATTTTCAATGAAGAAGATGTCCTTAAGGATAACCAAAGCAAGAAAATAGTATCCACCAAACCAGCACAAGTGGGAATGGCTGCTGCAGCACCACTTTTAGCCATAGAAGACATGCTCAAAAGGATGAATGACATGATGAATAACATGCAAAAAGCACCTATGAGGGGACCAGGACAAGGGATACCTCAACAAGGACAAACAATTAGGCCGCAAAAATGGTGTGCAATCGAGGATAAATGGACCAACCATGAGATCAATGCATGCTATTACCGACCAAAGTATGATGGGAATGTTCAATACGTGTCTATGAGATCACAAGGACAACCCATGTACAGATTTCAGCCTAATATGGCCCCAGCTCAAAGACCACCGATGGGTATGGAAAGACCTCAACCCGTGTTGGGCAAACAACCTCCATATCAGGGAAATAATGCAGTGCCGATAAAGTACATGCATCCAGAGGGAGTCATAGATGAACAAGCACTAGTGCCTACTACACAGTATTTTGAGCCTACTCTATCTACATTAATGGTAGAAGGAGACTGGTATAATTCACATCCACCACCCATGGAAGAACCTGTGACTTATACTACACCACAACTTGCACCAATGTACTATGTGGCTAGTCAAGGTGTTAGAGCTCCTATGGTAAGACCCATGTTTAAGCCAAGAACTGTAAACTCTCATAATTGTGGTGCAGATGACCATTGGAAAAATGAATGCCCAGATCCTGGAAAGAACCTCAAGACAATTGAATCTTATTGCATACAGTGTTTCAAAAAGGGAGGACACTTCCCTGAATATTGTCCTAAAAATCCTTTAAAAAAATGTAAAATGGTAGTGAACGTAGTCCAACTAATACTTAGTAGCTCATCGGAGATGAACCGACTGTTCCAATCAAGGTAATCACCAGAGCCTAGTCTAAGAAAAAGAAACATAACTCCTCTAATGACTCAAAGAATACAAAAATTTCCTCTCAAAAGACCAAACGAAGCAGAAGCAAAAGGTATGAAATGAGAAAACAAAAACAACGGGCTGAAATCGAGGAGAAAGCAAAGAAACTATTCCAGGAAAAGGTGAAAGAATCTAGAAGTGAAATCAAAGAGACCACCTTGAAATCAGTAGGATCAATTTCAGTTGACAAAATTTTTGAGCCTATTAATGCAACCTTGGAATCTTACCAAACAGGAGTTAAAGCAGGCCAAAACATGGAAAACAAATGGAAAAACTATTCTTCTCCAGACATGGAAGCAGCTAAGCTTGAAGATTATCAAAATTTGATAAGAATCGTGCAAGAGTTTTTGGGAAAACAAAAACCCAAGCTCGAAAGTATGGAAAAACCTGAGGAGCTCGTGGTAGGAACTAATTAAAAAAAAATCAAAGTGGTGGTAGAACCCCACCTTGAAACAAAGAACCAGAACTTATAGTGCCGGACAGCGAAGATGCCTTAGATGGAATTTCATTCATAGAAGAAGACTGGCCAGGACACTTATGAGAAAAAGTTAGAGAGATTAATGATGGGAGGTTAAATATGAAGTTAGCTCCTATAGAGGAAGTTTGGTTAGACAACCTACCTCCTGATATGGACATGGATGTACAATCCATATATGGGGATTGTGGATCTAAAGCTTCAGGAATGTCTAAACAATTGACCTTGAAAACATTACCCTCTTACTTGGGATATAATGAAGATGAATCCATAGTGTGTAAAACCACTCAAGTAAAAAGAGCGGAAGAGACCCTAGAAGTAGACAACATCCATTCAATCATGTCTACACCCGTCCATTGCACTCTTACTTTAGGAGAACTTTTAAAAATGAGACCATATCTATGGAGTGATCTACAGAAAGATCTAGAGAAGGTGGGAATAACAAGGCTAATAGCAAAGAATTTGGGGAAATTGAAACTCAAAATGGACAACAAAGAGAATCAGATATGTTCCAGTGAACAAAGTCAAAGAATACTACTAAAGGGAAGAAGGAAACACCACCCTTCCAGTAAAATATAATGACACAAAAACCATGGCAACACTAGATAGTGAGGCAGGCATAGCCATAGCCACAAAAGCAGTATGGGAATCCTAGGGACAACCAGCCATTAGACAAACTCGAATGAAATTGCAATTGGCTGATGAAAATATCGAAAGACCCTTAGGAGTACTTAAAAAGTGATATTTAATTTTTGTGGAATTGAATATCAACACACTTTTGCCATAATAGACTTTGGAAAGAAACTCAATTACAAAATCATCTTGGGAAGACCTTTCATGAGACAAGTACAACTCATCCAAGATTAAGGAAACAAATTATTTGTACTTGAAGCAGGTTAGATCAATAACAAGGGTTGATCTAAAAGATCACACTTATAGATATGTTATGAAACCTCCCATACCGGAATTTGATTCAGTCTCTAACTAAGCTTCCATCTTGGTTGAACAAAGACACAGCCATTTGGATGTGCAAAGCCTCAAAAAATGGGAGCTTAAAACGAGAAGAATGTATCTTAGAAAGGGATTGCACAGATGAAGCCTATGTACCTGAACCATTTCCAGAGCATTTGTTTGAGCCATTTGAGTGGATTCAAATATTAGCAACAATGGATGTATATGCGTGTATGCCTACTCAATTTTGTAATGAGGACGGCTATGAAATAATTCCCATACAAATGATTTCAACCCTTCACATTGAAAACAAAGTTCTGGAATCTAAGGACTTGATGAAAGCTCAACAAGTCTTTTTAGACCTCTACTATGATGCAACGATGAGTTAGAAGAACATTTGGCTACCTCAGAGGATTTGGGGTCAAAAAAAGAACATGTGAGAGCTAAACTGCTCATGAAAGGAGGAGAGGAAAAAAATTTGACTTTTCAAACCAAAAACTACGAAGACAAAAATGGTATAGACAAAAAAATGTTGGAATTAGGGTTGCAGAGAAATGCACACAGCTTGAAGAAGACGAAGGAAGCTCAAGGCACACAACTGAGAGTGTATTACTTAGTGTGCAATGGAAATATCGATAGCCCTAGAGTGATGGGCGTATATACAATGCACGGGGGAAAAAACCTCCAAAAGAGGGAAAAAATGCCCCGGTGGTCCTAGTGTGTTCACACACATCACTACCACATGTATATGGTAACAAATCCCCCCTGGAGAGATGCGGTGAACGAGATCTGGCACATGAGTAAAGGGAAGTGCCATGCCCTGAGGACATGATCAGTCCACAAAGGGGAGTAAGCCCAAGGCTTTGCGGAAAGGTTCAATCTTCTCACGAGACAATACCTTTGTGAAAAGGTCTCCAAGGTTGTCCTATGTTGGCACATAAGCCAAGATGATCTCTCCTGCTGTGCGCCTCTCCCTGACATAGTGGTAATGCACCTCAATGTGCTTTGTGCGAACATGAAAAACTGGGTCCCTCGCAACTACCAATGCGCTCTGACTGCCAATGTAGATAGTGTTGGCCGTGTCCTGTCCAACACCCAAATCATCCATAAGGCTTCTGAGCCATACACACTCACCCATAGCTGTGAAGACTGCCCTGTACTCAGCCTCACAACTAGAAGTGGCCTCAATAGGTTACTTCTTTCTCAACCATGATATACATGAACTGCCAAGCATGAAACAAAAACCACTTGTGGACACTCGCGTGTCAAAACAACCAACCCAACCTGAGTCCAAAAAAGCATGTAAGCCTGGTGGCAATGATCCACCTTTGGGATAAAACAAGCCAAGATGTAAAGTGCTACTAAGGTAGAGAAAAATCCTCTTGACGGCCTGCCAATGCTTAGACCCTGGGCTATGCATAAATCTGCTGACCTATGGGACTGCAAACTGAATATCCGGCCTCGTGTTGCATACATAAATGAGGCAACCAACAAAAATTTGGTAAAGAGTGACATCTGCAGGATCACCAAAATCATGTAGACTCAATTTCAAACCTATCTCCATGGGAGTGGCAATAGGTTTGCAATCCTCAAGTCCAAACTTACATAGCAATGTCTCTATGTAACTTTTCTGACACAATGCAATACCACCATCACACTGCTTAAAGTTTATGCCCAAGTAATGATGCAACAGCCCCAAATCTTTCATCTTGAAAGTAGCATTCAAATCAACCTTAAATTCAGCAATATGTCCCTCATTTGGTCCAGTGATCAACAAATCATCTACATAAAGAACCATAATGAGAAGTACATCACCCTCATGCTTTACATACAATGTGCTTCCTATTGGAATGTTACAAAATCCTCGTTTGAACAAATGAGTGTCAGCTTTCTCATACCAAGAACGAGGAAATTGCTTCAACCCATGCAAAGACTTCTTACACCTGCACACTTTGTCCTCTTGTCCTTTCTTGACAAAACCACGAGGCTGTGTTACATTAACTTCCTCAAATATGTCACCATTCAAGAAAGAACTAACAATGTCTGATTGATGTACATCCCAACCAAAATGAGCTGCCAATGCACATAGAAAATGCACAATAGTCAAAAACAAGTGGGAGCAAAAGTCTCTTCATAATCTACGCCTTTTTGCTGTGCATAACCCTTTGCAACAAGTTGCGCCTTATGGCGATCGATCTCACCATCCGTCTTGCATTTCAACTTGTAAACCCACTTTGTACCAGTGGACTTTTTTCCAGGAGGCAAATCACACAAAGTCCATGTGTCATTTTCTATAAGAGCATCATATTCAGATTGCATGGCAGCCATCCAATTTTTTTGAATTTTGTGCTTCGTCAAAAGATAGAGGTTCCTCAACATCATGTAAGCTAGACACAACCAAAGCATAACAATCTAATGCATAAGATGCATGGCGAGAGCCTGAATGAGTAGGACTAGACAAAGGTGCATCCAATTTACTATCACGCAATGTATGCACCAACCATTTTGGCATACCTATAGCCTGCTCAGTTTTGGTTCTTTCCTCATCAAGTACATCATGTACATCTGCATCAGTAATAGGTTGATCTGTAACATTTTCAAAAACCCCCATAGGCTGTACATTTGCCTCATTGAAATTTACATTTTTGAACTTCCACCACTGAAAAGAGGCAACAAAGTGTCATAAATGTTAGGTGAGATTACATTACTGTCTCTGGTACATGACAGCAAGGGCTGAATAGAATCTTCCACAAACACTACATCCCGTGAAACCAAAATAGACTTAGTTTGCGGATGATACAACCGGTAACCTTTCAACATATAATCAACAAAAATACATTTGACAGCCTTATCACCCAATTTTCTGCGCTGCACTTGTGGCATTAAACCATAAGAAGCCAAATAGCTAAAAACACGCCTGTGCTCAATAGATGTCTTTCTATCATGCCACGCTTCATATGGAGTCATAGACTGCAATGCTTTTGTAGGACACCTATTGAGTAAATAATCGCACACATGATAGCCTGGAGCCAAAATGAATGTGGTAAAGCTTGACTCTTGACCATACATCTTTCCATTTCCGTAAGAGACCTGTTTTTCCTCTTAGCAACACCATTTTGTCGAGGCATATACGGCACTCTACATTGGTGTTTTATCCCACGACTAGCCAAAATTGCATTAAAGACATATACTTCCCCCCTCGATCGGAACGCAGGGTGCCCATAGTACATTTCGATACATTTTCAGCCATAGCTAGAAATTGTTTGAAGCACATAAAAACTTCAAACTTTGCTTTAAGCGGAAATAACCATGTATGCCTAGAGTAATAATCAATGAAAGTCACGAAGTAAAGGTAATTGCCCAGGGACAGAGTCTGCATGGGCCCACAAACATCACTATGCACAAGCTGCAACCTGCATCTGGCCCAAACTGAATCATTCTTTTGAAACTTCAAACGTTGTATCTTACCCAAAATACAGCCTTCACAAACATGTTTGATAGGTGCTTCAAGAGGCAGCAAAGAAGCAACCATATCAGATATCTGCAATCGCAACAAACTGACAAAATTCAAATGATCAAAACGTGCATGCCAAAGTTTTGCATCTAGAATAGCCCTTGAATCTTCAACTGCATTTGCAGAATTTTGTCCACACTTGTCATACAAAGTGAGCCTATACATCTCACGACACAAAAGGCCAGATGCAACAATTTCATCATCAAAACTGAGATCATGAAATGTACATCTGTCATCCACAAATTTGACTACAAGTCCAAGTCTTGCAAGTGCAAATACATATAAAAGATTC
This sequence comes from Adiantum capillus-veneris, assembly GCF_014529385.1. Classification (NCBI taxonomy): domain Eukaryota; kingdom Viridiplantae; phylum Streptophyta; class Polypodiopsida; order Polypodiales; family Pteridaceae; genus Adiantum; species Adiantum capillus-veneris. The sequence goes on from NC_140950.1 coordinate 55,245,722, forward strand.
TTTTTGATCCTAGGTACATAAAAGTGCATCAACAAGTGTGAAAGAACTACCATTTGTAGTAGTAAGCACAATCTTTCCAACTCCCTGAACCAGATAGGAGGCATTGTTGGCACAAGTGACTGAATTCCCATGAGGGACATACTCAAGAGAGGTGAACAATTCACCATGTGATGTAATGTGCTTTGTAGCACTAGTGTCAAAATACCACACATGTGAATCTGCAACAACTGACAAGCATGCATCATGGACAACAGGATCATAAGTGCACTCTGTAGTAAAAGCCCATTCTGCATCAACATCAGGATCACAATCTCTTTTTATTACAAAAGACTCAACAATGGCTGCATTTGTAGTGGAACTAGTATTTGCAGTGGAACCACTCTCTTTTTGCTTAGCCTCTTTAGCCTTCAACTTAGGACACTCCTTGATCAAATGATCATTAGCTCTACAATAATGGCAATGCATCTTCTTTTTGCCCTTATCACCAAAATTTCCAGACAAATTGCTGCCAACAGAAGCATTAGGAACAAAAATTTTGCCGCTCGCAACAGAACCATAAGAAGTGGTTGCATTGTTGCTACCATCCTTTCTTTGAGAAGCAATAGAAGCCCATTCAACTGCACAGTCCCTAGTCCTATTTTTTCTGGAAAGTGACTCTTGCAACAACAATTTTCATAATGCATCAAACTTGACAAGTTCAGGATTTCCTTGGGTTATAAGTCTCCAAGTAATAGCATAAGTTTGGTGAGAATCAAAGATTATGCATGATTAAGATGACATGGAAACTTTCCTTGACACCAGCAAGGAAAGTTTCCATGTCATCTTAATCATGCATAATCTTTGATTCCATCTCTTTACATAGCAAAGAAATTCTAGCATCATTGCGGCTTGCATAAAGACCTGCTAGAATATCCCAAGCCTGTTTTGCAGATTTTGCTGAACAAATGTGAGTAACAATGGTGCACTTCATAGAAAACACAATCAATGCATGAGCGTGCACATCCTTTACATCCCAATGAGCTTTTTCAGTCGTAGACAAAACAACTCTAATAGCAGCAATCCTTGTAGCAAGACATGCAACATCCTCAACATTGCTTACATCCTCAGAACCAGGATGTACATCAATGCCCTGCACAATGTTCTTGACGCCCTTTGACACAAGAACATGTTGCATCATATAAGCCCACATAGGGTAATTGTCCCCATCCAACATGTCCTCAACAAACAAACATCTTGAACACATTTGTGTTGTTGTCAGCCATGGTAAATGATGCACCTGATGTGAAAACTGCTCAAAAATTGGAGAAACAAAGCATGAACAACACGTGCTATATAACACAAACCATAGAAGACTCTAAGGCACCTGTTATGCAGAAAACCGCACTGATAGAAATTCTACACAAAATGACAAAATAGCATGTGCAGTACTGCCTGTAGTGGAAACGAAGGTCAAAACAAGCTCGAATCAAAAATTGGAGAAGACTAAGCTCTTCGAGCTCACCCAAAAAACTTTCAACCTGCAAACGCTTGCCAAAGATCACTGAAATCAGAGAAAGTGAGCAGGCGTGTGTTAGAGATGCTAGTGACTAAGTCCGAGAGGACGCAACCTGCTCTGATATCAATTGTTGGATTTAGGGTTGCTGAGAAACGCACACATCTTGGAAAAGACAAAGGAAGCTCAAGGCACACAACTGAGAGTGTATTACTTAGTGTGCAATGGAAAGATAGATAGTCCTAAAGTGATGGGCGTATATATAATGCACGGGGGGAAAAACCTTCTAAAGAGGGAAAAAGTGCCCCGGCGGTCCTAGTGTGTTCACACACATCACTACCACATGTATATGGTAACAAAAGAGACATCAAAGACTTGAAAACTAGACCTATGCCATCGGTCTCCAGTAGAACACAGTTCCTGATGTAGAAAGATGCACATGATTGTGTCAAGGACAAAATCACTGGTAGATATCCTTTAAATGAAGAATAGGAAATGTCTAAAACATAAAAAAACCAAGAAAGGAAACTCAAGAAAAACCTAAAAACCAGGACAAGGGTTCAACAATGACACGAGTGGAGCAAAGAAAGAAATATCAATAGTTAAAAAAAATTCTAAAGGAGATATATACAACCAAAATGGAAACCACTGAGGAGGATGGTAAAGATATAATGAGTGTCCGTCCCATTATAAGAAATATACTCTCCAAGACAAAAAAATCATAATCGAACAACCTGTCTATGAACTACGAAAACAGGGTGAGTCCTACGAAGGACCTGAAAACGCAAAAAAGATAGATCTAGCTCAACCAAGAGAAGAGCCTAGACCTAAGCCTAGACCTGCCTACATTGCAAATGAGCTGAGAGAAGAAGAAGAAGGGATTTTGTTAAGCTTACTAAAATAATATCGAGATATCTTTGCTTGGTCTTCTACGGATCTCAGGGGTGTTGATCCAAAAATCTATCAACATACCATACCCATGAGAGACGATGCAAAACCAAGTAGACAAAGGCCATACACATATAATGAAACATTTGCCAAAAAGATCAAAGAAGAGATTGAAAAGCTAAAGAAAGATAAATTCATTTATGAAATTGAACACACAGATTGGGTTTCTCCAATTGTGGTAGTACCCAAGAAAAATGGAAAATTACGAGTGTGTGTCAATCTCAAGAAAGTAAATGCAGCTACCATTAGAGACAACTTTCCTCTTCCGATCAGTGAGCATGTTTTAGAACGAGTTGTAGGAAAAGAAGCTTACAGATTTTTAGATGGCTTTTCGGGATACAATCAACTTTTGGTTGATCCCAAAGATCAACATAAAACTGCTTTTGCAATTGAATGGGGTATTTTTGCGTATCGGGTTATGCCTTTTGGCTTAACTAATGCGTCTACCACCTTCCAAAGATTGATGAGCCATGATTTTAAAGAATATCTTTGGAATTTCTTGGAAGTATATATGGATGATCTATGTGTACATTCATCAATTCGAGCTGATCATTTTGAACACCTCAAAAAGGTATTCAAAAAATGTAGACTTTATAAGATTTGCTTAAATCCTAAAAGGTGCACATTTATGGGTAGACAAGGAAAAATTCTTGGACATATAGTGTCTAAAAATGGCATAGCTGCTGATGGATAAAATTCATGTTATTGCTGATTTACCAAGACCGACAACAGTCAAGGGGGTTCAAGCCTTCATGGGACATTGTGGATATTACAGACGGTTCATTTACATGTACGCTATAATTTCAAACCCATGTACAGCTTGATCACACATTTTCAATGGACTGATGAGTGTGAAGAATCCTTCATGAAGCTTAAGCAAGCTCTCACTTTGGCTCCAATATTGAAAACACCAAATTGGAATAAGATATTCCATATACATGTAGATGCTTCTAATTTTGCCATCGGATGCATACTAGCTCAACTAGGAGACGGGAAAATTGATTTTCCTATTTCTTATGCTAGCCGACAGTTGAACATGGAAAAAAAGAACTATACCACCACCGAAAGGGAAGGACTAGGAATGATCTATGCCATTAAAAATCATAGACATTACCTATAAGCTAACAAATTTGTGTTCTTTGTGGACCACCAAGCCTTATTGTACTTGGTCCATAAGCCATGCAACACAGGAAGAATAGTGAGATGGTTCATCATTCTTCTAGAAATTGATTTCACTGTAGTAGTAAAAAAGGCCACCACTCACCAAAGAGCGGATCATTTGTTAAGGATTGTTTCAGCTAAGGGTATAGATGATAACCTACCAGATTCATATATGTTCTCCGTAGAATGGTACCTCGATGGTCAGAAAACATGGTATCAATGATGACCATAGCTCAAGTGGATTGGCATATACCACTTTTTATTACAACCAGATTAATTGAGAAAATGGCTATGTATCAATTACTAGCTCGAAGGTTGTACAAAAGAAATAAAGATGGAATATTGCTTTTATGCATTAATCTTGAGGAGAAAACCCAACACCTAAGTCAAGCACATATTATCGTAGTACGACTTCACTTTGCGGAAGAGCAAACTATGTGATGGATCTTGAGACTTGGAGTATTTTGGCCAGCTATGAAGAGTGATGTTCATTTTTTTGTGAAAGATTGTCCTCAATGCAAAAAACAAACACCCATACCTCATGTAACATTGTTTTGAATGTCACTTGTTCCTAAGTGGAGTAACTATCTAGCTATCTACTTATCAAGCCAAACATTTCCTGACGATATGAGTAAATGTCGTCAAAGAGAAATTGAAATAGAAGCAAGAGACTATGCTCTTATTGGAAACCAATTGTATCAGAGAGGTAAGAATCAACATTTGCGTCTTTGTGCAAATGAAGATGAATATATTCCCATTATAGAACAAGCACATGATGGATAAGCTGGATGTAACTTTTCTAGCAAGACCACCTAAAGAGAAATCTTAATGGCACAAATATGGTGGCCAACACTTTTTGCAAATACCAAAGGATATGTTCAAAGGTGTGATGCATGTCAACAAGCAAAAATTCCAACCCGTGTAGATAACATGGCCTTGAGACCAATGATGGGGGCTAGAGCTTTTGAAAAATGGGATATAGGTTTTGTTGGGCCAATACAGCTACCTTCTTATAAAACCCAAGCTCAATATATCATTGTAGCTACGGACTATTTGACCAAGTGGGCCGAGGCTAAAGCAGCTCAGAAGAATGATTCCAGAACCACCGCCGCATTATTATATGAGTACGTGTTCACAAGATATGGATTGCCAATAGAAATTTTTAGTGATAGGGGAACTCGTCTCCTCAATGAGGTAATCGAGTATGTGCTTAATGAATGTATGATCATCCATAATGAATCAGCTCCCTATCACCCACAAGCAAACGGACAAGCTGAGCATATGAATAAAATTCTTAGCTCGGTATTGACAAAAGTGGTTAGTTCAGGAAGGATAGATTGAAAAATGAATATCCATGCCTCTCTATGGGCTTATTGAGTTTCATTCAAAACAGCTTTAAATGCTACACCCTTTAACCTTGTTTATGGTCTTGATGCCATACTGTTAATAGAATTTCTATTGCCGACACTAAGGGTAGCTAAGGATCTTGAGTGGACTCAACATGAATTGTCAGAGAGACTTGAAGATTTAGAAAAGCTAGATGAGCAAAGGCTAGTTGCTAAATCTCACATCTATGCACAAAAGAGGAAACAAAAATAGTTTTTTGATTTCCATCTAATTACAAAAATCTTCAAAAAAGGGGACTTGGTTTTAGTTTATTCCCTCAAGCAACACATTCCCAAGTTTAAGAAAAAGGAAAATGAAATGTTTATCATTGAAGATGTGTCTCCAAGTGGAGCTATTAAGTTGTCCACCCTAGATGGTGAACCAATGGCTAATTGGATTAGTGGATGTCATTTAAAGAAGTACAATTGTCCACTAACCAATGAATTTCTAGAAAGGATGCATGCAACTAAGCAAAGAAAGATGAAACAACAGTAGGTTATTGATAAATCCCGAGAGGAAGCTCGACTTTGAATACTCAAAAGAAACGATGCTCTCAAGAATCAACAAATACCTATTCCCATCAACACTCTGGAAATAGTTGATGGACAATGGGAATTACAGAAAGATGCAATGTCAACAGATGTTGAATAGTTAGATGGAATGGACCTTCGCATCAAAGTAAATTTGAACAATTATAGCATAGATGCATTGGTCAACACAGGAGCTCGAGTAAATGCAGTCAGTTATTCCACGTACAGAAAAGAAACAAGTCAGTTTTTGACAGCCGGAATAGCGACTATTAAAGGATGCAACAAGAACCCAACACCAACATTGGGAGTAGTCAACTTAAATGTGATAGTACATGGATGTTCATGTCCTCATCAATTTTTATGCTTACCACAAACACATGAATGAGACAATGATTCTTGGAATCCCATGGATGCGAACTTACAAGGCAGTGCCAGATTGGGATACCAACCAACTCAAACTATCACCCAAAGGTAGACAACTCATTGTTCCAATTGCACCAAGCAAGGAGGAATGGAAAGGAGGTTACCAGCAGAGTAAACCACAAAGAAATCAATCCTCTCCATTTTATCAACAAGCAAATGCTACAAGTAGCATGCAAGGAGTCAAGAAAATTTGGGTACCAAAAGCAAAGCTTAAGGACAAGCCGATTCGAATCGGGGTGTCCAAAACATCATCTACAGTACCAAAGACGGTTCTAAAGCTCAAAGCACAAAGAGGATCATCTTTGCATTAGGAAAAGTTTGGACTCTATATGGGCCTCTTTGATCAAGGGGTGATTAAAACCTGGCCAATGAGGAGAGGGTTGGGATATCACCTAGTGCCTAGAGATGCATAGGTGTGTCGTGTTGTCCCCTCTGAGTCTAGTGGTTTGGTGAGAGCAAACTCACCAATTTACAAGCTAAAATGGTTTCTTGTGTGTACAAAACAGCTTGTTGTTGGCCGTGAGCCAAGAGTGAGGTCCACAAAAAGGTGAAGGCGCATCAAAGCTTTAGAGAGGGTATGGTTTTTGAAACAATCAAGTAAGTATGAGTTAATAAGAAGGGGGTGTAAAATCCACTTGGCATATGCTTATTCGACTATTTCAGATCATAATAAAAAAGGAGATCCTCTCGCAAAAAAGGCTGGCAGCTGTGTGCACCGAATGCTCGCAGGTCTTGCATCGTATGCTAGCAAGTCTATGTGCTGCTTGCTCCAAAAAATCAAGGCACTCGTTTTTCCTCCAATGGGCGTAGCCCAAGCTGCACGCTGCCCCACAGTTATGCTTCACCAACGTTCATACAACAGCATACAAAGATTCTTGTTCGATCCTCCATTTCAATGTACCAACGCAGGCCCGATTTTGTTGCAGACCCATTCAAGACAAGAACCATTATTTCCAAAATTCCACCTTTAGAAATTGAACAAATTCCCTTTAAAACTTGCATTGGCCAATCGTATGCTTCAATTTTCATTTCCCATAAACTCAAGTTTTCATATTTTTAAACTCAAGTTTGGCAAGTCAATTCCCTCATTTATGAGCCCCAAAACCACCATATAGCCTACTAGTGGGTTTGGATGTCCCCTAAAGTACTAGCAGCTTAGGATTTAATCCCTTGAGATTAGGGATCCTTACAAGGCCCATGGGGAGTCCAAACTTTTCCTAATGGAGCAGGGAACCTAACACAAAATGGATTTGGAAGAAAAAGGAGCCCTTATCTCCTCCAGAGATTGTAAATTTGGTCAAGCAATGGAGAGTTAAGTCTTAGAAGACTCAACCACACCATTCTGCACAAAGCAAACCAAGCTAACAATGGCGGGTAAAAGCTCGACAACAGTCACTAATGATACAAAAAGCTCACAAAATCAGCATGCCAAAGCATCCTGATGGTACAATCAAGCAAAGAGCACACAAGCTACAAGATTTGCTCTTTGGAAGAGAACATCAAAAAACCTCGACATCAGAAACCCTTGAGTTAATTACTCAAGACCCACTCTTGCACAACATAATGGTTTGAATTGCATTGATCTTCAAAGCATAATAGAGCCAACCAAGGCTATACATAGACACGATTGTTCAACCCATGCACACTGTCGTCCCGAAGTACGCCATCTAGGAGGGGTGGAAGGGAATTAAGTAATTAAGGGCAGTGTTTGAAGAGAGAGGAAAACGTTTGATGTTAACGTGTGATATTTTTTGCAAAATTACCTAATAATGCCCTTGCAAGTCATCAATAGGGGAACTTACTTGATAACATCTCCCCGATGAGTGTAAATGGTGTATATACCGTGAGAAAATAATCAAAAAATGGTATTTTTTTGTTATTTTTTTCATTTTTCTTGATATTAGGACTTAAAAATAGAGAACTCCAACAAAAAAACAATAAATCTATGTTTTTCAATGGATTTTCTTAATTATTAAATTTTTTATTTTCTTTTTAGCGCATTTTCTTATTTTCTTTAATTTTTCCAATAAAATAATAAATAGCAAATGAGTTTAGATGGAAAAATTGAAAACACTGATGATCGAAAAGACAAGGTGGACAGACACAAAAAATTTCAATCAAATGGCAGATAGAAGCGAGAAGCCTAAATTAGGTGGCTAGACCTACTTTTGCAGAATTCTTGCAGAGTGAGCTACAAGAATCCGATCAGGAAAATTTTTGAGTCTAACATAGATTTCATGGCCTAGTAGGACTAGAGGGGAATTTGGGGAAAAATGGTTTGGGAAGTCTTGAGTATAGATACCCAAGGTAGTCTAAAATCACCTCATTTCCACTTGTTGCCTTTGGAGAGAGAGCTTTTCGACCTTCTTCGCGTGCAGTTTTGGAGTCCACAGTCGCCTGTTTACAGCGCCGTCTCACATGAGACATGAGGGATAAGTTCTATACTTATCAATGATTCATTCTGTATGGCCGGTAGCTAGTCTAAACCCCAGGAAAAAACCCTAGAATCCGAGCAGTGCATGAAGACTTAAACTTGGCCGTAGCGGCATGTCAGCTCATCCAAATAAGACGAGACTTGAACTGTAGCATGCCCCAACATAATAGAACACTTCTATATCACCAGTTGACCATTCAACAAGGGTCGAGGGGAGTCCCAAGTAGAACAGCTAGGTTTTTGACAGATGCCAAAATTTTATTCTGACTCCACAGACAGCTTATAGATTGGGTCTATACACAATGTATATGGTTGGTTTCATAAAATCAAATAGGTCAAGCCCTCAAAAAGCAGAAAACAGCTTGAAGGCTAGAAAGCGTCAAATTTGACATACAAAGTCAAACTGCCTCCAAATGGGCCAAAAGTGGATGAGTTGTTTCAGGACTATGTAGTGGACAAGTCCATAGCCTCAAAAGTGACTAACCAAGTCTATATAGGCCATGTAGTCACAAAAAGCGGTGATTCCAGAGTTGACAAAGCACAAAGTGATGCCGACACGATAAAAGTATACCAAATCCAATTTAGGACTTGTTTTAGGTGTATAGAATATGTTTATATCTAAATTCTCAAGGTTTGCAAGAAAAAGTTGACTGCCTATTAATAATTTGGATTATTTACTTCTGAGATATTTTGGCTTGAAAATATCACCTCACCTATCACTTGTGTACACTTATTACATGCCAAATTTCAAGTATGAGCCAAATTGATCAATGATAACTTGGAAAATTGTGAAAAAATGCAAAGAAGTCCTTTCAAACCAATTTCTGAGTTATGAGTTACATTAAATATCCAAATCTCCTCATATCACATAAACAGTGTCCACATCATGCCTAGAACCAAGGTGCACCAAAAAAGGTCCATTTCATGAAAAAGTTAATTATCGCAATTATTTACTTTTTGACCAAGATGGGGGGGAAATTGCAACTTTGCCTTAATGGGACCAAAGCACATGATGTCCTAAGCCCACTAACCAAGTTTGAACAAATTTTTAGCTCAAAATCTCAAAATTTCTTTATATCTACTATTTTAGAGATGAAAAGCCTAAATCTGGCACCATTTTCACCCTGTGCACTCAAAGGAGCCCATATTCCACTCAGAGTATTTATTTGATATATACTTCAAGCCTATGATGCCAAAATTGCAAAAAGTTGAAAAAATTACTCAGTTGTAAATAATCGCGATCATGCAGTTGCGACTACATTTACACAAGTGTTAAAGTCGACAACCAGGCAACCCATCGATCACGCATAGTATGTACTCTCCACGCTGAAGGGTACCAAGAAAGAGGGCAAGATAACCTATCTTGGAGCACCTGAGATACTCACAAGAATATAATTCCATGCTATCGGCATGGCATAAGATTTTCCACTTGCCCTAGATCAAAACACATGGATAGTGTCAGCAGAGCCATCTCTAAGAACCACAAGGTCGACAAAGAGAGTTTACAAATTTAATGAGGAGTTTGAAGAAATCTCTCACGAAGCACATAGTAGCAAAAGCTCAGACAACGAAGAGAAGAGAGACAGAAGAGAGGAGATGAAGAAGAAGGCAGTGACTGCACATCAAGAAGAACCTCAACAAAAGAAAGCGAGGTTTGAATGGAAAAAGAGACCTGTGAAAAGTTGCAGGAGAGGACCCAGCACCATGGGTTCCAAAAGATATAAAAGGCCCCCAAACCAAGAATTCTTCCAGGAGAGAACCAAAAGATCCAAGGATTCTCTTGAACGCATGTACCAGGAAACAGAAGCCTTAAAGAAAAAATAAGCGCAAGAAGTAGAAAGAAAAGCAAGGGAGGATGTGGTGGAGCAGCAGAGACAAGCTGAAGCGGCCAAACAAAGTGAAGCCCATCATGAACAAGGTGAGATGTCTCCTCAACTATCACCACCATTTACAGAACAACAATACCACCCCATGCCAAGCCCTCCCCCATCACCAATAGTTAGACCTACTAAGGGTTAGCAAACCAAGGAAAAGGAGCTTGGACCACAAGAGGCACGAGGATATGAACAATAGGCAGCAACTACTTCGGAGCAAGGCAAAGCAAAAGAGCTATAACTAGAAAGAGCAGCAAGTCTTGAACCAAAGGAGGCAATAGGTTTTGTGGAGCCAAATGCACAAGAAATAGAGGCCACACCGTCTACCACCACCCAGCAGGAAACGATCGAAGCAACCACACAACCAAAAAGAGAGATAGAACCCCTACCGTTACCACAAATAGCCACCACAACCCAATCAAAGGAGCCACAAGAGACTGTTAAACGTCTAGGTAGCTCACAAGAATTGAAGGCTGGCAGAAAAATGATGAAATAATTCTTCAAGTAAACAAATATGCCGAGTAGATGTAGGAAATGACAGAGAAAATGCGAACAGCTGCACTTAGCGTCATTGCTAAGGCTAGAGAATTGGAGATGGTGATAGATGCTCTGCAAGGAGAACCACAGGACAGGATGACTCTCATCACCAATCTGCAGAGACAAGTCCAAGAGTTGAAAGCTAAAGCAGAAAATCACCAACTGGCCAGAGAAAAGCAACAAAAGGAAATGAAAGAGCTAGGTGAATTTCTCACAAAGTTAACAGATGCCGGTAAAACAAAAGATGACGAGCTGATAGAGGTTACCAAGGAAATTTTAAATACAACTCTGTTAGTTCAAAAGATCCAAGTGCAACTAGATATAGCAAATGCTTCATTGCAATATTCAGAGTAGAGGATCAATGATCAGGAAACCTTCTTGCGATAGATAAAAAGAAAATGCCACAGTTGCCTCGATCAAAGGTACAAACAAAGTATATAAAGCACTAGAGAAAAAGAATAAAGATCTCAAGCTAGAGCTAAAGTTAGATCAGTCACAACACAGAGACCTTGCATTAATGCGGGTACAAAGAGTGGAAGAGTTGCTCAAGGAGATAGTAGATCTCAAGAGAGTTAATCAATTACTACAAGATGGAAAACAAGAGACACAGGAAGAATCAAGTACATCAGAACAACCCCACATTGATATTCTCTCAGTCTCTTTTGTTGAGATGGAAACACAACTAGAGAAGGGTTAGGCAAAGAAGATGACTTTCAGGTACCATGAACAGAAGCCAATGAAGTGCCAATGGTCCAGCTGTCAAAAGATGAAGAAGAAGCACTTAAGGAGAAGGTTGCCTAGGAGACGGAGGAGCAATGGAAAGCAGTGATGGATTGGGAGTTCAGACTTCTTCATTTTGTCAATGTTACTCAACTCACTCCCAACCAAATCAATGCACAATGGCATCAACAATCACTGAACATATCCCTTGGTCAAGGTAGAGCTGCTCTACAGGTTAAGAAACAACTATATAAAGACATGCAAACAGAAGGCACAGATGAAGTCCACCCCAAGTGGAGAAAGAGCTGGCTGAGAACAAGAACCCTAGATACTTGATTTTGTTCACAAGATCACCTATGACGCTTCAAAAAGACCCAACTTTTTGTCCTGTACCAAGAGTAAGGACGTGGCAAGCACATGAGGCAATGAGAAAGAAGCGACCTACATGGATGAATTATCTGAGATTGCCAGCTCCAGAAAAGGGAACGCCGACAGAGGAATACATGGTGAAAACCCTAACGAGTGCTATGGCATTCCTTAAAAGTGTCCCTGATATTTCAAGTGCTATGCTCTACAAAATTTTCCGAATGCTGCTCACATACATTGAAGTTTTTCACTAGCCAAATCAAGCGATATCCTTCCTTGAGGGCAATAAGGGTCTATGCTACGACCTCAGTGGCCGACCTTCTAAAGAAGTCCTTTATCACTTTCCACCTTTGAAATATGGAAAATACATCGGACTTATTCTTTATGACATAAACCCATGTTTTTCTAGTCGCATTGTCTATGAATGTTACATAGTACAATGAGCCACCAACTGATGGTGTACTTGCAAGACCCCAAACATCAGAATGAACCAACTCAAGTTTTTTATTTTTTCTCTCATTTCGTGATTTTTGAAATTTCACCCTCTTTTGTCTACCATAAACACAATCTCCACAGAACTCTAAGTCCACTTCTTTCAAACCTCACAGAAGCTTCTTTGTTTGAAGGGTTTGCATTCCTTTGGCACTCATATGCCCAAGCCGGCAGTACCACACCACACTGTCAACTTCTATAGTTGTTGCACAAGCTGAAGGTTGCGTGCTGATAGTACACAAGTAAAGTGTACCGACCTTTTCTCCCTTGCCAACCACCAAAGATCTCTTTGAGATATTCCACCGTTTGTTTCCGAATGCAATGTTGCGACTGTTGGAATTAGGGTTACAGAGAAACACACACAGCTTGGAGAAGACGAAGGAAGCTCAAGGCACACAATAGAGAGTGTGTTACTTAGTGTGCAATGGAAAGATGGATAGCCCTAGAGTGATGGGCATATATACAATGCATGGGGGGAAAAACCTCCTAAAGAGGGAAAAAATGCCACGGCGGTCCTAGTGTGTTCACACACATCACTACCACATGTATATGGTAACAAATCCCCCCTGGAGAGATGCGGTGAACGAGATCTGGCACATGAGTAAAGGGAAGTGCCATGCCCTGAAGACAGGATCAATCCACAAAGGGGAGTAAGCCCAAGGCTTTGCGGAAAGCTTCAAGCTTCTCACGATACAATGACTTTGTGAAAAGATCTGCAAGGTTGTCCTGTGTTGGCACATAAGCCAAGGTGATCTCTCTTGCTGAGAGCCTCTCCCTGACATAGTGGTAATGCACCTCAATGTGCTTTGTGCGAACATGAAAAACTGGGTCCCTCGCAACTACCAATGCGCTCTCACTGCCAATGTAGATAGTGTTGGCCGTGTCCTGTCCAACACCCAAATCATCCATAAGGCGTCTGAGCCATACACACTCACCCATAGCTGTGAAGACTGCCCTGTACTCAGCCTCACAACTAGAAGTGGCCTCAATAGGTTACTTCTTTCTCAACCATGATATACATGAACTGCCAAGCAGGAAACAAAAACCACTTGTGGACACTCGCGTGTCAAAACAACCAGCCCAATTTGAGTCCGAAAAAGCATGTAAGTCTGGCGGCAATGATCCCCCCTTGGGATAAAACAAGCCAAGATGTAAAGTGCCACTAAGGTAGCGGAAAATCCTCTTGACAGCCTGCCAGTGCTTAGACCCTAGGCTATGCGTAAATCTGCTGACCTGTGAGAATGCAAACTGAATATCCGGCCTCGTGTTGCATACATAAATGAGGCAGCCAACAGCAGTTTGGTAAAGAGTGACATCAGTAGGATCACCAGCATCATGTAAACTCAACTTCGAACCTGTTTCCATGGGAGTGGCAATAGGTTTGCAATCCTCAAGTCCAAACTTACATAGCAATGTCTCTGTGTAACTTTTCTGACACAAGGCAATACCACCATCACACTGCGTAAACTGTATACCCAAATAATGATGCAACAGCCCCAAATCTTTCATCTTGAAAATAGCATTCAAATCAGCCTTAAATTCAGCAATATGTCTCTCATTTGGTCCAGTGATCAGCAAATCATCAACATAAAGAACCACAATGAGAAGTACATCACCCTCACGCATTACATACAATGTGCCTTGTTTGACCAAATGAGTGTCATCTTTCTCATACCAAGCACGAGGAGATCGCTTCAACCCATACAAAGCCTTGTTACATTTGCACACTTTGTCCTCTTGTCCTTTTATGACAAAACCGCGAGGCTGCGTTACATAAATTTCCTCAAATATGTCACCATTCAAGAAAGCAGTAACAATGTCTGATTGATGTACATCCCAACCAAAATGAGCTTCCAATGCACATAGAAAACACACAGTAGTCATACGAAAAGTGGGAGAAAAATTCTCTTCATAATCTTTGCCATTTTGCTGTGCATAACCTTTTGCAACAAGTCGAGCCTTATGGCGATCGATCTCACCATCCGGCTTGCGTTTCAAGTTGTAAACCCACTTCGTACCAATGGCCTTTTTTCCAGAAGGCAAATCACATAAAGTCCATGTGTCATTTTCTATAAGTGCATCATATTCTGATTGCATGGCAGCCATCCAATTTTCTGAATTTTGTGCTTCATCAAAAGTCAGAGGCTCCTCAACATCATGTAAGCTAGACACAGCCAAAGCATAACAATCTGATGCATAAGATGCATGGCGAGAGCCTGAACGAGTACGACTAGACAAAGGTGCATCCAATTTACTGTCACTCAAAGTGTGCACCAGCCATTTTGGCATACCTCTAGCCTGCTCATTTTCAGCCCTTTCCTCATCAAGTACATCATGTACATTTGCATCAGTAATAGGCTGATCTAGAACATTTTCAGAAACCCCCATATGTTGTACATTTGCCTCATTGGAACTTACATTCGTATTTCCACCACTGAAAAGAGGCAACAAAGTGTCATAAATGTCATGTGAACTTACATTACTGTCTCTAGTACATGACAACAAGGGATGAACAGAATCTTCCACAAACACTACATCACGTGAAACCAGAATACGTTTCGTTTGCGGATGATACAACCTGTAACCTTTGCTTTCAGCACTATAACCAACAAAAATACATTTGACAGCCTTATAATCCATTTTTTTGCGCTGCACTTGTGGCACCAAAGCATATGCCAAACAACCAAAAACACGCATGTGCTCAATAGAAGGCTTTCTATCATGCCATGCTTCATATGGAGTAATAGACTGCAAAGCTTTCGTAGGACACCTGTTAAGTACATAAGTGGCACACATAATGGCCTCAAGCCAAAAACTTCGGACTTCGCTTTAAGCGGAAATACCCATGCATGCCTGGAGTAATCATCAATGAAAGTCACGAAGTACAGGTAATTGCCCAAGGATGGAGTTTGCATGGGCCCACAAACATCACTATGCACAAGCTGCAACCTGCATGTGGCCCGAACTGAACCATCCTTTGGAAACTTAGAACACTGCATCTTACCCAAAATACAACCTTCACAAACATGTTTGACAGGTGCTTCAAGAGGTGGCAAAGAAGCAACCATATCAGATTTCTGCAAACGTAGCAAACTGGCAAAATTCAGATGACCAAAACGTGCATGCCAAAGTTTTGCATCTGAAATAGCCCTTGAATATGCAACAACATTTGCAAAATTTTATCCACACTTGTCATACAAAGTGAGCTTATACAGCCCACCGCACAAAAGCCCAGATGCAACAATTTCATCACCAAAATTGAGATCATGAACTGCACATCTGTCATCCACAAATTTGACTACAAGTCCAAGTCTAGCAAGTGCGGATACAGACAAGATATTCTTCTTGATCCCAGGTACATAAAGTGCATCAACAAGTGTGAAGGAACTGCCATTAGCAGCAGTGAGCACAATCTTTCCAACTCCCTGAACTGGATAAGAGGCGTTGTTAGCACAAGTGACTGAATTCCCATGAGGGACAGACTCAAGAGAGGTAAACAATTCACGATGTGAGGTAATGTGCTTTGTAGCACCACTGTCGAAATACCACACATGTGAATCTGCAGCAACAACTGACAAGCATGTATCATGGACAGTAGGATTGTAAGTGCACTCTGCACTAAAAGCCCATTCTGCATCAACATCAGCAACACAATCTCCTTTCATAGAAGACTCAACAATGGTTGCATTTGTAGTGGAACCAACATTTGCAGTGGAACCACCCTCTTTCTTCTTAGCCTCTTTGGCCTTCAACTTAGGACACGACTTGATCAAGTGATCATTGGATTTACAATAATGGCAACGCATCTTCTTTTTCCCTTATCACCAGAATTTCCAGACGAAGTACTGCCAGCAGAAGCATTAGGAACAAAATTTTTGCCACTCGCAACAGAACGATAAGAAGTGGTTGCATTACTGTTACCACCCTAGGCTTTGAGAAGCAATAAAAGCCTGTTCAACTACACGCTGCCTAGTCCTGTTTTTTCTAGAAAGTGACTCTTGCAATAGCAATGTGCATAATGCATCAAACTTGACAGCTTCGGTATTTCCTTGGGTCATCAGTCTCCAAGTACTAGCAAAAGTCTGGTAGGAATCTGGTAAGGCATCAAGAACAGTCTGCACAAGGGAACTGTGTGAAATGACTTCACCTGCAGAAATAAGCTGCTCATTGATATCCTCGACACTAGCAAGGAAGTGTCCATATCATCTTCCTCATGCATAATCTTCGACTCCAGCTCTTTACGCAGCAAATCAATTTTAGCCTCATTGCGGCCCGCACAAAGACCTGCTAAAATATCCCAAGCTTGTTTTGCAGATTTTGCTGAACGGATGTGAGGAACAATGGTGCGCTTCATAGACAACTCAATCAATGCATGAGCCTGCGCATCCTTAACATCCCAATGAGCTTGTTTTGCCATAGGCAAAAAAACTCTAACAACTGCAATCCTTGCAGCAAGACCTGCAACATCCTCAACATCGCCTACATCCTCAGAACCAGGACGTACATCAATGCCCTGCACAATGTTCAAGACACCCTTTGACACAAGAACATGTTGCATCATATAAGCCCACATAGGGTAGTTGTCCCCATCCAACCTGTCCTCAGCAACAAACATCTTGAACACATCTGTGTTGCTGTTGTCAGCCATGGTAAATGCTGCACCTGATGTGAAAACTGCCCAAAAATAGGAGAAACTGAGCTGGAACAACCTGTGCTATATGGTACAAATTGTAGAAGACTATAAGGCACCTGTTATGCAGAAAAAGGCAATGACAAAAACTCTGCACAAAATGACGAAATGGCCTGTGCAGTACTGTCTGTAGTGGAAACGGAGGCCGAAATGAGCCCAAATCCAAATTCTGAGCAGACAAAGCTCACTGAAATCGGAAAAAGTGAGCAAGCATGTGCTGGAGAAGCTGGCGACTAAGCCCGGGAGGACGTGACCTGCTCTAATACCAATTGTTGGAATTAGGGTTACAGAGAAACACACACAGCTTGGAGAAGACGAAGGAAGCTCAAGGCACACAATAGAGAGTATGTTACTTAGTGTGCAATGGAAAGATGGATAGCCCTAGAGTGATGGGCGTATATACAATGCACGGGGGAAAAAACCTCCTAAAGAGGGAAAAAATGCCCTGGCGGTCCTAGTGTGTTCACACACATCACTACCACATGTATATGGTAACAACGACCTTCATCGTCCAATTTTCCTCTAGATATCAAATTTTTGTGAAGAGAAGGAACATGCCTAACATCTTTAAGCTTCCATTCATTTCTGTTAGCAGTTTTGACACAAACTGTACCTTTGCCAATAATTTCACAAGCTTCATCATCTCCCAAGTATACATACCCAAAATTACCTTTGGTGTAATCTTGGAAATGTTGCTTGTTGTGTCGCATGGAATGAAGCCCTCGAATCTAGTATCCATGAATTAGACACATTGTTTAGTGAGAGAATTAGAGCATCTTGCTCTACTTTACCTACCACATTGGCCTCCGATGTTGGCTTGTTATCTTGAGACTAAGTCTCCTTCTTCTACTTGGACCAGCAATCCTTCTTGACGTGGCCCTTCTTGTTGTAGTTCCAACATTCAAAAACTGACTTTGTGCGTGACTTGCTCCGTCTTGAGTGATCATGACCCTTTTGGTTTTTGAACCTCTCCTTAGGCCTTTCTCTTGTTTCCACTGATAGTGCAACACTTGATGATTCTCATGTGCTTATCCTTTGTATTTCCTCGCTTAGGAGGACACCCACAACATCAACAAACTTAAGAGTATTTGTGTCAAAAATATAATTACCTACAGCCAGCACAAGGCTATCTCAACTATCTGGTAGAGATGATAGTATAAGGAGAGCTCGCACTTTGTCATCAAAATTGATTTTCACCGATCGAAGTTGAATTATGTTTGTGTTAAAGTCATTTAGGTGTTCTACACAACTGAACCATTCTCTGCCATGTTTAGATTGAACAAGCGCTTCATAAGAAATACCTTATTGGATGCCGATCGTTTCTCGTAGAAGTCGTCAAGTGATTTCATCAAGTCCTCCGTGGTCTTCATCTCTAAAACATTGAAGGTCACCATTAATGCCAAGCTTAACCGGATTGTTCCTAGTGCCTTTCGATCAAGGACAATCCATGCTCCTTTTGCCATTGTTGCGGGCTTCTTTGCAAGACCACCTAGTGGCAAATAGAGGTCCTTCTTGTAGAGATAGTCTTAAATCTGCATCTTCCAATGTTGGTAGTTTTTTCCGTTGAACTTCTCAATCTTGAGCTTCCCTTCCTCGCCATAACTCCCACTCAATTCAAGGAATCCTTTCCTTGAGATACTTTAGCTACAAGTAAAGCTTTCTCTGATACCATTTGTTAGGAAATATGACGTAGCTAAGTAGACAATTGAGTAGATTACTTAATGGAGAGAGATAATTTACACACACAAGAGATTGTAGAGTAGAGAGAGAGAGAGAGAGAGGGAGGGAGAGAGAGTACACACGATATACTTGGTTCACCCAATGTGGGCTACAGCCACAGGAAAGTAGCCACTCAATGGCTTTAGTACTTCAAAACAAGAAGTAGGTTACAAAGGGATTATACCCTTTTTGAGCTCTCACCTTGCTTCACTCTCACCACTTCACACCCACCTTGTTGCATCAACTTCACACTATGAAATGTGTGTAGAAATGGCCTCCTTTTATAGGCCAAAAGGGCTTCCCTCTCTCATGGGAGGCAGCCATGTGTAGGTGCCCTTGTGTAGATAAGTCCAAATTGGACCCTCCAATCCGTCCATGTGTGACCGCCCTTGAGAAGACAAGTCCGCTTTTGAATTTGGGCACTGGCCATTGAATTTGGCCAGCAGCCACCGGCCATAGACTTCGGACCACCGGCCACCGACCAACTGGCCAACTGACTGGTTGTTTTTCGACCACTTTTTGGCCACCATCTAGCCATAATACTTCGGTAAAAAGGAATATTCTCGAGACTTGGTGTGAAATTTTGGTTTCCGACGAGTGATTTTATGTTCCGATGAGTTATTTTTCTTCACGCACGATGGCTTCTCCTCATAACGGGGGCCTTACAAATGTGTGTTTTTAACACAAAAAATTACAAGGGGTAAATCAGGCTCCATGCTTATCAAAAAGGTATGTAGATTTATTTGTTTATAGCTTATTGTATCCTATATTTTTGAGTATTTTTTAGGGCTCTATGCGCTCCCATTTGTAGAGACTCTTCTGAAAGCCGCTATGTGATCTCTCGGATCTTTATCTGCAACATATTTCCTGTTTGCCCATTTTTGGATCTGCGATGGTCTAACTCACCGATTGTCTACAAGTCTAACCATAGACTCTCCCAATTCTTCTCTCATTATCCCTCAGAAGGGAATCTAGGTGGCTCCCTTTTTGGAATTCCCATGTGTGGTGGAGGTATCCGTGGTCCTTCATTGACCAAGTATCCACCTCTATAAAAGTCATGTTCTATGGTTGCATCTGGGTACAACCATGGTGGAAATGTAGCTGGACTTCTAGCTTGACTTGACATACCTCTGGTCATATCTACAAAAGGATTGGTAGATTGCCTTTCAATCCTGATGATCTTAGTTAGGCCCACTCATTACTCTCAAGATAGTCCTTAATAAGCACTGTTAAGGCGGTTACGCCGCTAGCGGAAGCTAAATAGCGAGAACTCAACCAACAACAGAATTTGTCAGACGAGGACGGAGCTTGACCCGCAGGCGCATGGAAACAACTAGGTGGGTGTCAAATCACCTACTTGACCTTCTAATGACAATCACTACTAAGGAAATCAAATCTAAGTTCTAAAATATGCAAGTGACTGAAATCCGTACTACGAACGAATGCTATACGAAACAGGATCTAGAATCATTGAATCGATCTCAAACTCAAGGGGAAGTCTATACACTAGGTAAGAACAACACCCTAAAGACTTGAACTGCAAAATCAACCTATAACCACTCCGTGCGGCAAACGCGTATGAAGACAGGCCGAAAAATACAGGTGACCGAAACTTGACCCCGATGGTACTAATGCGTAGCTCTACTCGTTGTGGTTCTATAGATATGCTGCACGCTCTATTCCGACACACGAGTTGGAAGAAAACTCACACCGAAGCTCGTAGGAACTTACCACACGTAGAAGCCGATAGCGCGCACTCTTGGTATCTGTGCGTAGCTCTATGGCGGTGTCGCTTCTCCAATGGTGGCCCCGTAGCTCGCGTAGCAAGAAGATAAGACTCTCTCTCTCTCTCTCTCTCTCTCTCTCTCTCTCTCTCTCTCTCTCTCTCTCTCAGACACAGTCACGGCGCTCAAAAACTCACTTTGATTAATAATTAAATCTCCTTTAGGTTACAAAACTTTGGCTTATATACCTCAGCCTTGGAGGTGAGAACATCTCTAATTATTTACATCAACAGGTGAAATTACTTCGGGATTACAAGCTGGAAACTCAATTGAGTCCCGTTACTTAATGAATGGCTCAAATCAAAATTAATGTCGGAAAGACATTTATTACAATCAATGGTTACAAAATGATGGGTGTGAGCAAAAATGTGGGTGTGATCCTCTGCTGGCTCAACACTTCCTCTGCTGGCTCAACACTCCCCCCCTCCGCGTTCATGTCGTCCCTGACATGACTTTTAGGCTTGGTCAATAGTCCTGTCGTCTTGAGCATCTACAAATGTGATTCGTAGCGTAGGTTGCCGATGGTCAAGGTTGGGCCGAATATTTTTCTTTCGTGAGTGAAAAAGCCGGTGTAGAAAGCTTCTTCGAATGTTTGCATGTGGAAGCTAGGAAAAAACATAATTCTTTGGTATAAGAGATGTAACACCTTTGGTGATGGCTGCAATGAAAGATCATACATCATATCCGTCACTATGTCGGCCGTCGATAGTAGACTCGAGGTCGTGGCTTTATCTGGCGCGAACACTTCAATGCATGCTAAGAGAGTCTTGCAGATTTTCTTTAGCATCTGACACGAAAGGTCAGGAGAGCCAGTAAAGAGTTTGATGGTGCCCGTTAGGGTTTTCACCATGTAGGCTTTACCTATTCTCTCTCCTTCCTTTGGTCCTGGCATCCTGGGATAATTAAGCCAATTTGACTTCTTTTCTGCAATCCTGCCATGCTCTTTCCAGTTTCTGACTCTTGGCACCAGGCAGAAGGTTGCATCCTCCCTAATCTCCTTTGGAGCCTCTACCAAGTAGATGAGGTAGGCTGGGTATTTGTTCAGCCAACCTTTCCTCCATCTAGGTTGAGAATCTACAATCTTCTTTGATTGTTCATCCTTTGTGATGTCGCCTTCGTAAAGAGAGACATACTGCTCCTCCTCTATTCTCTTTTTCGTCTTTATCACTTCAAATTTCATCAGAGGGAAAGGCAGGCTGGGTTGCATCCACTCTTCATGGAGCACTTTTGTGTCTAAACCTTGAAGTCTAATGGAGATGAGGAGTCTCCTTTCCCATTCCATTTCTGCCTTGGCACTTTCCTCTGTTGACTTTTCTATTTGGTCCTGGAGCCTTTGTTCTTCTTCTTCAGAGATTCCTGAAGTTGAGGCCACTTCTTGAACTGGGGCTAGATCTTCAATTGTGGTTGCCTCTCCAGTTTCTGGTAGCTCTATGGCTGCTCCCCCTGCTTCTTCTTGTGGTGTCTCTGTTTCTCTTCTTTGTTGCTCTTGGAGGTCTTGGAGCTGTTTGCGGAGGGCCTCATTTTCTGTCCTTAGTGTTTGGTTTTCTGATGTGAGCCTCTCCTCTGCAGCCAATGATCCCTCCGCCATGTGCAATCTTTGCACTTGCTCTAACCTTAGCTCTCTTTGCAAACTTCTGATCTGATCTTCTAGAGCTGGTACGAGGGCTCCCTCTTGTTCTGTTCCTGCTCTGCTAGCTCTAGGGGTGGTCATGAGTCTCGTGATTGTCCTTTCTTGAAGTTCGACTCTTTCCCTTAGCTCAATGAGCTCATCCTTGGCTGCCTCGAGCTCATCTTCTATTCGCTCCTTTGCTTCCTGTGAACTTGTTACCTCTCTTGAAGCTTCGGCTAGTTGGAGTATCAAGCCGTCTCTCTCGTTTTCTGCGTCGTAGAGTGATGCTTTATGACTTTTAGATTCAGTCATAGCATTCTCTAACTTCTTCTGCAACTCTGCTTCCTTTTGTTTTGCTGTCTCAATTGCTACTTCCTTTGCTCTGGATCTTTCTTTAATCTTGCTGAGCAGTTCATGCACCATGTGCATGTCTTTTTCATCTTCATCTGTCAACTTGACAGCTCTTTCTGCCACCACCTCCAATGGCGTCGGCTCTTCTAGTATGTTCTGTTCGTCCATTTTCTCTTCACTCTCCATTGTACCCTTTGTCTTTTCCTTCGTCCCTTTCCGATCATCTTGTTTTCGTAGGGATATCCCATAAACTGCCTCCAGGGCCTCTTCTTCACTGTATCCGATCGCTACCAGATCCTCATAATCATCTTTCTTTTGCTGAACTGGATCTATCTCCTTTTCCTTGGTCCCGACTTCCGGCTTTTCCATAACTTCTGTTTCTATTTCTATTGTGGTCTCCTCCACAATAATTTCCGTCTTCTTCGGGCTTGGTACATCAGTAAAGGAGGACTGATTGTCCTAAGTCATCTTGGCTTTCCCTTTGTTTGCTTGCCCGTCTTTCTCTCGAAGTTTAGTAGACTCATCTACTTCCTTCTTCTCCTTGTCGGCCTTTTTCAGCTCAGCTTTTAAAAGCTGTACTTCCTCTTCAGTATAAGGCTCGACAGGTTGCTGCTCCAGTATGGCCTCCGACTCCTCATAAGCTCTAATATATTGATCATATTGATCAACATGTGGCCTGGCTGAGCTGGTTCCGACTTTAGTGGGGTCTGGCACCCACATTTCTTCAAAGTCCCCCTTTAGAGCTCTTTCCGCTCTAAAATGCTCCACCAGCCTTTCCATTCTTGCGGCTTTTTGACTTTTGGTTTGCTTGGGATCAGCCTTCTTCTTCGCTTTCTTCTTGAGCGGCTCGTCCACAGCCTCTTCAGGTTCTGAAACTATTTCTAGTTTTCGGCGTGCTCTTGTGGACGCCCTCTTGGATACTTCTTGTTGTTCTTCCTCCTCATCGGCTTCTCTAAGCCACTCATTCTGGGAGGGAACCCGTGGCCCTTGATCTCTGGCTCCAATAGCTTCATAAGCTATTCTTGTCAGAACTTCAGCTCCTCCTATATACTTGGGCTTCTCGTTGTGCATGGCGATTACTTGCTCGTGGATGTATTGAGCGTAATTCACCTCTTTTGGCATATTTCTCTTCAATGCCCATGTGATGGTAGTTGCAATGGCATGGGGCGGTGTCGTATACTTTTGCGGTCTTTTACTGCAAATATGGAGAAATTGGTTGTACAGTCGGCAAAGGGTTGCCGCTCTTTGGTCTGCCATATCTCCATAAGTTGCATTCTGTTTCTTGGACCCATAAACCTCTATAGCCTCCCTTCTTTCCCTGACAGAGCTCCCTTTGTTGTTCAGCTTCAATGCATCTGCAATGAGCTGTGGAGTGATCTGTACTTCTACTTTCTCTCCATCCATGGCTGTCAATGTGGCTTTCCCATCCTTCTGAATGGATGTTGCCAACTCGTACACTCTTCTTGTATCCACACCTGATGGTCTCGAGGTGAAGAATCTGTGCAAGTCTGCCCTTTCCAGGTACCTGCTGATGTTCTCTGACCTGCTATAATCCACTAATTCTCGTGGGATCATAGGTACATCGACCGATTGACCTTGAGGATCTCTGAAAGTCCCCTAGTAGATCTTTATTCCCTCTTTTTCTAGTACTGCTTCCTCCACCCAAGTCTTGGTTGGCTTGAGGGTTTCTGTTGGAATATCAAAAGGTTCTGCTTCTGCAAGAGCATCCTTGATGGTTGGTCTTTTTCTCTTAGTTGTCGATGACTTAGTGGAATCCATGGATCCTGTAACTCCAATTTCAGAAGTTAGCGTCTTTTTAGTACTGAAAGCCGAAATGAAGCTTTTAACTATTCAAATGACTTGAAAATTGAAACATG
Organism: Adiantum capillus-veneris; assembly: GCF_014529385.1. NCBI lineage: Eukaryota > Viridiplantae > Streptophyta > Polypodiopsida > Polypodiales > Pteridaceae > Adiantum > Adiantum capillus-veneris. The sequence goes on from NC_140950.1 coordinate 55,270,115, forward strand.
AGCTATTCAAGGCCTAAGGATGCAGTGTAGGTGAAAAAATATGCAAACTGGGCTCAAAAACATGCTTGAGACATCATACGCGTATGATGTCTTTTGTGTCAGAATGACTTCATATTGGTTGTGCTTGTAGCTGATAGTGTATACATGAGTATCATATGCTTGGATTTGAGTTTGGATCCCATTTGGTCAAGTTTTGGCCAGTTTAGTCCGGTTCAGGCTCTTGGAAAAATTTTGAAAGGGAATTGGATTTTATGATCCAAATTGGGTAAAACTTGGTGGATTACTTTCAAATGGCATGTAGAACACTTCTGTTTGGTGGTTGAAGCCCTGAGGTGCCAAAATTACATAGTGAGACATCATACGCGTATGATGTCTTTTAGTGCATTTTTGGACCAATTTTCTCTATAAGCTTGGTTTTGGCTTTAGATAGGCTTATTCAGTGGATTTATCAAGTTTGGATAGAATTTGGACTAAAAATGGCTTTGGAGACATCATACGCATATGATGTCTTTTTCATCAATTTTTCATGGGATTGGTTCTGTGGACTCTCCATGTGCTAGTGAAGGACTCTTTATACTCAAATCTTGGTTTGGACTTGAATATGTTGGATTTGGGACAAAAATAGGCTTTGTATGAAGGATTTTCTCTTAATTGGGCTAATGGGGTGATCCACTTGACCAAATGGTTCCAAACTTCATATGTAGCATGTATTAGATATATATAATGGATGTATGATGACAAATGAGCATTTTTGGCTCTGTAAGTGCAAATAGACATCATACGCATATGATGTCTTTTGTGTCAAAATGGTGCTTTTTGGTTCCAGATAGCTTGTAGATGTGTTAATCAACAATCCTACAAAGTTTCAATGAGTTTGGAGTTATTTTGACAAAATTAGGACCAAAAATCAATTTTATGGCCTACTTTGCGTCTTTTTGGTTTTCCTTGGGTTTTCTAACTCCAATTCTCATGATACTTGGTTCATAGGATGTGATTAACATGTGGAATGAGGCTATGCACTCAAATGTTGAAATGGATGTGAAAATCATGCTGTGAGACATCATACGCGTATGATGTCTTTTCTTGAAATGTTGGTCTTTTTGTGCAAAGAATGCTTTGTGCTAGTGCCCTAAGCCCTGCTAACTAGTTTTCAACTTAAAAAGTCATCAGTTTAGCTAAAAAGACCCCTTATAGGCATTTCAGTTTCCGAAGTCGTCTTTTTGCCTTGGAGTTGAATTTCTTCAACTTTTCTTCTCGAGAGTTGCATTTCCAGCTCATTGGATATGTTGTGAAGCCACCTATTTGGTTGAACTTGACTTTGGCTCCCCATTCTCCATCTTTCTCCATTTGGTTGCCCGAAAGCGTCTTTTTCACCATCGGTAAGTGAATCAGCTTTCTTTTGGGTTTTGCTTGCAAACATAAGTCATCCATGTATATTTGAAGCTGCTTGTGAAGTTTCATGTCATTTGGTCGTCAATTTTAGCCGTTATGCTAAAATGACGCTTTGTGTGTCCGCCGCCGAATCGGTTGTTCCGACCTACTTTTGGTGATCCAAACTCGGAGATACTCCATGGTTGCATTGCCCTCGATGTTGTTAAGCTTCCTGAGAAGTTTTGTGTCGTTCCGACAACTTTTTTCTGTTTGCCTCTTGCAGGCTTTGTTGACCTAGGGTTTTTCCAGTCGTTCTTTCTCGAGCTTTGAGTGCTAGAAACTCATCTCCTATACTAGGGTAACCCACCTCTAAGTTCTTGCAAGGTTTGGTTAGGCGGTTGTGCCCCTACCTAACGTTCCTCCCCATTCCCCGTCTGCTCTTGTTTCTTGGTTTTGGTGAGTTTTCGCGACAAAAGTTAACGATAAGCATCAAAAGCTTATAGCAACGAGTCTACCTCTCATGTCTGGTGTCCTCTGAGCTCTCGTAGCAGTCGTAGAAGGCGGTAGAAGGTCGGATGCTCCTGTGTGCTCTTTGCTCTCTCCAAGAAGGTAATAGTGGAAATGATCTTGATAGTGAAGTGAAAAATACTTAACTTCGGGCTTCCCGGATCACTTGTTACCAAATTTGACATGTGCTCCTATCTCGTTGTGAAATGCACTTTAGGATTTGAAATTTCTCAATTTGGACTCTGTTTGACCTGTTTCTGAGAAATCTGTCCACTTTGCCAAAATTCTGTCATTTCGGGCTTTCCGCAACTTTTTCAGAATTGTACCCCATTTTTACCATGGGTTGCCCTTGTCATTAGGATCATCACCATCTATTCTTTTCTTTTTTCCGATCTCATTTCACCTGCTTTTTTATTTTTCTTTTACTTTTATTAAGAAAATCATAAAAAATAAAGAAAAATAGCAAATTGAAGCCAAAAAATTCCAAACATACACGATAAATAGCTGGCAACCCTGTGTATATGAATATACACTTCTTTGTGATTTCTGGACTTGGATTACCACTTTTTAGCTCCAAAAACACTCTTATTTAGTGATATTTACACATCTAGAGACCCAAATTCATCATTTGATCTCTTCTTGTTGCAAAACAAGGTATATAAGGGCATAAATATTATCAATATCTGCAATCAAACATAAAAAATTACAAAATCATGTAAGACACTGCCCTTGTAATATAATTTTTGTTTTCCTTTGTTTTTTCCCGCTTGTAGCTGCTTTGTAGCTCCTGTATACCTCCCCCCCTCCTAGTCTGAGTCCTCCCAGACGACTATGAAGTGTCTGTGGGTGAAGCATTGTAGTTGTTTTGGTCATAAGTTCCCACTGCAATTGTAGAGCGATGATACAACAGTCTTTCCAATAAAGCTGCTCTTTGTTTGATTGATGGATTGTTGGTCGGGTTTTGGGTTGGTTTTGGCAATTTGGTAGTAGAATCAGTAGATGGATTCTTCGTTACCTTGTTGTCTTTTTTCACAATCCAAATCTGCTTCCGCTTTGCTTGTGCTTGCCACAAACTCTTTGCGACCCAAACCTGCTTTGTTCTGTGTGTTGATTTCATCGCCTTGAAATACCTAGGAGTTTCCGTTGATTGTATTGAAGGGAGTTCCTGTTTACAAATCTTTGGGATCCAAATTTGCTTGCTATAGCTTTGTGCCGTCATGAACTTCTTTGGAATCTAGATCTGTTTCACTGTCCTTGATTGTCTGGAATCACTCTGCTGTCTGGTATTGAAGACTCTGTTTTCCACCTTTGTGTTCTCTGGCACAGCCTTTTTTGGTCTCCATACCAACTTTGACTCCGTTTTTTTCCAAGGTTGAGCTATTATATTATTGCTTGTCTTCCTTATCCACTGTTGAGAATTCCTCGTCGAAGAGTAATCCGGGTGTATAGAAACTTTTGGTTGCCATTGCTTCTTCTTTTTCTCTGGTTGTTGTTTATCTTTGTCTTTGGATTCGTCCTTTTTAGTTGGCTCTTCTCCTTTGGTGAACTTAACTGATTGAATTTCACCTTCGTATTTGATAAGCACTGAATTAGAACTCCAGTCAATCATTGCATTATATTGCTTCTGCCATGGTTGTCCTAGCAATAATGGATGTTGTGTAGCTTGGTCTTCAACCACGTAAAACATATGAGGATACACATATTGGTTAATCTGTATATGTAAAACTGTGTATCCGACAGTTTTGATTGAATTCTCAGAGTAACTCTTTAACTCTTGCTTGGCAGTTTGTAGTTTAGTGTCATTTGTCAATTGTCTATATAAACTGAGTGAAAGTAGGTTAGCTTGAGCTCCTGAATCCAATAGTGCTCTGGCTCTGATTTGGTTGGTTCCTACTTTGCATTCAATAATGGGTTCTTCTTTGTCATTATCCATTTCTGTTATACTGACTGCGTTTATTCGTATTGCTCCTTCATTGCGCTGTTTCTGACGCAGTAGTCTTCTTTTCTCCATTCTTTCCTTCGCCTCGGCTTGTGCTTCCTCCTCAATCTTTTTCTTTTTCTGGACACGCAGCTTTTCTTGATGTATTTTGAGAAGCATATCTTGGGTTAGCGGCAAAAGATACTTTTTCACTCTGCATCCACTAATCCAATTGGGCATTTCTTCTCCGTCTAATGTAGCAAGCTTGACAGCTCCACTTGGTGATAGATCTTTAATCACCAGAGGTCCCATCCCTCGCTTTTTAAGCTTCTTAGCATGCTGTTTCAGAGTGTAAACCAGGACATAGTCCCCAACCTTAAACTCTTTAGTCCGCACATGCTTATAAAAAAATTCCTTTTGTCGCCTTTTTTGAGCGTAGATAGAAGCTACTGCTTTTAGGCGAAGCTCGTCTAGCTTTTCCAGGTCATCTATTCTATCAGAAAGCTCTTGCCCTGTCCACTCTAGGTCCTTAGTCACCCTTAATGTTGAAATCAAGAATTCTATTGGTAAGATAGCATTTAGCCCAAAAACCATGTTATATGGGGTCGTTCCTATTGATGTTTTATATGCTACCCTATATGCCCATAATGTTGAATGCAACTTCTGGTCCCAGTCAGTTCTCGACTCAGATACAATCTTCGTAAGGACCGTGCATATGGTTTTGTTTGTTGCTTCAGCTTGTCCGTTTGCTTGTGGATGATACGGGGCTGATTTCCTATGGATTACCATGAATTCATCTAGAAGGATCTCTATCACTTCATTTATGAAATGTGTGCCTCGATCACTCACAATTTCTATTGGCAATCCATATCGTACAAAGACGTATTCATATAGAAATTGTGCCGTGGTCCTGGCATCTGCTTTTTGAGTTGCCTTTGCTTCGACCCACTTTGTTAGATAGTCTGTAGCCACAATGATGTATTGTGCATGAGTCTTATATGCAGGAGGTGAAATGGGTCCGACATAATCAATCCCCCATTTTGCAAAAGCTCTTGCCCCCATCATTGGTCTAAGCGGCATATCATCTCTTTTAAGTGGTACTTTGGTCCGCTGACAGTCATCACACCGTTTAACGTATTCCTCAGCGTCCATATGTAATGTTGGCCACCATATTCCTGCGGCTAAGACAAGTTTTGCTGTCTTATCACCTGAGAAATGGCCTCCACCTACTCCTCCATGAGCTTGCTCCAGGATTATCACATACTCAGACTCTGATGCGCAAATCCTAAGCTGGTTGTCTTTACCTCTCTTATAGAGTTGATCTCCTATTAAAGCGTAATCTCTAGCTTCTGTCTCTACAGATTTCTGACGAGCTTTTGACGTTCCTTCTGGGAAAGTTCTATTTGTGAGATATTCAACAATATACTGACTCCATTCTGGAGCGATCATTATCTGATATAATGTCGAATACTCTGCTGGCGGTTTTGATGAACATACAATACATACTGTGACATATTCATGTACGCTTTCTTTCATTCCTGGCCAATAGACTCCCAATTGTAACAAATTCCTATATGTGTTCCTTCTTGAACAATGAAATGCACATTCCTGAACATGTGCTTCGCGCAGATATATATTATATTCCTCAGGATTGATGCATAGTCGTAAAACATGATCATTTCCCAATTGATACAACCTTCCTGCAACCAATTGAAGATTCTTGGATTGCTGAATAGCAATATGTTTCAGGTTGTATTCTCTTCTATCGAACTCTCCTCCATAGGTTAATAGGTTAACCGACATTTTGAGACCACCTCGGTATCATTTCTATGTTGAACAAGTACGCGTCTGGCATGTCGTCATCTACTCCTATAGGGTCTTCTCCATTCGTCAATCGCGAAAGATGATCAGCTCTAAGATGTGTTTTTCCTTTCTTTACTACTACCGTGAAGTCGAATTCCAGTAAGATAATGAACCATCTCACTATTCTCCCGGTATTGCATGGTTTATTCACTAGGTAGAGCAAGGCTTGGTGATCCGTAAAAAAAACAAACTTGTTGGCTAGAAGATAATGCCGAAATTTCTTCACAGCATAGATCATTCCTAATCCTTCTCGCTCTGTTGTGGTGTAATTCTTCTCTGCATGGTTGAGCTGTCGACTGGCGTAACAGATAGGAAAATCCATGTTTCCTTCTTCTGGTTGAGCCAGAATGCATCCTATTGCATATGCCGAAGCATCTATGTGCATATGGAATATCTTCTCCCAATCTGGTGATTTCAAGACTGAAGCAGTAATAAGTGCCTCTTTCAATTTCTTGAATGATTCCTCACACTCCTCTGTCCATTCAAAGTTCACTATTAGCCTGTAAAGTGGTTGGCCTATTATAGCGTACATGTAAATGAATCGTCTATAATATCCGCAATGTCCCATAAAGCTCTGTACTTGTTTCACATTGGTTGGTCTAGGCATATCCACTATAACTTTTATCTTCTCTAAATCCGTGGATATTCCGTTTTGTGAGACAATATGTCCCAGAATTCTGCCCTGTCGGACCATAAACACACATTTCTCAAGATTGAGACAAATGCGATATGTCCTACATTTCTCAAATACTTTTCTTAGGTGTTCTAGATGCTCATCTCTCAGTAGAGAATGTACACATAAGTCATCCATGTATATTTCGAGAAACAACCTTAAGTATTCTTTGAAAGCATGCGTCATCAGCCTCTGGAAGGTTGCGGGAGCATTGGTTAGACCAAAAGGCATAACCCGATAAGCATAAATTTCCCACTCCGTTGCAAAAGCTATTTTATGTTGATCTTCCAGTGCTATGGCTAGCTAGTTATATCCTGAAAAACCATCAAGAAAGGAGTATGCTGTTTTCCCTGATACACGCTCTAGAACATGATCAGTTATCGGCAGGGGATAATTGTCCCTGATTGTTGCAGCATTCACTTTCTTTAAGTTGACACACACTCGGAGTTTTCCGTTCTTCTTAGGTACTACCACAATCGGAGATACCCAATCAGTGTGTTCAATCTCGTATATGAATTCAGCTTCCATTAGCTTATCTATCTCTTCCTTGATTCGCTTAGCAAAAGTATCATTATATGTGTATGGTCTCTGTCTGCTAGGCTTTGCGTCTTGTTTCAGTGGGATTGAGTGTTGGCATATCGATGGGTCAACTCCCTTTAAGTCCTTATAAGACCATGCAAACACATCCCTATACTCTCTGAGAAGACTCAAAAGTCTCTCTTCCTCGTCTGGAGACAAATCTGTGGCTATGTAGACTGGTCTAGGTGGCTCAACTGGAGCTGCTAAATCAACTTTTTTTGCATCCTCCGGTCCGTCATAAGATTCGTTCTCCTTCCTCTCTCGAATAGGTGGGGTTAATATCACCTTCCTATCCTCTATTGTGAATTTCCTATAGTGAGAGGGAACATCCATGTTTTCCTTGATTTTGACGTTTTCTTCCTCTCCACTCTCAATTTCTGTCGTCCAAACTTCCTTCAGAGTTTTCTTGAGCTCTCTGTACTTGTTTCTACGTTCTAACTTGGACTCCGTGTATTCTCTGTTGCGCTTGTTCTTTTCTGATTTTTCTGTTTCAGTTTTCGTTCCATTCTTTTGAACTTGATTTCTTGAGCCTCTTTTGTCTTTTCGTAAGCTCTTTTGATCACTGCCTCTCATTCTTCCAGAAATCTTATCCTTAACACAATCTTCAGCCTTTACTAGCATTAGGAATTGATTTTTTCCTCTTATTCTAGGCATCGGATTGGTTCTAACCCCTTTTGTTTTTTTCTTTGCTCTATAGTGTTTCTGGCGTTGTTTAGTTTGGTTCGAAAAATCATAAAATTGGACATCCGTCATAGTTTCTTCATTTCCGCTTGAATTGTCCGTTGACTCGTTGTCTGCTTCATTTCCCCACTCTGGATGATTGGGAATGTCGTGAAACACCTCTTCTTCATCTTCCTTTTCCAGTGTATCGTTCTTTTCAGTTTCTTTTTTGAGTACAGTTCTCAACATGAAATACGGAACCACGTCGTACCCGTCCTTGTCGCAAAATTTCGTTGTGGGACCATCCGGAATTGCACAAACATCTAGGGTTGCTAGAATGTGTGTCCATTCTAATGGTTCAAACGTGTCCTCTGGAAAGGGTTCTCCTACATAAGTTTCGTCTTCGATAGCCCTTTCTAAAACACATTCTTCTCGTTTCAGACTTCCTCATTTCGAAGCTCCACACATCCATAACTCCTTGGGTTTACCTAACCAAGCTGGAAATTCGGATCCCGCCAAAGTAGCTGAATCAAACTCCTCTACCGATGTTCGGTTCACATCTTTGTAGCTATGGTCTTTCAGGTTCACACGTGTAGTGGTTTCCATATTTCTCAAGTATATGTGATCGTAGCCCCAATCTTGGACCATTTTCAACTGTCTCATGAATGGTCTTCCCAATATGATATCATAGTTATTCTCCTTGGCAAAATCGACAATAGCAAAAGTATGTTCGTATTCAATGCCGCAAGAAGTCACTACAACTTTCTCTAATAACCCCATAGGTTTCCCATGTGTCCATCTGCTAATTGGAGTTTCAACCTAGTCTTCCTTATTGCTGGTTTCCCCCATTTTTTCCAGATTTCTTTTGTAGCAATGGCTACCCCTGCTCCGCTGTCTAGTATTGCCATCGTCTTCACTCCTTGGAATTCAACTGGTAAGGTTGTATTCCCCTCTTCACCTTCGCAATACTCTCCGACCTTGTTTAAGGGTACAGGCTTAGCGTTCTTTTGTGGCTTGCTCAGCTCCTCTATGCTCTCTTGCAATCTCGATGTTGGATCTTTTATCCCGAATTTCTCCAAGAATTTTCCTACAGTGGTCCACATATGTGGTCTTAGTCTCAAAAGCTCAGCTAAAGTGATAGTGCATGTCACTGGTGTTGACAAAATCTCTATCAATCCTTGCGAGTCCATGACTTTTTCTGATGAGATTTTTCGTGAGAGAAGTGCTCTAATCTCGGATTTTGCTTCATACTCTCCTAAGTATGAAGGTAAGGTTTTCAGTGAATGAGGTTTGCTCTCCATTGTTCTAACAGAGCCCCCATCTCCCCTGTAAGATTGCAGATCCAAGTCCACTTGAGATCCTGCCTCAAATTCCACTATGGGAGGATTCCTGATGTCCTTTTCCCAATTTGTATGATTAGCTTGGCAACTTAGCTCGTTTGCAAAGTTTGCCTCTCTCACTTGTTTCCAAAATTCATTGTAATCCTCATCTTTTCCGTAAATCCTCTGTATGACTGGATGAAAACTCTCTATCTCCTGATCGGTTGTGTTCAATACTATGCGGTCATCCTTTTGTGTATTTTCAGGCTTTTGTACACTGGGAGTCTTTTCAGCTACCCGTGAAACGATAGTCTCTTGCTGAATTGGGTTTTCCTTTCCACAATTCATTCTTTCTTTTGGTGGTTCTAATAAGGCTTGTGCAGTCTCGATCATTCTCTGGCACATTTCAAGTCTCTGCTTTTCCAATTCCGCGTTTGGGTATGTCATCCACCTCTGTTCTTGTGTTTGGTTGTTCTTTAACCTAGCTTCGTAAGCTCTCATCAGTGCGTCCAATGGTTCGTGTACTTTGTTGACTAGCACTGATCCCCCCGAGCTTAAGCTCGTTGTTTCTTTGATACTCTTTTGTTTCGTTCTTTTCGGGCTCATCTCTCGTTTCCCGTTTTGACTCTCAGCTTTAGTTCCTCAGCTAGAATAGCGTCTTCACGTTCTTTTCTCAACTTCATGTGTGCTTTTCTAGCTTTCCATGTGTTTTTCTGACTCCGCGGTCCTTGACTAACCACTTCAGTCGCTAACTTTCCATTCTCAAGTTCTCTAGTGGTTTTCTTAGCTTGAGCTCTAGTAACAACTTGCGTTGGTATCAGAGTTTCATTTTCAGACCCACTGCTGGTAGGAATAGTTTCTAGCATATTCAATGTCGTCTTTTGCACTTTGTTTGGATTCTTTGAACAATCCTCAATGAAGTGAGTAACCCCACACTCAGTGCAATAAGCGTTAATTCTAATGATTTCCGTATGTGGGCAAACATTCATCAGATGGTCACCTCCACACTTGTAACAGGGTCCTAGTGCTGGTCTTGGTCCCATTTTATTCGTCCTTTGTGGATAGGATGGTCTTTGTCCTGTTAACCCTCCATGAGCTATGAACATCAATGTTCTTGCGTCCGAATTGTATCTCTCTTCATCAGAAGCACTTGTAATTGTTGGTATTCCAACATTCCCAATCATGCCCCATGGTTCTGGTTGTTTGGGTTCTTCTGGTGGGTAATACATAGTTGGAGACATGTGTGCACCAGATTGTTCATAATAGGCTTGAAGAGGCACTAAGGCTTGTTCTTCCTGATTCTCTAAGGTTGGTGCATATCTAATGCCCACTGGTCTTGCTCCTGGTAAAGGTGGTTGTTGTCCCAATACCGGTTGCAGTCTTTCTATCCCCATAGGTCCTGGTACACTTCTCGTTGGGTATCGAGGTACTGAATGTATTTGAGGTGGTGCTAATTGAGCAGGAGGTGCGTACTGGCGCTCCCTTACATACCCTTTGTTGTAATAACACTCCTCTGTTGGATGATTTGTCCATTTTTGTTCAATAGCACACCATTTCAGTGTTTTTGGCAATGGTTTTTGGTATGGTGCCATCCTTTTTAGAGCATCTTCTATCATTTGCTCTACATTTGGCATGGTTGTTGTTTGAACATTCTTTTTAGTGGTAGTCTTGCTCGCTACGGAGGAGGAGCTACTGGATGCAAAATCTGTATCTCAGCAAACTCTCTTAGCAAATGGTCAATGTCATGGAATCCCCCTATGTTCATTGGTTGAAACCATGTCAATGCAGTACCTTCTAGAGTAAGACCAAATCCCTCGTATTGTGTATGGAAATCTGTTATCTGCTCAGCTCTTAAGACTAACTTAAAGAGTGACACATGTGCATACGGATCTCCTGAACCACCATACTTCTTTGGCATACACTTGGCTACTTGAGATGGTCTCATACGTCTATGATCTGCTACCAATCTCATTGCTCCTGTGTCTCGGCTAAAGCTTTCTCTAGCATCATGGACTTCATGGGTTACCCATGTCGGTTCCTCTGCCCTGAATCTACTACTAGGAGGTAAATGTGATGGTTCCACTTCAAACCTTGGACCTGGAGTGGTATAGGTGGGGATTGGAACTGCACTACCTCGATTTGTCTCCATTGACTCTCTGGAATGTAATGATCCCATTGGTCCGAGCTTCGAGTCCCAAGGTTGACTGAAAGAGTCAGCAACCTGAGTTCTTTGTCCTCCTGTTGTCATTGAGTTTTTCACTCCAGTTGTTGGTGCTGGTCTATGTGAGCTAGAAGTAACATAATACTGATGTAGTGGTCCCCCAAAGTATGTATATCCTTCTAATTCTTTCTTGCCCATTGTTGAGTATTGCCTGCCATACTTATCGTAAGCTGCAATTTTCACTTCCGATCCCTCTGTGTAGGTAAAGACATAGAGTCTTTTTTTGTCTGTCAACTCTCCAGTGTAGGGTTCTTCACATCTATAATAGAGATCTTGCTCCCCATTATTATATTTGTATAGCCCCACATAGATGTTATCAGTGTTGATCCTTGTAGTTTCATTCTCTCTTCTTAACCTCGCATTAGGGAAGTTCATTATTGGTGCTTTCTCCTCGAGTTCTTCATCTATTTTGGCTTTGGTGCCCATCAATCCCCACTTGTCCACAATGTTAGGGTTTAGGACTACCAAGTACATGGTACCCTCGTCATCTAGATATCTATCTCCGCTATAGCTCACAGGCACTAAGTCCTTGAACTCACTAGGTCTTTCTTCTATCTTTACACAATAGCAGTCCATTCCATCTTTGTAGATCTTTGCACCTTGCTCATTGTCGTACTGATATTTTATGAACAATAGCTTCATTGTGGCGGAAGGGTTTGATGATCCTGCTGCCATATTTTCTCTGTTGTTCCTGTTCGAGTGTTCGGTGAAAATCTCGTAAGACCTCTCCGAAGAAGTATCAGAAACACTTCCTTCAAAGATCGGCTCTAATGGTTGCACCCAACTTTGGTTTACACTTCCCTCGGTTGATATGACACTTGCTGGTTCCCCTTGTTTTGGTTGATTATTCCGGAGATTCCTGCCCGATCTCAAATTCATCAATTCCCCTAAAGGACTGTAACTTTTCCGTCTCGGCAATTTGTTTTCCCCAAGTTTTTGTGGTCAAAATTGATCCAATCTGACTGATACTTGGTCAACTGTTTAATCTTGTCAGTTGAACAACTTCTGTTTCATCAAGTGATAATTTTGTCGCAGTTATGCTGAAAAAGACATTATACGCGTATGATGTCTTTTTTCACAGATTTTGACTATTTTGGTTATGCTCACTCTCAGTGGCCCCTTTATGCTCTGTTCACTCACAAAATTCAGTTTGAACTCTGTTTGAGCAAGTTATGGCTAATTTAGGCTTTTCTTGGCAAATTTTCGCTTTTGACTTATTTTTTGGGTCAATTGTGATCCAAATGGGATGAAACTTGAAATATAACCTCTAGACAGCTATTACAATGGATCTGTGTTAGCAAAGCATCAAAATATGTCCAAAATTAGGTCAAAAACATCATACGCGTATGATGTCTTTTTCATCAATTTGGGTCCAAACTTGATATTTATGCTTCCTACAGTGCATGTAACAATCTTGTCAGGTCAGATATCAAAAATAAGCAGTGGATGTGCCAAAAGACATTATACGCGTATGATGTCTTTTGTCCCAGATTTTGACTATTTTTGGTTTTAAGCCTTCTCCAATGTTTATAATTGAGTTTCAAGTGTTTTTGTCAGGTTTGAATGTAAAAACAAGATTTGAATCCAAAATTTCCTATTCCTTGCGTTTCTTGGACTCCGGCTTGTCTTTTTGGGTTTCTTTGAGTGTTAATGTTCTTGTTTTAAGTTGTTCTTAGGGTAAAACCCCCCTTCTAAACACTCTGGCAATGTCAAATTTTCAATTTTAGTCTCTGTTTAGGTCCTAAGACATCATACGCGTATGATGTCTAAAGTTGCAGATTTCTAGTTTTTCAGCACAAAACTCTTCCAATAGCTCTTTTAAGTGCTCAGCAACAATCAGTTACACAGAAAATTTTTCTGAACTTTGTTTATTGCATATTTCACTACCAAAGCGACTTTTTCAGTGATCTAACATGCAATCAAACACATCAAGCAAATAGAACACCAATTGATAGCTCTAGATCAGGATCAAATCAGGCCCTACCTAAGCTACTTCTAATCATAAAATGGATTTTTTGCAATTGAAAATATAAAGAGATTTACTAACACACAAGGAGTAGCAAATGCTTTTTATGTCAACAACCACTTAAACACCATCAAAAACAATCTAATCTAAGCTAAACTAAAAATACTGTCAACACGGAAGACCCAGGAATACCCCACTTCCTAGTATCTTTCGAGACCTTTGGAGTCCACCACTCCTAGATCTTTTCTAACTAAAGTATACAAAGTAGTTTATACGACTCACCTCGTAGGATTAGTCTAAGGTCACCTACTTAGGGCTCTCGTCCCCGGCAACGCCCCCAAATGTTAAGGCGGTTACGCCGCTAGCGGAAGCTAAATAGCGAGAACTCAACCAACAACAGAATTTGTCAGACGAGGACGGAGCTTGACCCGCAGGCGCATGGAAACAACTAGGTGGGTGTCAAATCACCTACTCGACCTTCTAATGACAATCACTACTAAGGAAATCAAATCTAAGTTCTAAAATACGCAAGTGACTGAAATCCGTACTACGAACGAATGCTATACGAAACAGAATCTAGAATCATTGAATCGATCTCAAACTCAAGGGGAAGTCTATACACTAGGTAAGAACAACACCCTAAAGACTTGAACTGCAAAATCAACCTATAACCACTCCGTGCGGCAAACGCGTATGAAGACAGGCCGAAAAATACAGGTGACCGAAACTTGACCCCGATGGTACTAATGCGTAGCTCTACTCGTTGTGGTTCTATAGATATGTTGCACGCTCTATTCCGACACACGAGCTGGAAGAAAACTCACACCGAAGCTCGTAGGAACTTACCACACGTAGAAGCCGATAGCGTGCACTCTTGGTATCTGTGCGTAGCTCTCACCGTTGCTAACACAATGGCGGTGTCGCTTCTCCAATGGCGGCCCCGTAGCTCGCGTAGCAAGAAGATAAGACTCTCTCTCTCTCTCTCTCTCAGACACAGTCACGGCGCTCAAAAACTCACTTTGATTAATAATTAAATCTCCTTTAGGTTACAAAACTTTGGCTTATATACCTCAGCCTTGGAGGTGAGAACATCTCTAATTATTTACATCAACATGTGAAATTACTTCGGGATTACAAGCTGGAAACTCAATTGAGTCCCGTTACTTAATAAATGGCTCAAATCAAAATTAATGTCGGAAAGACATTTATTACAATCAATGGTTACAAAATGATGGGTGTGAGCAAAAATGTGGGTGTGATCCTCTGCTGGCTCAACACTTCCTCTGCTGGTTCAACAAGCACCTTTGGCCTTTGTCATGTCCCTAATAGTCAAGTCTGGGTGGTCTTCTGAAGTCTTGATACTGGTTCTAGGTACCCTAAAAGTTTGGATTTAGGAAACCTTAGAAAATTCAGTTTCTGACATGGAAATCCCTTGAAAGAGTAAAACCCCTTAGCTCTCAATCTATAAGCCCAAATGATATGAAATTTGGTGGCTGTGCTCAACACAACATGTAGAAGATGGGTATAATGTCGAAAGTTCAAAATTGTTACCAAAAGCACCATTCAAACATCATACACGTATGATGAATTTTTGGACAAAATTCATTCATAGGCATCCCCAAGCTCACTATATTTCAAGCATTCTACCAATTTTCATGCAAAAATGTACTCAAAATCACAAGTTTCTCTTTTTTCCATTTTAGACACTGCATCTTTTTCCTTTTGGGTGTCAAGAGTTGGTCAAAACTCTAGTTTCAATGTGCGCTTAGGATAAAAACCCCCTTCTGAACACTTTGGTGCAGTCAAATTTTTTAGATTTTGTCTCCAGATGCTTCTTGGGACATCATATGCGTATGATGTCTAGGTTTACATAATTCAAATTTTTATACACAGAACCCTTGTACATGCTCTCTTATAAACTCAGCACCAATCAGCCATGCAAAAATATACACACAAAGTTTTTAATTACATTTTTTCCTCAAAATCAAAATTTTTCAGAGATCACGAATGCAAACAAGCACTTTAGCAAATAATTCAATGATGAATAGCCCTAGATCAAAATCAGATTACTTACCTAAATCTACTCCTACAAATCATATGGGGTTTTGCATCTATGAGTAGAAAAACACTTCAATGCCACACACAGACTAGAAAACACTTTTATCACCTCACAAATCACTCGACCACCAAAAAGTACTCTAATCTATGGATCCTAACTAAACCTATCTAGTTGCAGACCCTTGACAAGACACACGCTTCTTGGCTATCCACTTGATCGCGGAATACTCTCTTCCGGATCCACTTCAAAAAAATTATTTCTTTAGCCAAAACTAAAGCAAGCAACCATCATACCAATGTTAGTAAAAATACCTACCTAAGTCCTTGTGTCCCCGACAACAGTGCCAATGTTGCAGAAGCGAATCACACCACCCATAAAGTGCATACAACACAACCTAGATCAACATAATGTCAATCGAGGACACAAATGACACGATAGTCACATAGAGGAAATCTCATTAACTTGTGATGCTGAGACCATCCTACACATGCAACACTATGGAAGGTCATCTAAACCACAACCTAGATTATCACTACTCTCAACTACATGACCTACCCACATACACACAATGGAAGGAAAGTCACCAAATAATGTCAGAATTCTACGAACCTTAAGGAACACCATCCCCTCACTAGGATACATTTGTCCTAAAGCCTCTACACCCAAAACCCTAGCTCTAAACCCATCTATGGAGGACGCGTATAAAGACAGAGCCAGATTTTAGAAGTGCCAAAACTCATTTCTATGAGTACCTATGCATATCTTATGTCGGCACAATTCTAATGACTACTTGCACGCAAAAAATATACATCATTTGATATAGTTACAACCATAAATAGCTCGTAGATACACAAGCGCGTTCCCTCCGTTTTGTGTTGAGGAATGCTTGGCATTGTTGCGCGTAGCTCTTACTCAGGCTAGCGTAATGGTGGAGTCGGATCTACAATGTGACGAACAAGTGGGACGTAGCACGAGGATGAAGCTCACGCTCTCTCTTTCTATCTCACACACAGTTGATGGAAGCGTTAAACCTTATGATTATGATTGAGTTTTTTTACAAAAGTGACCTAGGTACCTTATATACCAAGGCTACCTTAGGTTAACCAAAAATATAGTTTGAGGGGTCAAATTTATTTGTATGTACAATCTGGAAGTACATTGCACCCCAACTTATGCAACTAAACTACGTACTTATTACAATTGATGTTTCTAACAATTATCCGCATCATTTCATAACTCTCAGAGAATAAGGCTTTGGTGCAAAAAATGAGTTATGGCGTGTTGTTGACTCGCCTGTCAACACACAAAAGAGTGGATGCTTTTCTCAAGGATGCTCAAAAGAGTATGAATAGGTGAAATCCTTCCATGATATTGATCTTTTGTTTATCTCTACATTCTCTATGCTTGGATCAAGTGATTTTGCTTCTAAACTATGGTTCTTTTATTTTCAAAAGCTAAGCATACATGAAAGCTTCAACACTTTGATTTGTGAATATTAAACTCATTAGAAATCTAGCTTTACGTTGTCAGGAGTTTTTTGGAGCAAGGGATTGCGCATATGTACATATACATGCATGGTGCATCAAATAAAGAATTGCCCATTTTTCAGAGCCAGGTGGTTACGTGGGGCCCACATGTGTACAGGTAGGACAGGGTGTACATAGTGCATCGATTTTCACTATTACCAGTACCATTGTGTTTTTTCTACAATAAGGAGGAGTTGGTAGAGTGTAAAACTTCTCGAGGAAGCTATCCGCGGGCCGACGACATGAGGTAAGCAGGTGCGTCAGATGGCATCTAGTGGCGTCAGGAGGGCGAACGGGGTCAATATTTGCACGCGGATGAGAACGGACACAACGTTGGTGTTTTCTCATGAGAGTTATGCAGAAAGGTCATCATAAGGACCAATTTTTGGGGCCACTTCACGTGGTTGTGAGACGTATTATTGAAAAGAAATGAGTGCCAGGTGTGCGGATGATGCAAAAAGGTGACAACTATGCACTGCGAGGTCAGTTTTTTGCCTGTTCGGGGTCCGTTTGAGGACAACTAAAAGGCCAAGGGTACCCAACTAATAAAGATAAGTGTGGGAACTGAAAAAACTGAGAGAAGATCAGAAAAAACGTGGAGAAGAGAGGAGGAACAGCCGCAGGTGTGTTTTTGGGGGTTTGGAGCCTGTTTTGGGCGTAAAGTGCTCATCCGATGTCGGATTTGAGCACTTTGACATTGTAGATTGGGGTTTTGGGCCGTTTCGGACGCGATGGCCCTGTCCATTTTTCCAAATTCCTCAATCTTTTTCTACTGTTTTTCTGTGTAAGTTTCTCTTATGAGCGAAGTTTCTGCTCTAGTTTGTGATTGTATCTGGCTTGTTTTACCCATATTGTGTGAGCTATTTGCCCCATTGGTGTTGGCCCAAGCTCAATTGTATCTAAACATAAAAAATTCTCCTCTTTTGAACTGATTTTTTTGGGTGTGTGTGTGTGTGTGTCTGTGTGGAGTGGGCAAGTGGATAGTCTCTCTGCTCTCACTCCAGAGGTGTGTTCCATATCTCGGCCAGGTGTGTTGTGTAAGCCGAGTGGTGCCCCATAGTGTGTGTGTCGGGTCGTTATAGAGGCACTGTGTGTGTTTTCATCCCGCTCACATTCTTTTGGCGCCCCCACAGAGGATCTTCTTCGAGTACCTTCTGCTTCGAGCTTCAAGCTTCGAGATTCGGGATTACAGGTTGCAGGTTACAGATTACAGGTTACAGGTTACAGGTTATAGGGAGAGGTACATGTACAGGTACAGGTGGCTGGAGTACAGTGATATACTAGCGGTGGTGTCACTTGCAATTGTTGTGGGTATGCATCACTTGGCGCCTATTTGAGCGCATTGTCTGTTGGATTGTACGTTACTTGTGGAAACTGCCATTGTACGCATTTGTGGAGCCATACTTGGTTGTATTTGGCAGTCCCAATCATTTCTGAGACTTGGTCTGGAAGATAGTCATTTCTGAGACTTGACTATACGTGATTTGCATTAGCCTTCGTGTGAGGGTCGATAGCGTGAGGTTTTTATTGAGCTGGGGGATTCTCAAATGTGGAGATCCTTTCGGTGATACAGGTAGCTGGAGCACCCTTTTCGTGACCTCGCCATAGGCTATGTACTAGTGATTCCTACTTGATTCTCGAGTTCTATTGTTGGCAGTCTATGCTTACACATACAGTCTATATTTTGGGTTCTTACTGATCTACTTATGGGGAAACTCTGTCGAAATTTTCCCAAGTTATGATGGCTGGTTTTTTGGTCTTTTGAGCCATTTATGCTATTATGCTGCTGAAATTTTGGCAAAATCAGAGGTTAAGTTAGGTGTGCCTTCTTGGGAGCTTCATGGTTGGCTTTAATGGATGATCAAAATGGCCCTCAATTCACTCCATTTCATTTAACTCAAAGAATCCAGATAAATGTTCATGTGTCCAGGAAGATTTTTTTCCAGCAGCGCATAGTCTTTATGTTCGGGCCAAGAAGATTACGAGAGATCTTGGAATGTCCTTTGCCTGTTGTAATTCCGATGATCAACTATGAAAACTCATTTGATGTGCATGTGTTTGTCCTTATCTAAAGTTGAGCTCCATTGAAGTTTCTGGGGATTGGGTAGTCAAAAGTTTTGGGTTCTTGCACGTGTGTTCAAAGGGGTTCTCAAAGCATTGTAACTTGGGTAGCCATGGCTTTCTCTTTTCTAGAGTTTCATGGAAGAAGTGATGAAGATGTGGAAGAATTTTTGGAAAAGATGGAGGTTGCCTGCATTAGCAACCAGATTCATGACCCTGCGTAGATGTTACGCCTTCTCCAAATTTGTTTGAAGAGTGATGCATGAGTTTGGTCTAAAGCATTTGAAGAGGAGTTGCGTGTGGCTGATCCACCTGTAAGGTTGAGTTGGGACAATCTACGACATGGGTTGGAAGTGGAGTTTCTGAAGATAGAAGATCCTGACAAAGTGTGGCAAGAAGTACAGGCTTTGGTGCAAAAGGAAGGTGAGCCAGTAGATGCGTACATACGTAAGTTCTCATTGGCATGGGAGCAGATGTGCAAGGCCTTAGCACCACAGGTACCCCCGCTTGATATGATGAAGAAGGACAGGTTCTTGTCTGGTCTTTGGGAGAATATACGTTGGAGAGTGGAGCTAAAGAAGCCGAGGACATATGAAGAGGCACTAGAGGTAGCAAGGAACAAAGAGTGGAAGTTAAGGAAAATGAGCCAGTTAGGGGTGGAGTCTTTGCCCATGAGGTCTGAATTTCAGCCTATAGAGTCTTTACAAGGTCGCATGTCAGGGGTTCATCATGAACCAGTGGTTCCTGTTACTACTCAGGTTAGGCCTAAGCTAACGCGACAGTGGAAGAGGATGGTTAACCCAATGGAGAAAGAGCCAGAGAGAGGTTCAGTAAAGGTGTTGGCAATGGATGAGCTACCAGACATTTGTCCAATAGTAGATGTGTGGCATAAAAGGAAAAATTTGGGACAAGGTTATGTGGATGGCAGAGCCCAAATATGCGTCATAACACACTCATGCGTTGAGATGATGGGTCTCACAGTGGCTGGGGTGTCAGGGTTTCGGATCAGATTGGCAAACCATCAAAAATTAAAATGCTTAGGTGTTGTAAAGAGCTTAGAAGTGGAGGCATATGATGCAAAGGCAGTGGTTGATTTTCATGTGATGCCAGCAAGGTTGGGAGCATATCCTATTATGCTGGGCAGACCATGGTTACGTGTAGTGGGAGCTGTTCAAGATTGGCGACATGGTACGATTAGCCTCTATGGAAAGACAGGTACCAAGAAGCTTTATAATATGGACACAAGGAAACGATTAGAGGAGCTTTATGAAGATGAGGATGATTCTAGTGATGAAGACTCTTCCACGGTGACAGATGAGGACAGTGATAGCACTACCAGCAGTGATGAGGATGCTGATGTTGCATTTCTTTTGATGGACAAAGAAATCCAGGAGTTTGGTTTAGTTGTATTTGCGAATGAGGTTGAAGATGAAAGTGAAGGGCCTTATGAAGTGATTGAAGGGCTGATGCAAACCAAGGTTGAGTTGTCAAAGAAGCAAGAATTGATGACACAAATGATCAGTGGAGACCTCTGAGCTCTGGAGAAGGATATATATTTGCACATGCTGGCTAGTTTTCCTGATTTGTTCATTACTTCATATGAAGAGATCAGAGGGTTCAAGGGCGAAGAGATGCATATAGAGCTGAAAGAAGGTGCTAAGCCAGTGCGGCAAAGGCTAAGAAGGATGGGTCAAGAGCAAATGGAAGCCTTGCGAGAAGAGGTGGACAAGTTATTGAAGGCAGGGTTCATAGTCCCTGTGGAGACCACAGAATGGGTGAGTCCAGTTGTAGTCAGTCCAAAGAAGGATGGGAAGTGGAGAATTTGTGTAGATTTTAAACCCTTAAACGCAGCCACTAAGAAGAACCCACATCCTCTTCCATTCATTGATCAGATCTTGGATTCAGTGGCAGGTTATGAGAGATACAGTGTGTGTGATGGTTTTTCAGGCTATTTTCAATTGAAGATTGCTCTTAAAGACCGCACAAAGACAACTTTTATTACGCCATGGGGCTACTATTGCTACATAGTATTTCCATTTGGGTTGTCAAATGGACCTTCCTTCTATCAAGAGAGAGCAAATTGGGTGTTGGAACCATTCATTGGTAGTTGTGTTAAAGCTTTTATGGATGACTTTTGTGTTTATAGCAGTAGGGCTGAACACCATGAGAAGCTGCAGATGGTATTGGCTCGATATGATGAATGTGGAGGACAACTAAATCCAAAGAAATGTCATCTAGCACAGCCAAGGGTGAAGTTATTGGGCCACATGGTGTCAGAAAATGGCATTGAGGCTGATCCAGACAAGGTTAATTCTATTATTCTTCTTCCATCACCTACGAGTACAAAGCAATTGGCAACCTTTATACACAAAGTGAAGTACATGGCAAGGTTTATTCCATTTTCTTCTCAGATTCTTTATCCATTACAACAAGTGGCAAAGCATGACCCATTGCAATGGGATGAAAACTGTGAAGAAGTGTTTCAAGAGGTGAAAGAGGTGTTAGGGGGGTGGTCAGCCATGCAGGCTCCTGATTGGGAGCAAGTGTTTTATGTAAATCCATCAGTAGGGGAGGATGCCATTGGAGCCATGCTATTGCAAAAGGGGAAGGGCAGCCATTATATGAGGCCAGTGTATTGTGCAAGCCGAGTGAAGTTGGTAGCGGAGAGAAAGTTCTCGGAAGTAGAGCTAGTGATGGCTAGTGTAATATTTGCTTGTCGACGATTTCGTCATTACTTGCTACCACGACCTTTTGTTTTCTTGACGAGTTATGCCTTTTTGCCACAGTTAATTAATGGCACTAACATGTCAAATGTGGTGAAGAAATGGGTAATTGAGCTGCAAGAGTTTGAGTTCTCTTTTCTAGTGGAAGATAGTACAAGGGCTACCCTAGCTTATTTGTTGACCTACAAGGAGAATCCCCTTATTGTTAAGGAAGAGGTGGTGAGAAAGGTAGTTGAAGAAGTGCCACAGATCAGCAATGCACATGTGTTGTTCTTTGATGGTTCATACAGAAAGAGCCATGATGCAGCTTCAGGGGGTATAGCACTTTATGATCCAGAGGGGAAGCTAGTATGCAAGAGAGGGTTCAAATTGGATGCTCATAGTAACAATGAGGCTGAATATGCTACTCTGGAAGCCGGATTACACATTTGTTTGAAGCATGGGGTTTGAAGGTTGAGCATAAAAGGTGATGCCTTGTTAGTGGTGAAGCAAGTGCTAGGTGTGTGGAAGAGCAAGAACACCTCATTGAAGGAAATGTGCTTCAGAATTAAAGGCCTGTTAAAAAAGTTTGAAGCATGGAGCATCAGACACATTGAACGTGCTCTAAATGGAGAGGCACATGAAGCAGCTCAAAGCATGATTGGGGAGCTATTTGTGTTGAGGACCACTTTACCTCTTTATCATGGCCGGGAAAGTTTGGCTCAAGAAGAGGAGTTTTTGCTAACAGGAATCATTCCAAAGGAGATTCAGAAGTCTAAGAAGTATGGCTTTGTGCGTAGAGCATACACGTACAAATTGATTGGTGATTTCTTATACATGAAAGGGGATGATCTCGTGTTGAGACGTGTACCTTGGCGGGAGGAGCTTTACAGAGTGTTGGAAGAGAATCATGAAGGCGCATGTGGTGGCCATTTTGCTCTAAAGATCACCTTGCATAAGATTTTGCAAGAGGGGTATGTATGGCCTAGTTTGCACAAGGATGTTCACCATTGGTGTAGGTCTTGCAATAGGTGTCAAGCATTTGGGAAGAGAGTGTTGAAGCCAGAGCTACGAAAAACCATTATGGCGTTTGATGTGTTTGAAAAGTGGAGGATGGATGCAATAGGCCCGTTACCTATCACAAGCAGGGGCAAAAGCTATATTTTGACGGCAGTGGACTATCTTTCTAGATGGGCGCGCAGAGGCTATAGCAGTAAAACAGATCACTGTAAAGGATGTGGAAAA
This sequence comes from Adiantum capillus-veneris, assembly GCF_014529385.1. Lineage (NCBI taxonomy): Eukaryota > Viridiplantae > Streptophyta > Polypodiopsida > Polypodiales > Pteridaceae > Adiantum > Adiantum capillus-veneris. The sequence continues at coordinate 55,292,785 of NC_140950.1, forward strand.
ATTTGTGTATGATGAAATATGTTGCAAGTTTGGGGTGCCACTGGAGCTACTTTCAGATAAGGGGCCTGGCTTTAGAGCTAAACTGCTAGATTTTTTATGTGCAAAGATGAAGATTAGGCACCAGCATACCACTCCTTATTACCCACAGTGTAATGGCTTAAATGAAAGATTCAATGGTGAGTTGGTACAGATTCTTTCGAAAGTGACAGAGCACCAAGGAAAGAATTGGGATTTGGAATTGCCTAGTGCATTATGGGCTTACCGTACTTCGGTGAAGACAGGTACAGGGTTTACTCCATTTCATTTGGTGTATGGAAAGGAAGCACTATTGCCTGTGGAGGTAGAGTTGCCTGCGGTGAAGATGTTAGAGAAGTTTCTTGGGCCACCTAGTGATGCATTCAAAGAGAGGCTCTTGCCGTTACAAGAGGTCCAGTTGGATAGGATGAGCGCATTGGAGCATTATGGGCAGATGCAGGATAAGGCTTTGGCAAAGATAAATGAAAAGGTCAAAAGTAAGGGTATCAAGAAACATGACTTGGTTTTGCGCCAAAACAGTAAGCTGGACAACACCTTCCAAAAGAAGTTTCAAATTAAGTGGGAAAGCCCTTTCAAGGTAGTGGAGTGTTTTCCAAATGGCACATATCAGCTGGCTAACCTGGATGGTGTTCTACATAAGTCAAGGGTAAATGGATTGAATCTTAAATTGTATCATGCTAGATTGATGATGGTGGAGCAAGATGAGCTGTCTGTGGATCAAGCAGTGTTGGTGAGGGATGAGGAGACCTGTGATGCGGCGAGTCTCATATCTCTCTTTGCAGCTTCTGATCATGAATGATCTAGCAAGCTAGGGGATGGGCAAATTATGTCAGGAGTTTTTTGGAGCAAGAGATTGCGCATATGTACATATACATGCATGGTGCATCAAATAAAGAATTGCCCATTTTTCAGAGCCAGGTGGTTACGTGGGGCCCACATGTGTACAGGTAGGACAGGGTGTACATAGTGCATCGATTTTCACTATTACCAGTACCATTGTGTTTTTTCTACAATAAGGAGGAGTTGGTAGCGCATAAAACTTCTCGAGGAATCTATCCGCGGGCCGACGACATGAGGTAAGCAGGTGCGTCAGATGGCATCTAGTGGCGTCAGGAGGGCGAACGGGGTCAATATTTGCACGCGGATGAGGACGGACACAACGTTGGTGTTTTCTCATGAGAGTTATGCAGAAAGGTCATCATTAGGAACACTTTTTGGGGCCACTTCACGTGGTTGTGAGACGTATTATTGAAAAGAAATGAGTGCCAGGTGTGCGGATGATGCAAAAAGGTGACAACTATGCACTGCGAGGTCAGTTTTTGGCTTGTTCGGGGTCCATTTGAGGTCAACTAAAAGGGCAAGGGTGCCCAACTAATAAAGCTAAGTGTGGGAATTTAAAAAACTGAGAGAAGATCAGAAAAAACTTGGATAAGAGAGGAGGAACAGCCGCAGGTGTGTTTTTAGGGTTTTTGGAGCCTGTTTTGGCCGTAAACTGCTCATCCGATGTCGGATTTGAGCACTTTGACATTGTAGACTGGGGTTTTGGGCCGTTTCGGATGCGATGGCGCTATCCATTTTGCCAAATTACTCAATCTTTTCCTGCTATTTTTCTGTGTAAGTTTCTCCTATGAGCGAAGTTTCTGCTCTAGTTTGTGATTGTATCTGGCTTATTTTACCCATATTGTGTGAGCTATTTGCCCCATTGGTGTTGGCCCAAGCTCAATTGTATCTAAACATCAGAAATTCTTGTCTTTTGAGCCGATTTTTTTGGGTGTGTGTGTGTGTGTGTCTTTGTAGAGTGGGCAAGTGGATAGTCTTTCTCCTCTCACTCCAGAGGTGTGTTCCCTGTCTCGGCCAGGTGTGTTGTGTAAGCCGAGTTGTGCCCCATAGTGTGTGTGTGTGTGTGTGTGTGTATCTTCCCAAGAGTGTTTGTTGGGTCGTTATAGAGGCGCTGTGTGTGTTTTCATCCCGTTCACAACGTGTGCTAATCATAGGTAGGTGACCTTGACCTTAGGTTAATGCAGGATTATTGCTTGTTAGTCCTAGACTCTTAGTGATCAACTTAATACTCAACTCATTTCTAACATGACCTAGGGCTATGATTAGAATTTAGTCCCTTAGTCCATTTGACATAAACGTCTCATGATGGAAGCAATAAAAAAGTGCTACAACATGAAACAATGAAGCAAAAAAGTGTCCAAAAAGAGTAGCAAAAATGCTACTAGACACATGAAAATGAAATTTCTATGTTATGTTTGTTTCATGTGAGGCGTAGTGCCTTATTGGAACTTGGTAGGCAAGGGGAACTACCCTGGCTCACTTGGTCAAGGACCTAAACTGATGCCCTAGTCTGATAGGGGTTGGTCGGGTAGCCTTGGTAGGCTAGTAGATTCTTGGAAGACCTCCTTGAGGGTTCAAGGAGCCGAGAGTCGTAGCTAGATTTTCCTTGGGGTGGTAGCCTTGCTTTACTCTTTTCTATGAAGTTTTTTTTAAAAAAAATTCCATGAGCTTCAAAAAGCTGTGACAATGTACTAACAGATTAGGAGATTTTTTATAGTCTGTAGACATGATAGACTTGGATGCTTTATTAAGGATTGAGCATATAGTTTTTAGGCTAGTAGGTTTATGACATTGCATTAGCCTAGGGTCTTAATTGATTGGTTGCGTTTCATACATAAAACTAAAATTTCAAGTGGTTTAATCTTCATGATAGTTTAGGTGTTTTTTCCCTTTATGCTGTTTAGTTTTTCACTATGATTGACCCATCTTTTAGAAGAAAAACATCACTTTGCATGATTGTTCATTGTACTCATACACTTGTTTGCCTTTGATACTCATGACTTGTTTTATGTTTTGTAGCTCAACATTCCTCCATGGACATGCTTTCTACCATGTATCCGTGCCTTACTTTAGCAACACACAAGGATGTCCGCCAAATAAGAAGGGGGTGAATGTTAGCAGTGGCTAACACATGCTACACTGATTATGAATCAATATATGGATGTTCACACTATTTACTATCCACATTGTATAAGGTCTTAGGCTCATTGGGCATTCGAAATTGTACATGCTGGAGGGCTCAACTTAATCCCATAGTAGGAAGACTTGTGGTGCATGCTTTAATAAGAAAGCCTTTTATGCAAAGAGGCTTCATTCTTGAGGATCCTTTTTTGAGTACTCACTCTTGAGAGCTCACTCTTGTGTGTTCACCTTATGGATGGACTAGCTTTGAGCTTAATGTCCATGCTTAGAAGGATAGTGCTAATCCTTTGTACAAGTTAGAGAAGCATTTGTTAATCAAATATCTACTTTCATCATTAGTCTTAATTCTTCTATATTCCATTATGTAGTTTCACCTTCTCATTATTCTAGATTTGAGTGTGTGGTGATGAATTCTTGCTTATTGACCACTTGTATCATTCCATGAGTACTTAATTTATGATATTTAACATCTCTAATTAGGTTCATTAAGTGGGTTCTTAATCTTGTTATTAGAGTATGTGCCATATTGTTTGCTCATTTGTGGATGGGTTTAATGAGACTCAAGCACCATTCACCCTTGTGTGTGTACCTTTTGATTAAGTACCTTGATTGTCATGTGTTGATTAGAGAGGTCAGCACCATGCAATTAGTGTGTGCTTGTTAAGAGAGTGCTTTGAGATTCAAGTCTATGGCAAGTTGGACTTTGGTGGGCTTAATGTGTGTAGGTGAAGCTTGATTGATGACTATGGTGTGATTAAAGTTAGTGATTCATGGCTAATGTCTATTGGAAGAGCATTCTCTTGAATCCTCTCATTCAATACATCCAATGATGCTCATATTTACATGCCCTAGCCGGGTAGCTCATCTTTTTGGATCGATAATTTTGTTGATCATTGGAGCTATTCTATGATGGTACTCTGGACATAAACACATAAGTATAATTAGCATGGATGAAAATAAACAAGAGAGTAGAATGAAAATTATAAATTTGATTTTGCACATGAAGGTGCTAATGATGATGCCCCATGTTTGTCAATTATCTTGTTACTAGGTTGCAGAAAGTTATGGGCAATCCTAATTTGCAAGACCAAGTTACTCAAAAACTTTGTGCTTATGGGATTACCCTTCCTCTCCAAGAGGAGAGAGAGCTTAGGAGGCCTCTTGAAGATACCCCCAAAAGAAGACTTTCTCCCATACAAGAAGAGGAACCAAAGAGCAAGAAAGTAATGAATCTCTAAGTTCCTCTGAAGAAGTGGCTCCACAAAGACGACAGTCTGGATGATCGCCAACTCCTCCCAAGAGGAAACGTTCAACCCACAGTCGTTCTCCTCGTCACTCCAAAAGGGAAGAGAGGAAACAAAGGAAGACAAGGGCAAGAAAGAGGTCACCCTCTTCTCCTTCTTCTTCACCTTCCTTATCTTTCGAAAAAAGCTATGGCTATTCTCGTAGAGAATACAAGAGGGAAGAAAATCGTAAACCATACCCTGCATGGTGAAGGTCACAAAAGCTGAAGAAGTTCAAAAAGGGAGGAAAGAGTATCTCTTTTCTCATCTATGATGGCACGTTTGGTGCTACCAACAAAGTGTTGGCCTTCATCCAACAATTTAATGCGGCCTTTGGAGATGAGGTCTTCACAAAGTCCTCCAAGCTATGCCATGTAGCTATGCACTTCCAAAAATTGGCTCGTCAACAGTGGGCTAGCCTTCCTGGAAACGTAAAAGCCCCAAAGACATTGAAAACTCTACTAGTTTCCATCATGAAGCATGTTGGACGGATACGCCACGACGGACGTCAGCATAGCGAGAACTCACCTAACAAGATTTGTCAGCTAAGGATGAAGCTCGACCCGCAGGCACATGGAAGCAAGCATAGGGTGTCAACCTACACTCGACCGACTCCTAACTAATTTCTACAGAGGTCTCTACCCAATGTCTAAGTCACAGCGTTCAAGAGTGCATTAGAGGAAACTTCCTACAATGCTTTCTAGAGCCGATACCCATCAAACAATCTCGAAACACCACAGAACTTGAAGGAGACCCTACTAACACCAATAGGTCGCTCTCCCTAAGGTCTATGAACCAAAACCCCAACCCAAAACACCCAGTGCAAAATTACGTAGGATGTCTGGCCAAAATTTGCAAGTCTTCATTTCCAAAATCTAAAGTTCTTAATGTGTAGCTCTACTCAATGTGAACGCCAGGATATGCTGCAATGCAAAATCGGACAACGTATGCTCACCGAATCACCAAATGAAGCTCGTAGATGGAGCTCACAAAACCGAACCGTACGCGCGCAATGTAGGTATCGACACGTAGCTCTCTTCGAGGGCAACAGCTGCACTTCTCCGCACTCGATTCCGACCACCGGTGCACGTGTAGCGTGAAGATGAAGCTCACACTCTCTCTCGTACACAATAGGCTCACTCACAGACTTCAAACTTTTTTAAAATGACAAAAGGTCAAAAAGTGGTATAAATACCTTACAATTCTTAAACCCTAAAGTTCCAAATTAACCATCTACTCAATCTAAATGTCAAAACTGGGATACAATCTGGAAACTTCTGTAAGCCCCAATATTTACAAGGTGAAATGTCGGGTTTTCTCCATAAATGAATAATTACAAAAAATGATAATCTGCCGAGTATTCAGTTTTCGTAGGGTGTGTCCAGCTTCTAACACTCTCCCCCTCCTTGCTCATGTCATCCCCGACATGGCTGTTGAGCTGCTTCTTCGTCTTATGGTTTGGCGCATCTTGAGCAGCGACTCGTATCTTGCATGTAAATCCAGCAGTGTTGGGCCAAATATATCACTGTTGATGGTGAAGAAGCCGGTGTAGAATGCCTTTTCAAAGGACTCGAGGTGATAGGATGGCAAAAACATTATCCTTTGATACAATGCATGTATCACCTCCTTGGAAGGCTGACCAGATAGATCATATGCACATCTGTAAGTATCTTGAAAGAAGAAGATACTGTCTATCACCTAGCCCCATTAGAACGTCTCAAAAACTGCCAAAAGGGTTTTGTAGATCTTCCTCATCATTATGCAAGAAAAGTCAGGAGAGCTAGTGAACAATTTGATGGCGCCCGTTAGGGTTTTCACCATGTATTGAACACTTATTCTCTCATCTGCCTTCAAGACTTGCAGCTTCGGATAGTTCAGCCAAGTGGGTTGGCTTCTTTGTAGTATTTCCTGGGCCTTCCATGTTTGTATCCTTGGTAGAGGGAAGAAGCTTAGGTTATCTCTGATGATTTTGGGTGCCTCTACCAAATGGATTAGGTACTGTGAATACTTCATCAGCCACGCCTTTCTCCACCTGGGTTGGGAGTCGACTATCAACTTGGCCCCTTCAGGCTGGGAGATATCTGCTGTGTAGAGTGGCAATGTCAGCTCTTCTCCAATCCTCTTGTTGATGGTGGAGGCTTCGTACTTTAGCAAAGGATATGGGAGAGAGGGCTGGAGCCATTCACACCGGAGGTTGCTATCATTGATCTTCTGAATGGTCATGGATTTAAAAACCCTCTTCGGGCCTTTCCAAGGCTTCCTTGGCCGTTTCTCTTATTTCTACCTCTATGGCCTTGTGCAGCTTCTCTTCCTCTATGTGTGTCAGATCTTGTGGCTCTTGAGAGGGTCCTACTAGGATTTCCTCTTGCATGGGAGTGTCCACAGGATCTGCCACATTCTCTAGGTCTATTCGTTCCATGGCTGTCGGCCCTGTGCCTGCCTGCTCTTCTGCTTGCTGTCCTCTCAGCTCTTCTATCTTCTTTAGGAGTGGCTGTTTCTCTGCTACAGCTTCTTCTCCCATGTTCACGAGGAGGTCGTTCAACTCGGCGTTTACCTTCTCTGCCTCCTCGAGCTTGATCTTGATAATTTCCAGATGATCTTGCATTGCTTTCTACTCTTCTTCCATGTGTGTTTGCATAACCACTGACCCTTCCGCCATCATCAACCTTTGCTTTTTCTTTAATATCAACTCTTTCTAAAGCTCTTTCATCTGTTCTTCATAAATATGGCTTTCTGTAGTGGTGTGAGTCGAGCTAGTAGCTCTGACTCTAGCAAGAGATGCCCATAGCCACTAGATGGTTTGATCTTTAACTTTAAGCTGGTCCTTAAGCTCAAGGACCTCATCCTGGATAGCCTCCTAGTTTATTTCTGCCTTTTCTTTGGCATTTCGCATGGTATCAACTTCCTTGGACTCCTCAGCAAGTTGTAGGGTTAGGTTATCCCTTTCCCTCTCCGTATCTGTCAATGACTTGCTTAGTTGTCTATACTCCTCTTCGGCTCCTTGCAGTCTTTGAGCTGCTCCCTGATTTTCTCTTTCCATTTCCTGGCATCTTTGCAATTCCTTTGCTTGACTGGCTTGCAGCTGTGTGTCTCTCTCTATCTGCCTTTGGCTTTGCTTTTGTAAAGTGTCAAATTCCAGCTTTATCTACACTTTAGTGGCTTTGAGAGTTGCCATTTCACTTTCTGAGGCCATTGATTGTGCGCTTAGCCTGGTTAGCTTTGTCATCACCACATCCCAATCATTGGTGGGTGGGTGGAGGTCCACTGTATCAGTGGCCATCTCCTTTAGCTCTACTAACCATATGCTTTGCATTTGCTCTTTGGGCCCCGTGCTTGCCAAGTCGAATGCAACTGTGGCAGCCTCTTCTATTGTATATCTAGCAGCTAGAAGGTCTAGAAATGTGTTGTATGATTCATTTGGCTCTGGCTGCCCACTTTTCGGCTTATCCTATTCCTTTGGTTCTTGCTCCTGTATTTGTTCTTGCTTGGACTCTTCTTGGTCTTCTGGTTTGTCTTGCTCCTCTTTGTATTCTTGTGGAGGGCTACGAGGAGGTGGTGAGGGCGGTGGGCTCGACTCAGGGCTGGCCGGTAGAGTTGTCAGATTTTTCTTGAAATCTCTGTCCGCCTTGGTCTTTCTTTCCCTCTCTTGGCCCTCCTACTCTTCTAGCAGTTTCTGTCAGACTTGCTCCAATTCCTCGTCCGTAAAGGGTACATGTGGGATATTCTCTGTTTTGGCATCAAGAATCTCAAAATTCTTAATGTAATCATCGAACCTGTCTTTGTGCACCCTTCGGGATGATCCTGACATTGCTTCTAGAGACGGCTTCCACAGCTCGTCTAAATATCCTTTGAGTGCTCTTTCTGCCCTGAAGCTTTCCATCAGTCGCTCTAGATGTGCCGCTTTTTGTGATTTTGTCTCTTTTGCTGGAACTTGGGCAGATTCTTTCTTTCCCTTCTTCAGCTCTGGCTGCTCTTCTTGCACGGTTTCTAACCGGTGTCTCAACCAGGTTGCCACCCTTGGTGCTTTGGGCTATTCGTCTTCCTTATCTTCCTTGAGCCTCAGCTAGTCGTTTTGTGATGGAGGGTTGGGCCATCTTCCCTTGGCATGCAATGCCCCATAAATCACCTTCGTGATGAGCTCACCCGACACGATGTATGTGGGGTTCTTTTTGCCCATATTCACCAGATTATCATGTACATAAGCTGCATAAGTGATGATCTTCGGCTTGCTTTTCTGCATTGCCCAGGTGAATGTTGTGGCAATTGCTGCAGGCGGCATTCTGTACTTTTGTGGACGCTTTGTACACATATGGAAATATTGATTGTATAGCCGACTCATGATTGCCACTTTGGGGTTGGCAATATCTTCAAAAGTATAGTTGGCTTTCTTTTCAGTGTACACCTTTACTTTGTCTCTTCTTCTGGTTACACTATCCCCCTTGTTGGAGAGGTCTAGTGCAGCTACCACTACTCTTTCTGTGATTAGAATCTCAGTGCCTGGCCTGCCCTATAGATCTGTAACTCGGGCCACTCCATCTTCCTTGATTGTCGTCACAAATTCCCATACTCTTTTTATGTCGACACCTGCCGGCACCGCTTCAAAGTAATTGTGGAGATCAATCTACTCCAAATACTTTTCCATCTTGCTTCTAACAAACTCATTGAGCTCTCGCGGTAGCATTGGTAGCTCTATAACATTTCCTTCGGTGTCCTTGAACACGCCTTGGTAAATCTTTAGATTGTTTGACTCTAGCAGATCTTCTTGGATCCATGTGCTTGTTGGCTTTAGAGTTCCTTCTGGTATGACGAAGGGCTCTACCTCTTCTAGGTAATCTTTTATGGTCATCCTTTTCTTCTTTGCCGGTGACTTTGCATCTGCCATAGATCCTGTTGCACTCAGTAGTCTGAAGTTAGCGTTTTTTCCATATCAGCTAAGAAATTGAGTTTTAACTATCCAAATGACTTGAAAATTGAAAATAAAGCTTAAAAGAAACTTGTGAAACTGTGCATGTGCTTACAATGAAATTCTGGCCAAAATTTTTCATTTAGACATCTTACGCGTAGGATGTCTTTTTCAGCAGATTTGGGTGATACTTGACATGCTGGTGGTCCTTGGCCTGTACAACATGGCTATGTGCTTAGATTTGGATTTGGGCATCAAAAAGTTGATTTTTGGGCTGATTCAAGCTTTAGGTCACAAATTGGGTAGAAAGTCCACAACACGTAGCAAGTGATGTCCAAATGGGTTGCAAATTGATATATGGGCTCATTGCACCATGGTTTTGGCTCCTATGATTTCACTCTTTGCAGAGAAGGTCAAAAATATGTTGGAGACATCCTATGTGTAGGATGTCTATTTCATCAAAATGGCTTGCGATTTGTTCTGTGGGTAGTCCTTGGCATGTGGAACATGGCCATGCTCTTGGATTTTGATTTGGTCAAGAATTGATGTTGGTAAGACCAGGCCTGGGTAGTGTTTTTGGGCTCAAAAAGTGTATCTTGAAGGTGTTGGGGGTCAAAAATGATTAGAATGGCTTCAAACTTGGTATATGAGCTCTTGAAGATGATAAGAAAATATCTGGAATGTAAAAATACCCCTTGTAGGCCAAAAATGTCAAATAGACATCCTACACGTAAGATGTCTACTTCATCAATTTTTGCAGGTAACCACACAGATTGGTTGGCTATGTGCTTGTGAATGTGTTGTGCAAGTTTCATGTGATTTGGACAAGTTTTGGTAGGTCTATGGCCCGTTATTGCCTCTATGCCCTAACTTTGCGTTTTTTCATGCATATGAGGTCAATGTTGGCCCAAATGGGATGAAACTTGGTGGCTAGTATGTAAAGGCCATTCAGAAAATGTGTGATAAAAAATGTTGGGTTCTGTCCCCAGAAATTCCCTTGAGACATCCTACGTGTAGGATGTCTCCTGATGATTTTTTCATCGAATCTATCACTTGTGCCTGCCCTTAGTCCCCCTGAGTCCCTTTTAAGCCTAATTTCAACAAAAAAGTCAAATGGATAGAAAGTAACTCCCTATGTGGATTTCAGAGCCTCCGAGCCGTCTTCTGACTTTTGGAGTACTTTTCGGCGATGAAATTTCTTGATATTGGTCTCCATAGCTTCCCGATCCCTTGGGGATCCTTGCCGTATGGTTTTTGTCGACTTTGGCTTCACCGAAGCTCCATTTGGCAATTTGTCACTCTAGAAGCACCCGTGGTTGCGTTTCCAAGTCTTCGATGATTTGTGGTGGTCTACCACCATAGTACTTGGTTGTTGATGGTCTAGGAAAGCCGCTCGTGAAGCTTGGTGGCAAATGGACCTGCGGTTTGGCCGCGAGAGCTATTTGATGCTTTGTGTGTCTGATGACGTTTCTGAAGTTTAGTGCCGCTTTGGGTCACCTTTTTGTCATGTGAGCTACATAGACTTGTCGAGCATGTTGAGATACTCCTACCCATGAATTTTGGTAGCATTTGGGCGCCTTTTCGCCAATTTCCCATTTGGTGGCCTCTTGCGGGATTCTAGGAATTAGGGTTTTTCCTGATGGTTTTCTACTTTCTTTGGACATCCAAGACTAGTCTCCTATGCTAGGATAAGCTACCGATGAAGTCTCGTTGCTTTTGGGTTAGCCGTTAGGTGGCCGCTTCTACTTGTAGGTCTCTACTGTCCGCTTTGTGTGTGAACCCTACGCTAGTTTTCGCGACAAAACAACAAACATGTGCGAAAAGATGAAGGTGGTGAGCCTACCTCTCATGTCTGAAGCCCATCGGGTAGTCGTGCGTGTCGTAGAAGCTGCTGGAAGTTTCGCTTGCTCTAGGTGGCAGAAGCTCTCTCTCAAAGGACAATAGTGAAAATGAGCTAAAAATGAGGTAAAAATTTCTTATAATGGAGGTCCACGAACCACTTTTCATGAAAATTGACATGTGCTCCCAACTGCTTGCGAGATGCGGTTTAGGCTCAAAAATTTCTTGATTTGGACTCCATTCGCCCTGTTTACCAGAAATTTGGCATTTCGGTCAAAATCTGGCGAAAACACGCTTTCTGCTCCAGTCTCATAATTGCACCCCGACTATAGCATAGGTTTTCCTATAGTCACTAATCATCCCTATATTTTTTGTTTTTCATTACGATCGTTTTTCACCTGCTTTTTGTATTTTTGAAGTTTTTCTGCCGAAAATTAGCAAACTTAAAAGAAATAGCAAATCAAACTTAGAAAATTCCCAAAAATCATAATAAATCACAAACATTATCGCAAAACATTATATACACTCACATGCAATTTTTATGGCCGGATTTCTCTAATTTACCAATTTTATGGCCGAAAAATGGCTATTTCTACTTATATACACACACCTAGGGGCTTGATTCGGAGTTTGGCCCCATATACCTATAGATACATGTTGTATAAGGGCATAAGTACTTGGGTTAGTCCAGAAAATTTTGCAATCAAACAAAAAACCTTAAAAATAGTCAAAAATCATGCCTTTTTTTCTCTTTCTGCTATTGGTTCCTCATTTGAGAATGCCTCCCCCCCTCCTAGCCGGAGTCCTCCCGGACGACAAGGTATCGCCTCGATGTATGTGCCGTGCATAAGTTGAAAAATTTGTGCTAATGCTTGGCCAATTAATGTGGCCCTATTTTATGCATACTCGGTCAATGCATGGAAAAATTAATGTTGTGCAAGAGAAGGGTATAAGCAAGATGCTTATTGGCATTCGCCATCGAGGTTTCCTGTTTTCTTGGCAAGTAACAACTCTAACTCTACTGCTCTCTGTTTAATTGTATTTCTTTCAAAAGGCAGTCGCTTCGCCGCTACTATTGATATGGCCGTAGTTGTCTCTTGTTGTTTTTTTCGGGTTTTGTAGGTTTTTTTCTACTTCCTTTGTTGCCACTATTTTGTTGCTTATTGGCATCCACATAAGTTGGTTTTTTGGTTGCAACTGCAATTGTCTGCCTTCCGATGTTGCTTGTACTGAAGGGAGTTCCTTTTTCTTTTGTTTCAGTATCCAAATGCGAGTAACATTTGGGTTATTGCTGAGCATTTTCTTTGGGATCCATATCTGTTTTATGCCCTTGGTTTGTGGTTGAACTATCTTCTTCGTTTGAATTCTTTCGTTGTATTGTTTTCGGTCTGCCATGTCATTTCTATCCTTCCGCATCCATACTTGTTTCCCTTGTTTTGGGAACCTAGATCTTTGCACTACGGTCGGTGACTTTGTATATATGTAGTTAGCATGGTTGGCTTTTACCTGTTTGTTAGCCTTGGGTATCATGTTGTTCTTTGGTGGAACTCTTGCTTTTGGCTCTTTTTCCAGTGATCACATTGTTGGCAGCTGATTATTCCGGTATTGCTGAGCAAAGGCTATTACCTGTTGTTCTTGTGGATGCTAAATTTTGACTGCATTCGCATTCCAATCTATCTGCACATTGTACTATTTTTGCCAAGGTTGTCCCAATAACATTGGGTGTTGTGTGCTTCAATCCTTGACTACATAAAATTTGTGTGGTAAATATATTGATGTACTTGTACATGCAATATAGTCCATCCCAATGTTTTCAACGAGTGTGATGTACTACTTTCCAGCACTTGAGGAGTAAGATGAAGTTGACCTATGGACTTGAGATGTTGGTATAATCCGTAAGAGATCAAATTTGCTTGCGCTCTAGAACAAGCAATGCCATTGATTCAACTTGATTGCTACCCACTTTGACTACAATTATTGGCTCCATTGTGTCTTCATCCAACTTTGTTAGTCGAATGGCATTGATTTGCAATGGTGCTCCACTTTGTTGTTGTTGTCACAGAAGTCTTCATTTTGCAATGCATTCTTTTTCTTCAGCTTGAGCTTCTTCTCGTACTCGCTGTTTCTCCTTCATTCGTTGTTTTCCTTGATGGATTTGTTGAAGCATATCATGTGTTAGTGATAAATGATATTTCTTCAATTGACACCCACTAATCCAATTGGGCATTTTTTCACCTACTAATGTAGCAAGCTTGACAGCTCCGCTTTGTGATAAATTACTAATCACAAAGGGTCCCATCCCTCGCTTTTTAAGTTTCTTGGCATGTTGCTACAAAGTATAAACAAGTACATAATCACCTATTTTGAACTCTTTCGTGCGCACATGCTTGTCAGAAAACTCTTTTTGTCTTCTCTTTTTAGCATAGATCAAAGCTACAGGTCTCAAGCGGAGTTCATCTAGCTTCTCAAGATCATCTATTCTTGAAGAGAGTGCATGTCCTGTCCATTCTAGGCGTTTCTCTACTCGTAGAGCTGGAAATAAAAACTCTATGGGTAATATAGCATTTAGGCCAAACACCATGTTGTACAGTGTCGTTCGAGAACCATGCATAGTGCTTTATTTGTGGCCTCAGCTTGTCCATTTGCCTATGGATGGTATGGAGCAGATTTCCTATGTATGATCGTGAATTCCTCTAGCAGATATTCAATGACTTCATCAAGAAAATGTGTTCCACGATCACTGACAATTTCTATTGGTAAACCGTATCGTACAAAAACATTCTCATACAAAAATTGTGCAGTGGTCCGTGCATCTGCTTTTTGCGTTGCCTTGGCTTCCGCCCATTTTGTGAGATAGTTGGTAGCCACAATGATATATTGGGTATGGATGCGATATACAGGGGGTAAAATAGATCCCACAAAATCAATGCCCCATTTTGCAAATGCCCTTGCTCCCATCATTGGCCGTCGTGGCATCTCATCTCTCTTTATCGGCACCTTGGTGCGCTGACATGCGTCACAACGCTTTACAAACTCTTCAGCATCCGTATGCAATGTAGGCCACCATATACACGGTTAAGACAATTTTTGCCGTCTTATCGCCCGAAAAATGGCCTCCACTTATTCCACTATGTGCATGTTCTAGAATCAGCAGGTATTCACTTTCACTTGCACAGATTCTAAGTTGATTTTCCTTTCTTCGCTTATAGAGTTGGTTCCCAATTAACTGAAAGTCATGAGCCTCGAGCTCTATAGCCCTTTTCCGTGCTCTTGTTATGTTTTCAGGAAACGTCCTAGTGGTTAAGAAATCAATGATATATTGACTCCAAGCAGGTGCAATGTTTACCTGAAACAATGTTGCATGATCCACTAGTCGTTTGGCACTACATATAGAACAATTGGTAACATAAGAATGTGTGTCCGCATACATAGTTGGCCAATAAACCCCTAATTGTTTCAGTCTCTTGTGTGTTTTCACTGTTGAACAATGAAATGCACAATCCTGGACATGTGCTTCTTCAAGGTAACACTCGAATTCTTTCGGATTTATACATAATCGTAGAATTTGGTCCGATCCTAGATGATACAACTGTCCGGAAATCAACTAGAATTTTTTTGTTTGTGTCGAATTGTTTGTTGTTTGGATTTGTATTCCGTATTATCAAACCTACCTCCAAAGGAAAGAATGCTAAAAATTTCCTGAGACCATTTGGGTATCATCAATATTGAAAAGATAAGCATCTGGTATGTCATCATCTACTCCTTCAGGAGCTTCCCCGTTGTGTATCCTTGAAAGATGATCCACTCGTAGATGGGTTTTACCCTTTTTGACCACCACTGTGAAATCAAACTCTAGCAATATAATAAACCAGCGTACAATTCTCCCTGTATTGCATGGTTTATTTACCAGATACAAAAGAGCTTGATGATCTGTGAAGAACAGAAATTTGTTTGCGAGCAAATAATGCCGAAATTTCTTTACAGCATAAATTATTCCTAACCCCTCTCTTTCGGTGGTTGTGTAGTTCTTTTCCGCACTGTTTAACTGTCGGCTCGCATAACAAACTGGAAAATCCATTGTTCAGTCTCCAGGTTGAGCCAGAATACTCCCGATTGCATATGCAAAAGCATCAATGTGAACATGGAATATCTTTTCCCAATCTGGTGCTTTAAGTATAGGTGTTGATACAAGGTTTTCCTTCAGATTTTTAAATGAAGTTTCACACTCCTTGGTCCAATCGAAATTGACTAGCAAACAATACAGAGGTTGTGCAATGACTGCATACATATATATGAATCTTTGATAATATCCGCAGTGTCCCATGAAGGATTGCACCTCTTTCGCATTAGTAGGCCTGGGTAGGTCTACTATGACTTTGACTTTGTCTAGGTCAGTGGTTATGCCATTTCTTGAGACAATGTGTCCTAAGATGCGGCCTTGCCTAACCATAAAAATACACTTTTCTGGTTTAAGACAGATTCGATATGTCCTGCATTTTTCAAATACCTTTTGCAAATGGTCAATATGTTCCTCTCATAGAAGAGAGTGTACACAAAGATCATCCA
Organism: Adiantum capillus-veneris; assembly: GCF_014529385.1. Taxonomy (NCBI): domain Eukaryota; kingdom Viridiplantae; phylum Streptophyta; class Polypodiopsida; order Polypodiales; family Pteridaceae; genus Adiantum; species Adiantum capillus-veneris. The sequence continues at coordinate 55,308,394 of NC_140950.1, forward strand.
TGTATATTTCTAAGAATATTCTCAGGTATTCTTTGAACGCGTGTGTCATTAACCTTTGGAAGGTAGTTGGGGCATTAGTTAAGCCAAATGGCATAACTCGATACGCATAAATCCCCATTCTGTGGCAAACGTTGTTTTGTGTTGATCCTCCATTGCAATTGCCAGTTGGTTGTATCCTGAAAATCCATCGAGAAAGGAATAAGCCCGTTTCTCGGTCACCCTCTCCAGTACATGTTCTGTGATTGGCAAGGGATAATTATCCCTTATGGTGGCTGCATTTACCTTTTTGAGGTTTACACACACTCGCAGTTTTTCGTTCTTTTTGGGGACTACCACAATGGGTGACACCCAATCTGTATGTTCAATTTCATAGATGAATTCAACTTCCATCAGCTTGTCAATCTCCTCTTTGATTCGTTTAGCAAATGTGTCATTATATGTATAAGGACGTTGTTTGCTAGGTTTTACATCCGATCTCAAAGGAATTGTATGTTGGCATATTGATGGATCAACTCCTTTGAGGTCTTTATAGGACCATGCAAACACATCTTTATACTTCTTGAGAAGTTGTGTTAGCCGTTCTTCTTCTTCAGGCTCTAGATCAGTTGCTATATAGACCAACTGAGGCTTCTCACCTCGTTCCGTGAGGTCTATCCTTTTTGGATTTTCTGGCCCATCGTAAGATTCCTGGTTGGTTCTTTCCTTGACTGGTGGTGTCATGATGATTTTTCTATCCTAGATGGTAAATTTCCGATAGTGTGATGGTACATTCATGTTTCCCTTCTCTGACTCCCCTTTACCATCACTATCTTCTTCAGTAGTCCATATCTCACGTAAAGACCATTTCAGTTCTTGGTATTTGTGTTTACGCTCCAGTTTGGTCCATTCTTGGTCTTTTGTTGTTTCTTTTTTTTATTTTTGAGATTTTTGTGATTTTGTTTCTATTTTAGCTTTTTGTAGTTGTTTTATTTCCTCTCACGGTCTTTTCCTTCGAACTTTTGAGAATTTTCATGATATTTGATCTTTTACACAATCCTCTGCTTTTACAAGCATCAAATAGTGAGTTTTACTTTTTATCCTGGGCATCAGGTTCTCTCTCGCTTTGTTCCCTGCTCGTTTCCTCCTATAGCGTTCTTGGCGTCTAGGGTGCTGATTAGCAAAATCATAAAACTTGATATTCTCTGTTTTCTCCTCAGGCTCACTTGAGTTGTCTGCACACTCATTATCTGCATCATTATTTACTTCCAGATTCTCAGAGGAGTTATAAAACTCTTCTTGTTCTGGTGGTTCTATCGTCTCATCTCCTCCTGGTATAATGCTTACCATGTAGTAGGGTAGCACAGCATAGCCATCCTTATCGCAAAATTTTGTTGTTGGACTATCTGTAATGGTACAGACATCCAATGTTGCTAGTATGTGTTCCCATTCTAGAGGTTCCAAGGCATCTTCAGGGAAAGGTTTCGGAATATACTCCTTGTCCTCAATCGCTCTTTCTAAGACGCATTCCTCTCTTCTTAAGCTTCCACAATGTGAAGATCCGCACATCCATAGCTCTTTTTGTTTCCCTAACCATGCTGGGAGTTCCGATCCCGATAATGTAGCTGAATCAAATTCTTCCACTGGTGTCTGGTTCACATCCTTGTAACTATGGTCTTTCAGGTGTATTTTAGTTGTTGTCTCGCCATGTTTGAGGTATATGTGGTCGTAACCCCAATCTTGGACCATCTTCAATTGTCGCATGAATGGTCTTCCCAAGATGATCTCATAATTGTTCTTTTTGACAAAATCGACTATTGCAAATGTATGCTCATACTCGATTCTGCACAAAGTGATAATCACTTTTTCTAAGAGTCCTAGAGGCTTCTCGATGAACCCATCTGCCAATTGCAATTTCATTCTGGTAGCTCTTAAAGCTGGTTTTCCCCATTTTTTCCAGATTTCCTTGGTGGCGATAGCAACTCCTTCTCCACTGTCAAGAATAGCTTTGGAAACTACTCCTTGGAATTCTACTAGTAGCGTGGTGTTTCCATCTTCTCCCTCACAATACTCCCCAACCTTGTTTAATGGTACTGGCCTAGTGTTAAGTTGAGGCCTGTCCAATTCTCTGATCCCTTCTTGAAGCTTCGAGGTGGGGTCATTCAATCCAAACTTTTATAGGCATTTACCTATTGTGGTCCACATGTTTGGTCGTAACTTTAGGGGTTTGGCTAATGTGATTGTACATGCCACCGGGGTGGACAATAACTCAATCAATCCTTGTGAATCCATCACTTTGTTAGAAGAAAGTTTTTGAGATGGGATTGCTCTCACTTCAAACTTGGCTTCATACTCTCCTAGGTAAGAGGGTAGAGTTTTCAGTGAGTCTGGTTGGCTGTGCCCCGAACTAATTGATCCCTGGTCTCCCCCTTGTGAATGTATATCAAAGTTCATTTGCGACCTTGCCTCAAATTCTTCAATAGGAGGTAAGATCTCATTCTTCTCTTTTCTCGTGCTATTCATGTGGTTACTCACCCTGTTAGCCTCATTGGTCTCATGGATTTGCTTCCACAGATCATCTAGACCGTTACAGTCCCTACCCATTTCTGTCAATGTTTTAGGCTGGAACCCGTCACTTGCCTCATCTGTTTATTTGACACTATGATAGGCTCTCCTCTGGACTCATAGGCATTCGTGAGTCTTTCCTTCGTTTCTACTTGTTCCTCTAAAGTTGGTTGGATAGGGGTTGGAGCTGGTACTTCATGCCAATTTGCAGGTTTACCAAGCGAGTCTTCCATCAATGACTGAGCTGTTTCAATCATCTCTCTACACATTTCCAACCTTTGTTTTTCTATTTCAGCATATGGATAAGTCATCCATCTTTGCTCCTAGGTTTGGTTCTTTTTGAGTCTGGCTTCATAAGCTTTTAGAAGTGCATCCAACTGTTCATTTACCTTGTCTTCCAGTACTGATCCTCCTGATCCTGCACTTTTGGGCTCTGCTATTTCCTTGGGTGCTATTGTTGCCGTGGTGTATGAGCTTAAGCTAGCTAGATCCTCTAGCCGCTCTAATCTGTCCTTGTGTGTTTTAACTCCTCGGATAGAGCTGTTTTCTCTCGTTATTTCCTGGCTTTCATACGCGTCCTTCTAGCTTTCTAAGTGCTTCCCTGATTTTTTGTTTTTGAACTTGGGGCATCGGTTTTTGGCTCTTCAATTATGGGTTCGTTCGTCATTCTTTGAGCTTGGTCTCGTGTCACCGCCTGAATAGGTATGATTGTTTTATTTTGTGACCCTCCACTAGAAGGTACTGTTTCTAGCATGTTCAAGGTAGTTTTTAATTTTCTCCTTTGCTTGGGTTTTTAGGGCAATCGAGAATCAAATGAGTAACTCCACACTCGGTGCAATATGCGTTGACTCTAATGATTCATGAGGACAATCTCTTAGCCAATGGTCTCCACCACACTTGTAGCAGGGTCCCTTGGGTTGTTGAGGTTCTCCTTGAGCTCCTCTTTGTTGGTATGCATGTCTCTGTCCGCCCATGCCTCCGTAGGCTATGAACAACAATGGTCGTTCATCTAAGTTATATCTTCCTTCTCATGCTTCCTGTGCAGCTGTTGGTGGTCCTGTACTTCCTATTATGCTCCATGGTTCTAGTGTCAAGGGTTCTTTTGATGGATAATAGACAGACTTTTCCGCATATCCATTGGGATCTTCATAATATGCATGCATAGGCACCAAATCCTTCTCCTCTGATTCGGTTACGGTTGGTCTGTATCTTATACCGACTCGTCGTAATCCTGGTAGGGGTGGTTGTTGCCCCAACACTGGTTGTGGTCTTTCTACACCTACAGGTCTTGGTAGGTTTCTTGCTTGATACCTAGGCATTGGTGGAACTTGAGGAGAAGCTACCTGAGCTTGGGGAGCGTAAGGTCTCTCTCTCAGATAACCCTTGTTATAATAGCATTCCTCTGTCCCATGGTTTGTCCATTTTTGTTCAATAGCACACCACTTGGGATATTTAGCCTCGGGTTTGGCGTACAAGTTAATCTTCTTTAGCACTTCCTCTACAAGCTGCTCTTGGTTTACAGCTACTTCTCCTTTTGGTGTTGTCTTAGAAGACTTGCTTCCACTTTGTTGTTAAGATGAATCATCGTCAAGGTCCTTGAACTCCCCCTCTGTGTAGACCGCACAATTGTCCACAAGGTAAAGAGCCTCCTTGGTCAACTCATTCAACGTCGTGCTCCTCTTCATATGCAAGTCCTTATGGAGATCTGAATTCCTTAGTCCTTGGATGAATATAAGCATAAGTCTGGACTGAGTTGGCAGTTCTTCAACAGGGCAGAACTTACCATATCTTTTTAGTCTTAGGACTTCCTTTCGCACAGATTCCCCATCTTTCTGTTCGAATTTATGGATTTGTGAGACGGTATTATGAGCTATCCCCCTTTGTGAGAATTCCTCGATAAACTCATCAAACACTTCCTCCATAGACTCAAAGTCGCTACGATCTATAGAGTCAAACCAAGTAGCAGCGTCATCCTCTAGGGTTAGTCCAAACCTTGCAAATTGGGTAGGGAAGTCTAACACCTCTTCAGCTCTAATTACGCGCACAAAGGTTGCTACATGATCTCTTGGATCTCTGTTTCCTATGTTTTTCTTGTTTACCCATTTTTGCACTTGAGAAGGTCTAGTTCTACAATGGTCTACAAACCTCATCATTGGATCTCCACGTCCTACTCGATATACCTCCTCTGGTTTTATGTAGTAGGCTGGTTCCTCTCCCAGTGGTGCTCCTAAGCCATAATTTCTAATAGTTCTTGCTAGATATGGTTTATCTCTTCGAACTCGTACTATGGATGGTCTTCCAGGCTCTGTTGACCCTTGAGTCTTTGGCTTACTCTCTCCTTGATACCTTGAATAGAGTGGAGGCTCTTGCAAATCCCTTAGCCCTCGTGCGGCTTGATAACCATCTTGGTTTTGGTCTTGTTCCAATGTTGCACTCTGTCGAAGCCATGCCTGCAATGATGGTTGAGTTGCTGGTTGGTTTTGATTGTTGAATGTCTGCGATCGGGTAGAATGTGAGCTAGCGTCATACTCCTCTGAAAAGGGATTTGTCGACTTGATAGGGGTGTAGGTGGCTCTTGGCACTTCGTCTAGGCATATGTTGATGCTCCTGGAACTGTTGCCTTCTCTACCTCCTCTAGGATAATGCATTGGTATTCTCGCCCGTACCTATCAACAAAAACTATATCCTTCCCCATAGCAGTTTCATAAGAGAATAAGTAAAGAACCTTGTCTTTGCTTAATTCGGTTAAGTATGGTTCTTTGCAGCGAAAGTAAGTGACTATTCCCTCACTCTCATGCTTGTAGATTCCCACGTTCTCGTTATAAGTTTAAACCCTGGTTGTTTTCTTATCATACATAAAAATTTCTCTAGGTCGATCAATGTTTGGTGGCGGTTCTTGAGCTTCTGAAACCATTTTCCCTTTCGCCACGTTATCTCCATATCTGTTGTAATCTTCAGGTTTACTAACTATCAGATAGTGGTTCCCCTTTTCGTCTCGGAATCTATCTCCCATCATCATAGACTCGAATTATCTTCAATCTCTGAGCTGGTCTTTCTTCAATACAAATGCACTTGCGTCCTCGATAATCAGAATAGACTAGGGCTCCCCTCGAGTTTGTTCCTTCTAAGAAGATCACAGTAAGCTTGGAATCATCCAAAGGATTTAGGGAGGTGCTTCCTCCTGGCATTGGTCCGTCATAGGTGAAACCTCCCGGCTGTTGACTACCCATCATGAAGAAAGATTTGTCTGACGAAGTGTCAATATCACTACCTTCCTCAATAATCGGTGCTAGTGAGTTACACTCTCCTCGGTGGACATTAAGCTACCTTGGTCACCTGCCACCTTCTGGTCTCTAAAAATGTATCTTCTTGATCTTAAGTTCATCAATCTTATCATTGCAATTTATCACAAATCCAACCACTCACCTAGTAAAGGATCAGTCTCCGCACAACTTCTTGCTTTGCTGCTGAATATACCTGTACACAAGCGTTTAATTTTGGCAATCGAATCAAAGCATTTATTTGCTAGAGGTTATCTTAGTAATGATTGGTATAACTGGAGAGTTAATCTCAACCACTATTGTATTTTATACACTTCTGGATTAGGTCTGCTAATCTAGAACTGTACTTCCCTTGGATGTTGGTCAATTTACGTGAAGAAGTCTGAATTCAGTCTTTGCTCCGTCAAATGGACAAACAAGGTCCAAATTCACTTCTGAAAGAAGTTCTAGAACCCTTAAGCCAAATGGAACCTCATAGTCAAAGCCTAGTCAAATTTTCTCTTCAGTAGGCCCTAGTAGACATCCTACGCGTAGGATGTCTCCTGCTCTACTTTGCCTGGATTTTTGCACTATGGATTCCTCTTTATGTACTGAGTCCACAGTTGTTTTCACTTTTTGATTTGGACACCTATAAGCTCGTCAATGGATCAAAAATCTATTCCGACAGCCTGTTGTTGCTGGTCTTGATCAGTCTAATCAACTCCAATTTGGACCAAAATTGACTAGGAGGCTTTCCTCAGGCTATACAACACCTTGCTATGCCCACAGTCAGTATTTGGCTTCAATTTCTTGCTTTAGACATCCTACACGTAGGATGTATTTTTCATCAGAATGGTTTCAAATTCAAAGCACAGGCTCCCCTTGAGTTACTGATCACTTTGGTATGCTCAAAATTAGGTTTGGAGTGCAAAATCACACAGAAGACCTACTACACGTAGGATGTCTTTTTGGCGTGTTTGACCCCATACTTGACCCACAACTTCCCCTTGATGTCAGCAACCCAGTGGTATGCTTAGATTTTGGTTTGGATTTCAAAAGTCCCCAATTTTAGCTGTTCTTACCTTTTTCAGTCAAAAGTGCTAAAGTCTGCTTTGAACCCAATTTTCTCACCCAAATGAGATGAAACCCCTCTCAGCCAGTCAATATATCATGCAGATCATGCTCATGCAGTCATCCTATGGTTTTGGTCTTAAAATAATTCTTTGGCACAATTTGGGTAGGATGTCTGGAAATTTTAGTCTATCTAGCCCTATCCTATCAAGATATGGTCAAATTTCCACTTTCCAGGTGAAAATAAGATAAACCCCACCTTCTAGACGCACTGGTCAACTCAAAATTCCAAAATTCCCACCAGATTAGCCTGTAGACATCCTACGCGTAGCATGTCTCCTTGCTTAAACTTAATTTTTTTCCTGACAGAAATGCTCCTGATGCTCTACAGCTCTATCAGAAATACTCACAGTAAATTTTGGACTTCACTTCAACTTTGAAACACACTTTTGTGTCTTTTACAACCTTGTGATGAATTTACCAAGCAAGTATACATGCAGGAAGTGCTCTAGATCCTGAATCATGATGTCCTACTTACTCTACTCCTACTCATCATGTGAAATGGTGATAATGGTGTTTTGGTTGCTCTCTGGCCTCTCCGGACTCTCAAGCTCTTCTCTCACCACTTCTACCAGTCCAACTCCTACTCAAGAACTCAACTAATACCTAAAACTATCTTAGTCTACCTAAATCTACCTAAGTCAAAGGATCTAGGCCAGACACATGCTTCCTAGACTCCCTGTAAGAACTAGAGAGTCCTCCACCCTTTGATCCTATCTAAATGTAAAACGAGACTCTTGGCAAGCCAAAGAATCCCTATCCTCAAGGACTAGTCTCGGTCACCTACCTAAGGTTTTCGTCCCCGGCAGCAGCGCCAATGTTGGACAGATACGTCGCGATGCGGATGTCAACACAGCGAGAACTCACCTAACAAGATTTGTCAGCTAAAGATGAATCTAGACCCGTAGGTGCATGGAAGCAAGCATATGGTGTCAACCTACACTCGACCGACTCCTAACTAATTCCTACAGAGGTCTCTACCCAATGTCTAAGTCACAGCCTTCAAGAGTGCATAAGAGGAAACTTCTTACAACGCTTTCTAGAGCCGACACCCATCAAACAATCTCGAAACACCACAAAACTTGAAGGAGACCCTATTAACACCAATAGGTTGCTCTCCCTAAGGTCTATGAACCAAAACCCCAACCCAAAACACCCGGTGCAAAATCACGTAGGATGTTTGGCCGAAATTTGCAGGTCTTCATTTCTGAAATCTAAAGTTCCTAATGTGTATCTCTACTCAATGTGAACGCATGGATATGCTGCAATGCAAAATCGGACAACGTATGCTCACCGAATCACCAGATGAAGTTCGTAGATGGAGCTCGCAAAACCGGACCGTACGCGTGCAATGTAGGTATCGGCGTGTAGCTCTCGTCGGGGGAAACATGCTGCACTTCTCCGCACTCGATTCCGACTATCGGTGCACGCGTAGCATGGAGATGAAGCTCACACACTCTCTTCAAACTTTTTAAAAATGACAAAAGGTTCTTCATTAAGGTCAAAAAGTGGTATAAATACCTTACAATTCTCAAATCCTAAAGTTCCAAATTAACCATCTACTCAATCTAGATGTCAAAACTGGGATACAATCTAGAAACTTCTATAAGCCCCAATATTTACAAGGTGAAATATCGGGTTTTCTCCATAAATGAATAATTACAAAAAATGATAATCTGCCAAGTATTCAGTTTCCGTAGGGTGTGTCCAGCTTCTAACAAATCAATTCCTTGCAAGTGATACAAAGGACAAAGTGCTTATCGAATGGTGCATCTTGAAGCTTCTTTCCTATGAGTCTATTCACAAATATGTAGACAAGTTTTGGGATTTACATCTCAAGGCTACAGTCTTTCAAAAGGTAGACTTCATTGAGCAAAACTAGCAATTTTGTGTGGGATTACCTGAAGAGATGGCCGAATACATCAACTCACAACGGCCTGGTTCTATCATCGAAGTAATCCACCACACCATGGTTGCTTGCGCATCAATTTCCAACAAGAGTCTAGACAGAATGTCAACCCATGGAAAACAAAGACAAAAAGGATGCAAAGAGGAAAATCAAAGCCCAAAATTCTTCCCGAGGAAATTCCAATAACAACAACAATCGATCCAAGGAGAAGAGAGTTTACAAAAGTAAAAAAAAAAACTCTCTCTTGAAGAGCTTGAAGCTTTTCTCAAGGACCATAAATGTTTTAAGTGCGGGGAGCAAGGACATGGTTATCATTATTGCCCCAAGAGAAATGCTCACAATGAGATTCCTAGAGCTTCCATCATCAAAGCTCCAAAAGAGGATGCTCATTGTTGCAAAGGATCATCTCTCTCCTATGATTGGGAAAGGTTAGGGAGCATGATTCCTTCACCTTGTTTGACCCTGGCTCTACTCACAAAACTTCATATCAATGGAGTTGGCCAGCAAGTAGGGCATCCAAGCTTTTGAGATGAAAGATGCTGTAACAGCCAACACTGCTTTCAAGGGACAACAAGCATCCGTTACTCCCTTGATTGGGAAGTTGAGAATTCATGTCCAAAGCTGTATCAACAAATAAGACTTTTCCATCTCTCCTCTCCAACATGAGGATGCTATCCTAGGGGTACCATGGTTCATCCGCATGGCTGCCAACATGAAGTTTCCTAAAAGGAGAATCTTTTTCACCTACAGGGGAAAGAGCATGTATATACATTGTAGTGAGTCTGGTTATACTATAACACTCTTAAATCCACCTGCTTTTGATAAATCAATGAAGAGCTTAGTTTCTGCGTATATGATTTTTGTCAAAGAGTCCCTAAAAGATCCTAATGTTTCATTAGATGTAAATGGTAGGAATCAAGAAGAGCTAGAATTTTCTAATTTTCTGAAAGGATTCCAAGATGTTTTCATCGATGATATCCCTATGGAGTTACCTACAAAACGAGGGGATGATGACCATCGCATTCATCTCCTACCAGGAAGCTCACTGCCTAACAAGCTTCCCTAGCAAGTTTTCCAAACTCAATAAGAGGAGATCATGAAGCAAGTACAAGAATTGGTAGACAAAGGAATGGTAAGGCCTAGCTCCTCCATTTTGTTCTCCAGTCCTTTTAGTGCAAAAAAAGATGGTATATATCGTATGTGTGTTGACTATCGAGCACTAAATCATGTCACTATCAAAAATAGATTTCTTGTGTCTTGGGTAGAAGATCTCTTTGATAAGCTACAAGGATCTCCTTACTTCAGTAGGATTGACCTTAAAAGTGGCTATCATCAAATAAGGATAGTAGATGAAGATATCCTAAAGACTGTGTTTCGTACATTGTTTTGTCTTTACGAATATCTAGTCATGCCTTTTGGCTTGACCAATGCACCAACCATGTCCAATATTCTAATGGAGAAAATCTTTAGACCCTACCACAAATTCACTAGAGTATTCTTTGATGATATTATCATCTACTCTAAGTCCTTGGAAGAATGTAAGCAACATCTTCAAGTGATTTTTCAAGCATTGAGGGAGAACAAGCTTTTTCTCAACCAAAAGAAAAGCAAATTTTTCCTGCAAGAGATTCAATACTTATATCATATTATTTCTTAAGGTGGTACCTGTATGGATCCGTCAAAGTTAAATATAATAAATACATGACCTGATCAAAGGAACCTACATGAGCTAAGAAGATTTATTGGTATGTGTGCATACTATAGACGCTTCGTAGCAAAATTTTCTCAAATAGTAGGACCATTATATGACTTAACAAAGAATAATGTTAAGTATTCATGGACTGCTAAGGAGAAAAATTATTTTGAAAAGCTCAAAAAGAAGCTTACCTCCCAACTAGTCCTCATGCTTACGGATCTCTCTGAGCCACTTGAGGTCCAATGTGATGCTTGTGGTGGTGATTGCGTTGGAGCAGTCTTTCTTCAAGAAGGGCATGCCATAACATATGAGAGCCGAAGGCTAAATATGGATGAACGAATCTTATGAATTTATGAGCAAGAGCTTTTAGCTATTCTACATGCCCTAGACACATGGAATACTATTTATTGGGTACTCCATTTATTTTACAAACAGACCATCAAATTAGTCTCAAGTACTTCATGATGGAATCCAAACCTTTCGACAAACAAATGAGGTGGGAAAATTTCCTTTTGCAATTTAATTTTCATATTGCTCACATGTCCCTTTCTACTTAAGGTACATGGGAAGATCTTCGCTGTCGATGAGTATAGCAGAAACCTACAAGAATATTTCCAAAAGATTAAGTAGGTTTTATTTCTCTCTCACCAAAGGCAAAAATCTGTTGCTAACAAGCACAGATGGTCCTTAACATTCAAAGAAAATGATTGGATCTTACTTAAGTTTCCCATGGCTTGATTGAGGCAAACTACGATAAAAATCCTACGGGCCACCAAAAGTATTATGATAAATTAGAAAAAGATACTATGCTCCTTATCAAATTTTAAAACCAATTAGTGAAATGGCCTATCAACCCAAGTTGCCCAATCATTTGTTCATACACAATGCTTTTCATGTGAGCCTACTTATTCCTTAGAAAGGAGAGCCACCAAGAGAACCAACTATTGATGAAGACCCTCCAAAGATCGAAGATAAAGAAGAGGTGCTACATCCTAAAGCTATCCTTCAACACGAGAACAAGGTACTACGGCATGGTAAGATATTTGATGATATCTTATTAAGTTCAAAAATTATCCTTTTGAATATGATAGATGGATGCAAGGAACACAACCTAAGGATAATATGAATCTTGTCAATGCTTAGAATGCTACACCGGAGTAAGTAAATGTTCTTGCTTTTAAATGAACAATGTTTTTTTCTTATAAGGCTAGTTCTCTTTTTATTGTGCACAAATTCAAGTCGTATGCATTCTTAAAATCATGTTTGTGAGTTTCTATAGACATTGATGCACTTTCACGATGACCAAAAGTTAATGCGGTGTTCATAGCAACTCACAATGATCTATCTTCTATGATAGATGAGTATGCTACTGACCTTGACTTTAGAGACATAATGTCAGTCCTTTATTTGGGGAAGAAAGAGGAACCATTCACCTTGAAGGATGGCTATCTTCTCCATGGCAATAGGCTATGTGTTATGAACTCCCTTTGTAAGAAAGTTATGTATGAATCTCATGCTCCTCCCCATGCGGGGCATAAAGGCATTCAACCTACTCTTCGAGGAGTAGATACAAAATATTCTTCTAAATTATATGCTTCTTTTTACTTATACTATGGTTGAAGATACAAGGAGGTAAAGTCATTAATGGCAAGGACCAAGCAACTACTAGGAAGGTTCCTAAAGAGGAGATGAAGAAGGAGGAGCTACATGATGAATCAAAATAAAACCAAGGAGAGCTCTCGACAATCCATGGGATGAAGCTGGCTCGACTAGTGCATAGAGGCTTAAGAGGTTGTCAATCTCTTGGAAAACAACAAAAAACTCGTATCTAACTCAAGCTACACTCAAGTGACTGAAATCACCAAAAGCCAATCGCTCATCGGCAAACAAATTACATTGGCTACAGCATCAAATGACATCCAAACGTAAAGAAACTTCTAATACATGTTTATAAGACCTAAGCGCACATGCTTATGCTCTCAGATCCCACTTTAGGTCAAGTGCAAAGATTGCAATTATTAACAACAGCGGATTTTTGACCTAGTCGTTTTCGACCCAGAATGCATCTAAATGCTTAGCAATGATTCCCCAATACCCTGCCTATGCTTAATTTTCTATTTTGAAGTGTAGATTCCTACTTATGATGAGATTAGGCCGCGGGTCGGTGATGCCAAAAGCTAGAAAATAACATGAAATGCTTACGGCAATGCGTAGAGCTCTTACCTACAGTTGCCACTAGTAGAGGGTATGCTTGTATGTAAGCTTGAGGTCCAGAATGACTGTTCACAAGCGTGCTCGGTCCAGTTGGTAGCAAGATGGTGGTGTGCCACAGATCTTGTTGAACCATACGATGCATATTTTCTTAGTGAGCATGACATCTCCTTTGCTACTGATGGAAGGAATATATGTATGATGGCTGTTGATTATTTGGATGAGTATAAGGAAGGAATTTATAGTGCTCCCCTTCTCTATGATGTGGAGCATGGATCATAAGGTCAAATGTCATCCTACAAGGGTTGTTCACGCTTTAATGACATGCTTCTATTTTTAGCCCACTTCAAACCTACCTCAACATGTCTAGAAGTGAGAGGGGAAGACAAGGCATGGAAGAGAAGGCAGTAACCTATTGCAGAATGCATGATGGAGCTAATGCAACAAACCTAATTGTTGGTACAGATTTTGTTTTGAACTAGAGCTGCAATGACATTTGATAGGTAGGCAATGTATTGTTGATTATGAATTGTTGTTTTTTGTTTGACTATGAAATGTTCTGTCTACTTGAGTTAGAGAGGAAGCAAAGGCATGGAAGTGAGCACTAGCATATTCCAGAATGCATGGTGGAGCAATAACTTATTGTAGTATGCATGGAAGAGTGCTTGTGTATTTAAATATGGCGCCATGACATGTGCCCCATATAGATTTCTCATTATCTGGCCAGCTTTGTTAGGGGCTTCATCTGGCACACTATTTTTGTTCCTTCTTATCCACCATGATCATCTCGGTAATCGCCTTCACAGACGTGGGTTTGTGGAGTCAAAGTACTTGCATGATTTTGGTACTGTTTATGCCATAAAGTACACGTTTAGATGATAAGTAGTATCCCCTGGACTACATTACTAGCAGCCTATGCCTATGTGGGAATGGGGAACAGTGCTGAGAGAGAGAGAGAGAGAGAGAGAGAGAGAGAGAGAGAGAGAGAGAGAGAGTCAACAAATCTTTCTGTTTAAATTCTTGTCTCTTGGAGTGCATTGATTGCAGGATATGCCCAACAGAAGTAGAGCCAGGAAGCTATGGACTATTTTCTTTTGCAGCAAGGGGAGAGAGAGAGAGAGAGAGAGAGAGAGAGAGAGAGAGAGAGAGAGAGAGAGAGAGAGAGAGAGAATCAACACGGTTGAATCAACACGTTTGAATCAACACGGTTGAATCAACTTCCTGTCCAAACTCTTGTCTCTTGGAGTGCATTGCTTATGGGATATACCCAAGTTGGGCAGGGCCAGGAATCTCTGGACTGTTTTCAACAGATGCGATGAGAGGACCTCAAAGCTCCAGATATAATCAAGTACATGTGCATCTTGAAGGCATCTCGCATCATGCAAGGTGTTGGTATGGGCAAAAGAGGTCATGATGACCTTGTTAGTCAGAGGCTATTGACATAAAACGTCATGGTTGGCACTACCTTGCTTGACATTTATGCTAAATGCGATGCACTGCAGAAATCACAGAAAGTGCTTGAGGAGTTGTGTACTTGTCTAAGCGCAATGAGCAGTCGTGCTTAGCACAAGAGGAGCAAGGCGAGAAAGCTCTAGGTTGTTTTCAGCACATACAAAGTGAGGGCCTCTGTCTAGATGCAATCACCTTTGCATGCATCTTGAAGGCATGTGACTCTACCCAACATGCTGATATGGGTTTCAATATTTGATCTTGTATTGTTAGCCAAGGGCTATTGCAAAAAATGTCATGCTTGGCAATGCGTTGTCGACATGTATGCCAAATATGGTGCACTTCAAAAAGCATAGAAAGTGCTTGAGGAGCTTTGTACTTGTCGGAGCGCAATGAGCTATCGTGCTTGGCACTGCTCGATATGTATGCCAAATGTGGTGCACTTCAGAAGCATCTCGAGGAGCTTACTATTTGAAACAATGTCTCTTGGAATGTATTGATTGCAAGATACCCAAAACAAGAGCAGAGGGAAAAGCTCAAGGCTATTTTTAGTGGATGCAAAGTGATGGCCTTTGTCGAGATGAAATCACCTACGTGTGCATCTTGAAGGCATGCAGAGCCAGGTAGCTCGAGGGTAGCTCTAGGCTTTTTTTAGCAAATGCAAAGAGAGAGCATCTCTCCAAATGCAATCACCTACACATGCACATTGAAGGCATCTGGCATCATGCAAGATGTTCGTATCAGCAAAAGAGTTCAAGATGATATTGTTAACCAGGGGCTGTTGCCAAAAAGTGTCATGCTTGGCACTGCCTTGGTCGACATGTATGCCAGATGTGGTGTACTTCATAAATCACAAAAAGTACTCGCTGTTTGGAATGTATTCTTCTCGAATTCACTGATTGAGGGATATGTCCAATTTGTGTATGTGTGTAAGCTTATAGACGGATAACTCGATAGATTCAACCTACCCTAAGAACACGAACATTAAAAGTAGTGTAGGTAATGGTAGGCATGCTAGAAAAAGTGAATATGACAATCCGCATGTTGGTAGAAATCGCATAAGGGATGATGATGACATAACACATACTAGCTAGAAGGTGATGGAACAACGCAAGGAAGGTCTAGCAGTTGATCCATCCAAGATTGTGTTTCGATGCAGACGATGAGTATCAAAGGTAAACTTGTATTCTGTGTTTTGATTTCCTCTATGTGATCTCAAAAGTTCTTAGATTACATCATGTATATATTAAACCAATGAATTTACACCATTTTTATTGAAAAGATTCTAGATGAAGGTGACAAGGACTTGTTGTCCTCAACAAAGGGACATGTGGACGATACACCACGACATGGCAATGTGAAAAGATACATGTCTTTATAAAGCATCGGTAATGAGTTCTTTCTTTGTACAACTACAATATTTTTACATTAAAAAAGTCCCTCCAATATGAGAGGAGAATCATAAGTCCCCCTTCAACACTGGAGGGGATAAAAGTGGTGGGGGAAGGGCACGTTCCCTACGGTATTATTATAAATGTGGAGAACGGTGCCAACTCCACACCATACATATGTATGGTTTTTCTTTTTCATTTTGGGCACAAGCATCGCAATGCACAAAATGCATCTCTCTCAATCTTTACTTTTATCAAATAAATTTCACCTCCATGCATCTTTTAATGCACAATATTCTTTGTGACGCGAGGTCATAGAGTTTTGGGCGGAATCTTTGAGGAGCCATCACCAAAAGCTACACCTTGCGGTAAAATCCATACTATTATCACTTCTTTACTTCTTTCCATGTACATAGTGAAGCAATCAAGGCATACTAGTTTTCGTTTGAGCCACCATCTTGGGCATGCACCCCACCCACCGCCTCAAGTGTTGCATGTAGACGACGACAGACTCTGTGTGTGGCTAGCGACCACGTTTTCCATGGGGTGAATTATACTATTTTTTTTAAAATGGCGAGTTGGTGGTGCATGCACCTATCGACAAAAAGTAAAATAATATAAAATGTGGGAATATTGGTGTCATAATTCTAGCTAGGAGAACTTTTGTGAACGCCTACTGTCGCTATTCCCAACTACATTGGCCAGAGTTCGAATGGTAGGGGTGTTGCCACTACTCGTGTAGGTGTTGGCTCAATAGATTGGAATGGCTATGATGGAAATTTCAGCCAAGCTATGGTAGCAGTGGTGGTGGGTTAAATTACCATTTAAAACGGCTAATTTTGCAGAATTTGAAGGCTTTTGGGCATGGAATGGGGTTGAGCGCTATTAGAGATGGCGTGCAAGCATCATTGATGGCAGTCAGAGCAAAGGTTGAGTAGGACGATGTTATTGTCTATGCAAGACTATTAGCACTGGTATATGGTATATTGACATTGTTGTTGAGTTCAATAATTTATTGGAAAATTTATATCCTATGTAATCTCTTATGGTTGCATCCCATATCCACTACTCGTTTCTTGATTCTACCTGGTTGAACTCGGTGAGTAAAAAACGTGCATCCTATATGTGGATAATTGGAGTGTTCTTGGCTTGATCTTAAAACATTTTGTTCACTATTTTTCTTTCTATAATTAGTCTAATAGCCCTCTATCATCTATTGACATCCCTAGATCTTGAAAATCATATGCAAACCTATTATGACTCTTAGCTATTTTCTACCATTCAAGCACCTACTAATCCAAAGCATGTGTAAACACTCAAGAAAAAATACATACAAAAGTTATCAATACAACCATGAGGATCCTTGTCATGATCTCCCTTTCTAAAATCCATATCTCACTAGGAGCGATGATCTGTGCTCTGATACCACTGCTACAAACGGGAGCACAGAGAGCCCTAGAAATACTCAAAATAGCATACAACAAGCTATAAACAAACAACTCTACATACATGTTGACTTGTACCAATCCATAATCGAGCTCAACACAAACAGAGAGAGACAAAGAGCAGGAGAGTGCAAAAGAGCACGTGCAGATGCACATCCTAAAGCGGAGTGCTATGCCGGCATGGCGAGAGAGGAGAGAGGAGAGGAGAGAAGAATATAGAAGCACTGGGTGCAATCTCGCCCCGTGCAAGAGTGACCATTTCTCTCTTGCACGTATTTGATTTATAGATTTCTTGAATGGTCAAATTGAGTATAAACTGGCTGGCCGATCATGAATGGACAAAGCTCATAAAAGAGCACTTAAATAATAAACTATATATCCTTTCACATAATCCAATAATTGATGATGCCTTTGCCACCTGTCAGCTGCAATAAATTTCATTTCCATTATAAGAGTAATTAGAGCAGAAAAAGTTTCAGATATTGCGACACAGTTTGCGAGATTTGGACTGACTCTTGAAGATGATGCAGGTATATGGTTCAACTCAGTGGAAAAACGGGGTTTTGAGACTCTAGATAAGCTATTTGAAGAATTCATTGAAGAATTATTGCAGAAACGCATAGCTCACAATACGGTCTCAAAAATTCATAGATTCAAACAAAAATAGGGTGAATAAATACAAAAAGCGGCATTACGGCTCAAGAGATATGTCAGGTTCTGTCCAAGAGCGGAACTTCCTACACAAGCACGGTTAATGTTGATCTTTATACAAGGATTGAAACATGTGGGTCTTCTAAAGGATCTACATAGGACAAGGATCTTGATGCTAAATGAATTGATCAAAGAAGCTCTTTATCTGGTAGATAACTATGAGAAACATAGAGAAAACGATTATAAGAGTAAAGAGGACGACACATTCTCTCAGCACAGTGATTCACAGACAAGTGAGTCCATTGCAAAACCACCGGCACCTATTAATCAAGAAAATTTTATCGAACGAAATAGTCAAGAGGTTAGCTCCGCTTGTAAATTTGGATCCAAGGGATCTTAAGTGGTGCAACATTGAGAGAAAATGGATAAACCATATGAGGGAATAGTGTTACTATAGCATGGAAAATTCTAGGGACAAGTATGTGCAACCTATTCCAGTAGTGCATCTACTCCACCTAGATAGGCTATAGGGAATGCATCGAGACCAGTAGGAGTTGCAAGACTGTAGCTTGTCTCAGGACAACAACCTCTAGTGCCACATGCTAGAATGCCTATAGACATGAGATATACACAGATGATGGAACCATCCAACGAACAAGCACTAGTACCAACTAGAATGTATTACAACAACCAAAGTGGGTACTTTTCTTCGAAAAGACAGAAGATGAGAGAAGCACATGGAATGGTGAGGCTAGTACAACCTCCACCCCTTGCATTTTGACATGAAGAAAGAAGTATGAGGTGGATCAAAGGACATTGCGGTTCATTGTGAATAGAGGTTTAGCTAGGTCAAAGCATGTTTATAGCCAAGAGGAATTGCAAGAAGAATCTCCTCAACCATAGATATATATTCACAAAAGAACACGTTAGAAATATCATAACAAATGTCTCAAGAATTGTTCAACTACCCAGTAGCTCAGAAAATGAAAATGTCGTACTATTTCAAGTAGTTACAAGAGCGCAAGCACAAAAGGAAGCTGATAATTATCAAGAGAGAGAGAGAGAGAGAGAGAGAGAAAATAGAAACTGAAGTGATTCGAGAGATGGGTGAACAAAAGAACGACGCACCTATTCAAAAAAATAAGAGCAAATAAAATAGCTAGAAATCTAGAAAGTCTAGGATGAAAGCACGTAGAGAAGGAGAGCATAAACCCTTGGCTGAGAAGCTTACACAAGCTGAAAAGAAGATAAGAAAACACGAGGAAATGGTTTCACCTTCTCTTACACAGACGACTCACCTCTAAAAGAACCATCAACATATGAGAAACCGAGAAGTGCTAGTTCAGGAGGATCAGTATTAGTCAAAAAGGTTAATGAGCATTTAGATGCCCTCCTAAAAGACTATGAAACACAACTCAAAAAAGCACAAACCCAAGAACATAGGTGGATAACATATCCATATGAGGAACTAGAAAAGGACATGTTTGAAATGTGCAAGAAAATGATTCAAACAGCCCAAGCTTTACTAGAACCACCAGTTGGAATACCTGAGGGTGTGATCTTTGTCCCACCTACACCAATAATCCCACCAAACTAGGAAAGAAAAGAGCTAGATTTCAATCAAGAGCATGGACAAAATCTCAAGAACAGAACATTAGAGCGAGTGTTTCCATCGCAACAATAGAGGTATGAAAAACATGGGAAAGACCAGCAGTGAGGGCTACAAGGATAAAATTGCAGCTTGCATACGGACGCATGGAAAGGCCCATAGGAGTGCTGAAAAAAGTAGTTGTTACTTCTTCTGGCATTGAATATGAGCAAGCCTTTGCTATTGTTGACTTTGGCAAAAAGAACAACTATGGTATCATTCTAGGAAGACCATTCATGCAACAATTGAAAATGGTCCAAGACAGGGGATATGAACATATCTACCTGAGAAATATGGAAACCATGACCAAAATAAATCTAAAGAACCATAGTGATAGAGATTTGATGAGAACACCTATGGAAGAGTTTGATTCCGGTACTGTATCAAGATCAGAACTTCCAGCATGGTTTGGTAACCCTAAAGAGATATGTATGTGCATAGCTTTGCAATGCAAAAGCTTAAAGCCAGACAAAGACATCATAGAAAGGGAAATTGAATATACGGATTACATCCCAGAACCCTTTCTAGAGGAAGATTTAGAGCCACTTGAATGGGAACTCATCTTGGATACTCTCGATGTGTGCACTATTAAAGACAATCCAGCAACAAGATTTTGTGATGAAAATGGCTATGATGTCATTCCTTATAGTGCGGTGAGTGTTCTCCAAGAAAATGAGGACAAACAAGAAGACGAGTTCTACATCTCTGTAGAACACCTGGAGATTCAAGAAGATGCCGACACTGGAAATCTAGACAATCCAAACAAGAACGAAACTTTAAGTAATGCACGGTTTCATGATTCTCTAGATCAAAGCCCAAGAAACAATGTCATCGCTACAAGAATAAAGTACATTAGAAGTGGATTCCAAAATATTCGGTGGAAACGTAACTGCAACAAGCATCCTCATGTGTAGCTCCAATACATAAAGAAAAAACTCAACCAGGAAGAACACAACCATGTCAATGGGCTACCAACACTCTAATCAAGTGGATACCAAAGTCATCCCAGAAACAACAAAAGAGCAAACAGACAGTAGATTTCCATAACAGGTTATACCCTTAAGGAAAAGTGCTAGAATGCAACCTTGTTAAGGATATTAGCGACAGTGATGATTCATACAACATCCTATACCAACAACTCAGATTATCACGATCACTAGCATCTTGTGTCACAACTAAAGAAGGCCAAAACCAAAGAGCAACACTTCAAAACCAAATAGTTTGAGAAATTTTTATAGCAAAGAGCCAAATTGGCCAAAATCAGGTTGATGTATGGTTTTTAGGACCCCTTCTGAAGATGCAATAAAGGCACAGTCAGTTGTTGAGGAAATGAGGATACTCTAGTCCAAGGGATCTCGAAAGAGAAGAAAAATCTACTTCACAAGCACCAAAGAGTAAAAAGTGCCATGGACAAAAGATATGTGGGAACGAGCTCTTATGCATGCCTACAACCTATATCTTATAGAATAGCCCATTCTAGGTGTGAATTTCTAGTGAAATTTACACGAGGATGTTCGTGTGGACTCACAGCACAGCATACTCCGTTTTCACTTTTTTACCTATAGTAAATATTTTTTACCACAGTAAATATTTTTCACCTACATGGTAAATACAAATCACTTTTTACCTACAGTAACTTTTTTTACCCATGGTAAATATTTTTTACTGCACCATAAGTATTTGGTAGGTAACAGTTCACTGTTACTAGAAGCAGTGATTGGGCATCAACAATGCAGTTACAGGAGGAGAAAAGGGGAGAATCTTATGGTAAAGGTGAGTCAACAGGGATAAAGACTTTTGAGTTGAAAAGAGACATGCTGATTTTTTCAAAGAACACATGTCAAAAGAAGCCATGGTTGAGGATTTTTTGAGAATTTGATATTCAGGAGGACCCAGCTGCCACCTCCCCCCCGCAGGTCCCCCCTTGACATGTGCAGAACCTCGAGATTCAACAGCCACCTTACCTGCTCTTAAATGCTGGTCAAGGCCTTATCCCCATGTGTCACAATCAGAAAAATCAGCATTTACCCTCCCCTCTCACATCACTCTAGAGAATATCTTGATGGTGACATATTAGGTGACCTCAATCTGTTGACCACCCTAAGCAAAAAGTAACCCCAATCAGCGGATTTAAGCATGTTTATCCCTAATCCTAAACCCTCTCAGAAACCTATATAAGGAGGCCTTCTCTCACTCAAAACCAACACTTCACCCACTTCACCAAGCAACGAAGCTATGACAACATTGCTCACAACGAGGAGCTATGGATGGAGCTTTACTCTCTCTCCCTCTCTCTCTCTCCCTCTAGTATGCTACATTACTAGCCCTAAAACCTAAATAAGGAGTCTTCTCTCATGCTCCATGGCCACCATCCTCGCCATCATTCTCTAAGGTATTGATGTGTTGCTAGTAGGATCATACCTACTTGCTGGGTTGATTGTTTTTTACAAGGGATTATGCCATCCTTGGCTTGCTTCTCTATATCCTTGTTATGTATGATCATATGCCGTTGTATTGTTAAGCTGATGTCTTGTGTATATATATGCTACATAAGGTCCCTAAGCTTCCTTTCTATGTGTTTTGCCATATGTTTTGATGCCATCATAATGCCAGAAGTCTCACTTGCCTATGTGCACTATGTGTGAGGTCCCTAAACCTCTTAATTTAGGGTGGTGCCCCCTTTGTTTTGTTCTTTGCTTGTTTTCATGAGGCGTGGTTTGTGGAGTGTTCACGAGTACAGAGGCCACCCGATTGCACTGCTCTTTTTCCCGCTATCATTTTGGTGCCCCCACTGAGGAGGGCTACACAGACCTTCAAGCCACAAGCAATGAAGATGTGCAATCTACAACATGGACGAATGGCGCGAGGAGTTTGCAAATTGGAGAACAGAAGAGGAGGAGGCTTTAGAAGCCTTAAAAGCTTTCATCGAGGTCTTGTTACCATGTTGCAGTGTCATTGAAATTCAAGAAGTAAGTTCTTCTACATGCCTTGTTCGTGATCGTCGCCAACGAAGGAGAGTGAGAAGAAGAGCTTGATATACCTCTCCTCTCAACCTATGAGTGCTTCAGAAACCTCCAACGCACACGAGCTTGAAATATTCTACATCAACATACACGAAGGTACTGTGACACACATTAAGGGAAGAGAAAGCATCACCAGACCTCTCTTTCCTGAGGAGCCGACTAAGAGGAGGAAGATCACCTCTACACCTAAGTGGCCCAAGGCCGCAGCGCGTGCTCAAGCGTAAGGTAACATTTGGCTTAATCTCATTAATAAGGGATTACATGACCACTACAGGCAAGAAAAAGGCTAGTGAGCAAGGGACCCCTAAATCCTCCTGAAGCAAAGAGGCGAAGGCTTGCCTACAAGATTGCCGCCCGTCTACGAGTGCTCCCATTGAACATTTTGTAATCCAGACACCACCAATCCCAAACCAACCTCCTGTCCGCGTGAAGATCACTTTGGATATTGTCCAAAGTGCTTTGGAGACCGGGTGAAAAGCCTCCCTGCCCTACCTTTGCTGCTAATTTTCAAGAGGTTATCTCAATCTAAGGAAACTATCTTAGTTCATGATGTGCTGCACATTAATGGTGTCACTTTCATTCGTCATGCTGATTATGGTAATAGCATCCAATTGTTGCTTGCTAAAAGGCTTAGCATTGTACAAAGTGTTTCCATCACGCCTTACGTCTTCACAGATGCATCAGGAAGAGTCGAAGTGATCCGAGGTGCTGAACTTCTGTGGCTGATCAGGCTCATTGGTCCCAAGGTGGTGCAACTAAGCTAGGCTCTTGTGTGTAAGTATGGATGCCAATAATGGGAATGATGATCCCCGCATGTTTCCTTTCCATTTTGTGCGTCATATCTGTGTGAATATTTGTATTGATAGAAAAATCTTTTATCAGCAAAGAATAGCCCTGTTGTTTGGAGCCGAGAGACTTGAGGAAATCTTGCGCTCTCCTCATCCTGTCATTCTACCCTTACTAGACTATTACCATTCCTTTGATGTGTTGATCTTCATCCTATTTTGAGCTAAGTTGTGCTAAAGCTCCAAATTGTAATTACCATACTCTATTTTAAAATAAATTGGAGCTGTTTGTGTAATTGTTTACTCTCTCACTTATGGCCTTCCCTAATTTTTATGGTAAGCCTGGGGAGGTTGCTCCACACTTTTTGGATAATTTGAAAATGGCCTTTCTGGTATCGGGAAGGGATGACGAAGCTACTAAGTTAAGAGCCTTTCATTTGGTCTTGAGGGAAGGTGCAAAATTATGGTATCAAACTTTGGCACATGAAGAAAGAAGAGACTGGGAGTCCTTAAAGATGGCCTTCATCGAAGAATTTTGCCGCCATGAGCCTCCAGAGGAGATATGGAGACAGCTCTTAGAGCTACGCCAAACATCACCCAATGACTATAGAAGCTATGAAGGAAAGTTTTCCAACCTGTGGGAGAAATGGTGTGCATCACTAGGTGAAGGAGAAAGGGCGCCAGAATGCCTAAAGAAGGACTGTTTCCTGGAAGGGATTTACCCCATCCTTCGAGAAAAGGTAAAAGGTAAATTCCCAGATACCTTTGATAAAGCTATGACTTATGCAAGGGAGAAGGATAGGAAGTTAAAATTCCAAGCTCAACTACAAGGGGGAATGGAGCCTCCACCGCTAGCTCAACCTACGGCAAGGGTTGTAGCAGGGACAAGAGCAACAGACCAAGAGTCCTCTCAACAAGAATTACTTCAACAAATCACCAATCAACTAGAGAGCATGTCCATTAATCTGGTTCAAGGTGTAAGGGCTCCCCAGCCAGGAAATGAACGAAATAGACAAGAAGGACAAAGGCAAGCACGTGAGTACATTTGCTACAACTGTGGAGAGGTAGGTCACGGCATGTATTATCGCCCCCATCCACGACGCTATCAAGGAAATGGTAATCAAAGATGGCCTCCTCGCCAGCAAGTCACTCCTCCTCGAGCTAGGCCACTAAATGGACAAAATGCACACGTGGCTCCACCAATCCAAATATTGAGACCCCCTCCTCCACCACTACAAGCACCAGCAGAGATCCCTCCACTACCATCGGGAGGGGAGGACAGGGCTGTGTCTGTCATAAGTCTTGAAAATGGTAAGGATAGAGGGAAAGAAAAAATAGAGGAAGCTGTTGCCATGCCAATAAAGAGAGTTAGGAGACAAAGAACTGATGAAATGGAAGCTTCAGAGCCGGATAAAGGGAATGAGGGTTCCTCCCAAGTGATAGGAGACAAGAAAAGGAAGAGTAGGTCAAGGAGGCACATAGGAGTAGAAGACTTTCCACTTGGGGTAGGATCCATACCTTACAACCTGGTAGCAGATGTGAGTAATCAAGGACCAAAGATTTCATGGCAGCAACTCCTCCACCTTTCCCCAAAGATGCGTAGAACCTGGTCTAAGATGGTCAGCACCAGGAGGGCTAAGGCAAAGTCAGTTGGGTCTATTAGTGCAAGAGGCATGAAGGATATCGTGCCAGTCATTGATGCAGAGATTAAGAGTCAGCGAGTCTCCAATGTGTACGTAGATGGTGGAGCCGAGATTTCTGTTATGATAGAGAAATTAATGCACAGGTTGGGTTTGGAAGTAAACGAGCAAACTTACTTACAAGATAAGATGGCAAATAATGTAAGGGTGGCTTGTGTGGGAAAGGTTGATGGAGTGAAGGTTTCAGATTTTGGTGTTGCAATCTCAATTGATGCTTATGTGATCCCAACTAAGGGGGAGGGCTATCCGCTAATCCTTGGAAGACCTTGGCTTCTGGCTATGAAAGCTAGGCAAGATTGGGAGACAGGTTCCCTTGAGTTGCGACCAAATCATAGGGTAGGTGGCAAGCAACAAAAAATTGTGTATGACATGAAGCAGGGTAGACAACAAGACCTAGAGATGGAGACTTCTATGGATGAATGGAGCACAAGCAGCTGCCGTTCATCTGAAGATGATTCATCTGAGGAGGATGCTAGCTCTTTGGAAGTCATGGGTATAATACTGCGAAACCCAGAAGGAGAAGGTGGTCAAGACTCTCTAAACAAGGAAGAAGCCACAGGCTTAGAGGAGATGCTAGCTAAGGACCTACTAGAAGAAGAGAGAGAACCCTATTTGCACGTACTAAGGAAGCATGTTGGCCTCTTTATAACTGATTACGAGCACATTAAAGGAGTGACGGTAACCCAACACCATATCCAATTAAAGGAAGGTGCCAAACCAGTGGTGCAAAGGCTAAGGAGATTAGGGCTAGTGCAACAAGATGCACTCCTAAAAGAAGTAAAAAGACTACTCAAGGCAGGATTTATCTACCCAGTGGAAGATTCTGAGTGGGTGTCTCCAGTTGTGGTAGCACCAAAGAAAAATGGGAAGTGGAGGGTATGTGTGGATTACAAGCCTCTAAACGCAGCCACAAAAAGGGACCATTTTCCTTTGCCTTTTCAAGATGAAATACTAAATGAAGTGGCTGGTCATAAAAGGTACACAGTGTGTGATGGGTACTCAGGCTACTTCCAAATCAGAATTGCAGATGAAGACCAAAGAAAGACTACCTTCATAACACCTTGGGGGTGTTTTGCTTATAGAGTTATGCCTTTTGGTTTAACTAATGCCCCAGCTACTTTCCAGAGGTTTATGAACTTGGTGTTTCAACCTTACTTTGGTAAGTCCATACGAATCTTCATTGATGATTTTTGCATTTACAGCTCTAGGGAAGTACATCTGTCCAAGGTTGATGAAGGTTTCACCCGTCTGGCCCAATTGGGTGGGAAATTGAATAAAGACAAGTGCCACATAGGTGAGAGCAAGGTCACTCTACTAGGCCATGTTGTGTCTCAAGATGGTATTGAGGCTGACCCTGAAAAGGTAAAGACATTGTTATCTTTACCTACTCCTTCAAACGTGAAGCAACTAGTCTCCTTCATTCAAAAGTTTCGCTACATGGGACGATTCATACATCTCCTTTCTCAGGCAATCTATCCTTTGCAGCAGCTCACTAAACACACTACATTGACATGGAGTGAGGAGGGTGAAAGGTGCTTTCAAGAAGTTAAAACCATTTTGAGCTCATTGCCTGTCGTCCTACAACCCACATGGGGTGAATTATTCTATGTAGATCCTAGTGTAGGTCCAGAAGCTCTAGGAGCTGTCTTGATGCAAAAAGACCCAAAGACATCTCTCATGAGACCAGTCTACTTCTCTAGTAGAGTGATGACAGCTGCTGAAAAGGGTTTTAGCGCAACTGAGCAATTGGTGTTAGCTCTTAAGTTTGCAGTGGAGAAGTTTCGGGCTTACTTACTTCCGAGACAATTTGTGGTCATCACAACTGAGGAGGTTTTTCCATATGCCCTACAACACATGGAATTGTCTCAAAGAATAGCAAAGTGGGTGGTGCAGCTTCAAGAGTTTGACTACACACTACAAGTAGAGGATTCCACCCGTGCTTGTTTGGCAGATGTCCTCACACAAAGGTGTTATGAGAAGGCCAAGAAAGAGGCACCTAGTAAGGTACCGCCTATCCCGGAGCCTGAAGTTCTACTGGGAGCACACAGTCTGTATTTTGATGGGGCTTACAAGAGGACCAAAGACAAGGCATCAGCAGGCATAGTAATATTAGGTCCAGAGAAGGAGAAGATCTTTGCAAAAGGGTTTCATCTAAAAGAGGTTCATTCTAACAATGAGGCAGAGTACCATGCCCTTGTTTTAGGGTTGCAATGTTGTCTTTCTCAGGGCATCACAAAGCTAAATGTTTTTGGTGACTCCATGTTGATTGTTAAGAAAATGGTTGGTGTATGGGCCTGTAAAAATGACAAATTGTCTGTTAAGATGAGGGAAGCAAAGGCCTTGTTGAAGGGTTTTAAAGAAGTTCGAGTGCACTTTGTACCTAGAGATCAAAATCGATAAGCAGATGCCTTAGTAGGTGAAGAACTACAAACTCTCATAGTAGGTGCTATCCTTGTGAAAAGTCCTTTATACCAGGGAAAGGAGGAGTTGCATGATTTACTTTACTTTCTTGAGCATTGTGAAGCACCCTCTGGTATGAGTAAAAGTGAACTTAGGTGGTTGGCAAAAAAGGCTACCAGCTATAGCTTAGTGAATGAGGACTTGTATTGTAGAGGGAAAGATGTTGTCTTAAGGAGAGTTCCTGCATCTCAAGAGATAAAGGATATTTTGTTTAGTTGTCATGAAGGTGTGTGTGGTGGCCACTTTGCACAAGAGATTACTAGCAGAAAGATTTTACAAGCAGGGTTCACGTGGCCAAGCCTCCATCGAGATGTACAACATTGGTGCCGCACATGTGAGGTTTTCCAAAAAGCTGGACCAAGGCGTCTTACCCATGAAAATCAGCATCCAATCAAAACCTATGGGCCAATTGAAAAATGGGCGATAGATGCAATAGGGCCACTACCTTGCACTCAATCAAGGAAGGAATACATCATTATGGGGGTGGAGTACATGACCAGATTGGCAGAAGCTCGTCCCACAAAGCGCATCACAGCCAAGGACGTGAGTGATTTCATTTTTGAATGCCTTTTTTGCCGTTTTGGCACACCTTTGGAGATTCTCTCGGATAGGGGACCGGGATTTCGAGTTGATTTAGTCGGGCAATTGATGAGCAAGTTAAAAATCAAGCGCAGGCACTCTACACCATACTACCCTCAGTGCAATGGTCTTGTGGAAAAGGTAAATGGTCTTATATATAAAATCATCACTAAGCAAGTGCATTTACATCCTAAGGCATGGGACAAACACCTAGATGCAGCACTTTGGGCCTACAGAACATCCTTTAAAACATCCTTGGGGTATACACCTTTTCACTTGGTTTACGGGCAAGAGGCACTATTGCCTATAGAAGTGGAGCTAGCGAGCCTCCGAGTTCTAAAATCACATCAAGAGGATAGTCAAGAGAATCAGGTGGAAGGAAGAATCATCGATTTGGAGAGGTTAGGGCTAGATCGAGAGTCAGCAGTAAAGTACTGTGCAGCCCAGGCAGAGAAGAAACGAAAGAAGTTCAATCGCAACCTTGTCAAGAAAGGTATCAAGGAAGGTTCTTTAGTGCTCAGATACGACAATCGCTTTGATCGCAGGAAGGATGGTAAGTTTGCTTAAGTGGGAAGGCCCTTTTGTAGTGATACAGAGGCTCTCAAATGGTAGTTACCAACTAGGTGACCTAGATGGTAAGGTACATCAGACCCCGGTAAATGGTTGGCGATTGAAGGCCTACCAATGTCATCTTTCACAGCCATATGCTGGTGAAATCAATGCTAAGGACGGTTCAGAGGAGAGCTCATCATATTCGAGCTCCAACTAAGGTAACAATCATGTACATAGTCGTTTAAAAAAGAAAAAAAGAAAAAAAGAGAAGAAAAAAAGAAAAAAAGAGAATGCTACCAGTGAAAGCGGATATTGACAATGGATGGGGTATGGATTTCAAGGGTCTAGGAGACCAGTTGTTAGTCATGGATGGATACAATTATTCATCAGAAAGGACTAAACAGGGTGCATCAGCCAAGAAAGCAGTAACATGGCAAATTCAATTGGTACCATGTGGGTAAGTATTCAAGAGAACCCTATTGTAGCACAACCTACAGCTAGAGGCATCAAATACCTCTAGCTTAAGGGGGAGGGCTATATGATGCATGGTTTTTAGGACCCCTTCTAAAGATGCAATAAAGGCACAGTCAGTTGTTGGGGAGATGAGGATACTCTAGTCCAAGGGATCTCGAAAGAGAAGAAAAATCTACTTCACAAGCACCAAAGAGTAAAAAGTGCCATGGACAGAAGATACATGGGAACGAGCTCTTATGCATGCCTACAACCTATATCTTACAGAATAGCCCATTCTAGGTGTGAATTTCTCGTGAAATTTACACGAGGATGTTCGTGTGGACTCACAGCACAGCATACTCCGTTTTCACTTTTTTACCTATTGTAAATATTTTTTACCACAGTAAATATTTTTCACCTACATGGTAAATACAAATCACTTTTTACCTACAGTAACTTTTTTTACCCATGGTAAATATTTTTTACTGCACCATAAGTATTTGGTAGGTAGCAGTTCACTGTTACTAGAAGCAGTGATTGGGCATCAACAATGCAGTTACAGGAGGAGAAAAGGGGAGAATCTTATGGTAAAGGTGAGTCAACAGGGATAAAGACTTTTGAGTTGAAAAGAGACATGCTGATTTTTTCAAAGAACACATGTCAAAAGAAGCCATGGTTGAGGATTTTTTGAGAATTTGATATTCAGGAGGACCCAGCTGCCACCTCCCCCCCGCAGGTCCCCCCCTGACATGTGCAGAACCTCCAGTTTCAACAGCCACCTTACCTGCTCTTAAATGCTGGTCAAGGCCTTATCCCCATGTGTCACAATCAGAAAAATCAGCATTTACCCTCCCCTCTCACATCACTCTAGAGAATATCTTGATGGTGACATATCAGGTGACCTCAATCTGTTGACCACCCTAAGCAAAAAGTAACCCCAATCAGCGGATTTAAGCATGTTTATCCCTAATCCTAAACCCTCTCAGAAACCTATATAAGGAGGCCTTCTCTCACTCAAAACCAACACTTCACCCACTTCACCAAGCAACGAAGCTATGACAACATTGCTCACAACGAGGAGCTATGGATGGAGCTTTACTCTCTCTCCCTCTCTCTCTCTCCCTCTAGTATGCTACATTACTAGCCCTAAAACCTAAATAAGGAGTCTTCTCTCATGCTCCATGGCCACCATCCTCGCCATCATTCTCTAAGGTATTGATGTGTTGCTAGTAGGATCATACCTACTTGCTGGGTTGATTGTTTTTGACAAGGGATTATGCCATCCTTGGCTTGCTTCTCTATATCCTTGTTATGTATGATCAGATGCCGTTGTATTGTTAAGCTGATGTCTTGTGTATATATATGCTACATAAGGTCCCTAAGCTTCCTTTCTATGTGTTTTGCCATATGTTTTGATGCCATCATAATGCCAGAAGTCTCACTTTCCTATGTGCACTATGTGTGAGGTCCCTAAACCTTTTAATTTAGGGTGGTGCCCCCTTTGTTTTGTTCTTTGCTTGTTTTCATGAGGCGTGGTTTGTGGAGTGTGCACGAGTACAGAGGCCACCCGATTGCACTGCTCTTTTTCCCGCTATCACTGGTGTGGATCAAGAAGGAAAAGATCCCTTATGGAAAATCACGAGATCCAACACCAAAAGAAAAAAAGTCAAAGTCTGCAAGTACGGCTAAGCAAATCCCAAAGTTGCAAGTTTCCACAACGCAGATCTTGGTTCCAAAGAACTTGACTCAAGTACAATGAGGTTAGGAGTTCATTTGGTTTCCAAAACGGTTCAATTATCCACTCCCAAAGTATCAACTCCCAAGGTCTGAATCTTGTCATCAACCAAGAGTACAAGAGCTGAAGCAAAGACCACTAAAGACTCACACAAAGATAATGTGGATCCCAAAGAAGTGTCTCCAAACACAAAGCAGGGACAAGTATGGGTTCCCAAGTGAGCAGCTTCAACAATGCAGCCAGTAATCAGAAAGAAGTGGGTCCCAAAGAAAACCCATAAAACTACTGTTACCGCACCGTCGCTTAAGTTCTTTCAATTCCTCCTACGGTCATAGTAC
Source organism: Adiantum capillus-veneris (assembly GCF_014529385.1). NCBI lineage: Eukaryota > Viridiplantae > Streptophyta > Polypodiopsida > Polypodiales > Pteridaceae > Adiantum > Adiantum capillus-veneris. The sequence continues at coordinate 55,339,351 of NC_140950.1, forward strand.
AATTAGAAGAAAACCAACTCTAAGAAACAATGTCAAATACATAAACCAACCACAAGGCTAAAATGGAGCTCTCCAACCTTCAATCAAGCAAACAACACAAGAGCTTCAAAGACCGTCACATTGTTTAAAATAGGAAGCCTTGCTAGCAAATGCCAATAAGCAAATTGCTTATACCCACATCTTGTACAACATGAATTTTTCCATGCATTCACTGTGTATGCATAATAGGGCTACATTACAAGGCCTTCATAGGCACAATTTCTAATTTCCCAAGCACAACACATACCCTTGGCGACCTGTCATCCAAGAGGACTTCAAATGGGAGGGGGGGAGGCATTCTAAATGTAGATCTAATATTCTAAATATTAGAGGGCAATGTTTTGTGAGTTATATTGAATGCTTTTGATTGTGATTATTTTTTGACAAAATTCACAGTATATGCCCTCATAATAGAATTATAGGAGAAGTATGGGGACAAAAGCCATATATGAGCGCCTAGGGACATCTCTATAGTATACATAGAATTTAGAATTCTATTAATTTGAATTTTTTTATTTATTGAGCTAAGTTTTGGTTTTATTTAGTCTTTTTTTGAGATTTTCTTGAGAAAAACAAAAAAAAATCCATAATCAAGACAAAGAAAAGACTGAAGAGATGTCGAGCAGTACAAAGAGAAGAAGGTCCAAGAAAATGATGACACTTCATGAAGTATGCCTCAAAAGCCATACACACAATGGGTAATGTCAGAGGTAAGAAAGAATGTTGATCAGCCTTTGACAACAATATGAGGCCAAAAACTATTGTGAATGCTCATACAAAATCCGGGATAGACTACAAGGACAAAGAAAGTTGGTGATCGACTAAACAAAAGAAACCATCAAGTGCAAAGTTGCCTATCAGACACTTCATGCGACTATAAGGCCCTATACATGAAGTAGACCTTTATATTGTAATCTTCTATCTTGTATGTGACTTAATGAAGCATCACAAAAAAAAGGACTAACAGTACTGACAAAAGAAATAAGTGCGGCAAAAATGACAATTCAATCATCTTTTGTGATAGATGGCTATAGGAGAAACAAGAGATCAAGCCCACTTTTGATCATCATCATTGGTTCTACATGTGTTTGGTAGCTTGAAAATGAAAGAGATGCCTATCAATCATTCTCGAGAGTGAAGTCCAAAAAGTTATCTTGTATGCCAAATACAAGCCCAAATCAAGCCCAAATTTTTCAGAAGGCTATGCATAGAGAGTACAAGCTAAGGGTTTCCCAAAAAAACCAAACAAACAAACAAACAACCTTGCTAGCCACATATGCAATTTTTTCAAATCTAAAGCCATGATAGCCATCTCCATACCCTGTACATCATGGATATGAATTTTAGGCACAAATGGACCATGATATCTCCTAGGTGGTCATATATCACGAATGATGTCTGACAAGGCCCTTTTGATGCAAGTTACTAACTTGCGCAATTAACTGGGGTTTGGCAGGATTTAATTAAGTCGTGTACATGTAGAAGCAGTATAATGATTTACACAGCACACAAAAGCTAACAGTGGAAAATGCAACTTTGATCACCTTGACTCGCAGGAACAAGGGAGTCACGAGAAAGAAACGAAGCCACCAACAAACCAACCTTCTCGGGGCTACATATCTTGTCCTTGATGAGGTGGATCAAATGCTAGACATGGGTTTTGAACCTTAAGTCAAAAAAGATTATCTCCTAGATTCGGTCTGACAGACAGGATTTGCATTGGAGTGCAACATGGCCTAAAGAAGTTGAAGGTTTAGCCAGACAATTTCTATAGAATCCTTACAAAGCTGTCATTGGCTCACAAGGGGTCAAAGCATGGTTTGGGGGTACAAAAAGTAGTGTCCTTGACACAACATATGCTTGGTGATTCTTGTGTGTAAAAACCATGGGCATTTTTTTGGAATTGGGGAGGGCAAATAAACTTCTTTTTTAAGTGGACGTTATTTTAACTTTAGAAGCATGCAATCCTGAGAGGAGGTGGGGGGTGACAGCGGGGCCGGGGGGTGGGGTTATGGTTGGGAGCTTTCACTCTAGCACCTCTCTCTCTCTCTCCCTTCCTCCCTCACACGTCCCTCTCCCTGTGTGTCTCTCTTAGTTTTGAACCTTCTCGCCTTCCTTGCCGCCTCCATAGCCACCGAGCTGCTGTGTTCGAGATCTCTCTCTCTCTCTCTCTCTCTCTATCTCTCTCTCTCTCTCTCTCTCTCTCTCTCTCTCTCTCTCTCTCTCTCTCTCTCTCTCTATTTGCAAATGGATAGTAGCATAAGAGATTACTCGCCGCTTGGTGATGCTCAGGACCTTTCTTTCGATGAGGTAGAAGGTGATGCTCAGGACCTCTCTTTCAACGAGGTAGAAGGTGATGCACAGCTCCTCTCTATCGACGAGATGGAAGGTGACGCACAGTTCCTCTCTTTTGACAAGGTACAAGGTGGCCCAAGCAATGTTTAGCAGATGCACATCAATTCCATTAGCACTAGTATTCCAGCTCGTGATTATTGGGCTACAAAGAAACATGCACAAAGAAGCAAGGAAAGACATCCTACATCTGCTCTTGGATTACGGGAAGCTAGGTCAAGAAAGAACATTTGTGCAGTGGTGGCTCGATGTTGGCGCAAGCAAACAGTAGGGATTGCAAAGAATGAGCAGAAGAAGGAAATATTCCGGCAACTCCTGGACCACCAAACATTTTCCTTGCTTCAACCATCAAATTTGAGTAAAGTCGAAGACACTGTTGTATCGGGTGTGCGCAATACTTTGACTCAAATCAAGGTCCCTCATTCAGCAAGTGAACTTTTTGTAAAGAGAAGCTCTTTGTCCATGATTCTGAACAATAGTACAAACTCACAATCAATAAACCAATCCAGAATGTCTAGTATCCTAGGGATCCATCGAAGGAATATAGCTGCAGCAAGCTCACGGCTAGAGAATAAAGATGAAGATGAAGTGTTGCCATTGAGTGCTTGTGAGAGACAATTGCCACGAGGAACCGTTATTACCAATGAAACAAGAGATTTGGTATATGCCTTTTGGACATCAGAGAGCAGAGTTTCACCCAACAAGAAAGACATATGCAAGATGAGAATTGGAAGGAAAAGTGTCGTCAAACATCCTATACATCTACTCGATGAATCTCAGGTACCAACAACTTCTAGTAATTGTACATCTTGTTTGGTGCTACTTAAGGCTTATTTGGTCCAGACAGTACCAAATTTGGTAGTCTTTCTGTACGGCAGAGGGTGTTTATAGTACCAAAGAATATCTATAAAGTACCAAATCCTAGCTATCGAGTGCCAAAGCCTATCCATAGAGTTTAAAACCCTCTCTATAGAGTACCAAAACCTAATTATCCAGTACCAATGCCTATGTATAGAGAACCAAAACTCTATTTACAAAGTACCAAACTCAATGGATCATACCACCAAAGCCTCTCTATAGAGTACCAAATCCTATCACTATAGGACCAGGATCTATTTACAGGGTACCCCACACTTTTGATAGTACGAAAGCCTATATGTAGAGCACCAAATCCTATCTATCAAGTACCAAAGCCTATCTATGGAGTACCAAAGCACATCTGTAGAGTACCAAATCCGGTGTATCAAGTACCAAAGCCTATGTATGGAGTACCAAAGCAGATCTGTAGAGTACCAAATCCGGTATATCGAGTACAAAATCCTAGCTATTGAGTGTCAAATCCTATCCATAGAGTTTCGAACCCTCTTGATAGAGTACCAATACCTATTTATCCAGTACCAATGCCTATGTATAGAGAACCAAAAACTATTTACAGAGTACCAAACTCATCGGATACCACCAAAGACTATCTATAGAGTACCAAATATGCTCTGTAGAGTACCAAATCCTATCTGTAGAGTACCAAATCCTATCACTATAGGACCAAAGTCTATTTACAGGGTACTCCACACTTTTGATAGTACCAAAGCCTATATGTAGAGTACCAAATACTGTCTATCGAGTACCAAAGGCTATCTATTAAGTACCAAAGCACATATGTAGAGTACCAAATCCGGTATATCGAGTACCAAAGCCTATCTATGGAGAGTACCAATGCCTATGTATAGAGAACCAAAGTCTATTTACAGAGTACCAAACTCATCGGATACTACCAAAGACTATCTGTAGAGTACCAAATCCTGTCTGAAGAGTACCAAATCCTATCTGTAGAGTACCAAAGACTACCACTATAGGATCAAAGTCTATTTACAGGGTACCCCACACTTCTGATAGTACCAAAGCCTATATGTGAGTACCAAACTCATCGGATACCACCAAAGACTATCTGTAGAGTACCAAATCCTCTCTGAAGAGTACCAGATCCTATCTATAGAGTACCAAAGCCTACCATTATAGGACCAAAGTCTATTTACAAGGTACCCCACACTTCTGATAGTACCAAAGCCTATATGTAGAGTACCAAATAATATCTATAGAGTACCAAAGCCTACCGACAGTACAAAATCTATGGTACCATATTTGGAACTGTTGAACTTGGGTGCACATATGTCCACTATTACAGTACCAAATTTGGTACTTTTTGGTACTGTTGAACTTGGGTGCACGTCTATCCACTATTACTGTCATAATAATCAATATCTAATTCTCCTAAATGATTTTATCATATTAAACTGATCATTTAATGTGGGGAAGTGCTAGGGGAGAAAAAGCTAGAATATTGGTTAAGCTAGCAGACCGGCCACAGTAGGGATCCAAAGGAGGGAAAATAGGGATCCAAAGGGGGGGCCATCTGCAAAAGATCCATGTGCAACAATGGGCTAAAAAGACCCTAAGGTTCAGCCCATTAAGACTTCCAAAATGCTAAGGTTCCAAAATTCAAAGGTTGTGTCCAAAGGTCAACCCTAGGGGAAATTGGATGCTTTGTGTGTAACTAAAAAGTATTTGCATATCCCTACATGGGAGGGGGCGAGCCCTTCTTCTAGGGGATGAGAGAGAAAGTCACACACACACATACAGGTTCCCTTTACACAAAGGGAATTAGGGACACATGTCAGCTCCCTAGCCCAGATGCCCACAAGGTGTGCCAAATTCCTATTGGATGGCCTTGGAGGTGGACCAATGAGAATTAGGCTAAAGTAAATCTAGTTTAATTAATTTTAAAACACTTAATAAAAGAAACAATGAGAATTAAGTGTCCTAGAAGACTATTGGACAGTCTCCCAAGGGGTCCAATGAGCATTCAGGAGCCCAATGGCATGCCTGATTCCTATTGGCTAGGAGGCAAAGGGGTCCAATGAGAGTTTAGTTTAATTATTAAATTACCTAAAGCTCTCACAAAAGGGGAAAGGGGGACACATGTTATAAGGCTATCACTTATGCTGCTTAATAGCCATTGGCTTGACTTGGGGAGGTCCAATTGAGAGCCTGCAAGAGCAATTAGCAAGAGGGCTCGCCCAAGAGAGAGAGAGGGGGCTGATTTTTGCAAGGCATGATCACACACACACTCACACACAGTCTATGTGTGAAGCAAAGAAGCCTATCTCTTCCCAAGATTTAATAGAGAGCTCATCACCTACTCCAAGCTTGTGAGATAGAAGCCTACATCAACACACTCTTGGCATGTGGATGCAAATCCAACCAAGAGCCAAGCTTCAATGCATGCTCATATCCTCTACCATGCTAATTACTAAGCTAAGTTATGCTAATATGAGTGATTATGTGAGGAGATGTACATCTTTCTCGTAAGATACTCCTTCTTCCTCTCAATCTACTCTCATACCTTGCTAGCTCTCACCATCTTCGAAGGTGTGTGAGGTCTTGGGTCTGAGAACGGGGATAATTAAAGTTGTGTTTGCTAAGTGTTTTTCTTAGTGCATGAAGCTTTCATCTTCATTGCACTAGCTAGTCTTGAAGGAACACAAGGAATTGTATTGTACAATGTCTCTCTTGATGGGAGAAACCATAATAAAAAGACTTTTGGAGGGGGGACCGGCTCCATGCAAATCCGGTCCTCAACTGTTGTCAATAGATTAATTTCTCTCTCTTTTGAAAGTATTGTTGATGCTATCTAACTAGGTGTTATGATTTTTTGTTGCTCTCTCCACCCAAGCACTCTTGTAATTCTCATTAGGAATCTATTCTAATTAAATGCCCACTATGTTCATGCTAATTTCCGCTACACATAAGTTTTTAGACCATTAAATGCTACAATTACAATACCAAATTTGGTACTTTTTGGTACTTTTGAACTTGGGTGCACGTCTGTCCACTATTACAGTACCATATTTGGAACTGCCTAAAGCTAGTTTTGGCACTAATGCAGTAGTGGAATTTTACCAGTACCATGAAGTCGGTTTCTTTCTGAATTGTTTTGTTTTTGTGCCATAGGTTGAGCTGTACCAAATATTCAAGAAGGCTCACCCAACAGTGGTAGTGTCTCTTAGATTCTTCGAGGAATTGAAGCCATACTTTGTACGGAAGTTGAAGGACAGAAATACTTGCTGCTGTGTGGTTCATGTGCAGATGCTCTATTTCAAAGAGGCCCTTAATCATATGCAATAGAACAAGTTTGGGCACCAGGGGAAAGGTCACCTTTGTACTTTCTCCATTTGTTGCAGAGCTGACGAGAGAGGAATGTGTTTTGCAAACCAAGCCGTGTGTCAGCACATCACCGTTATGTGGGAATCCATCATATGCCCAAAGCCTCCAAATTGTGAATACCATGCAAAGAAATGCTTGATGGGGGACTCCTCGCAATGTGGAGTACGGAGGTTGACATTTTGTCCCGATGAGATAGCAGAGGATAGCAAGGAGGTGTCTGTGAAGGTTTTCATGGAGGTTGGAACAGGGCAGGTTCATGAAGGTGGGAGTGAGAAGAAGATAAAGGACCTGATTGTGCAATGAATGAAAAGTGGGACTTTTCTTAGCCTATTTTTAGCCCATCTGACAGGCTTCAGCAGGCACAACTTTTTCTTCAGCTCGCAAGCCCAACAATTCAAGGACTGTTTGCAGAATTTTCCTAGCAACGTTGTAGTATCTGTTATTGACTTTGCGGAGAATTATTCCTTTAAAGTTCAGAATGAACTTCAGTCAATTCATTGGTGGTCTACCCAAGTCACAATACTTGTGCACATCACTTATTTAAGAAATGCAGCAGGTGGTACACAGAAGACGCTACACTTCTACATATCGGATGACAAGCAACATGACACATTGTTTGTACAACATTGTTTCTCGTTGCATGACAAGTGGCTGAAAGAACGAGGACATTCTCTGCAACAACATTGGGTTTGGTCAGATGGTGCTGCTTCACAATTCAAGGCCCGTAGATCTTACTATTTTGACTATCAAATGACAGGCTTGCACATGATGCATAACTTCTCTGCATCCGGCCATGGAAAAGGTGAGCATGATGGGGCAGGGGCAGTCATCAAGAGAACTTTGACGCGTGAGGAATTGAAACCTGATGGCTGGCGTATGAAGTGTGCAGCCGATGTTGTCAACTTTTTGAAAGAAACTTTTGAGCCAAGAGAACAGTCTTAGAGGTGTAATACGCAAAGAGTCTTTTCACTTATTGGTGCGGATGAAGTCCAACGCAATCTGCAATGGGACTTTGAGCACATCGTTGGCTCTCACTCATTTCATTGTGCTGATGGCTATTCACAGGACAACCACACCGCCATACGCTTTCGATCACTTTCATGCTTTTGTGATCCGTGTATGTGTGGGTTGTGGAGAAGATGCAGGAACATAATGCACATTGAATAATGGAAATATGTTTGCATCAAACCATTTCCAAAGTCCGGGGATACGAATAGGGATGACGAATCAGATGACGAGGAGGGTGGAGATTCAACATCGATTCCTATGAGCCAAGTGTCCAACCTGCCACTATATGAAGGATTCCCTAAAATGTTAAGTGGCATGCTGTCCATAGGGGATAATTTTACAGTGAAAGAAGCTGAGGCAAATGAAGACTTCTACATTATCAAATGCACATAAGTGTTGTACCAAACGGTGAAAGCACAAAAGAATAAGTGGCATAACAAAATTGTTAGAGGAGGGAAGGTTGTTGAAGGCTCTTTTTATGGACAAGTTGAAGGAAAAGCTGATACATACCGGCTATTGGATCACACATCTCCGGTAATGATCTAATCACATCTTGTTAGGGCCATGCATTTCCCGATGGAGGCTATTGCAGGATCCCTAGGTCAAATTTTACAATACACGTTGTCTACTGAAGTATATGAGAGATATACAATAGCATGCCATATCATGACGATGAGAGCAAAGAAGGTGCATCCATGTTACTTGAGGGCAATGAGAAGCCCTGATTGAACAACTAAATCAGGTAGTCAATAGTACCAAATCCGGTAGTCAATAGTACCAAATCTGGTAGTCAACAGTACCAAGTGTATTTCGCACTATGTGCTTTTTAGTGACTGAGTCAACTTGATTTTTTGGCCCTAAGATTTATCTGTTCTCTCTATCTAGTTCTGTGTTGGTATGTTACCTTTCATTACATTACTATTTCAGTTGTCCTCACTATATGTGCATTAAAGTACCAAATTTGGTACTTTTTGGTACTATTGAACTTGGGTGCTTCTCTGTCCACTATTACAGTACCAAATTTGGTACTTTTTGGTACTATTGAACTTGAGTGCACATCTATCCACTATTATAGTACCAAATTTGGTACTTTTTGGTACTGTTGAACTTGGGTGCACGTCTGTCCACTATTACAGTACCAATTTGGAACTGCTTGAACTTGCTGTATCACTTATGGTTTACTTTATTGCTCTACCTGGTTCTGTGTTGGTATGTTACCTTTCATTACATTACTGTTTCAGTTTTCCTCACTATATCTCTACTTTTTGGTACTATTGAACTTGGGTGCTTCTCTGTCCACTATTACAGTACCAAATTTGTTACTTTTTGGTATTGTGTTGACCTTGGGTGCACAACTGTCCACTATTACATTACCAAATTTGGTACATTCTGGTATTGTTGAACTTGGGTGCACGTCTGTCCACTATTACAGAACCAATTTGGTACTTCTTGAACTTGCTATATCACTTATGTTTTACTTTATTTCTTGGTATTTTTTAGTTTGTCTATTCGTATTTGATACGATCACTTTGAGCAATGTCTGGAACTATGTTGATAACATGAAAGGTATGCCAAACATAGATGCTATCTGCCTTAGAAATTACAATGTTGGGCAATTTGGTTAGCTCCAAGAGGTTTCAAGAGAATTAGTTAGAGGTTTCAACAGTAGAGATCAAGATACCAAGACAGTCTGAACAAGAAAAGTGGTTTTCCATTATGTATAGTATCGGGTTACAAAATTCCACTATTTACATGATTATGGAAATCTCGTACCTTGGGGGATCAAATTTATAGGAGTACCCCTCCATCTGTATGAAGTAATCAGTAATGTACCTAGAAATATCGTCTTCAGTGTCAAAGACTAGGTTTTTGGGAGTGTACGTTGTTGGGTACCGATGCCTTATCCACCCGAGCAACTAAGGCAAAACAAAATCCAGCAAGTAAAACGGGTAATCGGTTCCTAGTACCATGGGATCGTATGATCGAATTGCCATAAAGTTTTCATAGTAATTTTTAAGAGACTTGTATCTACAATCATCTACAAGAATAGTGTTGATGGCATCGTACTTCGGGTGCCTTGCCCACAGCGTCCGTAGCTTCTTCAGGAAAACGGGCTTATCGCCCATGTGTTTGGGCACAACCGGCACCTCCCACATACGGGGCCGCCATATTTCACAGTCCTCTTGTGAGAGAATATCTGCTAATGCCAAAAAATGAGGTTAGAGGTATGCCTAACTTATGTCCTGCAACATTCAAAGCAGGCATGCTCTACCTGCAAAATATTTTTTCCTTCCATGGTTGGGGAAGCACGCGTTCACCATGTGTAACAGTTTTTCCCTTCTACAGCAGGACCACAACACTAGGTTGGCTTTCTGTTTAAGCCGTAGGATGAATAGCTCCGCATCCAGCCTTACAAGACAAATGACATCCTTTTGGAGATAGACCACCCATGGTGTGTGCTCCTTTGGCAGGCACTCAAGTTCCTCAGGGATTTTGCTGCAGCTGGTTAGTAGCACGCCAGTAAGATCAAGCACAATCATCCGCCCGCATCTAGCAGCCACATCAGGCTGCAGCAATGTGCTTGCCGGTGTCTCGTCTAACCACCAACTTACTACAGCACCAACAGACATAATGAGTGGGGACAAATACACAGTGCAAACATCATATCTAAAATAGAAAACTGGTCCAAAAACTACTAAATTTGGTATTGTATTGCACAAGTGATAAGGACTATCCAAAACAGCAAGTTCAAGAAGTACCAAATTGGTACTGTAATAGTGGACAGATGTGCACCCAAGCTCAACAGTACCAAAAAGTACCAAATTTGGTATTGTAATGCACATATAGTGAGGACAACTGAAACAGTAATGTAACGAAAGGTAACATACCAACACAAAACCAGATAGAGAGAACAGATAAAGCTCAGGGCCAAAAAATCAAGTTGACTCAGTCACTAAAAAGCACATAGTGCGGAATACAACAGATTCTCACTGGCTACAGTTTGCATGCACGGGATAATTGATAACGGGTGCGATTGCGCTTCTTTCTCTGCAAACAAAAAAGCTCCTGCAGGGTCACGAAATCAGGGGAATCACCTCTCCGCTTCAAAACAGCATCGGCAGTAGTAGAGTCAACGCCCCCATCGGTGTTGTCCACAACAGTATTGTTTGCAAGTACTTCTTCCTGCTCATCCTCGGCCTCCCTCCAATCTTTGTTGCCTTCCGACCCCTCTTTGGCCTCCCCTTCACTCCCCTTTGTGGTTTCCACCCCCTCCCCAACACCCCCCTTCATGGCTTCTTCCTCCATCCCTTTGGGTTCTTCCTCTTCCTTCTTGGCCGTTGCATCATGGAGCTTTGTGTTGGCAGCATCCTCGCTTTCCTCCGCATCCAGCTCCACAACAACAGGGACTTTACCTTCCTCCTTGTCCTTAGTCTTTTTACCATCTCTGGCCTCCTCCTCACTTTTACTTTCACTGTCACCTATCTTTTTATCATCTCTGGCCTCCTCCTCACTTTTACTTTCGTTGTCACCTGTTGCCTCACATCTTTGCCACGTCACATTGTCTTTCCCTACAGAATTACCTTGCTTCAGATCATGGAGAACATCTGATATCTCCCTTGTCACATCATCCACGTCCCATATTTGACTTGCAGCCGACTTTGTGGCGTGCTGGTCAGCAACTGTAGCATCCTACTCCTCTGCAAACACAAAGAAAGACAGCACATACTAATTTGTATGAAAACCTGCGCATATGTATTCAAAAATGCACACATACTTACTCTTGACAACTTGAAGCCCACTGGCCCAGGACTTTGCCAAATCAGAGATTACCATATTACAACCCGGCTTGACACACTGATCTCTGCTTTGTAACAGAGCACTGAAGCACAAGGGATGATACTGGTGTCGGCACTCTAGCATGAAGGTTCCGACTACATGTGCGCACTCCAAGGGCTCACCGCATGCAACACACATACCAAACACCGGGATCACATTTACCGAATCATTAACCTAGGGCCTAGGATATAGCAGGAACCTCTTCCCAAGCCTGATATCAGACAACATCTCCTTCACAAATAGAATATGCTCTTGACCTTCCTTCCATTTTTTCTCCAGAGTGTCATACTCAGCCTGTTGAAAACCATCGGTCCCAATTAGTTTCAAAAACTACCAAGAAGTCATACCGAGATTGGTACTTCTAAGTACTGTACTACCAAACAGAACCCAAACTACCAAAACCACCAAAACTACCAAAAACTACCAAACTCGAAAATCATATAGTATCAAAAACATATAAATACCCTCAATGCAGAATTAAACTACCCAAACCTTATCAAAACTACCAAAAGCCACTTTTTGTAGCACTTTCAAAAGGTACCTAAAAGTACCAAACTACCAAAACTACCAAAAGCCACTTTTGCAGCACTTTCAAATAGTACCTAAAAGTACCAAAATCAAACTACCAAACAAGCTTTTTGTAGCACTTTCAAATAGTACCTAAAAGTACCAAAACCACCAAAATCAAACTACCAAACAAGCTTTTTGCAGCACTTTCAAATAGTACCTAAAAGTACCAAAACTACCAAATCAAACTACAGAAGCCACTTTTGCCAGCACTTTCAAATAGTACCTAAAAGTACCAAAAGTACCAAAACTCCCAAAACGACCAAAATCAAACTTTCAAATAGTACCAAAACAACCAAAACTACCAAGACTACCAAAGAAACACTTTTTCAGCACTTTCAAAAACTACCTTCAAGTACCAAAACTACCAAAATTACCAAAATCAAACTACCAATTACACTTTTGCAGCACTTTCAAATAGTACCTAAAAGTACCAAAGCTATCAGAATAAAACTACCATAACACCTTTTGCAGCACTTTCAAAAAGTACCTTAAAGTACCAAAACTTCTTCATACTACCAAAAATACCAAACCATAAGACAGAAGGAAAATATAAACTACCTAGAATAAAAACAGTTCTACCATAAGTACCTAACACTACCAATCCCACCAAACCAAGCATAAACATTTCTATCAAAGGTACCTAACACTACCAATCCCACCAAACCAAGCATAAACAGTTCTACCAAAGCTACCTATCACTACCAATCCCACCAAACCAAGAATAAACAGTTCTACCAAAAACTCCCAAAAATACCAGCACCTATTTCTCTAGAATCTCCTTGTCGAGCAATGACATATCTTCACTAATTTTGTATCAGCGTAGCATCCTTTGACTGGCAGCTAAATCAACTTCTATCACATTGATTTCTGCATCATCACTAGTGTTGGCCTCTCTCAGTGTTTCCAGCTGGGTCTCATATTCCTTGATGTCATCCATAATCTGCTTGACAAGTTTATTGGAACCCTCTGGCCTAAAGAGTGTTTCCTTCTTCTGCTTCAGCGACATTGTCATCTCTTTCAGCCTATCGGCTACCCCCACACATGTCCGAGGGACTCTCCCAACCATAGCTTCAAGGTCCGCAATATAATCAGGTGTCTTCTTCTCTTAACGTTGTGGGGGGGCTTTCTGTGTAGGGGGCATACTACCGACTGGCGTAAGGCGGGGCTTCTTGGTATTTGACGGGTGGCCTCCTTGGGACGCACCTTTTGCCTTCCGCCAATTCTCAACCTTCTTTTCAAAGCCTCTTGGTCGGGAGGAACACAGGTTGAGTACACTCTCACCAAACCTGGCCCATGTAACCCTGTGGCCCGTAGGGTCCTTTGTGGTTGCATGACACTTCTCATCTGCAAAACAACGGGCAAATTTTGTAGTGATCTCTCCACATGATGGTGGGGCTTGGTACACCTTATGGAACAGGAACCTGCATTCATCCTGAAGTCATGGTTGCAGGTGATTTAAGTAAATCTTTGTCTTCTTCTGGCTGGAATGCCTGAATACACTGAGCCACTGGTCATCGGGTAAAATCCTTTGGCAGCACCCCATCCATGCTCAATCCATACTCATCATGAAGCTCTTGTGCTATATAGCAGAACTTTGTCAAAATAGGGTACTCCTCCATCTTGTTTTTTCCTGCGATGTGGAAACAACATGCAAGTAAAGACATGCCCTCATTCCAGCAGTCCAAATACCTGATTACTCACCCTATATGCCTCATTTCAGTTGTGCAAAACAAAACACATGGAATGAAATGAATGTATCTCATTTGAGTGACAATTGCAAAATTCAGTTGCGTACAGAGCCAAATTTGGTACTGATTAGTACCAAATTTGGTACTAACCAAATTTGGTTATGCTGACAACCCTACTCAGCTTCAACTTTGTGCTATGCTCATGCACAACATATACTGATTTTTTCACTTGCATGCATGCAAGTTAGCAATCTAAAGAGCAGCTTATCCATGTAACTTTGTAACTTTCCTAAACCCTAAATTCCTAAGAAAATCCCAAACATGCACATGTACTTGCTGCATGCAAAAAAAGCAAATGCAGACCTCATCAGATAAAAGACATGCATAAGCTTGCATGCATGGAAAAGAAAATGGTAAATCACCAAAAAACGCAGAGCTCTCATAGCACCTACCTTTAGATGTTGTAGATGACCGTGGAGTCTCATCATCCGTAAAAAGAGGCCCAGGCTTAAATGAAGTCTCCACAGACACAGCAGGTTTCTCCCTCTCCGCAAAGGAGACCCCCTTGCTAGCCCTCGTATTTGGGGTGTCGATGTTCCGAGGGGATTTTGCATCCATTGTCCTCTTCTTCTTCTTCCCATTGTCTTGACGCTTTGGCTGCTGATTTCCTCGCTGGCGTCCTCATCTTCCTGATTGTGAGTAGCCGGGGAGCTTGTTACGTGCAACTGTAGTGGTTTGCAAAAGGTGTTGTAGTAAGAGAGCAAGGCGGAAGCTGGAAAATGTGTTGAGCAACTGTGCCACTCACAAACGCAATCAGTGATGGGACTTTTGGCATGGTTTCAAAACACCACTCGCATTACTTATTGCCCCACCCACGTTTTCATGTACGGAAAGTGTAAATCATACAAATTTCCCTCCTACCATTCTTTAACATAGATGAAAAAAAAGGTTCCCTCCAAAGTGTGGACATATGTAGAAGTACCAACCAGGTAGAAGCAAAATAGTTCCTTCTTTTGTACCACCAAACCATGCTTTCACCCCAAGACCTGAAAGCCAATCACTCAATTATACAGGTTGTAGAAGTTGAAAATGAGAGACACAAAATTGGTAAATATTCTTCATCAATTATGATTATCCTGAATCATGTGAAGAATATGTGCATCGGATTTGACAAACAGGACGAGCTCCTGCAAAGGCTACAACGTATATTTTCTTCACAACAGTAAAACACCAACAAATACCGCACCAACATCGATAGCCAGGTCATGTCAGCGAATGACATGAACATGGAGGGGGAGAATGTTGACCGGTGGGTCAACAGCACGACATAACTCAATTTCCATACCAAAGCCTTATTCTCTGAGAGTTATGAAATGCTCCGGATTATGGTTAGAAACGTCAAATGTAATAAGTACGTAGTTTAATTGCAAAAGCTGGGGTGCAATGGCACTTCTAGATTGTACATACAAATCCATTTGACCCCTCAAACTCTATTTTTGGTTAACCTAAGGTAGCCTTAGTATATAAGGTACCTCGGTCCCTTTTGTAAGAACACTCAATCATAATCATAGGTTTTAGTGTTGCCGTCTACTGTCTGCGAGAGAGGAAGAGAGAGAGAGTGTGAGCTTCGTCCTAGCACTACTCCCTGCTTGCTCATCACCTTGTAGATCCAAGTGCACCATTGTACTAGCCTCAGCAAGAGCTACACGACAACACCAAGCCTTCTTCGTAGAATGAAGCAAACATGCTCATGCATCTACAAGCTATTCTGGGATGTAAGTATATCAAACGATGTCTGTTTTTCGTGTGCAAGTAGTCATTAGAATTGTGGCAACATAAGCTGCACATAGGTACTCATGGACTTTAGTTTTAGACACTTTTGAAATCCGGCTTTGTCTTTATACACATTTTTCATAGATAGGTTTAGAGCTAGGGTTTTGGGTGTAGGGCTTTGGGAAAGTTGTATCCTAGTGAGGGGATGGTGTTCCTTAAGTTTCATATAATTCTGACATGATTTGGTGAGTTTTCTTCCATTGTGTGCATGTGGGAGGTGGTGTAGTTGAGAGCAGTGAGATTCTAGGTTGTGGTTTAGTTGGCCTTCCAGAGTGTTGTATGTGTAGTATGGTCTCATCCTGACAAGCTAACAAGATTTCCTCTCTGTGCCTCTCGTGTTGTATGTGTCCTCGATTGACATTATATTGATCTAGGTTGTGTTTCATGCACTTTATGGGTGGTGTGATTTTCTCCCACAACATTGTGGAAGCCCCCTTGATTCCTTTTATTTTCAATCCAAGCTTCTTGAAGCTAGGTGTAAACTCAAGCTACAAAAGCCACTTATTGAAATCCACACAAAAAACAATGTTGAAATCCTAATGCTAGGGTCTCAAATACTCAAATATGCCAAAGGCAAAAAACCCTAGGGGAAAAAAATGCCTTTGGCTATGCACATGATGCTCTTTAGTAGCAAGTCTATGCATACACAACAAAAATGAGAGAGAAAATGCTTCTACATAAGCACATTTTGCAATTTTTACAATCTCTCATGCATGATGAAAGTTGATTAATTGCTATCTCAAATGAAATTTGCAATTTTGTAGATCAAGCTATGAGCTAAAAATAATGCAATTTTAAGAAAAATGAAGTGAAGTGGCTCTTGATAGCCAATTTATACAATTGAAAATCTCTCAAAAGCTGGCTAACACAACCAGCTCAAATGAAATTTTATAATTTAAGAGCAAGCTATGAGCTAGAGATTACAACTTTTGATGGAATGAAAGGGAATGGCTCTAAATAACCAAATTTCGCAATATCTTGCAAGGCCAACTTGTGTCATGGATCAATGAAAGCTATATCTTCCCACAACCCTTCAAGAAGAACTCAAGGATTAGTACTTTTAGGCATATCATCATTCAACACAAGCACAAATGATCAACCATAACCCCAAAAAGTTTAATGATCTCTTTGGCCATCAAACAAGCTCAATTTTAATGCTTTGCAATTATTTTTGCATACATATCAGGCACTAAAATTCATAATTAAAACCAATCCCCAATTGCAATGCAACTCTTGACCAAGCATGAAAACATCATCAATGAATGAGCCTCATATGCATGCCAAGAAGAAATTTTCATATAGTGCTAAGAAAACTTTAAATGAGACAAGCACTAAAAATTCATGCTCAATCAAACTTTCAACCTTTTTAATGGACTCCATGTAAAATTTTCAATCACGCAATGGATGTTAAGTATGGAGCCTGATTTACTCCTTGTAATTTTTTGTGGTAATAACGCATTATTGTAAGGCCCCCATTATGAGGAGATGCCATCGTGCGTGAAGGAAAATCACTCGTCGGAAATCAAAATTTTCACGGCCAAAATTCAAGGGCAACTTTAGGGGTATTCCTTTTTGCCGGAATATTATGGCCGGACGGTGACCGGAAAGTGGTTGGAAAACGACCGGTTGGTTGGCCGGGGGCCGGTCGTCAATGGCCAGTGGCCGATGGTCAGAAGTCAATAGCGGGTGGCTGGTGGCCGAATTCAAAAGTGGACTTGTCTTCTCAAGGGCGGCCACACATGGGCGGATTGGAGGGTCCAATTTGGACTTATCTACACAAGGGCAGCTACACATGGCTGGCTCTCATGAGAGAGGGCAACCCTTTTGGTCTATAAAAGGAGGCCATTTCTACACACATTATATAGTGTGAAGTTGATGCAACAAGGTGAGAGTGAAGCAAGGTGGGTGCTCTACTGAGGGTATAATCCCTTTGTAAACTACTTCTTCTTTTGAAGTACTAAAGCCATTGAGTGGCTACTTTCTCATGGACGTATCCCACATTGGGTGAACCACGTATATCATGTGTACTCTCTCTCTCTTCTACTCTATAATCTTGTGTGTGTGAAATCTATCTCTCTCCATTAAGTAATTTACTCAAATATCTATTTAGCTACGTCATATTTCCTAAAGACTGGTATCAGAGCAAGGTTTGCTCGTAGCTAAGTTATCTCAAGGAAAGGATTCCTTGAATTGAGTGGGAGTTATGGCGGAGTAAGGGAAGCTCAAGATTGAGAAGTTCAATGGAAAAAACTACAAACATTGGAAGATGCAAATTGAAGACTATCTCTACCAAAAGGACCTCTCTTTGCCACTAGGCGGTCTTGCAAAGAAACCCGCAACAATGGCAGATGAAGCATGGATTGTCCTTGATCGAAAGGCACTGGGAACAATCCGGTTAAGCTTGGCATCAACAGTGGCCTTCAATGTTTTGGAGATGAAGACCACCGAGGACTTGATGAAGTCACATGACGACCTCTACGAGAAACCATCAGCATCCAATAAGGTATTTCTTATGAAGCACTTGTTCAATCTAAAGATGACAGAGAATGGTTTAGTTTCAGAACACCTAAATGACTTTAACGAAAACATAAGTCAACTTCAATCTGTGAAAATAAATTTCGATGATGAAGTGCGAGCTCTCTTTATACTATCATCTCTACCGGATAGTTGGGACAGTCTTGTGATGGCTGTAGGTAATTCTCTCTCTGGCACAAATACTCTTAAGTTTGATGATGTTGTGGATGTTCTCCTAAGTGAGGAAATGCAAAGGAGAAGCACATGAGAATCATCAAGTGTTGCATTATCAATGGAAACAAGAGGAAGGCCTAAGGAGAGGTTTAAAAACCAAAAGAGACGTGATCGCTCAAGACGGAGCAAGTCACGCACAAAGTCAGTTCTTGAATGTTGGAACTGCGACAAGAAGGGCCACGTCAAGAAGGATTGTTGGTCCAAGTAGAAGAAGGAGACTGAGTCTCAAGACAACAAGACAACATTAGAGGCCAATGTGGTAGGTAAGGTAGATCAAGATGCTCTAATTCTCTCACTAGACAATGTGTCTAATTCCTAGATAGTAGATTCCGGGGATTCATTCCATGCGACACCACACAAGCAACATTTCCAAGATTACACCAAAGATAATTTTGGGTATGTATACTTGGCAGATGATGAAGCTTATGAGATTGTTGGCAAAGGTACAGTTTTTGTGAAAACTGCTAACGGAAATGAATGGAAGCTTAAAGATGTTAGGCATGTTCCTTCTCTTCGGAAAAACTTGATCTCTACAAGACAATTGAACGATGAAGGCCACAACATTGCATTTGGAAACAAACAGTGGAAGATATCAAAGGGATCTTTGGTGGTTGTCAAGGGAGAAAGGTCGGTACACTTTACTTGTGTACTATCAACATGCAACCTTCAGCTTGTGCAGCAACTACAGAAGTTGACAGTGCGATGTGGCACTACCGGCTTGGGCATATGAGTGTCAAAGAAATGAAAATCCTTCAAACAAAGAAGCTTCTGCCAAGTCTGAAAGAAGTCTACTTAGAGTTCTATGAAGATTGTGTTTATGGTAAACAAAAGAGGGAAAATTTTCAAAAATCAAGAAATGAAAGAAAAAATAAAAAACTTGAGTTGGTTCATTCTAATGTTTGGGGTCCTGCAAGTACACCATCACTTGGTGGCTCATTGTACTATGTAACATTCATAGACGATGCGACTAGAAAAACATGGTTTTATGCCATGAAGAATAAATCCGATGTATTTTCCATATTTCAAAGGAGGAAAGCCTTTGTGGAGAATGAAATAGGTACCAAGGTTAAATGCCTCAGATTCGACAATGGAGGCGAATATTGCAGCCAAGCTTTTGAAAGCTTTTGTGCTAGCAATGGCATTTGGAGACAAAGGACAACCCCAAGGACACCTCAACAAAATGGGATTTTGGAAAGGATGAACAAGACAATCATGGAGAGAGCACAAAGCATGCGGCTACATGCAGGCCTATCGCTTGAGCTTTGGGTGGAAGCTGTAAGTACGTATGTGTACTTAATCCACCGGTCACCCTCAACGGCATTGGATGGCGGAGTTCCAGAAGAGGCATGGATAGGTAAATCAATGAATTATGCATTTCTCAAAGTGTTTGGGTGTGAGGCTTTTATGCACATAGATATAAGCCTAATATCAAAGCTAGATGCAAAGTCCAAAAAGTGTTTCTTCATTATCTATGGAGAAGGTGACTTTGGGTATCGCCTATGGAATCTTGAAGATGGTAAAATCTTAAGGAGTGGGTATGTAATTTTAAATGAACAAAATATGTACAAAGAAAACTTGGAAAGAAAACAAACAAAAGAAACAAGTGATGAGTACATGGAGCTTGAGGGGAATCCAAAGAAGAATGGATGAAAATCATGCAAGTGGAGATGGACTCACTACATCACAACCAAACATGGGAGGTTGTTGAGTTGCCTAAAGGTAAGCGGGCACTTCAAAACAAATGGGTGTACAAGTTGAAGGAAGAAGATGGTGGGAAGAAAAGGTACAAGTTTAGGCTTGTATAAAAGGGTTTTCTCAAAAGAAAGGTATTGACTTCAATGAAATAATTTCTCATGTTGTAAAAATGAACTCAATTAGGCTTGTCTTAAGCCTTCTGGCTGTTCATGAGTTAAATCTTGAGCAAATGGATGTAAATACGGAATTCCCTCACGGTGACTTAGAGGAGGAAATCTACATGCTTCAACCAAAGGGGTATGAAGTAAAAGGTAAGGTGAAAATGGTTTGCAGATTAAAGAAAAGCTTGTATGTATTAAAGCAAGCATCAAGACAATGGTACTTGAAGTTCGATCGATGGATGTTTGATCATGGATTCAGAAGATGCAACTCGGATCATTGCATCTACACGAAGAATTTGGGAGGTGGGAAGTTCATCATCGTAATTTTGTATGTTGATGACATGCTGATTGCAAGTGCTAACATGCAGGACATCAAAGACCTAAAAGAGGAGCTATCTAAATCTTTTTCAATGAGAGATAGCCTTTGAAAGCACAGCTTCAGCTTGGACAAGTGTTGCACCCTGGAACTATAACAGCCAATATCATCCATAAAAACTCTAATGAACTTACCCTAGTATGGCCAGAATACTTTGTTCATCCAGTCTTGAAATGTAGCACGCGCATTCACCAGTCCAAAAGGCATCCTACGGTAGGCAAAGCACCCCCATGGAGAGATGAAGGTAGTCTTTAGCTGATCCTCCAAAGCGATACCAATCTGAAAATACCATGAAAAAATATCCATGATAGAATAGCACTCGTGTTCGGTAACCTGGTTTAGAATCTCGTCGTGAAATGGAAAGGGGTAGTGATTCTGCTTGCCTACAGCATTCAAGGGCTTATAGTCTACACATACCCGCCACTTCCCATTCTTCTTTAGAGTAATGACAACAGGAGAAACCCACTCAAACTCTTTCACTAGATAGATAATACCTGCCTCGAGCAATTTGTTGATCTCTTTCCATAGAGCCTCCTTTTGAATATCCCCCAACCTCCTTAGCTTCTGTGCTTTTGGCCTACATCCCTCTTTAAGTAGGATATGATGCTCCACTCATTTAGCTTCTCTCAAATCTTTATACTCCGTTGAAAATAAGTCGAGATAGGATGCACATAGGTCCATATATCCTTCCTTATCCTATTTGGTTAAATTTGTACCTTGCATATCTTCCACCTCTTTAACCTTTAGACTATAGATGGGAGCTTGCATACCTTTACTTGCACTGGTAGAATCTATGGTGACCCCGAAAAAATCTGTATCCAGCTTCAATAAGTCTTCATCACTCTCTTCCTCTTCAACACTGGTGGAATCTTCATCATAAGTCGACTCGGTTTCATACTTGTAACTGGTGCTAGAATCCCTATTATCACCCTCGGCTGCTGAAAGAGGATCTCCCTGGTCTTCAGATCAAGCACAATCTACCCTCCATTCTCTCGATCCGATAGGGTAAATACCCCCTTCTCCCAATCTTGGTTGGCCCCAATTGCCAACAACCATGGCCTCCCCAATATAATTGGGTAAATACCCCCGTCTCCCAATCTTGGTTGGCCCCAATTGCCAACAACCATGGCCTCCCCAATATAATTGGATAAGCATTTTCACCTGCTTTCATGACAAAAAAATCAATTAAGCATTCAATTCCCATGACCTTTACCTTCACATCCTATGCCACTCCCAAACATTCTCATTCACACATTGGATCTGACGACAACTTTGATACCAATATCCCTCATAGCACACTCTGTGATCACACAGACTTGGGAACCACCATCAATATAGTCTTGCACATGCTTCTTCTTTTCAAGCAAAACTTCCACCATTGGAAGCACATTGATCGGACTCCCCACACTCAAGGCTAGATTCTATACCACATGCATATCTCCTCCTACTCGGGGAAGCCTCGTATTGACACTAATTGACCACTACCTCCTTAATTTAGGGTTTAATGCAAGTAGATACCCAAAAGTGATGTTAGCTTTCTGATTTTAAACATCTCTTACCAGATCATATTCAGGATTACTGCACCCAAACTAAAAATCCTTCTGTGTATTTCTCCGTCTTCGTCTTCTCTTGCCAGGCTCTGGCTGCTCTTGACCTTCGTTCACCTTCTCTTTACCCTTCCTTGCTTTAGTTTCACGTTCCGTCTCGGTCTCTCTTTTGCCACTTGCTCTTTTGGTAGCCATAAAATCAACCTCTTGTCTGTCAACACCGATAATATTAACCCTTTGCAGTTCATCATTACCTAACGGAGCTCATGTACTTCGTTTTTGACTACTTGTTGCTCCCTTTGACCATTTCTCTATACCCTTCCTTGCTTTAGTTTCACGTTCCGTCTCGGTCTCTCTTTTGCCTCTTGCTCTTTTGGTAGCCATAAAATCAACCTCTTGTCTATCAACACCGATAATATTAACCCTTTGCACTTCATCATTACCTGACGGAGCTCATGTACTTGGTTTTTGACTACTTGTTGCTCCCTTTGACCATTAAACTGCGCCTAACCCCTGCTTTGACCAAATAGAGGATACATACCACCTCTTTCCCTCGGTGGATGAGGGCAATCTAGAGCACAGTGGCCCTCCTCTCCGAAATTATAACATCTGCAAGGCAATTGTCGAGCTCTACCTCTTCCTGTCCTTGCATGGCCTTTGTCCATAACACTCAAACGCAACTCTTGCATTTGCTCAGATAAATCTTGAACTCTACGTACCCATTGTTAAGGAACGGTTGCTACCCCTCGATTAAGCCGATTCTCCACTTGAGCTTCTTCCCTCCAACTTGAGGTAGGATTGGGAACCATCACTTTGTATCCCAATGCACCTTGTTCAATCTTATTTTTAATTTTGCGGCTTTTTGCTCGTGCAATAGTGACCACTCCATTGTAATTCTCCGAGATCTCGAAATCCACCTTTTCACAAGATTTTGGATGCAAACAATCCAAAAGAAATTTCAATTTAAACTACTCACCACCATTAGCCAATCGCATGGCAACTGCAAAGTCCCTTCAGCATCCTCCAAAATGGCTGAGGAAAACACCGAACTCTTTGTTCACATCTTGCTTCAAATTCTTCAATTTTGTGTCCACATCAACATGGGATGCCTCTTTACAGAAATCATGCAAAAAACGGGTATGCAATGCCAGCCACATAAGTATTGGCTCTCTTTCCAGGGCATAGAACCATGTCTTTGCTCTTGCCCACATCAGAAGCGGAATCATTTGCATCTTGCTACCTTCATTTGGCATATGCACTGATAGCATATACAACTCGAAATCGGCCATCCATTCTTTCGGATCTTCTTCTCCGGTGAAAAGTGGTCCATAACTACGCACTGCCATCTCTCCTTGATGGAAACAACTTTCTTTGATCAAAACCGACGAGCAATCGGTTGCTCCTAAGTGGGGGCACTAGAATATGGAGAGAGGGAACGAGGTACACACCCGATAGACAACACAAAGACTCCCTACAGCTCAGGGTATCCACAACACCCCTAACCTCTCAAATAACACCCTCAAATTGGCTAATTTGAATTAAGAGACCCACCTTTGCACACAAAACAACAATCTCTTACCCTGCAGAAACACCGCTCAACATGAATGCACCTACACCGCTCAGCTCACAAAACACTCCAATTTTGCCCTCTTTGTAACACACTTCCCGTTGCAGGCACACACCTCCGCAAGCATTGACAAGCACACAAAGAGCGAGAGAAAAGGAGGGGGATGGGGAGAAGAAACACGAGAAAGTGGGGCAAAGGCTTAGTAGTATTGAATATGGAAATAGTACAACAAATTCTGCAACTCCAATGGCAAGCTTCCAATAGATAGGTTTATAGGCCTTCAAAAATTCTCTCTGGCGAAAAATCACTTCTATCCCCTTTTATAAGGCTTGGCTAAGGCTAAAAAGAAAAAAAAAAGAGTTTTCAAGCTCGTGCAATCAATTGAAGCTCATATTTAGAATTTTTGTTGCATTGCTAGCACTTGGCATACTTCATTTTTGGAAACTATTGCATGGTGTATCTTTGTCCTTTGTCCGGCCGACTTGGCTGCCCGCCTTGGCTTGTCGAAATTGCATGGACTCCTCTCTCTCTCTCTCAAATGCTCCACTCGCGTGGGAGTGCCCTCCTTTTCCACCTCTCACTCCACTGGATGCCTATCATTTGCCGCAGGACACATCCCCTCACTTAACTTTGACCGGCCTTGGGCCCTCTCGATTTCCCCTTCTGCTGCCACGGGACCCATTCCTCCCCGAGCACTTAAAAATTTGTCCCTTAACTTGGCATCAAAATTTTGTGGGTGGGATTTTAATGCCGTGGGAACAACGCTAGGCGGTCAACCTCCAGGTCATCATTTCACAGACCAGAGTGATCGGACGCTGCCAAGCGCCAGTGCGCCACCATCTCCGACCAAAAACACCGGCATTTCCGCCCCGTTGCACGCACATACAGCACCCGAATAGAGCCGCCATTTAGGGTGTCATCGCCATGGAAAGGGAGCTCTCTCTCATGCCTACATATTTATAATGGGAACATGCCCGTGGTGTTATACAAAGCCCCTTCGCCACCACACTTCCCATATGGGATTGCCCTGTGCCATGTGGTAGTTAGAGAGCGCCCCCTCTTAGGGTGACCTCAAAGCCCAAAAAAAACCCTTTTTTAAAAATCCTTCATATTCAATTTTTCCCCCCCGTTTCACCAGCCTTCAACATACCGCTCCAGGGTCACATTATTAAGCCGCAAGTACGTGGCCGCGTTTTGAGATTCACAAGGTGGCAAACCGAGGCCGTCAAAACCAAAAAAAATCACCTCTAAGCTCATTACTGCCAAATGCTCCCAAATTCACCAAGTCGTAGCTCGGCGCTCAAGGCTCAGAATCACGAGCCTTCAATCCCTGTTGATTCCACATGAGATGCTCTATCTGCTTGAACCTTGTCGAGGCCTAAAAAATGCGATCAGGTGGCACCAACCCGGTCCCCGACAAAATTTCAACTATCCATAACCTGCAATCCGTAGCTCTGATGTGTGATCTAAAAAGGAAAATAGGATCCATGAATTGAGCAATACATGCCTATACATTGACATCCACTTGGGCCATCTGTCCCCAGCTGCCCTGTCCTACAAGAATCTGCAGCGCAGTGAACATTCAAACTTCAATATCTTGGGCTCCGTAGCTCTGTTTGATGAGTCGTCTAGACCTGCTCCTTCAGCACCTGAATCTCTACATCTTTAGTCCCAAAGACTACACCTTGCACTTCTTTTATCTGCTCCCCAAATGAGCCCTTGTAGAGCCTTTCTTGGCCTATAAACCGCATCAGCCATACATATCCGCTGCTACCTGCCAGTCCTTGATCTTTACAGCTGCTCTAGCCGTTTGCTATGCTTCTACTAGCCTGCACATACCTACCCATGCCATCTTCTATGGTCGACCAACTTTGGCTGCACCAACGTGTGTGATTTTTTATTCTTCATTTTTTGAAAAGTTTCTATTAAGAGATGTTTCCATGGAGCAAAATATTTTGGGTAATCTAAAAGAGATCCCCATGGATCTAGTGTGCATTTTTGTGTCAATTGGTGCGTGCATAGCTACCTTTGGGAGAAGTATCCCATAGAAAAAATATTACAATCCTCTATCAAAATTCACAATGCCTCATGCACATTGTTTTTGCAAACCAAATTTAAGCTCAAATCCTCTTTATTCTAATTCTTTGCGTACAACCATAAGTCAAAAATAGTACTCCGCAATCAATTGGACTTGTTTGGATCCTTCTTGTCATTGCATATTATTCAAAAGTTATACATAGATAATGCATACAGATTAATCCCAAACACAACTAACATTAATGTGCACCCAAATTACGAGGAAATTTGACATTGTATATACATTTTCATAAATTTCCTTCAAAATCGTGTCCATCTTGATTTGATTTCATAATTCCTTTAGCACACACATAACATTAGATTGAAATCATTCATGCACAAGGAAGTGAATCAACTTGGGTGCAGAGTGTAGGTCAATTGATTTACACACCTAATTTTAGCAAATAATTAGCATACATTGAACCACATCAATCAATCAAGAATTGACATGAGAAAGTGAGTGCACTTACATCGTAATCACACTCCAAGCTATTCCTTTGCTCCACGCAAAGACGCATCATTGCACACACAAGTGTGTGAATCTCCAATTTAGTCCAAAAATTCACCATTGTAGGCCAAAAATTAACCACCCAAATCAATAGATTAGGCATGGATTAGCACAAAAAAAAATTGATGAAAGTGTTTATTCCACCTCTTATAAGGGAATTGAACATACATTACACATCAAATGTTAGCGGTTAGGTTAGAAAAGTTAGTCAAA
The DNA here is from genome assembly GCF_014529385.1 of Adiantum capillus-veneris. Taxonomy (NCBI): domain Eukaryota; kingdom Viridiplantae; phylum Streptophyta; class Polypodiopsida; order Polypodiales; family Pteridaceae; genus Adiantum; species Adiantum capillus-veneris. Next base: position 55,365,790 of record NC_140950.1, read on the forward strand.
AATTAGAAAACATTAGCATGAAATTAGTACAATTAGCATGGAAATCAAGCATAATTAGTAATGGTTAGTGAGAAATTAGTGAAATTCGGGGTGGAATTGGGGGTTTTGGGGTATTCATAAGTACAAACATCATCAAATCACGCTAATTTAAGCTATACACACTCAAAAACCGATGAAATTAGTAGAAAATTACTCTATTCTAAACATACTCTACTCACTAGCTCAGGTTATCAATCCCTAAGAACGACGCCAAATTTTGGGGGTACCATTGTAGCATAGCTCCAATGACCAATAAAATTATTAATCCGGAGAGATTAGCTACCCGACTAGGACATGGAAGCATGGGCATCATTGGATGTATTGAATGAGAGGATTCAAGAGAATGCTCTTCCAATGCAATAGAGATTAGCCATGAATCACTAAATCCTAATCACATCATAGTCATCAATCAATCTTCACCTACACACATTAAGCCCATCAAAGTCCAACTTACCATAGACTTGAATCTCAAATCACTCTCTTGACAAGCACACACTAATTGCATTGGTGTTGGCCTCTCCGATCAGCACATGCCAATCAAGGTACTTAATCAAAATCTACATACACAAGGGTGAATGGTTCTTGAGTCTCATTAAACCCATCTACACATGAGCAAACAATAGGGCATATACTCTAATCATGCAAGATTAATAACCTACTTAATCAACCTAATTAGAGATGTTAAATATCACAAATTGAGTACTCATAGAATGATAAGAGTGGTCAATAAGCAAGAAGTCATCACCACACACTCAAATCTAGACTAATGAGAAGGTGAAACTACTTCATGACATAATGGAATATAGAAAAATTAAGACTTACAAAGAAAGTAAAAATTACATTAAGAATTCCTTCTCTTATTACAAAGGATTAGCACTAGCCTTATAAGCATGGGCATTAAGCTCAAGGCTAGGCCATTCATAAAGTGAACATACAAGAGTGAGCTCTCAAGAGTGAGTACTTAAGAATGGATCCTCAAGAATAAATCCTCTTTGCATAAAAGGCTTTCTTATAAAGGTATGCACCAGAAGTCTTCCTACTATGGGATTAAGTTGATCCCTCTAGCATGTAGAATTTGGAACTCCCAATGAGTCCAAGACCTTATACAATGTGCATAAGAAATATTGTGCACATCCATAGCACATCCCTAGCTTGATGCATAATTAGCATGTGTTGGCCACTCCTAATACTTTACTTATTGTGTTCTTTGGAAATTCAAAACCTTAGTTTCTACTCCTCTTATCCTTTGAAAAGCAGCACTTAAGTATCTACATCCACGACTCAAATTGGTTAAATATAGAGAGTAGTGGAGTGGGTCTAGTATTGCAAAATTGCCAAGGGCTAGCTCCTTTCAGACATTTTATGGCTCAATAATGGTAAAGTTTTAGGAAAGTCTAAAAAGACCCCATTATTAAGTCCAAAGCTCCCAAGTTGTGCACCATATCCCACATAGTGGCCTCAACAAAACCGATAATAGATCCATGTCCCACTTACCCTAATATAATTAACAAAATAAACCATTAATAAGCTACTTAAGGACCTCTCTTCTTAAGCAATAAAAGAGAAACCAAAAGCTTTGATACCAATGTAATGGAAATGGCCTATGAACTTTGAGAGTAGTAGAATTAGGAAAATTAGAGAAAGCACTTTTGTGAGATTACTTTGTGAGCATAGAGGGTGAACTTTATTGATGGTAGCAACATAAACATAGTACTTAAATAACTTGGAGTGAAACAATACTTTTGCAGAAGAGAGAGTTTAGAGAGCTTGACAACATTTGAGGACCGGATTTATGTGGAGCTAGTCCCCCCTCCAATAGGCATTTGCATTATAGATTCTCCCATTAAGAGAGACTTGGTACAATACAATCTTTGAGTTCCTTGTTGTGACCTAGGTGATGCAATGAACATGGAAAGCTTCATGCATCACAAACATAACAATAACTTTGTCAAAAAGCATTAACTATCCCAAGCCTTAGTCCCAAGGCCTCAAACACCTTTGAAGGTGGATAGAGATAGCGGAGAATGAGGTAGAGAAGAGAAAAAAGAAACATTTTGTAGGAGAAATATTTAGCTCCTCACTTATCATCACTCTTCTTGATAGTATACATAATAGCATAGTAATGAAGATGGAAAAGACGGAAACCTTAAGCATTGAATCATAGATCTTGGCTGGATTTGCATTTCATAGCCAAGAGTGTTGGTGTAGGCTCTCAACTTCTCTACTAGCTTGGGGAAGGAGATGGAGCTCTTGCACTTTGCACTTCCCACACAATGAGAGTGTGTGTGAGTGTGTGTGGGAGAGTATACCCCCCAAGCATGCCCCTAACTTCCTTGGTCGACCCCCCCCTTGTAGCTCATGCTTGAAGCTGGTTGGACCTTCTCAAGCCTAGCCAATCACCTACAAGAAGCATATCAATCAACAAGGGTAGGCTTGGGACTAGTGTCTCCCTTTCCCTTTAAAAGAGAGGACTTGATAAATGCTGAAAAAACTAGTTAAATTAATTAATTTATCATTGCACTCCTTGGGAGGCCAACCAACAGGCTTTAGGCACACCATGAGGGCAACATGACGAGGAGCTTTACAAGTGTCCTATTTTATTTCTTTGTAAAGAGCTTTCCTTGTGTGAGGGTGTGTGTTCTCTCTCTAGCCCCCTCTTGTAGGGCTCGCCCCCTCCTTGTAGGTATTTTTTTCACTTTGTGGAACACCTCACCGTCAAGCACCTTAGTCAGAAAGCATGACAAATCACCTCAAGCTTGGGTAGTGTTACCATCTCCCTAGTTGGAAAGCACGAAAAGCACCCAATCATCTTAGTCAACAAGAATGACAAGCACATCAAGCCCCTTAGTCATCAAGCACAACAAGTACCTTGATCTTGGGCCAGGTTTCCAACAGCCCTAGCTTACCTATGGTCAAAGGACTTTTAGCACTAACCTTTGGAGGTCTTTAATGAAGCTAACCCTAAGGTCTTTAAGCTCCATTATCTAACCTTGCTCTTTGACAGATCATCTCTCTTTTGGGCCGCTTTACCATTGGCCCCGTGTCGAGATATACCCAAAAGCACATGTCTATATTCTAACCCTTGTTCCTATCTACTCTCCCATATTAAATGATCAGTTTAATATGAGAAAATCATTTGGGTTGGTTAGATATTAGATTTTTATGACATAAGAACTAGATGTTCAATTTTTAAGACATTTTTCTTCTTTTAAATAAATATTAAAAAACCAATCACTAAGAAAGTAATAAATTCTACACAATCTGAGATTTGCAATGCACTCTAGTCAATCCACACATCGATCACCTATGTTGTGAGCAAACGTACACATTGCAATGCACTCTCTACATGGCATAATAAATACAATAATTCTATGAATTTCTCAATGCAATTATTATTATGATGACTATTTATACATCCTCTTCCATTTTCAAGCAATAAGACATGTCTAGTTTCAAATTCTACAAAGAATAATCAACTTCTTTATTGAAAAGATGTTAATTATTTGGCAAACACACACGAAAGCAATAATATCTATGATTAGTTATGTCATGCACTAACAATCTTTCATAATACATAATGCACTCTCTATATAAACCAATGCATGAAATAATGCAAAAAAAAAAATCAATACAGTCACAAGATTGAGGACTACGTGTACCCAGTCAAGGATCGTAGCCCACTTATGCATCCAATTTAATATATAAAAGCTATTTTCACACAGTGAAGGATTATAGCTGTTATATTGTGCAATGACAATGTATATCAACTCAAATCAATGATGGTGAAAATTGCAAGACTTCAAGGATCTTTATATGCCCAGTACACTAGTACAGGACATCCGACCCTTGACTATCAAATCGCCATTTGCATATGCTCATCTTATAAAACCAACTGCAATCCTCATATGGACCAATGGCTTTGTCACAATGAGCATGACTCTCCAAACTCTTAATTGTTTTGGTTTCATACCTTTATGTTCGATGAAGGATTTAAATATTTTTAAAAGTGGTTACCGAATTAAGAATCACATTTGACCTAAAAAAAAAGGAAATGTGACTCTATAACCTTAGGTCAATTCACAAGGAGGTGACTTTACTTGCACTCAGATACACTCCCCAAGGATTTTCCTAGTCAAAGCACAATGGTAAGCACGAGGTTTATTTTATATAATTACTCCCATTGGGGTTTTCTATTTCCCCAGCGGGACTGTCAAGAAAATAAAAAGCCTCTATAGGACCTAAGGGAATATGCTTTTACCTGACGGGCTAACCGGCTCTATGGGTTTTTGCAAGTCATCATCAAAGTCACGTGAAGAAATTAACGTGATCACATATTTTTCTTGTGTAATTACTAGAGTTATTAACATAATCACACGATCATGATCATGTCAATGAAATCCCTGGTCCTCTCTCTCAAAGGGGAAAGGGAGACACGTGTCCCAAGGCTACCGTCATTTTCTAATATGAATTCTACATCTGATTGGCTAGGCCTGCAGGGGTCCAATGAGCTTCTATGTTGAGATGGAAGGGGGGGTTGACCAAAGCAACAAGGGGGGTTTCTTGGGGGGTATACTCTCCCACACACACTCTCATTGTGTGAAGTGCAAAGTGCAAGAGCTCCATCTACTTCTCCAAGCTAGTAGAGAAATTGAGAGCCTACACCAACACTCTTGGCTATGGAATGCAAATCCAACCAAGAGCCATGTTTCAATGCTTAAGCTTTCCATCTTCTCCATGTTTCTTCTTCCTCTTCCCTACCCTCATTCCCTGCTAGCTCTCTCCACCTTTGAATGTGTTTGAGGCCTTACAGCTGAGGCTTAGGATAGTTAACTCTTTCTACAAAATCTGTGTTATGCTCATGATGCATGAAGCTTCCCATATTCATTGCATCACCTAGGAACACAAATATTGTATTTTACCAAGTCTCTCTTGATGGGAGAATCTATAATACAAATGCCTATTGGATGGGGGACCGGATCCACATAAACCCAGTCCGCAATTGTTGTTAAGTTCTCTAAAATCTCTCTCTTGCAAAATTATTGTTCATGCCAATTTAATTAAGTACTATGATTATGTTGCTATTGTCAATTAATTTCACCCTCTATGTTCTCAAAGTAGTCTCACAAAAATTCTCTCTTTCATTCTCCTACTTCCGATATTTTCAAAGTTCATAGGCTATTTCCATTACATTGGTATCAGAGCCTTTGGTTTCTCTTTTCTTTCTTAAGAAGAGAGATCCTTAAGTAGTCTGTTAATGGTTGTTTTTTTATTTATATTAGGATAAGTGGTAATGGGATCTATTATCGGTTTTGTTGAGCCCACTATGTGGGATATGGTGCACACCTTGAGACCTTTGGACTTAATAATGGGGTCTTTTTATAATTGCCTACAGCTTTAATATTATTGATCCATAAGAAGTTCAAAAGGAGCTAGCCCTCGGAAATTTTGCAATATTAGACCCACTCCACTACTCTCTATAATTAACCAATTAGAGCCATGGGTGTAGATACTTAAGTGCTGATTTTCAAAGGCTAAGAGGAGTAAAAACTAAGGTTTTGAATTGCCAAAGAATACACTAAGTAAATACATAAATATTATTAGCATGGCTGACAATAACCAAGAGAGTAGAATGAACATTGATAACTATAGTTTTACACATGAAGGTGCTAATTATGATGCCCCCATGTTTGTCAATTATCTTTTTACTAGGTTGCAGCAAGCTATGGGCAACCCTGCTTTGCAAGCCAAAGTTACTCAACAACTTCGTGCTTATGGGATTTCATTTCTTGTACAAGAGGAGAGAGAGCTTAAGAGGCATGTTGATGAGACCCCCAAAAGAAGACTCTCTCTTATACGAGAGGAGAAATCCAAAGAACGGGAAAGTAATGAATCCCTAAGTTCCTCTGAATATGAGACCCCCAAAAGAAGACTCTCTCCCATACAAGAGGAGGAATCCAAAGAACGGAAAAGTAATGCATCCCTAGGCTCCTCTGAATATGTGGCTCCACAAAGACGACGGTCTAGATGATTGCGAGCTCCTCCCAAGAGGAAACGGTCAACCCATAGTCCTTCTCCTTGTCACTCCAAAAGGGAAGAGAGGAAAAAAAGGAAGAAAAGGGCAAGAAAGAGGAAACCTTCTTCTCGTTATTCTTCAACTTCCTCCTCTTTTGATGAAAGCTATGGCTATTCTCCTAGAAAATACAAGAGGAGAGGACATCACAAATATTACCCTACAAGGCGAAGGTCCCAAAATCTCAAGAAGTTCAAAGAGGGAGGAAAGAGTATCTCTTTTATCACCTATGATGGCACCTTTGGTGATACCGACAAAGTATTGACCTTTATCCAGCAATTTGATGTGGCCTTTGGAGACAACCCGGGCTTCACAGAGTCTTCCACGCCACGTCATGTAGATATGTACTTCTAGAAATTGGCTCTTCAATGGTGGGCTAGCCTTCATGGCAACGGGTCTTCAATGGTGGGATAGCCTTCATGAAGCAATTTCTTGCAAGTGATGCAAAGGACCAAGTGCCTACCGAATGGAAAATGTTGAAGTTTCTCTCCCATGAGTCTATTCACAAATATGTGGACAAGTTTTGGGATTTACATCTCACGGCTATTGTCTTTCAAAAGATAGACTTTACCGAGAAAAAGCAAAAATTTTGTGCATGACTACCTGAAGAGATGGTCAAGTGTGTGAACTCTCAACGACATGGTTCTGACGGGAGCAAAGCAAACCCTGAACCCCCGACGGCCTCTAAAACACCGGGGACCAAATGGCGCGCCTCGATCCTGTCACAGTAAAGCAAACAGGGGGCACCACCTAGCTTCAGCGGCTAGGACGCAAACAACACACCACCATAACAAAGTTTTCATCCAAGAGAGATGGATGCTTGGGAGTAATGATGAAGAGGAAGGGAAATGAGATCAAGTGAGAGAGAGAGAGAGAGAGAGAGAGAGAGAGAGAGAGTGAGGGAGGGGGTATAGCGGCTTAGTACTTAGGCACCACAGAAGGATGGCGAATCCGCACACCCTTCACACATACACAAGCTCACTCCAAACACAAGACTAGGTGGAGATTCCACACACCTCACATGGGAAAAACATTGCAGAAAAACATACTCACAAAACCTCAAGCTTTATTTAGAGAATAAGGTGATGAAATGGGGAGCATAGGGTAGGGGAAAGAGAAGGGAGAGAGTGGTAGAGCACATGGCGGATAGGTGAGAGCTGATGGTGAAGACTCGCACGAGGGTTATGGCCATCATCCTTCATTTAGTTGTCCTTCATCTTCCATAGCCCAAGGGTGTAGCGGTCATGCTCAAGAGGAGCATGGTGATTGCGGTGATGGTGATGGTGTGGGTGTGTGTGTGTGCACTAGGCACACACAGTGCATAGTGTACTCTTTGGTGATGTTGTGTGTGTATTTAGTGTGATGGTGACCCCTCTTTATATAGGGGAGGAGGGGGGAGAAATTCTAGAATTTAGAAATGAAGAAATCATTATCTACATAGGCCATGTGACTGTGGGCCCCACTTGTCTGGCTGTGTGTATATGTGCCAGAACAGCAGTCTCATGAGAGAGAGATGGGTTGATGAAAAAAAATGAGAGGTGACATGGAGAATAAAGTAATTACAAGAGGGGAGAGAGGGGAGTGTGTTGAGAGGTGAATCTGTGTGCAGATGTGTGTGAACACAAGAAAAATCAAGTAACCATCAGGTGGGGATGGGTCTGTGGGTACCTTTTTCAGTGAAATTGAGTGTGTGTGAGTGTGGGGGAGGTTATTTAGCTACAAGACAAGAGACATGGCGCCCTTTAGAGAGAGAGGGGGGTATTTGGGTCATGGGATATGATAGGAGAGAGAAAGGGGGGGTGGGGTATACTATTTTGGAAGATAGGATAAGTTGCATGTGAGTTAGGGTGCATTATTGGTGAGTTAGAATGCATTATTCGTGAGAGGTGGGGTAGCTTGAGGGGAGAGAGAAAGCAGAAAGGACAAGGGGAAGAGAGAGGGGGTTGACCTTTTGAGTGGAGGAGAGGAAAAGGGACACACGGCGGGGCAACAGTGAAGAAAAAGGAGGCAAGGTGGGGATGGGCTGCCCCGCAGGCATGAGGTGGCCTATTTTACCTTTCTCATATATTTACATAATCATACTTTATTTTTTCTTACTTTTTTCCAATGCCTTTTATCACTCCCTCCCTAAGAGGGGGTTTTCATGGGGTGGGGACGAGAGAAGAGGGGTATGGGAGCTTGGCTTGTGAAAAGCCCCCATCAGTTCTATCACCAAAGTAATCCACCACACCATAGTTTGTTTGCGCATCAATTTCCAACAAGGGGCTAGATAGAATGTAAATCCCATGGAAAACAAAGACAAGAGTGATGCAAAAGGAGAAAACCAATGCCCAAAATTCTTCCCAAGGCAATTCCAACAACAATCAGTCCAAGGAGAAGGATGTTTACAAAGGTAAAAACAAACTCTCTCTTCAAGAGCTTGAAGCTTTTTGCAAGGACTTTAAATGTTTTAAGTGTGCGGAGAAATGACAAGGCTATCGTTCTTGCCCCAAGAGAAATGACACAATGAGACTCCTAGAGCTTCCACTATCAAAGCTCTAAAAGAGGATGCTCATTGAAAAGGATCACCTCTCTCATATGCTTGGGGAAAGTCAAGGGAGCATGATGCCTTCATTGTGTTTTACCCTGGCTCTATTGAGTCTTACCATACACCGAGCGAACTCTACCAAGCGAACTACAAAACCGAGCGAAGGCTTACTTACAAATAATGTGTGTGTGTGTGTGTGTGTGTGTGTGTGTGTGTGTGTGTGTGTGTGTGTGTGTGTGTGTGTGTGTGTGTGTGTGTGTGTGTGTGAGAGAGAGAGAGAGAGAGAGAGAGAGAGAGTTCTAAACAATTTTGGTATAAAATAAGGAACCTACAAGATAGCTACAATGAGCAAAAAGTAACATCAATTCTTTAAACACTATTATATTGCAACATTGATTGCATCACATACAAAATGGCATATAAGTGTTAGCAGCAAGCTAACTCAGATACCATTTTTTGGAGTTCTCATTGTAAAAACATTTATTATTTTGATAAATTGGGAATATTGTAACTCCTATTTTCCGGATAAACTTTGTAATCGATGAGTTGGGGCTACAAGCTTCCAAATTGTATCAACCTGTCTTTAGTTAGAGCTCCCAGATTATTTGTTTTGACCACCAAAAACCTTGGCTAAGGTATAAAAGTCAATTTTGTAAAATTATTATTAAATTTTTTAATAATGCAATACACAGCATAAGCTAACGACGCTCACGTCTCTCCTTTGCGCGCTTCCTACTCCCTCTTCGATTGTCACATTGTAGTGCAGTCTATTGCGTTGCAATCGCAGGTAACAGCTCTACGCATTGGCGTAAGCATTTCACGGTATTTTGTAGCTTTTAGTGTCACCAACCCACGGCCTAATTTCATCATAAGTAGGAATTTACACTTCAAAATAAAAAATTAAGCGGGTATTGGGGCATCATTGCTAAGCATTTAGATGCATTCTGGGTCGAAAACAACTAAGTCAAAAATCCATTGCTGTTAATAATTGTGAATTTTTTCACTTGACCTAAATTGGGATTTGAGACCATCAGCATGTGTGCTTAGGTCATATAAACATGTCCTATAAGTTTTGTTACGTTTGGATGTCATTTGATGCTGTAACAGATGTGATTTTTTTGTTGATGAGCGATTGGCTTTTGGTGATTTCAGTCATTTGAGTGTAGCTTGAGTTAGATGCGAGTTGTCTGTTGTTTTCCAAGAGATTGACAATCTCTTGTATCCTCTATGCACTAGTCGAGTCAGGGTTGTCCCATGGATTGACAATTATATTCGTGGTTCTCGCTATGTCTGCAATAAGATAGGAGTGAGGTTAGACACCCGTCCCACATTTGGCGCGGTTATCGAGGATCGAAGAGACCTAAACTAGGGAGGTAGCTTGGAAGTAATCGTGCTTGCTGAGTACGTTTAGGATTGTAGGATTGTAGAATTAGATTAGGCGGTTTTGAGAATGATTGATGGACGAGACAAGTCTCAAGATCAATGCTCAAGAAACCATAAAAAACAAGAAAACGAGTGTTTGTGGACACTTTCCACAACCCCATTGTAGTAGAATCTAAGAGTAGGGTAAGTAGGATCCGAGGTGGGTTTCAGAACATTGCTCTCTCCGAAAGAATCAATTGTGAGTTGTTATGTGAAGTTACAGAATTTCAGGTCTACGGCTAGAAATAGCACGAAAAGACTGCCAACCACTCAATCCGACTCGAGAGTATGCTTTAAAAGTTGTATGAAGCAGTGGGCAAGCTCAAGGACAATGGAGGTAAAAATTTCAAGAGTTTGCAAAACTCAGATTATTTGCTTTTTCTTGATTTTTTAGGCCAAATTAAGTTTTGACTTGTCTAAGAGGCTTAAAATTTTTCATGAAAAGACTCTCCAGTGAAAAAGTTCAAAAAGGTGTTCATTTTGGGTTTAAAGTAAATAATCGCAATTATTTACTTCTGGCTCAAAAGTGACTAGGGTTGATACCACAGACTCTATGCATGTGTACAAACAACTTTTGTAAAGACACATTCACCAAATTGACCCAAAAACTGGGTAAAAACTAAAGTTTGTATTCACTTTCGAGGTCTTGAGTGTAAATTGGAAAAAATTGTGTTCAAACTCAATGAAACTTGATTTATAGGCTTATATTGATGTGACATGTGCACATGCTCAGTTGACCACAAAGATGCAAAAATTTTCCATAGGTAAATAATCGTGATTATTTACATCTCTTCCATTTTTCAACTTTTTTTTTCAAGTTAGCATACCACCAGCTTAACCATGTTGTATTAAGACCACAAATCAAATTTGGTAAGATTTGGATCATTGGATTGAAAATTATGGCCAAATTTGCAAAGTCAGTCCGCACATACAAAACTGATGAACCATTTGAACAAAAATTGTCCAAACTTGATGAAAATTTGCAAGGGAGCTTAAGTTGAGATACTTAACATATCTATGCCAAGACTAGGACAAAAACTTGCAAAAAAATAGTTGGAGTAAATAATCGCGATTATTTACATCTGCTACAAAAATTGATAATCTTGCACATTTGAGTATACCACAAGGTCAAGCATATCAAGTAGATCACAAAAGTGAGACTTGAGCTAGATTCTTGAAAACAGAGTTTGCAGACACAAAGCAGTCGATAACTTGAACAAATTTTGTCCAAACTTAGTGAAAATTTTCTAGGGACCTTAACAAGTTGTATACTTGGCAAATCAAGCCAAAAAGTGCAAAATGCTGAGAAAAGTAAAGAATCACGGTTATTTACTACTGCTACCCATGTCAGGACAAGGGTCATGTACCCTAAGAACTAGGATAGTCATGGACTATGGCCAAGGGTGGGGCTAGGCAATGTGGACAGGGGATCGTCTAGGGCAAGGGGCTAGGAGCCCACATATATAAAGGGAGGTTAGGAGGAGGATCTCAGAGTCTAGTTCCCTAGTTCTTACACTAGTATCAAAGCTCAGGAGTCTCTTCCACTCTCTCTCTAGGCGTGGTCTCTTTAGGTCCCTAAAAGCAAGCTCTTTGGGTGAGAACCGTGGCTTTTTGGGGGCTTTTCCAAATATAGACAATTTTCTTGCCAAATTGGGCGGCTTGTCCCGTTTTGGAACTGTGTGTATGGTGCATGAAATCGGGAGGTCTTTGGCTTGGAAGCGGCGCCATGGGGAGATAGAGACTTGCGCCAAAAGTTCTCGGCCATAGCCGGCCTCACCAAGCCACCCCATCATCATCCTCTTGTTCGCAGAAAACGGCACGCTGCTGCTCGTTTCTTTTGGCTTCATAACCTCCTATTTTCACACTGTGAGGCCTTTGGCCATTAGCCTTAGGCCTTGGCCACTACTAGTGGCCCTTCCCACAGCCAATTTGGCGAACCAAGCAGTCAAGCAAGCCAGAGCAACACAAGCAAGGCAAACACTCGGCTTCCCATCGAATCTCCCGAAGTCAGACTACGCTCTGTACTTGCAAAAATTTACAGCACCTGCATATTTTTTTGGCGACGACTTAAAGAGGCGTTCAAGCAACATAATAGTCGATGCTTCCAATAATTAAGCTTCGACTCAAAGGTAAAGCTTCAACCATACACGGTGCAGAGTTCGATTTGTACCGTGCCGGTGCAAATTATTGTTTATTCGATGAGATTCAGTGCTACGACGCGCAAAGGGGAGTTCGCTATACTTTGCAAGTGCTACCAAAATCAGTCTTTTTTTTTTAGTACTTCTTTCACTGCACTGTGTAGCCATGGATTCGGATATCAACATGATTCGATTTTGAGCAAAGTACTCCCGACCCTGCCAATGACGGCTCGCGGCCGGATCCTCTCAAGTAGAGTACCCGTGAGTCACGCTACGGCAGGAGAAGATACTTATGAATTTCTTGATATCCAAGAATTTCGTGCACTTCAGACACGCATGATAGTCATGGATGAAAATTTTAAGGCTTTAAATGAAAATGTTACTAAACTTTCCACTTTAGTCATTCAATTGATGCAACAGCAGACTAAGAGTCCGGCTGACACCCACATGCATGAGCACGTTGTAACACAAGGGCAAGGCCCAATTAATGAAACACTACATACTCTCACTTCCAAAGAGGTAGATGATTTGTTGAAGAATTTCAAACCACCAGTTTTCAAAGGCGAAGACCGGGACCGCAATAAGGATGCAGTGAAAATCTTTATCAGTAAATGGGATGGAATTCACGCCTTACGACAAACTCTGAATATAGTAAGAGCTCTGCAAACGAGCCTAACTCTGGAAGGCAAGGCCTACAAATGGTGGATGTCCCTCAAGGATAAGAACATCATACCACAAAGTTGGAAATCCTTTGAATCAATGTTTAGCAAGTAATTTCTGCCTACAAACGAGGCAGATCGGAATTGGACCGCTTGGGACACGTGTTCCATGCCCCAATTTCCATCACTCCTTGAATATATCTCTCACTATAGGGATGTCATCCTCAAGTTGGAAGGCTTGGATACCGTTCAACAAGTACGAGGGTTCATACGAGGTCTGACTCCAAAACTTAAGAAGTATGTCAAATCCTAGGACCCTAAAACACTTGAGGAAGCAATAGTGAAATCACATATTCATGATGACCCTGATAATAAGAAAACACATAACAGTAACGTGCCTGCTAGTACACATAGTAACACACGCACTCTGTACGGACACAACAAAAGAAAATTTATAGTTGCTAATTCAGATGCATCTAAAAAACCCAAGGAGTCCAGGGGTCCTCTCTCCCCTGAGGATTTTGATAAGGCCAAGAAAGATAACCTATGTTTTCAATGCTTAGGAAGAGGCCATGGCAAAAAGGATTGTCCCAAGGTGAAATCTGCTGCCCAGAGAAAGGAGAAAGTAGTGCACACGGTGCAACTACTACCTCTCAAGTCTTCCTCCAAGTTCTCTACAGTGGAAGTAACACACACTGAGGTGGTGCATGAATGCTGTCTCACAGCTTCCATGTGGCAAAAAACCTTTGGACCACATGAGTTAGTACATATGCACGGATATCTGCAAGGGCACAAGGTGTGCATCTTGGTAGATGACAGTGCTACTCACAATTTCATCAATTATGGATTGGTGAAAAATCTCAAATTGCCTCAAACTCCAAGTACCCACCACTACAAGGTAGCAATGATGAATGGGCATGATAGTGAAATATGGGATACTCAATGCCGAGCTGCTCCATTGGAAGTACAAGGGTACTCTACTTATTTGGATTTTCAAGTTATGAACATGGAAAGAGCTGATGTGGTTCTTGGTAGGGAGTGGTTGCATAGCCTAGGGCCATCACTGATGCGTAGCTATGAGCACAACAGTTTGATTTTTGATTCTCATGGCACACATGTGTTGTTGTTAGGAGAAAAGGACATACCATCATCACCACTTATTTGTATTGCCGAGCTTATGCAACTCGTTTTTGATAATGAAATAGAACAGGTTTTCTTGTGTTACTCACTGTCTCTTTTTTTTTCTAACATTGAGTCTGTTGAACATTCCTCAACGCCACATGCTTCTCTCTCCTCTATTCCGCCAATTTCTAATTCTACACAAGCAAACGTTGCAAATCAGTCATAGAAATTGTTAAAGGAATTTCAAGATGTCTTTCCTAATGATCTACCATCAGGTTTACCGCCGACACGCTCAGTGCAACATGGCATTGACGTGGCTACAGGCTGTAAACCTGTTAGTAAACCACCCTACCGTATGAGTTACTCAGAGGTTGCTGAGGTGGAACGTCAGCTTGCTGACTACCTTAGCAGAGGGTTTATACAACCCAGTTCTTCACCATGGGCTTCGCCTATCCTTTTGGTGAAGAAAAAGGACGGCAGTATGCGCATGTGCGTATACTATCGGGGTTTAAATGCGGTTACAGTTAATAACAAATACCCATTGCCAAGGGTAGATGAGTTATTTGATAAGCTAACTCATGCTCGTATTTTCACAAAAATCGACTTACGGTCAGGATATCACCAAGTCCGTATTCGGCTTGCTAATATACCTAAGACTGCATTCCGAACACGGATTGGACATTACGAGTTTTTGGTGATGCCCTTTGGCTTAACCAATGCGCCTGCAACCTTCATGACACTTATGGATAGTGTCTTGAAACCATATTTGGGAAAATTTGTGATTGTTTTCCTCGATGACATTCTAGTTTATAGTGCTTCTGAAGAAGAGCACTTACAACATCTCAGGCAGGTCTTTGAGTTGTTACGTGCAAACAAGTTATATGCCAAGGAATCTAAATGTGATTTTCTCAAGGAAGAAATTCATTATTTAGGGCATGTCATTTCAGTTAATGGCCTTTACATGGATCAATCCAAAGTGGATACCATCCGAAAATGGCCAGCTCCTAAAAATCTAGAAGAATTACAGATCTTTTTAGGCTTTTCAGGTTTTTACCGAAGGTTCGTTAAAAACTATGCTCACCTTGTTGTACCTATGACGGACCAACTAAAAGGCAAAGGTAAGGCTTTTTAGTGGGGTTCCGCTCAACAGCAGAGTTTTCAAACACTAAAAGATGCATTAGCTACAGCTCCTATACTAGCTATTGTAGATCCTTTGAAACCATTCGTTTTGGAAACGGAAGCCAGTGACCGTGCTGTTGGAGCAGTCCTATTACAAGACGGACGGCCAATTGCATTTGAAAGTAAGAAGCTGGATGCAGCTCAGCAGAATTATTCTACTTACAAACGTGAACTCTATGCAATAGTGTCTATCTTAAAGACATGGCGTCACTATCTGTATGGTGCTCAGTTCGAGTTTGTGTTTGACCATGAAAGCATCAAATGGTTTACACAATAAACTAATTTAAAGGGTTGAAAAGCCAAGTGGGCCGAGATCCTTCAGGAATATGATGCCAAGTTAAGGTATCGCAAAGGCTGATACAATGTAGTGGCAGACGTTCTCAGTCGAATTCCAGAGATCAATTCGCTCTTGTTCATGGAACTTTGTAGTGAATTTTTGGAATCTCTCAAGGGCAAATATGAGCAAGATGAAACATATTCCAAAGTGTGGAGCCATGTTCAAAAGAGGGATCCTTCTCACTCCAATGCAGGTAGTGTACAATTAACCTCCACACCTAGTTCTCCTTTATCAAGTGATGAACTACAGCGATGGAAGCATTTCACCATCGACAATGGGTACCTACTCCACAAGGGGAGAGTTTGTGTACCAACGGACACACACATTCGGCACCAAATTATTTATGAATGTCATGATAGTCCAAGTGCAGGGTACCCGGGGATTAGAAAAACTTATTCTCTCGTACAACGATAGTTTTACTGGCCAGGTCTACATGGCTTTGTTCAAGATTATGTCTTGCATTACCAAATTGTCAAGTTAACAAAGCATAGCACCTGAAAGCAGGAGGACTCTTACATCCTTTGGAAATTCCCAATGGAAAATGGGAAAGTATCTCCATGGATTTCATTGTAGGTTTACCAACCACTATACGAGGTCATGACTCAGTATGGGTGGTCGTAGACAGGTTGACTAAACTATGTAAGTTTATTCCGACCAAATCCACAGTTAAGACACCGGAACTAGCAAGGTTATTTGTGCACAATCTATACAACTTTTATGGGTTGCCAAGTAATATTGTTAGTGACTGTGATCCCAAGTTTAACAGCCACTTTTGGAGAGCTGTATTTAAACGATTGGGTACACAACTCAACCTCAATACAGCTGACCATCTAGAAACAGATGGTCAAACGGAACGGGTGAACCAGGTGCTAGAGGATATGCTAAGAGCATAGTCAGCAAAACACAGACAGATTCGGAAGAATACTTACCTATTTTTGAGTTTGCCTACAACAGTTCTAAGCATGTCACAATAGGCTTTAGTCCTTTCATGCTCATGTACGGGTTTCAACCTAGGTTACCGTAACCAGTAACGGTGGGGCTGGCAACCAAAAAACTCCAACAGGTTAAGGATTTTCTCCAAGACCACATGGATATGCTGAAACTTGCTCGTCAGAATGTCCGACAAGCACAGGATCGATATAAGAAATACGATGATGAGAAACGTCGGAAAGTTACCTTTGAAGAAGGGGAGGAAGTATTTTTACGTGTGCCAGAACATTCAGAAAGTCTGAAAACTTGACCGACACCTAAATTGTCTCCCCAATATTGTGGGCCTTTCAAAATACTCAAGCGAGTTGGTGATCGTGCCTACAAACTACTACTACCATCACATTCTCGCATTCATCCGGTATTTCATGTAAGCCATCTACAAAAGCGATTACATGGGGACGACAACGTCATTGACCCAACAGGTTTTGGTCGATTACATTGAACCTCCTACGTTACCGCATGAACCTGAACGTGTTATGGATTATCATGAGTTGCGTACACGACATCATGTACGACAACAAGCCTTAATCAAGTGGAAAGACCGACCTGAAGAAGGTTCCACTTGGGAAAACATTAGTGTTCTTAAAAAGAAGTTTCCCACTTTTGTTTTCGAGGACAAAAACTCTTCTTTAAGGGGGGAGTAATGCCAGGACAAGGGTCCTGTACCCTAAGAACTAGGATAGTCATGGACTACGGCCAAGGGTCGGGCTAGGCAATGTGGACACGGGATCCATCTAGGGCAAGGGGCTAGGAGCCCGCCTATATAAAGGGAGGCTGGGAGGAGGATCTCAGAGTCTAATTTCCTAGTTCTTGCAACCCAGAGACACCATTTTTGACTTTTGAACTTGTACAATGTTAGACCAACATAATACAAGGCCAAAGGAACATTTTGGGTTCAATCGGATCCAAATTGATACATGTTCACTCAGTTTCAAGGTTGCATATTAGTCCTTTGACTTTTGGCAAAATTAGCATCTGAAAGTCTCAACTGCTGACTCACTTAGCTCAATTTGAAGTGATACACATAGAACAGACACAATAGTTAGCAAGAAGTATACAGTCTTTGTGCTAGAATAGCTAACTTGATTAAAGCTGATACAGGAATCAAGTTGCAGACAAGGAATCGATAGCTCAATGGAAGTTGCAATCAAATCAAGTGGAAGAAGTTGACAACAAGTCGATTCGATGGTAAGTACTCTATCCAGGGCTTCACAAGTCTATATGAACCTTAGATCTGGACATATACTAGCAAATCAAGGCATATTTAGAGAGACCTCTAGTAGAGTATCCACCAAAGAAAGTGTGAATCAAGGAAATCCCTTGCACACTATTCTTGAAGAAGTCTCAGACACTTTTTCAGATTCAACATATGAAATGTCTTCCTATTTGACTCATTCAAAAACCGGAACGACAATGCGCTATAAGCATATACTCTCTTTTTATAAGACTAATCGTCATGGAGCTCAGGTTTACCTGGATCCTAATGAAGAGTATGCTATTCGCATTGATGACCATGGTATTGAGTTTGAAGAGGAAATCAGGGGAAACAAACAAGAAAAAATATACATACATAGAAACAAAAATCAGTATTTACAAGTTGAGAAACTTGAGATGATAGACAAATGGGGGTTAGAAGTAAATACCATAATTCCAGATATGGTAGCAAAAGAAGGACCACCAACTTTAGAATTGGAGGGATACGATCAAGTTGATTTGAATCCTTTGAAATAGCTTAGTACGGATAAGAGTCTATTGTTGGGAGGATAGAAATGTAAAAGATCTCCTATGGACTTTGTATGCCAAAACAGGACAACTAACACCAATGAAGATCATCTATATCTTCAAAATAAAAAATAAGAGATCAACAGATCTACCGACCTACCTGTTTAGGGATTATTATAACAATAACATTGTTATGATTACTCATGAGGAGGTAGAACAAACCAAATACCAAGGGTACTCCATAAGGGATTGGATATTGGGCCAAGGACCAAAAACTATTCCAAGAGATGAACACCATGAGAGATCTTCTGAGATTAATGTTAAGGAACCAGAAACCATCTCATTAGAAAGAAAATTGGGTGACACTAAAGCAAGTCTAGGGCTACATGAGTCACTATTTCCAACTAATTGGTTTGAAGGACTCGGAACAGGACCGGCCAGGAGACCGGGAGTTGAACCAAAGAGACGTGTCATACCAGCTGATTTTCAAAAATGGATCAAAAAATACATTGGATTTGTGGATCCACATGACCACTTAGCAAGCTTTAAGCAAGTGCTAAGAGAAGAACGCATCTTTGATTTCCATACTCAATTCGAGGGGTTCGGAATGACATTAGAAGGAAAAGCATTGGCATGGTTCCAAAACATTCCATCGAGGTCAATCATGGACTTGAATACATTAGCTCAAGGATTTGTAGTTGCATGCTCCAAAACGGGGATCAATTACAATATGGTAGCTCAAATGCATATCTTTAAACAGAAACAAGGTGAGTCTATTAGGGATTGTGCAACTAGAATGAAGCAACACATTGGAAGATTCCCAAAGCTAGAGATACCTACAGAAGAACGACTAGTATCATTGTTTCTAGAGTGATTGCTAAACAAAGAACTTCATGCTATAACGTATAGCAAGAAGCATATGACCCTAGAAGAGTGTCAGATGCTATTGACTTAGGAGACAATTGTGATATTTTCAACAAAGAAGATGTCCCTAAGGATAACCAAAGCGAGAAAACAGTATTCACCAAACCAGCACAAGTGGAAACAGTTGTTGTAGCACCACTTTCAGTCATAGAAGACATGCTCAAAAGGATGAATGACATGATGAATAACATGAAAAAAGCACTTATGAGGGGACTAGGGCAAGGGATTCCTCAACAAGGACAACCAATTAGGCCACAGACATGGTGTGCAATCGAGCGAAAATGGACCAACCATGAGACCAATGAGTGCTATTACCGACCAAAGTATGATGGAAATGTTCAATATGTGCCTATGAGGCCACAAGGACAGCCCATGTATAGATATCAGTCTAATATGACCCCAGCTCAAAGACCACCGATGGGTATGCAAAGACCTCAACCCGTGCTAGGCGAACAACCTCCATATCCGATAGATAATGCAGTGCATGTAAAGTACATACATCGAGAGAAAGTCATAGATGAACAAGCACTGGTGCCTATTACACCCTATGTTGAGCCTAGTCCATCTACAGTAATGGTAGAGGAGATTGGTATAATTCACATCCACCACCAATGGAGGAACCTGTGACTTATACTACACCAGAACTTGCACCAATGTACTATGTAGCTAATCAAGGTGTTAGACCTCCTATGGTAAGACCCATGATTAAGCCAAGAACTAGAAACTGTCATAACTGTGGTGCAGATGATCATTGGAAAAATGAATTCCTAGAGCCTGACAAGAACCTCAAGCCAGTTGAAGCTTATTGCATACAATGTTGCAAAAAAGGAGGACACTTCCCTGAATATTGTCCTAAAAATCCTTTAAACAAAGGTAAAACGGTAGTGAATGTAGTCCAAGTGATAGCTGGTAGCTCATCTAAGAGTAAACAGATTGTTCCAATCCAGGTAATCACCAGAGCCCAGGCTAAGAAGAAGAAACATAACTCCTTTGATGATTCAAAGAATACAAAAATTTCCTCTCAAAAGACCAAAAGAAACAGAAACAATAGGTATGAGATGAGAAAACAAAAACAAAGGGGTGAAATCAAGGAGAAAGCAAAGAAGCTATTCCAGGAAAAGGTGAAAGAAGCTGGAAGCGAAATCAAAGAAACCATCATGAAGTCTGGAGGATCAATTTTAGTTGACAAAAATTTTGAGCCAATTAATGCATCCTTGGAAGCTTACCAAGTGGGACTTAGAGTAGGTGAAAACATGGATAACAAATGAAAAAACTATCCTTCTCTAGAAATGGAAGCAGCTAAGCTTGAAGCTTATCAAAATTTGGTAAGAATCACGAAAGAGATGCTGGAAAAACAGAAACCCAAGCTAGAGAGTATGGTAAAAGCTGAAGAGCTTGTGGTTAAGAACAATCCAAAGTGGTGGTAGAACCCCACCTTAAAACAAAAGAGCCAGAACTTATAGTATCAGACAGTGAAGATACCTTAAACAGAATTCCATTCGTAGAAGAAGACTGGACAGGACACTTATGGGAGAAAGTTAGAGAGATTAATGATGGGAGCTTAACAGTGAAGTCAGGTCCTATAGAGGAAGTTTGGTTAGACAATCTACCTCTTGATATGAACATGGATGTACGATCCTTGTATGGGGATTGCGTATTTGAAGCTTCAAGAATGTCTAAACCATTGACCTTGAAAACATTATCCTCTTACTTAGGAGATAACGAAACCACTCAGGTAAAAAGGACAGAACAGACCTTAGAAGTAGACAACATCAATTCGATCATGTCTACACCCATCCAATGCACTCTTACTTTAGGAGAACTGTTAAAAATCAGACCATATTTATGTAATGATCTATAAAAAAATTTAGAGAAGGTGGGAATAATAGGGCTAATCGCAAAACATTTGGGAAAATTGAAACACGGATTGGATACCAAAGAGATTCGATCTTTTCCAATGAACAAAGTTGGAGAATACTACAAAGATGAAGAAGGAAATACCACCCTTCTAGTGAAATATAATGACATAGAAACCATGGAAATACTGGATAGTGAGGCAGGCATAGCCATAGCCACGAAAGTAGTATGGAAATCTTGGGGACAACCAGCCATTAGACAAAATCGAATGAAATTGCAATTGGCTAATAGACACATTGAAAGACCCCTTGAAATGCTTGAGAAAGTGATAGTTAATTCCTGTGGGATTGAACATCAATACACTTTTGCCATAGTAGACTTTGGAAAGAAACTCAATTACAAAATCATATTGGGAAGACCTTTCGTGCGACAAGTACAACTTATTCAAGATTGGGGAAACAATTATTTGTACTTGAAGCAAGTGGGATCAATAACAAGGGTTAATTTAAAAGATCACACTTATAGAGATGTCATGAAAATGCCCATACAAGAATTTGATTCAGTCTCTTCAGCTAAAACTAAGCTTCCATCTTTGTTGAACAAAGACACACCTATTTGGATGTGCGGAGCCTCAAAAATTGGGAGATTAAAATGAGAAGAATGTAGCTTAGAAAGGGATTGCACAGACGAAGCCTATGTACCTGAAACCTTTCTAGAGCATTTGTTGAGCCATTTGAGTGGACTCAAATTTTAGCAACAATGGATGTATGTGTAAATACATCTATACCTACTCATTTTACAGTGAGGATGGCTATGAAATAATTCCCATACAAATTATTTCAATCCTTCACATTGAAGATAAAACTCATGAAGCCAAAGACTTGATGAAATCTCAACAAGTCTTTTCAGACCTCTACTATGATGCAACATATGAGTTAGAGGAACATTCAGCTACCTCAGATGATTCGGGGTCGGAAAAAGAACATGTGGGAGGTAAGCTACTCATGAAAGGAGAGGAGGAAACGTTTTTTGACTTTCCAAACCAGAGAACGAGAAGACAAAAATGGTATAGAAGAAAAAGAGACACCAAAAACTTGAAAGCTAGACCTATGCCATCAGTCTCCAGTAGAACACAATTCCTGATGCAGATAGATGCACATGATTGTGTCAAGGATAAAATCACCGGTAGATATCCTTCAAACGAAAAACAGGGAATGCTTAAAACATCGAGAAAAATGACAAAGGAAACTCAAGAAAAACCCAAACACCAGGACAAGAACTGAACTATGACATGAGTTGAACAAAAACAGAAATATCAAGAGTTGAAAAAAGCTCTAAAGGAGATACATACAATTAAAATGGAAACCACTAAGGAGGATAGTAAAGATGTTATGAGAGTTCCATCCCATTACAAGAAATATACTCTCCAAGACCGGAAAGAGTCATAGTCTAACAACCTGTCAATCAGGGAACTACGAAAACAGGGTGAGTCCTACGAAGGACCTAAAAATGCAAAAAAGATAGATCTAGCTAAACCCGAAGAAGAGACTAGACCTGCCTACATTGCAAATGACCAAACGAAAGAAGAGGAAGAGCTTTTGGTAAGCTTACTGAAAGAATACTGATATATCTTTGCTTGGTCTTATAAGGATCTCAATGGTGTTGATCCAGAAATATTTCAACATACCATATGCATGAGAGATGATGTGAAACCAAGTAGACAAAGTCCATACACATATAATGAAATATTTGCCAGAAAGATCAAAGAAAAGCTAAAGAAATGTGAATTCAATTATGAAATTGAACACACAGATTGGGTTTCTCCAGATAGTGGTAGTACCCAAGAAAAAGGAAAAATTAAGGGTATGTGTCAATCTCAAGAAAGTGAATGCAGCTACCATTAGAGACAACTTTTCTGCTCCAATCACTAAGCATGTTTTAGAATGAGTTGCAGGAAAAGAAGCTTATAGCTTTTTAGATGGCTTTTTGGGACACAATCAACTTTTGGTTGACCCCAAGGATCAGCATAAAACTACCTTTGCAACTAAATGGGATATTTTTGCCTATTGGGTTATGCCTTTTGGGTTAGCTAATGCTTCAGCCACCTTACAAAGATTGATGAGCCATGCTTTTAAAGAATATCTTAGGAATTTCTTGGAAGTATATATGGATGATCTATGTGTGCATTCATCAATCCGGGCTGATCATTTTGAACACCTCAAAAAGGTATTCAGAAAATGTTGACTTTATAGGATTTGCTTAAATCCTAAAAAGTGCACATTCATGGGTAGACAAGGAAAAATTCTTGGACATATAGTGTCTAAAAATGGCATAGCCACTGATATGGATAAAATTCATGTTATTGCTGATTTTCCTAGATCGACAACAGCCAAGGGGGTTCAAGACTTCATGGGACATTGTGTCTATTACAGACGGTTCATTTACATGTACGCTATAATTGCAAAACCCATGTATATTTTGATCACACACTTTGACTGGACTGATGAGTGTGAAGAATCCTTCATAAAGCTTAAGCAAGCTCTCACTTCAGCTCCAATATTGAAAGCACCAGATTGGAATAATATATTCCAAATACATGTAGATACTTCCAATTTTGACATTGGGTGTATACTAGCTCAACCAAGAGACGGGAGAATTGATTTTCCTATTTCTTATGCTAGCCGATAGTTGAATATGGTAGAGAAAAACTACACCACCACCAAAAGGGAAGATCTAGGAATGATGTATGCCGTAAAAAAGTATAGACACTACCTATTAGCTAGCAAATTTGTGGTTTTTGTGGATCACCAAACCTTATTGTACTTGGTCAACAAGACATGCAACACAGGAAGAATAGTGAGATGGTTCATCATTCTTCTGGATTTTGATTTCACTGTAACTGTGAAAAAGGGCACCACTCATAAAAGAACGGATCATTTGCCAAGGATTGTTTTAGGAGAACCACCCAAGGGAGTAGATGATGATCTACCACCTGAATATTTGTTCTTTGTGGAAATGATACCTCGATGGTTGAAAACATAGTATCATTGATGACCATAGTTCAAGTGGATTCGCATATACCACTTTCTATTACAATTGGATTAATTGAGCAATCGACTATGTATCAGTTACTAGTTGGAAGGTTTTACAAAAGAAATCGAGATGGAATATTACTTTTATGTATTAATCCTGAGGAGAAACCAATACCTAAGTCAAGCACATATTACCGTAGTAGGACTTCACTTTGCAAAAGACCAAACTATGCAACGGATCTTGAGACTTGGAGTATTTTGGCCAACTATGATGAGGGATGTTCATTCTTTTGTGAAAGATTGTCCTCAATGTCAAAAACAAGCTCCCATACTTCATGTAACATTGTTCCAAATGTCGCATGTTCCTAAGTGGAGTAACTATCTAGTTACTTACTTATCACACGGAACATTTCCTACGGATATGAGTAAACGTTGTCAAAGAGCAATTGAAACTGAAGCAAGAGACTATGCTCTTATTGGAAACCAATTGTATCGAAGAGGTAAGGATCAACACTTGCGTCTTTGTGAAAATGAAAACAAATACATTCCTATTATAGAACAAGCACATGCTGGATTGGTTGGAGGCCACTTCTCTATTGAGACCACCGCAAGAGAAATTTTAATGGCAGGCGTATGGTGGCCAACACTTTTTGCAGATGCCAAAGAATATGTTCGAATGTGTGATGCATGTCAATGAGAAAAAAATACAACCCGTGTAGATAGCATGCCCTTAAGACCAATGATGGAGGCTAGAGCTTTTGCAAAATGGGGTATAGAATTTGTTGGGCCAATACAACCACCTGCTTATAGAACCCAAGCACAATATATCATTGTAGCCTATGGACTATTTGACCAAGTGGGCCAAGGATAAAGCAGCTCAAAAGAATGATATCAGAACCACTGCCCCATTCTTATATGAGTATGTTTTCACAAGATATGGATTGCCAATAGAAACTTTCAGTGATAGGAAAACTCATTTCCTCAATGAGGTAATTGAATGTTTGCTTAATGAATTTATGGTCATCCATAACAAATCGGCTCCCTATCACCCACAAGCCGATGGACAAGTTGAGCATACAAATAAAATTCTTAGCTCAGTATTGACTAAAGTGGCTAGTTCAGGAGGGACAGATTGGGAAATAAATCTCCATGTTGCTCTATGGGCTTATCAAGTTTCGTTCAAAACAATTTTAAATGCTACATCCTTTAACCTTGTTTATGGTCTTGATGCCATACTGCCAATAGAATTGATATTCCGACACTAAGGGGAGCTAAGGATCTTGAGTGGACTGGACATGAATTGTCAGAGAGACTTGAAGATTAAGAAAATCTTGATGAGCAAAGGCTAACTGCTGTAGCTCACATTTATGTACAAAAGCGAAAACAAACCAGTTTTTTGAATCCCATCTAATTACAAAAATCTTCAAAAAAGGGGACCTAGTTTTAGTCTACTCCCTTAAGCAACACATTCCCAAGTTCAAGAAAAAGGGAAACAGACCATTTGTCATTGAAGGTGTATCTCCAAGTGGATATGTTAAGTTGTCCACCCTAGATAGTGAACCAATGGCTAATTGGATTAGTGGATGTCGTTTAAAAAATTAAAATTTACCACTAACCAATGAATTGCTAGCAAGGATGCATGCAGCTAAGCAAAGAAAGATAAAACAACAACAGGTTATTGATGAAGCCCAAGAGGAATCTCGGCTTTGGGTACTCAAAATGAAATCTTCTCTCAAGAATCAACAAATACCTATTCCCATCAACACTCTGGAACTAGATGACCGACAATGGGAGTTGCAGAAAGATGCAGTGTCAACAGATGATGAATGGTTAGACAGAATGGACCCTCGCATCAAAGTACAATTGAACCATAATAGCACAAATGCATTGGTTGACATAGGAGCTCGAGTAAATACAGTCAGTTATTCCACGTACAAGAAAGCAACAAGTGAGTCTTTGACAGCAGGAACAGCTACTACTAAAGGATGCAACAAGAACCCAACACCAACATTAGGAGTAGTCAACTTAAATGTGATTATACATGGATGTTCATGTCCTCATCAATTTGTCTCCTTACCTGATGAACACATGAATGAGACAATCATTCTGGGAGTCCCATGGATGCGGGCTTACAAGGCAGTACCAGATTGGGATACCAACCAACTCAAACTATCACCTAGAGGCGGACAACTCATTGTTCCAATTGCTCCAAGCAAGGAGGAATGGAAAGGAGCTTACCAGCAGAGAAGACCACAAAGAAATCAGTCTTCTCCACCCTATCAACAAACAAATGATACAAGTAGCATGTAAGGAGTCAGGTAAATTTGGGTACCAAAAGCACAGCTTAAGGACGAGCCGATTCAAATTTGGGTGCCCAAAACATCATTGACAGTACCAAAGATGGTTCCAAGGTTCAAAAAACAAAGAGAAGCATCTCCGAGCAAGGAACCTAACACAAAATGGATTTGGAAGAAAAAGGAGCACTTATCTTCTCCGAAAACTGTAAAATCGATCAAGCAATGGATAGTTAAGTCTGAGAAGACTCAACCACACCATTATGATAAAAGCAACCCGCGATATGAATGGCGGGTAAAAGATCAACAAGAGTCACTATTGATACCAACAACTCAAGAGATCAGTATACTAGAGCATCCTGATGGTACAATCAAGCAAAGAGCACACAAGCTAGAAGATTTGCTCTTTGGAAGACATCAAAAGAAAACCTCTTCATTAGAAACCCTTGAGTTAATTACTCAAGACCCAACTCTTGAACATCATAATGGTTTGAACTGCATTGATCTTCAAAGCATGGTAGAGCCAACCAAGGCTATCGAGACATGATTGTTCAACCCATGCACACAGTCGTCCCGAAGTACGCCATCTAGGAGGGGTGGAAGGGAACTAAGTAATTAAGGGCAATGTTTGAAGAGGGAGAAAAAAGTTGGATGTTAATGTGTGTTTTTCTACAAAATTACCTAACAGTGCCCTTTTAAATTATCCACAGGGGAATTTAGCTAATAATATCTCCCCGATGAGTGTAAATCGTGTATATACTATGAGAAAATCATCAAAAATTAGTCTTTTTTGGTTATTTTTCATCGTTTTTCTATATTGGGACTTAAATATGGAGAAATACAACTAAAAACAATAAAGCTGTGTTTTTCAATGGATTTTCTTAATTATTAGATTTTCACTTTGCTATTTTAGCGCATTTTGTTATTTTCTTTGATTTTTTCAATAAATAGGTCAAAAATTAATAATAAATAGCAAATGAGCTCAAATGGAAAAAACTGAAGACATGTTGGTGATCAAAAGGACAAGGCAAACATGCACAAAAAATTTCAATCAAATCAGAAGATGGAAGCGGGAAGCCTAAACTAGGCGATCATACCTACTTTTGCAGAATTCTTGCAGAATGAGCTATAGGAATCCTATTGAGGAAATTTTTGAGTCTAACATAGATTTCATGGCCTAGTAGGACTAACAGGGGAATTTGGGAAAAATGGTTTGGGAAGTCCGAGTATAGATATCTAGGCTAGTCTAAAATCACCTCATTTCCACTTGTCATCGTTGGAGAGAGAGTTTTTCGACCTTCTTCGAGCGCATTTTCTGGAGTCCACAGTTGCCTGTTTACAGCGCCGTCTCACACGAGACATGAGGGGTAAGTTCTATACTTATCAATAATCCATTTTGTATGGCCGGTAGTTAGTCTAAACCCAAGAAAAAAACCCTAGAATCTGAGCAGTGCACGAAGACCTACGACCAAATAGTGACCATAGCGGCCTGTCAGCTCATCCAAATCAAACGAGATTTGAAGTGTAGCATGCCCCAACATTATAGAACACTTCTATATCACCAGTTGACTATTCGACAGTGGGCAAGGGGCCCAAGTAGAAAAGCTAGGTTTTTGGCATATGCTAGAATTGCATTCTAATGCCACAGACAGCTTATAGACTGGGTCTATATACAATGTGTATGGTTGGCTTCATAAACTCAATCAAGGCAAACCGTTGAAAAGAAAAAATAAGCTTGAAAGCTATAAAGCATCAAATTTGACATACGAAGTCAAACTGACTCCAAATGGGCAAGAAATGGATGAGTTGCTCAGGACTATGTAGCGAACAAGTCCATAGCCTCAAAAGTGACTAACCAACTCCACGTGCCATGTAGTCACAAAAATTGGTGAATTCAGAGTCTACAAAGTAAGAAGTGATGCCGACAAGACAAAACTTTACCAAATTCAATTTAGGACCTTTTTTAGGTGTATTGAATATGTTTAGGTCAAAATTTGTCAAGTTTTGCAAAACAAGTTGACTACTGTAAATAATCACGATTATTTACTTTTGCAATTTTTCGGCTTGAAAATGATACCATCACCTCACCTAGCCTTTTCACACACCTATTACATGCCACATTTCAAGTATGAGCCAAATTGATCAATGATAACTTGGAAAATTGCCAAAAAACGCAAAGAAGTCCTTTCAAACCAATTTTTGAGTTATTAGTCACATTTTTAATCCAAATCACCTCATATCACATACACAAGGTCTACATCATGCCTAGAACCAAGTTGCACCAAAAAATGTTCATTTTGATGAAAACGTTAATAATCGCGATTATTTACTTTTTTGCCAAGATGGAGGGAAATTGCAACTTTGCCTTCATGGGACCAAAGCACATGATGTCCTAAGCCCACTAACCAAGTCTGGACAAAATTGGAGCTCAAAATCTCAAAATTCCCTTATATCTACTATTTCAGAGACTGAAAGCCTAAATCTGGCACCATTTTCACCCTTTGCACTCAAATGAGTCCATATTTCACTCAGAGTATCTATTTGATATATACTTCAAGCCTATGATGCCAAATTTGCAAAAAGTTGGAAAAATTCATCAACTGTAAATAATCGTGATTATTTACTTTTGTTGCAAAATTTTACCTAGACTTGATGATTTTGAGCTTTACATGTTGTTATGCATCTATGCATGCTCAAAATTTATTTGGAGCTAACTGGACACAATTTGTCAGCAATTCAGGCTGAAGGGCATTTTAGAGCGATGATGGCATAATTTTCTAACTTTGGCACTCTATTCACTTAACAGGAGCAATGCAAGTTGCAGAGAAGGCCAAGAAGAGGGTCTCTCAAAAAGAGAATTTGCAAGAGCTTCCACCATATCAACTGGACCCCAGTTCAGAAAAGACGGTCAAAGAAATGTACCTATCTAGAGAACAGCTTGAGGAAAACAATACAACGATTTCATAGGCAGGTTTAAAAGTGAAGAAGGACACCAGGTTGAGCTGCAATTGTTGCCAAAATAAATCTATGATGTCGCAGCAAATCCCGACACAAAAGAAGCTAATAGAAGGCTCGGACTCATAGAATTCTACGACCAAAGCCATGTGGTGTAGACTTTCAGAAAGCCTATGAGCCCCTATCTGCAATCAAGGAAGACAGATCAGCCCAGATTACTGACCAACAACGGTAGAAGGTAGAAGTAGTGATAATGAAGAAAATTGTGGCTGAGGCTCTCAAGTTGCCAATAGAGGGGATAACAATGAGGCTAGGGATAGAAAGACAGCAGGTACCTTCACCAAGGAGACTGATGTGGCAACATTTGCAGATCTCATCCAGAAACAGGTGGAAGAACCAGCACAATTGTATCATCAACACTTCCACTTTCTAGCAAAGAGACCACCATGGTACACAACACCAAATCATGGAGTTGCAACTACGTTCACGCAAGTATTGAAGTCGACAGCGAGGCAACCCACTGATCACGTGCAATATGTGTTATCCATGCTGAAGGGTACCAAGAAAGAGGGCAAGATCACTTAGCTGGGTGCACCTGAGGTACTCACAAGAATAGCATACCATGCTATTGGCATGGTAGACAATTTTCCGCCTACCCCAGATCAAAACACATGGATTTGTCTGCACAGCCATCCCCTCGAGCCACAAGTTCCACAAAACAAGTTTACAAATCGAAAGAAGAATCTACAGAAAGATCTCATGAAGCACATAGCAACGAAAGCTCAGACAATGAAGAGAAGAGAGCCAGAAGAGAGGAGATGAAGAAGAAGGTAGTGGTTGAATATCAGGAAGAACCTCAGCAAAAGAAAGCAAGGTTTGAATGGGAAAAAAATACATATGAAAGAAACTGCCAAGCTGCAAGAGAGAACCCAGGATGGTGGGTTCCAAGGGATATAAAAGGCCCCCGAACCAAGAATCCTGCCAAGAGAGAACCAAAAGATCCCAAGGATTCTTGAATGCATGTACTAGGAAGAAGAAGTCTTGAAGCAAAAACAAGCTCAAGAAGTAGAAAGAAAAGCAAGGGAAGATGCGGTAGAATAGTAGAGACAAGAAGAAGAGGCAACAGCAATAAAACCACCCCATTCCAAGCCCTCGACCTTCACCAACACTTAGACCCACTGAGGGAGAGAAAACCAAGGAAAAGGACCCTGAACTGCAAGAAGTATCAAGATTTGAATAACAGGCAACAACTACTTCCGAGAAAGCCAAAGCAAAAGAGCCAAAACCGCAAAGGGCAGCAAGTCCTGAACCACAAGACACTGCTAGTTTTGAGCAACCAAAGGCACAAGAAACAGAAACCACCCTGTCTACCACCACCTAGTAGGAAACGGTCAAAGCAACCACACAACCACAAAGAGAGGTAGAACCCCTATCGTTATCACAAATAGCCATCACAGCCCCACAAAAGGAGCCACAGGAGACTACTGAAACATCTAGGCAGCCCACAAAACATGAAGACTGACAGACAAATGATGAAGTAATTCTCCAAGTAAACAAATAAGACAAGCACATGCAGGGAATGACAGAGAAAATGCGAATAGCCACACTTAGCCGCCGTAGTGCTAAGGCTAGAGAGCTAGAGATGGTTATTGACACCCTCCAAGGAGAGCTAGAGGACAGAATGACTGGCATCACTTATCTACAAAGACAAATACAAGAGCTGAGAGCTGAAGTTGAACAACACCAGCTAGCAAAAGAGAGATAACAAAAGGAGATGGAGGAATTAGGTGAACTTCTGACGAAGTTAACCGATGCCTATAAAACAAAAGACGAACAACTGACAGAGGTTACCAATGAACTCTTAACTACAAATCTGTCAGTTCAAAAGATCCAAGTGCAGCTTGGCGTAGCAAATGCTTCATTGCAATACTCAGAGAAAAGGATCAATGATGAGACAACCTTCTTGCGATAGATAAGAGAAAATCCCGCAGTTTTCTCGATCAAAGGTACAGATGAAGTTTACAAATCTTTAGAAAAGAAGAACAAGGATCTCGAGCTAGAGCTAAAGCTAGAGTCTAACAAAGAGACCTTGCATTGATGCGGGTAAAAAGAGAGAAACAGCTGCTCAAGGAGATAACATAGCTCAAGAGAGTTAATCAGCTGCTGCGAGACGGAGTGCAAGAGACACAAAAAGAAGCAAGTACATCAGCACAACCCCACATTGAAATTCCCTCAGTCTCTTTCGCTGAGATGGAAACACAGTCGGTAGGAGGGCTAGGTGGAGAAGAAGATTTTCATATACCAATAAAGATGTCGATCAAGTGCCAATGGTCCAGCTGTCAAAAGCTAAAGAAGATGAACTTAAGGAGCAGGTTTCTCAGGAGACGGATGAGCAATGGAAAGTAGTGATGGATTGGGAATTGAGAGTTCTCCATTCAATCAATGTTACTCAACTCACTCCCAACCAAATCAATGCACAATGTCATCAACAATCATTTCCGTATCCCTTGATCAAGGTAAAGTCGTTACAGGTTAAGGAACGACTATATAAGGGCATGCAAGTAGAAGGCACAGATGAAGTCCACCCCAAGTGGAGAAAGAGCTGGCTGAACAAGAATCCCAGATACTTGATTCTTCTCACAAGAGCACCTGCAGCACTTCAGAAGAACTCGACTTTTTGTCTTGTACCAAGAGTAAGGATGTGTCAAGCACATGAAGCAATGACAAAGAAGCGGCCTACATGGCTTAATTATCCAAGATTGCCAGCTCCAGAAAAGGGAATGCCAACAGAGGAATACATGGTGAAAACCCTAACAAGCACCATGGCATTCTTCAAAAGTCTCTCAGATCTGTCATATGCTATGCTCTACAAAATTTTCCGAATGTTTCTCACATGCATTGAAGCCTTTCTCAAGCCAGAGCAAGCAAGAGCACCGTGGATATCGTTCCTTGAAAGCAATAAGGGTCTATGCTACGACCTAATCGGCCAACCTTTCGAAGAATTCCTTTATGGCTTCTATGCCCGCTCCATGTTCTTGGCATCCCACAATAAGTTGGCGTTTGGGGAAGCTTTCTATACAGGGTTTTTCACTTGGTGAACAAAGAGTTTTGGGCGAGTGATTAGTGACCTAGCTTCTAGAATCGTAGGCTATTTAGCCATTGAGCTCAAGAACAGAGTCACCATGCAATTTTTGCAGGTTCTAGACAAATAAAGAAAGATAAAATATGAGAAGGCACTCAGTTTCAAGTTAATCTCGACTTCGATGAATCCCATTTTTGTCCCTTTTTATCATTTCCATCCATGGGACATCTCCATGGAAGCGATGGGATTTTTTTTCTTCAAGCAACACAATCACGACATCCATGAAGCTATCCCTTGTAGACAAACTCGAAATGAACAATGCATATGCTTTCTATAATGAGTTTTTCTTGGTGTGTCTATGTGTGGTACACACAAAACTTTAAAATGCACCAACTTGCAATCTTGGACAGTTAATCAGAAACTCCCTTTGAGTGCTTATGCCAGAGTGAAACCCTTTTATGCATGGTAGTGTAAACATTGTGAAGTTCCTAAGAGTGGACATGCTAGTGTATCGTAAAATATGCATGTAATAGTGTCGAATGATTAAAAAATTCTTCTTTAAGAAGTGATTTAGGCATATCTTTACTACCGTGGAGAGGATTAATTATGCTGCTAGAAGAGGCTTAGGGTTTTTGAACTTCCCATTTGGTAAGAGGAAAAGAGGGGATGACTTTATGCGACATCCTCATTTTTAATTAACTTCCTTTGCTTATGCTAAATTAACCTTCAAAACCTCAACTTATCCTTGAGAAAATTAAGTATTAACCTAATTTGCATTACTAGCAAAACCTTGCACATATACAACCAACCAAGAAGTTATGTTTTCCTCCTAAGAAAAAACAATTTCTTATCAAAATTGAAGAGCTTAAGCGTAAATTTAAGTAAGCATGAAGTAAATCTCTTTCAAGAATGGGAAATAACAAGATAATCTCACCGTAGTGTGTATATGGTAGGGTCTTCTCCTTGCTTTGGAAGTGCAACGACGAAGTGTATTGACATAATCGGTTCTTTTCCGCTTCACTTTGCTTGAAAACCACCAATTTAGCTATGGGAATAGAGAGAGGTTAAGAAAATTCAAGCTATGGAAAGCTTGTAGGTTAACAGAGAGAAGGTGAAGAGTGTAATGGTAATTTGGATTATGGTTATGGCTTCTCTTAAGGAGAGAGGGGTGTATAGGGGTGTGTGTGAAGGAGGATTAGATTTGGCTTTCATAGCTCACTATCAAGCTTTCACTTTCAAAATGTGTAGAGAAGTGAAGTGTTTAATGAGTAGGGAAGGCCTCCTTTTAAGCTTAATTTGATAAGTCCCTTAACTTATCACGTGATAAGTTACTTTTTCATATGTGGATATCCTTTCTTCCTTTTCAAAGCTTCTTCAACAAGCTACTTATGCAAGAAGCTATTTTTTTTCAACAAGTGACTACTTTTTTTCAACAACTGGCTATTTTTTCAATTCAGCAAGCTACTTTTTAACAAGTGACTTTTTCAACAAGATACTTTTCAACAAGTGGCTTTTTCAACAAGCTACTTTTCAACAAGTTACATTTTCACCTTACCCTTATTCTTTCTTGGTTTTTTTATGCAAATATCTTTCTCTTGAGATAAAACTAATATCCCATGCATTGGTTATATCCATGTTTTCATGGTGAAAACTGAAAGCGTCTTGTGGATAGCTTTGCATTGGTTAAATCCACTTTCTCATGGTTAAAACCAAAAGCGTCTTGAGGGTAGCTAGGGTGCTTGACTATAGTCCAATTTTTACTTGATTGTATTCAAAAAGTCGACGGCTTAGATATGTCATCAAGAGTAAGGGCTAAGAGGAGGACCTTACAAACTCCCCAACAAAAAGAAAGAGTGTCCTCAGCTCAAAAAAAATAAGGAAAATGGGAACTCTTCATCCACAAATTACACTTTCAACTTCTGGGTAACGCTAGTTTACCCTTCCTTGGTTGGCTAGCCTATATAAGGTGCACTATATTTTCATTTCTTCAAGTATTATTCCCTTTGTCTTTCACTTTTCTTTCCATCCCTTGTCAAATTTTCTTAGGTTTGTCTATTTGCTCATTATCTTACCTTATGGATCGGTGGCAAGAGCTAGTTTTATATGTGCCCATTCCTCATCTACAGAAAACAAGTGAATCCGTGAGTAGAGATTTTGTGGAGTGATATGGGTGCCTGCTATCCCTCACTTGGGAACTTAAGTAGCTCAAACCAAACGGCGGACATCTCAAAGTGTAACAAGGGTGACCCTTTGGGATTGGGATTACTTTTGTAATAATGTCCGTTTGGTTATGGTTATTGAAGCTATGGATTTGGGTCCTCAATATTATTTCGTGATGAGGTCAATGCATCAAGGTTTTTCAGAACGAGTCTTTTTTCTTGCTCAACTCCTTCCTTATCAAAAGATATATCTTTACCCTCACTTTGGTTTACCACTTAGAGGGCCCTTTAACTTCACACCTCATACTAGAGAGATCAGTGCAACAATTTCACAGCGAATCTTTCCTATTAATGAGAGGCCTAATACATGCCGTGCGTGTGATAGCTTCTTTTGTGATCATGTAATAGATGGGCTTATTGACCTCTAGAAAATTTATCTTCATTGTTCCCTTAACATGTTCATCATGTTCTAAGATATTGGGTCTGTCTTAAGTCCTTTGTTCTTTGATTTTTCTTGATGGATATAATGAAGTGGTTTTGAGTTCTTATATTTGGTATTTGATAGAAGTCCTTGAAAGAATTTCAACCTTAGCTAAATTTATTTATGTATTTTGTAATTACATACACACATCTGAGTCAGAAGATGTAAAGGACAACGCTAATCTTGTTATTATCTAGCAAACGGTCAGGTTATAAAAGTTCAGGAAGATAGAACTTGGATTTGTAGTTACATGGGCTAACACGGTTTAGTTTGAGCACAAAAAAGAGGAGAATCCTAATAAAAAAAGATGAGGACACTGAGAAGTAAGGCATTCCCAATCTTCCCAAGAGGCATCTTCAATGGGATAGCCCTTCCACTGGACTAAAACCTCCCAAATTGTTCGATGTCGTAGCTTTCGCTCCTTCATGTCTAAAATTTGGTCTAGCTTCATCTGGAATTCTTCTTGTGTGTTGATAATAGTATCTTCATCATTTAGGATGTGAAGGGAATGTGCAACATATCTTTTTAGCAAGCTAACATGAAAAACATTGTGCACATGCAAATGAGGGGGTAAAGCGAGTTTGTAAGATTGGTACCCTATCCTTCTCAGAATCTCAAAGGGTCCACAATATCTATATGCTAACTTCCTATATTTTCCCAATTTGAGTAAACTTCTCTTTGGTTTGACCCTAAGGAAAACTCTATCTCCTGCCTCTGGGGAGATCTATGTAAATCAACATAACTCTTTTTCCTGTCACTTGCTCTCTTAAGGTTCTCCCTTATTATTTTGATTTGGCAATTCATTTCTTCAAGTGTATTCTTTATTGCAGGCACTAGAAGACTTGGGTCGGCCATTTTGAGAGGAATGATATAGTCTTGTCCATAAAGAACTTTGAATGGTGAAATTCCTAGGCTTCTATGGTAGGAAGAATTATAAAAAAAATCCACTAAGTGTAAATATTTGATCCAAAGATGAGGTTGTTGACTGCAATATGATCTCAACATATCTTCTATGACTTGATTAACTCTTTTGGTTTGTCCATTTGTCTCTGGATGATGGGCTGAACTTAGGTTTATTTGAGTGCCTAATGATTGGAACATGGCCTTCCAAAACTTACAGGTAAACTTGGCATCATGATCACTGATTATCCTAGCAGTTATTCCATGTAGTTTGATAATTTCTTTTACCAAAATTTGAGCAATATTTGCAGAGTCAGTGGTTTTGACTGGGACAAGGTTTGCTACTTTGGTGAGTTTATCCACTACCACAAAAATTGAATCAAAATTCCCAGTCGTTGTGTAACCCTGTTACAAAATCCATACTGATGCACTCCCACTTCATTGCAAGTATATCCAATGGTTATAGCTTCCCCGGAATCTTAACTCTTTCAGCCTTCACCTTTTGGCATACCAAATACTTCCTAACATACTCTAAGGTATCCTTTTTCATCGTAGGCCATTAGAAATTTTGTTTAAGAGAAGCAAACATTTTGTGATAACCTGGGTGAGTTGCAAGGGGAGTTTCATGATCTTACTTTTTAGTATTTTCATCCTTAATCATGTAGGTATGCCCAATCGATTCCTAAAGAATAAGAGTCCATCTTGAATAGAGTAGTCTTCCAAGTATCTTTTTGAGCTTGAGCTTGGATTTCTTGGATCAACGAACCAAATTGCTCATCAGCTTGGAGGGCATTTTGAACTTCCTCGGGTAGTGTTGAATGGACTAGTGCAATGGCAAGGGCCACTACTCGTCGGCTCAGAGAATCTACAATATGATTTTTCTTTCCTGGTCTAAATTTGATCTCAAAAGTGAACTCTTGGAGAAATTCAACCCATCACCTTTGTCACATATTGAGATCTGGCTAGGTGAAATGTCATGCCAAGGGTAGGACCATGCACATCAAAGGGCTAGTACGGACATGCAGTCAAGAGGGTCCCTATATTTAGCAGGCCAAGATTCTATATAGGGCATGGCTAGGTGGTGATGAGCATGTTCCAGTTCCCTATGCCTTTCACTGGTATCAGAGCTCAGTGGGGAGAAAGGAGAAGGAGGGTGGAGGGCATGGAAACAAGGTCTCATTCATGGTGTTGAAGGATCTCTCGCGCATGTCTCTCTCTCTCTCTCTCTCTCTCTCTCTCTCTCTCTCTCTCTCTCTCTCTCTCTCTCTCTCTCTCTCTCTCTCTCTCTCTCTCTCTCTCTCTCTCTCTCTCTCTCTCTCTCTCTCTCTCTCTCTCTCTCTCTCTCTCTCTCTCTTTCGGAGTTCCACGGACACAAGTCACAGGAGCGATCCCTTGGAGGACGGAGGAATCAGAGTCAATGACGACCGTGTGCAGATCCTCTTAGGGCGGGACAGGAGGCCACCTTGACCTGCATGAAACCGGGCCGCGGTTAGCTTGCTGGGTTCGCCCTGCGCCAAGGACAACAGCTTGTCACATGGCCATGGCGTGGAAAACCCTGCAACGCCCATCATCGCTCCAAATCGGCTCTGTGCAGTCAATTTTCCATGGCTACAAAAGCATTTTCACATTAATTTTTTGTTTTTTGAGTTGGGAACCCTATTTTTTGGGCCCCCCTATTCTATTGTAATCCTTTTCTCCCACGGTGGGAGCAGTCGCAACAGTTGGAGCCGCATACAAGGCCTCTGTAAGGCATGTTAGCAGCACTATGATCCGGCCATAGTACAATTTGTAAAGCCTGCAAAAAATTGTGCCATGATTATTTACGATAGCCATGCATGGCGTCAGTTTGTTTGGAAATCTTGGCAAGTATAAGGCCAATATCAACAAAGAAAAGATGAAGCTCGGAACCTAGATTTGCCACATTGGTCAGGCAATTGTTGTTCAAGTTAGGAATACCAATTGGCTCGAGGATCAAGGGATATGCATATTTCCATGGATGTTGATGCGCACGAGTAGGGTCCATCAAGTGGTGAAATTCTTCGTCTAAGTCTAGCATGGTTAATGGCAAGGACCATGAGGAGTATCTACAGCTATGAGAGACATAAACAACACCGCATACAAGGCTACCAACAAGCTCAAGGACATCCGAAAACCTTCCAATGCTAAAGCCATATCTTTTGATATGGAGCACTTTCTGTATGAAGGTATTGGCAAGGAAATGATATGATCTTTTGTATTCAATCAAGGCTTTGACTCAAGATTGGACATGGTTCGAGGTTCAAGGATGCTCAAAAACGCAGGCACTATGGCCGATAGGACAAATTACTCGAGGGCATTGACGGGAGCAAAGCGAACCCCGAACCCCGACGGCCTCTAAAACACCGGGGACCGAATGGCGTGCCTCGAGCCTGTCATGGTAAAGCAAACAGGGGCACCACCTAGCTTCAGCGGCTAGGACGCAAACAACACACCACCATAACAAAGTTTTCATCCAAGAGAGATGGATTCTTGGGAGTAATGATGAAAAGGAAAGGGAATGAGATCAAGTGAGAGAGAGAGAGAGAGAGAGAGAGATAGAGAGAGAGAGAGAGAGAGTGTGTGTGTGAGGGAGGGGGTATAGCGGCTTAGTACTTAGGCACCACAAAAGGATGGCGAATCCGCGCACCCTTCACACATACACAAGCTCACTCCAAACACAAGACTAGGTGGCGATTCCGCACACCTCACATGGGCAAAACATTGCAAGAAAACATACTCACAAAACCTCAAGCTTTATTTAGAGAATAAGGCGATGAAATGGGGAGCATAGGGTAGGGGAATGAGAAGGGAGAGAGTGGTAGAGCACATGGCGGATAGGTGGAAGTTGATGGCGAAGACTCGCATGAGGGTTATGGCCATCATCCTTCATTTAGTTGCCCTTCATCTTCCATAGCCAAGGGTGTAGAGGTCATGCTCAAGACAAGCATGGTGATTGCGGTGATGGTGATGGTGTGGGTGTGTGTGTGTGCACTAGGCACACACAGTGCATAGTGTGTTCTTTGGTGATGTTGTGTGTGTATTTAGTGTGATGGTGACCCCTCTTTATATAGGGGAGGAGGGGGGAGGAATTCTAGAATTTAGAAATGAAGAAATCATTATCTACATAGGCCATGTGACTGTGGGCCCCACTTGTCTGGCTGTGTGTATATGTGCCAGAACAGCAGTCTCATGAGAGAGAGACTAAGAGAGAGAGATGGGTTGATGAAAAAAAATGAGAGGTGACATGAAGAATAAAGTAATTACAAGAGGGGAGAGAGGGGAGTGTGTTCAGAGGTGAATCTGTGTGCAGATGTGTGTGAACACAAGAAAAATCAAGTAGCCACCGGGCGGGGATGGGTCTGTGGCCACCTTTTTTAGTGAAACTGAGTGTGTGTGAGTGTGGAGGAGGTTATTTATCTACAAGACAAGAGACATGGCGCCCTTTAGAGAGAGGGGGGGGTATTTGGCTCATGGGATATGATAGGAGAGAGAAAGGGGGGGTGGGGTATACTATTTTGGAAGATAGGGTAAGTTGCATGTGAGTTAGGGTGCATTATTGGTGAGTTAGAATGCATTATTGGTGAGAGGTGGGGTAGCTTGAGGGGAGAGAGAAAGGAGAAAGGACAAGTGGAAGAGAGAGGGGGTTGAACTTTTGAGTGGAGGAGAGGAAAAGGGACACACGGCGGGGCAACAATGAAGAAAAAGGAGGCAAGGTGGGGATGGGCTGCCCCGCAGGCATGAGGTGGCCTATTTTACCTTTTTCATATATTTACATAATCATACTTTTTTTTTCTTACTTTTTCCAATGTCTTTTATTACTCCCTCCCTAAGAGGGGGTTTTCATGGGGTGGGGACGAGAGAAGAGAGGTATGGGAGCTTGGCTTGTGAAAAGCCCCCATCATTAGCCCTCCCCTTTTGGCTAGAGGCATTCATGTCTCTAGCTCATTTGTTTCTTCTTCCGCTTAGCCGTAGGATCCGATATCGAGTTGCCTTCTGAACTAGCCATTCCATTTGGCCATTGGTGAGATTTCTGGGATATTCATGAATCTGTAATAGGTCCGAGTGATAGCTTGTTCCTTGGAATAGTGTCGGTTGATTAAAGGGGAATCCCATGGCTTCCAGAACTTTGTGCCAGTGTCCTCCTGGATCCCAAGTGAAAAATAGGATCATTGTCTGCAGTGTCCGAACAATAAAATTTGCATGCCAAATTGGACCAAATTTGTAACCACCAGTAGCGAGAGGGGAAATGAGCATCTTGGCTCCTGCAAAGACAGAACCGAAAATTATGATTCCCAAGAGTGTACCAAGAATCCACCATATATGGCCGCCTTGTTGGTGTGGTGAGCTCAAGTTGTCTTCAGAGTCCTGCTTACTGCCATGACTAGAAAAAACTGCAAGCATATCATGCTTCTTTTGGGTGTGCTCAAACATGTCAACTTCCTTTATTGATGCTAATAGCAAGCCACCTACCTTGCGGCTTAAATACAAGGGTAAACCACTTACCTTTCTCCAAAGAGAGGATGCACTCTTTGTAAAAAATTGTACCAAATTGGGAATGAGGTCTTCATTCTTGCATTCTATCAGGTTTTTGTCTATCCATGGCTCCTTTGCTCTTATCTCCATGCTTATCTTCTCTCTATATGTTAGAGCAGCTAGCCATAGCCATAGGTCTGATGCATCCCATGCAAACACAATGCTGTGTTGTGGAGGAGTTTGGAACATCCTTAAAAGGTTGGCAGCATATTGATCATCAAACTTACTCTAAACACCCTCACATAAACTGGAGGCATTACCCATCTCCAAGTTTATAACACCCTTCAGTAGACTAGAGGCATTACCCATCTCTAAGTCTATAACACTACACAATAAAATCTTGCTCGGCTGCCAAGCCTCTAGAGAAACATCCAACTCCAAACCTTCAGTCATACTTACCTCTTTGTTATGGTCCTCAAGTGAAACTTCCTTGATGCAAGATTCCTTTAGCTTGCTACATTGTCCTGGGTCCATGGTGGTGCACACGCTTCCGTTTTCAAAGCCCTCCCCTTTGCTTGATATGTTGTCCATCTTCTGCAAAGCCTTGCTAACATGCTGGTTTTCCTCTTCTCTTGTATCTTTCATGACTTTTGTATTCCTCTTACGCTGACGAGGCCTAATCAACACTTTACACCTTCTTACCCTTACTACCCAATGCTGTCGATTGATTGCTTTGGTGCCTATTTCATCCAAGGTTAAAGATGTACTCACATTTGTAACACAATTTTCTTGACTTACCTCCCCCACCTGGGTAGCATATGTTGATTCTTTAACCTCTTGTTCCACTGCTTGAGTTCTTTGAATAGTCTTCTTACTTGATCCTTCTTTTGTTACCTTCATCTTGACCTCTTCTGCAAGACCAATGATACTTGGTGTGTGGGTACCAATTGGTGGTGGGCGTAGGATGATTGTAAGTGGTGATTGTGGTGGAAGTAGAATTTGTGTTGGTGGGGTTGGTGCTCGAGGTGGGGGTGTTCTTTCTCTAGGGGGTGACAATTGGTTCCTCCTACCTCCTCTATTATAGTTTTGTCGTGGTTTGGGACAGTAGTACATACCGTGACTATCTTCTCTATAGTTGTAGTAGTGATACTCCCTATTTTGTTGTCGTGCTCTTCCAGGGTCTTGATCTCTTTCTTGACTCCTCCCTTGCTGTATTAAGTGGACAGACAAACTCTGCAGTTGGTCAGTAATATGGGCCAACATATCTTGTTGGTCACCTCTTACCCCAAGAGCCGGTGGTGGTGGTGGAATGGTGGTTGTTGTAGTTGCTGGTCGACGCGATGTTCCTGATTCTGTTGACTCGGTTTCTTTGGCTTTCATTCGCAGCTTCTTGTCTTTAAGGCGAGCAATCTCAACGGCTAACTCGTACGTAGCCGGGAATCTACCTTTCACCTTTGAGAAGCGGCCATAAGCCATGCGTGAACCGATCTTTTTTTAGGAAATCGGGTGCAGCTTCCCCCCTAGCCAGTGACTCAACCCACCGTTCCCACAAATCCACAAATTTGGACTCATAGGTGGCATATTCTAAAAGACCCTCCTCCTTCAAGTCTCTCAACTTGTCCCACAACTTTTCTGAAGTGGTATCTCCCCCAAAGCGCCTCTTAAAAGCGGTTTTTAAGGGTTCCCAGTCATCCTTGGTTGCTTGTGGAAGTGCATTGTACCATGATCTAGCTTCTTGCTTCATGAGATGCTTAAAGATTCTAACCCGGGATTCATCTGTATCTTTGTTGCTCACTACACATGCTACTTCAAAGTCATCTAGGAAGTCTGTTACCAAATCCTCCCCCTTCTTTCCTTTAAATGTTGGAAATGCTACACTTGCCATGATTACTGAGAGAGAGCTAGAAAGACACACTGCTTAACTTGCAAAAGTTTTTTTCTTCTTTACAAGGAGGCGTGTATACCCTCTTATACTAGGACATAGATTAAAACTTCAAACGGTACATTGCCTTGTACCAAAGGTAAGACAAATGGTTGATCTGATGCCAGAACCTCCAAAAAACCGCTCCCCACCCAGCATGGTGTCAATGACGTGCTGGTAGTGAGCCTTCAAATCCAGTATTACCTTGATTGAGCGTACACGTGTTGGTATGTGTGATCTGTCTTGAGGTAAGTTGTACTGATTCATGTGCAGCTTAGAGGTGCTTAGTCACTGTCCAAGCTTGTGGGAGGGGGTGGTGTTCTTTCCTGAAACAAACTCAGTAGATCCCTAGTTTCTCTAGTGAGAGTGTGAGCCAATGATTCCGTTATCTGTGCTGCAGCATCAGGTGCGACTTGAAAAATGACTGTGATAATTACCTCGGTGACTTGAGTTACCCGATTCTCAAAGTAGAATAGTGTTGATTCTCTATTGTGTAGAGCTCCTTCCATTTTGTTGTTGTGGGTTGGTTGTAGGTTGCGGACATGGTTTCGACCTTCTCCTTCTTCTTCTTGGCACTTGGCCTATGTATATCCACTGGGTTTGGCGTGTTGGTTGACTCTCCCACTGCAAATCGATTACCGTGACGCCTGGCACTCGAGCTTCAATGGAGATGCGGAGTTCGTCTAGTTGTGCTTGGAGCTCTTCTTCTTCTATCGTCCAATTAGCAAATCCTGCTAGCCATTCATCCATTCACAATAGTTTAAGGGTTTCA
The DNA here is from genome assembly GCF_014529385.1 of Adiantum capillus-veneris. Taxonomy (NCBI): domain Eukaryota; kingdom Viridiplantae; phylum Streptophyta; class Polypodiopsida; order Polypodiales; family Pteridaceae; genus Adiantum; species Adiantum capillus-veneris. The sequence continues at coordinate 55,408,863 of NC_140950.1, forward strand.
GTCTTGTAAACTGAAGGGTTTCATGAAAAGATCCTCCGTGGGGGCACCAAATGACAGGAGCAAAGCGAACCCCGAACCCCGACGGCCTCTAAAACACCGGGGACCGAATGGCGTGCCTCGAGCCTGTCATGGTAAAGCAAACAGGGGCACCACCTAGCTTCAGCGTCTAGGACGCAAACAACACACCACCATAACAAAGTTTTCATCCAAGAGAGATGGATGCTTGGGAGTAATGATAAAAAGGAAAGGGAATGAGATCAAGTGAGAGAGAGAGAGAGAGAGAGAGAGAGAGAGAGAGTGAGGGAGGGGGTATAGCGGCTTAGTACTTAGGCACCACAAAAGGATGGCGAATCCGCACACCCTTCACACATACACAAGCTCACTCCAAACACAAAACTAGGTGGCGATTCCGCACACCTCACATGGGCAAAACATTGCAAGAAAACATACTCACAAAACCTCAAGCTTTATTTAGAGAATAAGGCGATGAAATGGGGAGCATAGGGTAGGGGAATGAGAAGGGAGAGCGTGGTAGAGCACATGGCGGATAGGTGGGAGTTGATGGCGAAGACTCGCACGAGGGTTATGGCCATCATCCTTCATTTAGTTGCCCTTCATCTTCTATAGCCAAGGGTGTAGAGGTCATGCTCAAGACAAGCATGGTGATTGCGGTGATGGTGATGGTGTGGGTGTGTGTGTGTGCACTAGGCACACACAGTGCATAGTGTGTTCTTTGGTGATGTTGTGTGTGTATTTAGTGTGATGGTGACCCCTCTTTATATAGGGGAGGAGGGGGGAGGAATTCTAGAATTTAGAAATGAAGAAATCATTATCTACATAGGCCATGTGGCTGTGGGCCCCACTTGTCTGGCTGTGTGTATATGTGCCAGAACAGCAGTCTCATGAGAGAGAGACTAAGAGAGAGATATGGGTTGATGAAAAAAAATGAGAGGTGACATGGAGAATAAATTAATTACAAGAGGGGAGTGTGTTCAGAGGTGAATCTGTGTGCAGATGTGTGTGAACACAAGAAAAATCAGGTAGCCATCGGGTGGGGATGGGGCTGTGGGCACCATTTTTAGTAAAACTGAGTGTGTGTGAGTGTGGGGGAGGTTATTTAGCTACAAGACAAGAGACATGGTGCCCTTTAGAGAGAGGGGGGGGGTTATTTGGGTCATGGGATATGATAGGAGAGAGAAAGGGGGGGTGGGGTATACTATTTTGGAAGATAGGGTAAGTTGCATGTGAGTTAGGGTGCATTATTGGTGAGTTAGAATGCATTATTGGTGAGAGGTGGGGTAGCTTGAGGGGAGAGAGAAAGGAGAAAGGACAAGTGCAAGAGAGAGGGGGTTGACCTTTTGAGAGGAGGAGAGGAAAAGGGACACAGGGCGGGGCAACAATGAAGAAAAAGGAGGCAAGGTGGGGATGGGCTGCCCCGTAGGCATGAGGTGGCCTATTTTACCTTTCTCATATATTTACATAATCATACTTTTTTTTTCTTAATTTTTCCAATGTCTTTTATCACTCCCTCCCTAAGAGGGGGTTTTCATGGGGTGGGGACGAGAGAAGAGGGGTATGGGAGCTTGGCTTGTGAAAAGCCCCCATCCGCATTTAGTAGGTCAAAAATAGGAGGTAAATAAAATATTTCAATACCGCTTTGTTTTCCTCAAGAACATGTTGCATCAAGACATGAGAAAGGCTTGTGCGAACGGTGTTGTTATCAAATTTTCTTGCACGCATGGCTTATCCAAGGCATAAAAACCCCGCATGATTGGATCATGCCGAGGGTTCTGTTTAGTATACTTTGGTTGTGCGAAGACCAATGACTGGTTTGACGACCAAAATCAAGCAAGGGTTCAATAAGAAATGATCTCGTTTCATAGCCAGGCTTCTATCCATGCCTGGAAAATGTTTGGGCATGGTAGTACTAGAGAATCTCATGGATATCGCCACGGTCTATTGCTAATCTTGATGAAGGAGGCAATAAGTGCTCGACAGGACCAACCATTAATGACCATTTCAAGAAGCTGTCATGTAAATTGTTAGGGCTTGTTTTCTCGACATCACTAGAGCAAGGTTGCGTCTTCGTAATCAAGCCCAGTAGGTACGAGGTACATACTTTGCAAGAAATTTTTATTTTCAATTTTTGCTTTTCAATACATTGTACAATTCGACAAGGTCAATCATTTGTGACTGCTCGACAAGGTCGACTTTCTTTTACTATGACATTTGTCTATGAGCAAGAGTATCTGTAGCTCTGAGGCATGATAGCATCCAAAGTGGGTCTACTGAAAAGTATCATGCAAAGACAAGACTTCCATGTTCGGCCTATGCTATGAGCATACGAACTTGGGACGGACCTGACAATATGCCAGCAGGTTATTTCATTACGTGACAAACGGGCATATATGATACAAGGGAGAACATATGGCTATGTGCCATTTTTTAACGAGTTTTCTTCCAAGGAATATTGGTCCATCTAGTTACAGCAACAACCAGGTTAGCCAATTTTACAATCTTCTTATTTTTCCATGTTTACATCTTTGATTAGAAACTATTTCTTTTGTGTAAATCAAGGTGCTTTAACAATTTTACATGACGCAAGCCTTATTCCTTGTGCTAAGGCACTGCCCAATGACTTGGCATCAAGGGCATTGGCACACAAGTTCAAGAAACTGGAAAAATAGGGAATCTCAGCTCACAGTATTCCTACTAGTTTAAACTATGTGAGGCACTTATGGTTTTCGCTCTCACGTTTGAGGCCATCACTTTTACCAAGGGCTTAAGTTTATGTATGCATGGCATGCTAGCTAGGTGGATTTAATTCTACCGCCTCCTGAAACACACTTTCACTACAACACCAAACACTTTGTCAAGGACACTAAAAAGCACCTAAATCAAGGACTTAATTTAAAGGTAAAGTGCTATCATTAGGTCACACTAGTGTCGTCACAACCACATACATGGTAGGTGGGTTAGTCTATGACTTGTTTGTGTTTTATTGTTACCTCTCTCAATGAGAGAATCATAGCAAATAATTGTGGCACGCTTAATGATAAGTTGCACGCTATGCATAAGATGCACACGAGCATGGGCACAACATATACTATCTCTCTCTCTTTCTTATTTCTCTCAAAGAACAAAGAAAATTTTTTAAGAATCTTTTGATACATGTTTTTCTCGTGAGTCGTCATGAGCCAAGGTGCTAAAATTTTGAGCTAGAAATTGAGCAAGACGCCCTCTACATTAGTCTTCATTGTTTCATCGATTGAACACTAATTTCCATAAGGGCTATGAGCCACACACGCTGGCTAAGAGTCATTGTTAGATCTCGAGTACGACCCAATTGTTGGCATTCCTTGGGTGATTGTTCTTAAGATCGAACAGATCTACCGAGTGGAGTACACAACGACATTAATGGACAATCAAGAGTCTTGTCATTACAGATGTTTAGGGTGTCATTTTTGGACGACATGTTTTCAGTGCGACACTCGAGTTGAGATTTTGATAACCATAAACTCAACTCAGCTGATCTCTACCACGAATTTTAGATGCAACAAACCGTTGCAACAGCATGGCTATCCATAAGAGCTACACTTTACACTTGTGTGGATCTCCTGCTCTCTCTATAGCACTACGAGTGTCTATGGACACATTTTTTTGGGGTAAGACCCCGCGGGTGCTTACTAAATCACCCCATAGGCATTGAGGATCACAGTTTGATCTATTCCTGTTATACTTTCAAGGAAAGAATTCCACAATCTACCACGTGGTAGCGGAAAAATTCAACTTTTCAAGTTGTTTCTCATCATTCTGTACACGGTTAACTATGTTGGTTATCCTTAACTCCTAGTTGAGCAGTTTCTACAAAGGGTTTGACTATGTAGATTCTACCCAACGGGTTTGGATTGCAAAGACCAGTGCAATGTTTCTTGGTTTTTTCACAGGTGGGAGACGTGCTCCTGTGCATTTGAATACGGGTAACTGAACTTTCAATTCAATCCCCAAGGCCGTGCCAAGGGCATGTCGAAACAAGTATTTTGGACCGTAGTGTCCAATGTACATTATGTTGTTCTGAATCCACTTCTCAGATTTGATTTGTCACATGTTGTCACATGCGATACAACATGTTCTAGGGACTCAAGGAGTTCGGTTTAGCCAGTGTGGAGCAATGAATGAGGGTCCCTCTCACTCTTGTCGCAGAGTGTTTAGAGTTACCTCCACACACATGTACATCTTGTACTTGAAGGATGTTTTTTTTAACATCCTTACATGAGATATATTCCACATGTGGAGAATATGAGTCTCTGGATTGACATTGGAACCCTTATTTCAAGTATGTGTCACGACAAAGTCACTAGGTGTTGGTCAAATCTGTTTTCTAGACCATTTTCAGCACGACATATCGGAGCAATTTCGGTGGCCAAAAATTATCGGATACTTAGAATGACTTGTTCATGTACAAGTACTGCTAAACAAAATTACACATGGTTGCTTATACATATAGCAAGGCTCTAAGTTGTTAATGAAAAATTTTCATTGTTTGTCCCTAGAAGTGATTAATGTTTCACCTTCTACTATGGTTCAAATGTTTTAGCAAGGCTTGTAAATGATTGCAGCAGACAGTATTCAATTTCTTTTTTGAATTATTTATATTCCTCTTTAATGTGTGCTATGAGCATCGCATTCACCATAAGTATTGGCAAAGCTAATCATGGATATACAGGTTCAAATCTGTGTTTTGCTAAATGCATGCACACTAGGTGTTATGGGCCCTAGTGTTTAGCAAAGGCTGATTTGGAGAAGCGTGCATATTCATTACATCCGTTGCTTATGAAGGATTTTGCACTCTATGTGCAGTATCTCTCTGAGCTTACTTTTGGATCTACCTATCACCAATAGAGTTCATGGCTCGGTTTGGGTTTTTCACGTTAACCAAGATGGTTATTCATCAGGACATTGTTGTTTGATCAACAATTTTGTATGATATTGCGATCCCCGTTTACGGGCCATTTGGGAGGACTGTCTGTACAGTTATCCAAAGGGATAGGCAGATTACAAAGTGTAATCTTATGCTGAAGGATATGCAAAGTGCGTACGTTAGCACCAACTGATCCAATTAGTAAGCATCTATTGCTCTACTTGGAGTTTGCTTACCATAAGTTAAAGCATGTTTGCGACTAGGTGTAGTCTCTTCATGTATAAATCGAGTTCTCAACCTTGAACACTAGTGATGGTGGGGTTGTTTACTGCTGAAATTGGAAAACAAGTGAAGGACTTAAACTTGGCTGATGAGTTATGTTAGCAAGTTACTTTCATGGAAAGTGAAAAGAGGTACTCTTTAGGGTACATCTTTGTGTGATAACTCGTTTTGCATACTCATGTGTGTTCTAAATGGAGTCTACACACTATGATAGGATAGGAATTGGTAACAAAAACTGGTTGCAAATGGACAACAATATGGAAAATCAAGATGTTACTCTTGGTTTCATTGAACCTCTTGCTAAACCATGTTTCGGTCAACCAAGCAGCTGGATCCATGAGGAGTATAACTACGGCCATGATTATTTATAATAGACATGCATGGCATTGGTTTGTTTGGAAATCTCAGCAAGTACAAGGCCAATATCAACAAAGCAAAGATGAAGCTCGAAACCCAGATTTGCCACATTGGGCAGGCAATTGTTGTTCGAGTTTGGAATACCGATCGGCCCGAGGATCAAGGGATATTCATATTGCCATGGATGTTGATGCCCACGACTAGGGTCCGTCAAGCGGTGAAATTCTTCGTCTAAGTCTAGCATGGCTAATGGCAAGGACCATGAGGATTATCTACAGCTATGAGAGACATGAACATCATGGCATGCAAGGCTACCAACAAGCTCAAGGACATCCAAAAACCTACCAATGCTAAAGCCATATCTTTTGATATGGAGCACTTTTGGTATGAAGGTATTGGCAAGGCAATGATATGATCTTCATATTTGAGCAAGGCTTTGACTCAAGATTGGACATGGTTCGAGGTTCAAAGGTGCTCAAAAACGCAGGACTGTGGCCGATACAAAAAATTGCTCAAGGGCATTTAGCAGGTAAACAATATGAGGTAAATAAAATATTTCAATACAGCTTTGTTTTCCTCAAGAACATGTTGCATCAAGAGACAAGAAAGGCATAGGGAATTGGAACATGCTCATCACCACTGAACCATGTCCTATATAGACACTTGGCCTACTAAATATAGGGACCCCCTTGACTGCATGTCCGTCCTAGCCCTTGGCCGTGCCTGATCCTACCCTATGAAAATCCACTTGATACTTTTGTGGTTACTAACAAGCTCAAACATCTGACCTAGAATATAGTGTCTCCACCTTTTGAGGGCATGAACCACAGCTAGTAGTTCAAGGTCATGGGTGGGATAATTCTTCTCATGAATCTTAAGCTGTCATGATTCATAGGCTATGGGATGGCCTTGTTGCTGTAGGATTCCACCTATACCTTGTATGCAAGAATCCACTATCACCTCAAAGATTTTTCAAAAATCTAGAAGTTTGAGAACAGGTTCACTGGCCAAGATATCCTTTAATTTGTTGAAGGCTCTATCTCTCTGGTTGGACCAGATGCAGGGTTCCTTTTTTTTAGTGATTTCAGTGAGAGGACTTGTGATGAATGCATAGTTTTGGATAAATACTCTACACCATCCTATGAGGCCAAGGAATCCCCGTACTTCTGAAACAGTCTTGGGAATGGTACACTGAACTACATCTTCCACCTTAGATGGGTCAAGAGAAAGACCATCCTTTGAAACTATGTATCCCAAATAGGCAACCTTCTCTACAAAGAAAGAGCATTTGCTCCGCTTGTCATAGAGTTGGGCTTTTCTGAGAACCTCCAAGACATGGCATACATGTTGTTCATGATCTTCTCTAGTCTTTGAATTTATAAGGATGTCATCAAAGAAGACTAGAAAAAAATCATCTAACTCTGTCCTGAAGAGGTCAGTCATGAGACGGTGTTTAAATGTGGCAGGGGCATTAGTTAAGCCAAAAGGCATGACGATGAACTCATAATGCCCAAACCTTTGTGTTGAAAGCTGTTTTTGGAATATCCTCCCTTTCTATCCCAACTTGGAATAGCCTGACCTAAGATCAATCAAGCAGCTCCTCTATGCGAGGCAAGGGATACTTGTTCTTGACAGTGGCCTCAAAAATCTATGCAAAGTCTGAACATTCCATCTTTCTTCTTTTGGAAGAGTACCGGACCACCCCAGGAAGAGACACTGGGTTTGATACGACCTTGTTCCAAAAGTTGTCAACTGATTCTTCAGCTCTATGGATTTGAAAGGTGACATCTTATAGGGAGTCCTTGCTATTGGTTGGGTGACAACAAAAAACAAAGAAAAAAGATTTCTTCCATCTCATCATCAATGGTCATGCACTGTGCACGAATCTGGGCAAAAAGAGAATCAAAATCATTGATATGGTTGGCAACACTAGCTGCCTCCGTCATACAAAGGTTGAAAAGTTTTCACATCATAAAAACCTTATTGCTAGCCGTATCCTTTTCGTAAGTGTCACTTAATTTTTTCCATTAAGCATGAGAAGTCTCTCATTCTAACACTCAAAAGTACACTGACTCACCAAGGTGCAGTTTAATCGTAGACCTGCATAGCTCATTGAGCTCCTCCCACTGAAACTGAGTCATGTGCATATCTTCAGTTCTAGCTTCATAGGCGATAGGCAACTTTAGCTTCTTTTGGACAAGCACATCATGCATTTGGTTCTTCCAAAGCTAAACATTAGTGTCATCAAACTTCTTTATGTCATAAATGTCATGGTCTTTGCGAGTAGACATGGTGACAAAACTACCAAAAGATTCTAGGAAAATTTTGATAGAGTCTCCTTTGTATTTGGGAATATGTCAACCAAAATACGAGAAAAAATGACCAAGTATGTCAGTCACAAAGCATAAAAGAGGGAAATGCCTCTCAAAATCATAATGTATAGAGACCAACTAAGGTGCATAAACTCTCAAACTAACCATAGACGAGCCATAGACCGCCAACTTGATGACAAAATCACCTATACCACTCTATACATGTCATATGGCGAGGCTTCATAAGGGATGCTCCAACTACCTCTATCACCGAAGGTATCTCCATATTTGAGAATACTCCAGCTGAAAGAAAACCTCATGCTATCGATCCTCAACATCGTATATTATGCAACAAAACATATAGCCAAGTCTTAGAAATGTCTATCATCCGGACCAAGTCTAAAAAATGGTTGGAACTACCGTACTAGCCAAACGATGTCTCCACAAAAGCGTACAATGGTAGTATCCACACAGACGTACAAGTCTATCTCACAACACTCAAATAGGCTCCAAAAGTATGTGCATGCAAAGAAATATCCCTGCGGGGGGTCAAATTGCTCTCAAAAGAGCTCAAACACTGTCAAAAGTGCCAACATATGCATGTACGCATAAAACATTTCTCCCACTAGAACCAAAATCTCACAAGCATTAAAACCTGTAGCGTATGAGTCGATTACGATGCCGTAGTGGAAGCCAAAATCAAGGCCGAGAATCACAGAGGAAGTCAACCAAGCCACTCTATGTAGATGGAAGAGACTGCAACAATGGTACCTACAATGGCTATGGAAGCTCTACAACACAAACTACCAAAAGAAAGCTGAAAAATGAAGCTCCTAAACTGTAGCTCGAAACGTTTTTGATGGCACGAATGGCTCCAAAAGGGGGGTAAAACTATAGGACACCTAATGGAAACGCTTTCAGAATGCTGAATATGCTGATGCCGAAGTTGAAACCCTATTTACACTCTTGAAAGTGTGCACATGCACGGAAGTAATTTTGGGAATGAAACAACTCTAATACCAGATGAAGGAGAAGATCCGGGAGCACAGTGGAAGAGGAAGATGAATACGCACACACACTCATCCACACGTCACCATAGCCGCACACCTAGGTTGGAGAGGGAGAGTTGACACACAGTGTATGCCCCCTTTCTTTCTTCTCTATCTTATGCACGTAGGCACAATACACACTCTACTTTGTGTTGGTGGCTCACATAAGTGTATAGCTATACACTTAGGGTTAGTAGCAGTTAGTGATGGGTGGTCGGCCACATGGCCATTAAACCTAACATTGTGCATGCATGAATTCCAATTACCTATGTGTTTTTAACCGAGCATAATTGTGAAGCAAGAGGAATTAAAAGTTGAGCCCATTTTTTGCATGATTGTTTAATCAATTTTTTTTGTTGTATGCTTTATTATATAATATGTGCAAGCATTAGAAATGCCACAATGTCTTGATGAAGAGAGCATAAATGGATTTATGATGTTGCCAAAAAAAAAAAAATGCATGCAAAGGTGAAATTGGGCACTAAATCTTGTGTACAAATAGTGTCAATTTGTAGCATTCAAATTTTGGTGCTAGTTTGTATCGTACTTGCCAGTGCTTATCTAATCAATAGAGAGTATCAAGAGAGAAATTTTTGCCAAAACTAAAGGGGTTACTTTAGCTGGTTGAATTTACTTACAAAATAGGGACCTCATTTGGCCATAACATGGTATTCTCATTTGAGTTTTAGGAGGAGAGCTATGCTTGTGGAATGAGCTCTCCACACACATGGTGGGGGAATGTCCCCTAAGGGAGATTATTTTTTAAAAAAATATCAAACCTCCTTTCCCTCTTGTGCTCTTAAGAACACACGCTTACACACACTCACAAGAAACTCTCCGAATAATTATTCAATGCATGTAGATGAGACGGAAGCCCGGACCCACTCCCACTAGCCGATGCGACCTTGGGAAGCTAATATTTACCTTGGAGTTTCAATTCCAAATCACGTCAATTTTCATGCCGAATCATAATTTTCTTGGCTTGTTATTGGTGCCTTCAATCCTGTTGCTACCACATTTATAGCTGGCCCCACATTTTTCTCTTAATAGCGCTCAAGGCACAAATTGAACACCACAAAACATACCATAATAAATTTTACAACACCACAACTCAAAAGTAAGTGATCCCTTGGGAATTTACAAGCACACACCCACCTAAAAGACCACCACCAAAACTAGGAAGTGCTTGCCCTAGTATGGAATTAGAGCACATGCTGACTAATGCACTTGAGAAAAAGGGATTCCCCCTTCACCATATAACTCTCCAAAACCACAATTTTGAAGTGTATAAAAAACCACAATTTTAAGCTTTATATAAAACCATAATTTTGAAGTGTATACACACCACAAAATAAGTGAGATTCCACAACTCACTATACACCAAACTACCTGTGGGCTACCATATCATGTACCTTGCAGGAAATAGACTGTGTTTTCCAAACCAAAAGTCCAAAAGGGATGATTTCAAGCCTTAAAATTCTTTGAAATTTCTATAACAAAAGTTTTGAAGACCACAAATTTCAACTCTATGCACCTCTATGTGCAAAATTGGCACAAATAGCAAGCTGCCATGGCACCACTACACATAAGAAGGGCTAGTTGAGGGCAAAAAACTGCATGAAAAAGCATGAAGAAAGCACAACAAGAAATAACATAATTTTTTAAAAATTTTATTGACCATTTCTATGTTTGTACATGAGTTTAATCTATATACAAGTGAAACTTCATCATCTTTAACAATGGACATCAATCTTGCAAAATACTTCTACAACCTATATCCATTCACATGGGACTTGTGGAGAGTACCATCCAAATCTGCAAGCTAATAAGTGTCGTTAGAAAACCTATCAACAACGACCATAAAGGGACCTGGCCACCTCACTTGAGACATCTTTTGAAAAGTGCTATCAAGCTTGAAATTGTAACAAAGAACCATATCCCCTTTATTGATGTCTTGCCTACTTGCCATGTCAAACCTCTTCTTATCACCTCTTTTATTGTAGAAGGTGATAGTACTATGTACCCAATCTTGTATAGCTCATGTAGCCATTGTCTTCCAAGGATGAGAGGTAGAGCACCGATACCTATGGGCATAACATGGAAATTGACCAACATATAGACATCAAAAACCTCCACCGCTAAATCCTCCATAATGCCCAAACACTTCACCCTTGATTGGTTGGCAAGCTTTAATATCATTCCCTTGTAGTCCTCTTACCAATGAGCATACCCATAGCTTTTTTATGAGGTTACTTTCTCCAATCCAATCATGTTTACCACCTTTGTCTTGCCCTTCTCTTAAACGCTCAAGTCGATAGGCAGGGATTTCATTAACGTAATCATGATCGGGTGATTACGTCAATAACTCTAGTATTTACACAAAAAAATCAAGTGATCACGTTAATTGTTAACGTGACTTTGATTTTGACCTGCAAAAACCTATAGAGCCGGTTAGCCCTCCGGGGTTTTTATTTTTCCCTGCGGGGCCCGCCAGGCTTTATCATTTTTTCGACAGGCCCGCTGGGCTATTGCATATACTCGGTGCGCCCATTGAGAAAATGAAAAAGCCCGGAGGGAGTAACTATATATAGTAAATAGTGTGCTAACCACGGTCTTTTAGCTAGGAAAATCCTTGGGGAGTGTATCCGAGTGCCGAGTATAGTCATCTCCTTGTGAATTGACCTAAGGTTACAAAGTCACAAGTCCTTTTTTGGGGCCGAACGTGATTCTTAATCCGGAAACCACTTCTAAATAATTTTAATTTGTTTACCGACATAAAGGTATGAAACCAAAACAATTGAAAACTTGGAGAATCATGCTCATTGCGAAGAAGCCACTGGTCCAAATGAGGGCTGTAATTGGTTTTAGAAGATGAGCATATGTAAATGACGAGTCGATAGTCAAGGGATGGATGTCCTATACTAGTGTGCTGGGTATATAAAGATCCTTGAAGTCTTGCATTTGAGTTGGTTTACACTTGTCACTTCATAATATAAGAGCTATAATCCTTGATTGGGTTAAAATAGCTTTTATATATTGAATTGGTTGCATAGGTGGGCTACAATCCTTCATTGGGTATAATTAGTCCTCAATTGAGTGATTATATTGAAGATTTATTTGCATTAGTTCATGCATTGGTTTATACAGAGAGTGCATTATATATTACAATAGATTATTAGTGCATGAAATGACCAATCATATATTTTATTGCTTTCGTTTATTTTTTTGTAGAAAATGAAATTAGATGTGTCTTATTGTTTGCAAATCAAAGTGGACATATAAATAATCATTATAATAATAATTGCATAGAGAGATTCGTAGCATTGTTATAGTTATTATGCCATGCATAGACTACATTGCAATGTGTATGGTTGTTCACAATATAGGTGATCGATATGTGGATTGACTAGCGTGCATTGAAAATATCATATTGTGCATTTCATATTGAATGGTTTTTAAAATATAATATATATTGAAAATAAGAAAAATGTTTCAAAAATTGAACATCCTGTTTTTTTGTCCTCAGTTTTAATTTAAAAGCAATGGAGCAAAATGTGGGCACAAGTGGTACGAAGAAGCCAAAGAATAAAAAATCTGCTGGCAAAGAGTGGAATTATGCTCACAACAAATGCGGCCAATATATGGAGTGACAATGTAAATTTTGTCACACAACAAAATTAGGCGGTGCACCACGTATTAGGGATCATTTTCTCGGTAGCACTAAAAATAGTTGTAAGAAATATGAACATCCTCAGACACCTGCAATTGCAAATCATTTGAGAGAAGAGCTCACCAAAAAGGGTGGAAAGAGACAACAGATATATAGCTCTGTGGCTTCGAGTCAAGAGTTCCCAAAGCCAAATATTAACTCCATAGATCCTATAGTGATGCCAACTAACCTTGGAGAACAACCTGCGCAAGGAGAGGAAATTCTAGGCAATGTTCCTTTTAAACATCACAATGAAGGTGGACTTTGTCAAATGCGTCAAAAATCATTACATCAAAGCTTTTGAGTGTAGTCTCTAGAAGAAGCACAAACTACTCGCCAAAGAAATATTATTTACTAGAAATGCTTTATTCATGGTAAACAAGAATCATTGGAAGGCTGCTTGGAAGAAAATCGGTGAGTTTGGTCCAGGATTTTCAGCTCCTTATCACAGGATAAGAAATGTTTTCTTGGACAAATGTTACATCGAAGTCAAAGTGTTGGAAAAATAATACTTGGGAATATTTTTCTTTCAGGATGTACGATTGTGAGTGATGGCTGGTCAAATGTTCAAAGAAGACCGTTGATCAATGTAATGCTGGTTTCTCCAAGGGGAGAAACGTTTATAAATATGATTGATAGTTCTGGTGCAATTAAAAGTGGCAAATACATTTCTAAGGTCTTGATTAATGTAATTAGAAAATTGGTGCTGAACATGTCATTCAAGTAGTCATGGAGAATGTAAAGAATTATAAAAATGCCAGTAAATTAATGAAGAAGTGCTTTCCACACATTTTTTCCAATGGTTGTAATATGCATAGCTTAAACTTGGTGCTGAAAGATTGGTACAATAGCGAAGAAACCACATGGTTTGCCAAAATAATTGATACAACATGTCAGGTTGTGAAATTTATTTTGAAACGACAAAGCGTGCTCGATTTGTATAGGATGCGCATGTCAATGATGTTGAAACTTCCTACTGAAACTCAGTTTTGCACACACTGTGATACCTTGGAATCACTTCTCCGTAATAAATGCGCTGTGATTGACACATTCAATTGTGTGGCCTTTGATGAATGGCAACTTGAGCAAAAAGAAAAAGTGAAAGATAAAATTACATGTCTATGTGGCAATGTAAACAAGGTTGCTTGGTGAAGGAGTGTAATGGATGCATACCATGTAATGATGCCACTTATGTTCGCGATCCGCAATCTTGATCAAAGAGTGTCAAAGTTGGGCAAAGTGTGGATGACATGGTGGTCAGTCCAACAGAGTTTGAAAATCCTGAAGAGCTGAAAGAGTCTGTAGTAGAGAAGGAGTGGCGATTACCATTCTCAGGGAAACAACGAAAAATTTTGGCTAAGTATTTTCATGCAAGGTGGAAGAGCGCTCATAGTCCACTCCATAGTGTCGCTTACATGCTGGATCCAGAGTATTGGAATTTAGATCAAAGGTCCAATACAGAGGTGGTAGGTGATTTCTATCGCGTGGTCAACACATTCTACTCCAACGTTCAGGACTGAATTGATTGCATCAAAGAAATGAGTGCATTTAGATTAAAAGAAGGTCCTTTTGCGAATGATTTTGTACAGGTAATGGCAAAAGAGCAACCTGCATGGAAGTGGTGGATGATGAATGGTGGAGAGCATTACTCTACCTTACGTCCCCTTGCAATGAAAGTACTCACACAATGTGCAGCAAACTCAATTTTAGAGAGAAACTAGAGTATGTACAAGTATGTTCGCAACACTATTCGCAATAGACTATTAGCAGACAGAGCTAAAAAATTAGTGTATATGTTTTGTAACGAAAAGATATTGAATCACATTGAAAGTGCTGGATACGAGTAGGAAATGCCAACTTGGTTGTATGATTGTCAAACGAAGATGAAGAAGAGTTCAATGTTGGTGTATCTCAATGCACTGTAGACAAAATAGAAGAGAATCTGATAATAGATGTGGAGGTTGAATTACAAGGAGAACCCCAACACTCAAACTTAGAACTAGATACAACTCAACTGATTCAATATAGCTTGAGAGTAGAACGAGTAAATGTCAAAAACCATTGTAAAAGACCTTGTATTCAAATGTGTTTTGGGTAATTACAATGCTTCATATTCGCGATAGTACATAGTTTTTCGATCTCAATTGTGTTTCCCTGAAGCAACATCTTGCTCATCAAACAGATTTCTAATTGTGCTAGGGGTACTTGGGCATGCTTTCTTGAATTTATATTCATTTGACATGCCAAACATAATATATATTCCTTGTGGAATATCTTGTGAACAGATTGCACATCGACTACTATTTTGCATGAAACGAATAAGACAAACTAAATGATAATAATGACCACATGTCAATGTATAATATCCTCTCCATCCATCAAAATTCTTGTAGCAAACTGGACATTGGGAAGATGAGGATACATCTAAAGTAGACGAGGGGACCAACTTCGGATGCATAACAAGGTGGCTGATGTGTGTCCCTCATACAGGTGTTGGATTCACTCACTGTGTCAAATTTTGAGCGTCCGGACTTAAGCGGTGAATGCTTTTCTCCATCCAGACTTGTGAGGGTTGGGGTGTCTGGGTGGCTATAGAAAGCCCTCTTATTTCTGCATCTTTCTCTGCCAACTATGTCGTGTAAATATCCTTCTCTCTTTTTAACTGTAGGTTGGTGCGTTCCACTATCAATGCCAGCTCATCTCAAGTAAAAATGACACAACTCTCCCTTAAATCATGAGTGGCAAGAGTTGTCTCCTTTGACGAGAAGTCTCTTGGTTTGCTGTTGCACAAAGTGAACATATAACAATTTTGCAAAATATAGTGCACAATCTACATTGTGCAGGGGATGGCCATAAACCTCCAAATAAATCCTCTTAGTGTTATCTTTGATCGCATCATGGTTGTACTTCGAAACCTTCCACCTTTCTTTCTTGATCTCTACGTCCTCACATGGCCATATTGTCTTGATCATGTCCTTTGTAACTTTTTTATTGATCTCTTTCCATTGCATATGGTTTGGATTTGCCCACTTTGAGAGTCGACGAGCAGTACGTGTCGCTTGTTGTGCCGACATGCCGTGTGCCAGAGACTTTATGCGTTGAAATGCATTAACAACCGCTTGTTGTTGATCATCGGGCAGTGATTGGGTTCCAATATCTTGTTCTTCATCGGCCATTTTCTCTTAGAGCTGCAGTCAACAGATAGACAAATATTCAATATCATTGGCAAATATATATTCTCACTCATTGGGACACTACGTGGAATCCACTAAATCAAACCACAACAGATGCGGCTAATTGAACCACAAGGCAAATTTGAAATACTAAGAGTTGAATGACAAATTTGAAATGGCTAAAGATAATTGACTCAATTAGGTGAACCACTTCAAACCAAATAATACACTTCAATAAAAAAAAGAATACCCTAGATAAGACATATGTATATCATATAAATGTTTAAATCGGATAAAATGATGGTGCAAGTTCAACAACCAGACGTTGGACAGGGTTAGGGTCTGTCTTTAAATGTTCTTTGAAAAATATCAACACATCAGAAGCATTCCTTCTTTGGTCCCACTCTTTTAACTTCATCCAACAATCTACTTTAATTTGAATAGCCCTCATAACATCTTCGTCTGGGTGGTGAAAAACTTCTTCTGGAAAATAAACTTTTTTGGTTTCACTCCAAAAATTTGCCAGCATGTCGAATAGGTAGCCCAATGCATAAATGTCGCTCTCTTTTGTGTATGCATCTGTGCACTGTGGATCTTATAGTTCGGGAGCAATCCGCGGTCGCTTAGCCATCTCGGCATTCCCTGCTCTCTGTGCATTCAAAATTGCTTCGTTCGACTGTGCGCTTGGATGTAGATAATTATTTGTTGTACGCTTAGCTGGTGTTCTCAGCATCATACCCCAATCAATGATCCCAATTCGGGGTTTATTGGTGCAAGTAAAGTCCCACATTACATTGAACGGGGACAGGTCATTATGCACTATACTAGCCGAGTGGGCAGCCGCAGCGCCGTCGATCAAAGCATGACAAATGGCCGGCATCTGCTCAATCACTGCTTTCATCTGCATAGTATCTATCTTTCTTACAAGAAGATTTGCTACAAGCAATGACCTCCAGCCGTGTTGTAGCCTATGCATGTCATCTGAACAATTTGTGAGCAAACGGTAAGCGACACATCATGTCTCCCATGGTACCCGCATTGTAGTATGGGAACATCGTGATCCAAGGAGATTCTGTAGTAAACCCAATGCACCTTACAATGGATGGTTGAAGTGTTTGTATTCCTTGCCCTGTCTGAAAGATGTCAAATTTTGCCTCACTCCCTCCCTTGTAACATTTTCCCACATATGTAATGTGGTCTGGAAAAAATGAGATGCCTTTGATGGTGTACAATGTGCACACACCGAAGGAGCCTACTCCAATACTCATACCTTCTACCAAGGCTTCGTGAGGGATGCCGACAAGATGAGCGTACTTTGCATTCAAAGCAGTGCACGTGATTGTGTCGGTGCCGCTGGCATCGAATCGACCTCCCAAAGCTGCTTGCATATCTTGGGCCATCTTCAATCTCTTGGGTAAGGCTTCTTGGTCCTGCACTTTCACAAGCTTCATCTTTACCTTCTGTTCTTCCCACAATTTATCCCAGAGCTCTAATTTTGACATGTCGCAGGCAGGTGGGATATCTTCCTTTAAGTCTCTGCAACATACTTTCATATTGCCCAACACTGTCCTGACCTTGTGGTGGGGGTCAAATTCTTGTATCCCTGCTGGAATCAACAACTCGTATTGGCCTTCAAGTCATAACCTGTGCTCTGTGTTCTCCCATATAGCGCTAGTGATGTCTTTGATGTAGACAACGCTTTCACTAATCTGCTGTATGCGACAAGCTGCACATGATAAGATTGCCAAAATACATTCTTTACGAATGACACGCATAGTACATTTCTTTTGATCTGGCGTCATATTTGCACTGAACAATAAAAAAACAACATATCAAATACAAATTCATGGTTTCAAATGACAGTAACACTCTCACACTATCTCAGGTAAACTCTTAACCACTACTTGAAGACTTTAACAAATATGCAAGGAAATATTGATAAAATTTGAAAATATCTTCACTTAAAACTGCAATCTGTTACACGTGTAAAATGCAATTAAACAAGTGGTTTATAAGAACTTAATTCAGATCAAATAATACATGTTAACAGTCTGGCACATTTCAACATATATTGAATTTTTAACTTATTTTTTTCTTTGTGCGCACATACTAATTCAAACAAAGCACACACCGACTTAAAAACTTCAAAAACATTTAAAACATTGGAAGTATACAAATTGGACTAGCAATTGTGTTCACGCATTTTTTTACATAGAATTTATGTAAATGTAGCAATCAAAAAGCGATGATAATTGATGCTCTTTAAAAAGATACAAAAGAATATTTAACATGCAAATTGTGTGTATTTAGATTTTTTACAGAGAATTTATGTAAATGAAGCATTAAAAACAGCGATAATGCTTGAGACTCCTTTAAAAATATTAAAAAGAATATTAAACATACAATTTGTGTGCAAATACTTTTTTACATATAATTTATATAAATGGAACATTTAAAATAGCGATGTTGATGAATAAAGTATTCGTTTGAATATGATTAGCTAGTATATAATTTCAAATGGACAGTTAAAAACAAAAAAATCAAACAATTCATACATTTTGTATATGAAATACTCTTCACAGTCGCCTTACCGACCAAGTATTTCATATACTTGATACTTAAAAAATTAACTACATATGCACATACAAATTATATGACGTTTGTACGGCCAGGTTAATGACCTAAACGCCACATTTATGCAAAAACACATGCTTCTAACAAACAACACTCTATTAGCCGTGTTACCGATCGAGTGCTACCTGAATCTAAGGAAAAGCAATGGCCTGCATACGAACATCATATAGCCATGTTACCAATCGATGCCCATATGCTTTTTGGGAAAGGGGAAGGGAAGTTGACTTACCATAAGGATACTAGATTCGCCACGTTACCGACGTAGTACCCAGACAATAAGCCAATACTTACCACAAGGACACCATCTTCCCTGCGTCACCGAGGTGATGCCCCTGTGATAAGCATTGTTTTGTAGAACAGCTTACACACACTCCCATTGTGTGGTAAGGTACCTTATTACTGCCGCACATTACGACAAAAGGCACACTACCACACAACACATACCCGAATCGTGTGGTCAGGTACTCTGCTGCTGCCGTGCACTACGACGTAGAGCACGCTCCCACATGATCCCCTCTCTCCTCTCGACATACCTGCAAAGGTGGTCGACGAGCGCTCTCTCTCTCTCTCTCTCTCTCTCTCTCTCTCTCAAAATATGAAAGCAAGACAAAATAACACCCAGCGGGCCCGATCGGGCCCGCATATATATAATTATGTGAGCCCGCTGAGCTTTTGAGTATTCCCGACGGGCTTACAGGGAAAATGATAAACCCCGATGGGCTCACTGGGAATACTGAAAATCCCAGTGAGAATTTAGTGGGTTTGCAAGTCACCATTAACCAGTTTCTGTGTGATTATGTTTAGTGTAATCATGTGAATGTGTCAATAAGACCTTGTGATCACACAAAATTTGACGTAATTACGTAAATATTGAATCCCTGTCGATAGGTATTGCTTCACCTTTGATTTCAACTCCAAAATCATTAGAACGTGAAGGAAGACAAGAAGGAAGAGGAAACATATCACCACGCATTCTATTTGCTTTGTCACATTGAGGGCTTTTATGACCCCATTCACCACAATATTAGCATTAGAGCATTTCCCCTATACCATACATGCCTCTTCCTTTATCACTTGCACGTGCTTCATAGTTTTCATAGCCACAACCATGAGTATATCCTTGACCTCTTCAATCTCCCATCATGTGTACACTAAGGTTTTTCACAATAACCACCACCTCTTGCATATCCTTGTGAAGAGCTTCAATGTTGCATTCTAACGAGCTTCTTCACTTATAGATCTAAAATATTTGGCCCCATCATCACTAACCTGCGACGAGCAAGATTTTTTAGCTACTCCGTAGTTGAGAAAAGAAACACAATCACCATGCAGTTTATGTAAACTGAAGGCAAAAAACTCCGCCTCAGGTACCAATAAGTTTTTGAGCAACATGCAAAAAGGACTACAACAAGGAATCCCATCCACTACTTAACACCCTAAGTAGTTGTGTCACAGATGACATTGCCAAGGAGGAGGGTAATGTTAGCTTCTTTCAAGCCAATTGATTGTATTAAACCACTTTGTATTAATGAAAAATCTTGAAAAGTCTAAATCCATTGTAATCTTATTGATTGCCACAACGAGTCTAAAGGGGCTAAGGGTCTC
The DNA here is from genome assembly GCF_014529385.1 of Adiantum capillus-veneris. Classification (NCBI taxonomy): domain Eukaryota; kingdom Viridiplantae; phylum Streptophyta; class Polypodiopsida; order Polypodiales; family Pteridaceae; genus Adiantum; species Adiantum capillus-veneris. The sequence goes on from NC_140950.1 coordinate 55,428,905, forward strand.
CAAGTTTGTAATCTTATGCAATTTCTAAGTCTTGTATTAAGCTTTAATAGATAGAAATCCAATATTTCAACCTTGGCTAAGGTATAAAAGCCAACTTTTGTAATTATAAACCTAAGTTTTGGATAATGAAAGTAAGCATTTGTTGCAAAATCTCAACGAGAGTCTACTGTTTCTTCAATTCCTTATGTCTCTCTCATACGGTGTTGCATTGCTATTCAAAGCATACCAACGCATTTGCTGGTGAATATCTTTCATTTAATGTAAGTTTCTTGCGATGAAAGTGTGTTTTAGTCGTGCCCATCTATGACCTATTTTTGCTTCCTACGTACAATACAGGCACAAAAATTGGTTTTTGACCTTAGGAATAGATAGAGCATGTCTAGAGGAAGCCATAGAGTGCTTGGTGTTAGGTTTAATGACCATGTGGCTGACCGCCCAAAAATTGGTTTTTGATCTTAGGAATAGATAGAGCATGTCTAGAGGAAGCCATAGAGTGCTTTGTGTTAGGTTTAATGGCCATGTGGCCGACCGCCCATCACTAACTTCTACTAACCCTAAGTGTACATATATACACTTGTGTGAGCCACTAACACAAAGTAGAGTGTGTATTGTGCCTAAGTGCATAAGATAGAGAAGAAAGAAAGGGGGCATATAGTGTTTGTCAGCTCTTCCCCTCCAACCTATGTGTGTGGCTACGGTGTTCTGTGCATGAATGTGTGTGTCTATTCATCTTCCTCTTTTGATGTGCTCCCGGCTCCTCTCCTTCATCTGGTATCAGAGTTGTTTCAGTCCCAAAATTGCTTCCGCACGTGCGTGCACTTTCAAGAGTGAAAACAGGGTTTTGACTTCGGCATCGGAAAATTCAGCACTCTGAGAGCGTTTACATCAGGTGTCATTGGGTTTTACCCCCCTTTCAGAGCCATTCGTGCCATTAGAAACCTCATTCAAGCTACAGTTTAGGAGCTGCATTTTCCAGCTCTCTTTTGGTAGTTTGTGCTGTAGAGATTCCATAGCGATTACAGGTATCATTGTTGCAATCTCTTCCATCTATGAGAGCCCACAACTCATTTGGTCATGTGTATCCTCTTTCGGAGTGGACTCATACACACACATGGAGTGGGAGTTTGACGGCATTGCCTTCTTTGACTACAGGTACAGGTACAGGTACAGGTACAAGTACATATAGCGGCTTGGTTAGCTTCCTCTGTGCTTCTTGGCCTCGATTTTGGCTTTGGCTATGGCATCATCATTGACTCACATGCTACAGGTTTCAGTGCTTGTGATATTTTGGTTCCAGTGGGAGAAGTTTTTTATGTGTACATGCATATGTTGGCACTTTTGAAAGTATTTGAGCTCTTTTGAGAGCAGTTTGATTCCCCGCAGGGGCATTTCTTTGCATGCACATGCTTTTGGCACCTATTTGAGCGTCTAGGACTTGGCTATACGTTTTGTTGCATAACCTACATTGTTGAGGGTTGATAGCATGAGGTTTTCATTGAGATGGGGTACTCTCAAATGTGGAGATGGGTGAAAGCATGTTAAAGTGTCTCACTTTTTGTGATAGTTAGCATTTTCAAGTTAGCACATCTTTAAAAATTTGGGTGTCCGGTAAATATTTTGCAAATAATATCAAAATTTGTTTGCAGACTGTACATTTGGATTCCTTGTTTCAGTTCTACCGATATATCATATGTCATAGATCTTGGAGATGTAGCGCATGTTATTGTACTAGTTAGCATATGTCAAAATTGTTCTAGTTAGCATTGTCCGAGACATGAAAAAGTGTGACACATTAACATGCTTTCACCCAGATACCTTCACTGATACAAGTAGCCGGAGCATCCCTTACAATGTCGGGGGATATGTGTTCGAAACATGAGCCGGGTAGGCATCGGGCCTCTGGCTGTGGGAGGTCTGAAAGAGAGAGAATAGCAGACACTGAAAAATTTGGTAATCATCATGAGCATAAATTAATTGAATAATTCTTTGAGTACAACTTAATCCTTAGCCAAGGCGGGCTGTTAACAGCACTGTCACTGGGATCATATGCTAACTAGGAGTTTAAGCTCCCGTTTTATAGGATTAATCGGGCCGTTAACGACACCGACGCTTAACAGGATGATTAATCAATCTTTAGCAATGACGATTGATGGAAATTCCCTCCTGTTGCTTTATCTGCGTCATCTACATTTGAGATTTTTCAAACTTCATTTAAGTTCACTATGTCAATCATCACGCTTCAATTATTACCAACTATTCTTCAACTTTCTGCTTTCCAATTGCTCCTCTCCTTCTCAAGCACGAGAGAGAGAGAGAGAGAGAGAGAGAGAGAGAGAGAGAGAGAGAGAGAGAGAGAGAGTCGTTATTCCTTCTCTCAGACTCTTTTTTATTATTATTAACGTGAGAGAAAGAGAGATAATGACTCAACCTTCTTCTTCTCCTCCGTGCTTCATTCCCATTCTCTCATTCGCTTCCCCTAGACCTCCCCTTGTTCTTATGCTTTTCTTCTTCTTCTTTGGATGTCGAGAGCCAGAGCCTTCGCTTTGGTTCTCAAGCACGAGAAAGAGAGAGAGTATCTCCCTCCTTCAATCTTCTTGTTGAGAGCCTTGCTTGCTCTTTTTCTTGGTCATTCGAGTCCACTCTCGAGTGAACTCCCTTATTTCTCCTTCCTCTTTCCTGCTTATGGCCGAGAGAGAGAGAGAGCCTTCGTTTTCCTCTTCAATATGAGAGCGAGAGAGAGCCCTTTGCTTTGACTCCTCTTCTCAAGAGAGAGAGACCGTGCCATGCTTTCTTTTCCCTTGGCTTCATACTTAATATTTAATTTTTAATTGGGTGGGCGGCCTTAGTTTATATTGCGGGGCCACCTTTTGAGCCATCCCCTTGGGCGGCTGGCCCTTGTAGTGGCACCACTTTTAGCATGCATAATCTAGCAAAGCAATGCCAAGCACATCGGCCAATCAATTCGGGTGGCCATTCGTGGGTGGCCAGTTCCCCTCAAGGTCACCTCATTTGGCATACACTTCGACCTAGGCTTTCTCTGATAGCCCCGAGCCGGCAAGGTGCAAGCATAGGCAAATGCATTGGAGAAAGGCCTTCCCTTCGCATTCTGTAAAAGTAGCTCAAAAGTTTCACGCCGTAGCTATGTAAAATGTATCGCAAGAGACGACATTCTTTTTTTTTTTTAATCCACTCAAGCACTTATTGTGCTCTCTAAAGTGCATCACATCCGGCATACATTTCAACCAAGCACTACTAAAGCATTGTGTTAAGCATACTTATTGGCCAAATCATCATCCAAGCACCACATTTGGTATTCACACTGGCGAGAGCATTACCGTGCTTCCATAATTGTTAAACTAAGCAATGTCGAGCTCCATTTTTGCCTTCCGAGCACACCTAGCTACCAATTCAGTGCAAGTGATGACATGATGGACAAGATTCTAATTGAGCACTTATTCCACTGCATTCAAAACCCTGTCTGTAGCTCAAAACTCCCAGATGGCACACTGATCGAGCAGACCAGAGTGGTACGGAAATGGCCCCCAGTGAAATTTAATTTGGCGATATCTTGGTACCGTAACTCCAATCACTGATCTGAAAAGACCGACGTGCTCTACAAAGTGAGCACTTCAGGCCCGTGCATTCACTTAATCATTTTCCCCTCATTTGTATTTGCCCAATCTGGTGCGGACCTGCAATCGACTTAACCTTCAAACTGCCACCTTTTAAGCCATCTCCTTGGGCGGGCGTCCCTGGTAGTGGCACCACTTTTAGCATGCATAATCTAGCAAAGCAATGCCAAGCACATCGGCCAATCAATTTGGGTGGCCATTAGTGGGCGACCGGTTCCCCTCAAGGTCACCCCATTTGGCATACACTTTGACCTAGGCTTTCTCTGATAGCCCCGAGCCGGCAAGGTGCAAGCAGAGGCAAATGCATTGGAGAAAGGCCTTCCCTTCACATTTTGTTAAATCATCTCAAAAGTTTTGTGCCGTAGCTATGTAAAATGTACCACAAGAGATGACATTTTTTTAAAACAAAATACACTCAAGCACTTATTGTGCTCGCAGAAGTGCATCACATCCGGCATACATCTCAACCAAAGCACTAATAAAGCATTGTATTAAGCATACTTATTAGCCAAATCATCATCCAAGCACCACATTTGGTATTTGCACTAGCCAAAGCATTACAGTGCTTCCATAATTGTTGACCTAAGCAGTGTCGAGCTCCATTTTTGCCTACCAAGCACACCCTGCTACCAATGCACTGCAAGTGATGACATTCTGGACAAGATTATCCTTGAGCACTTATTCTACTGCATTCAAAACCTTGGTTGCAGCTCAAAACTCCCAGATGGAACACCGACCAAGCGGACCAGATTGGTACAGAACCGGCTCCCAATGAAATTTATTATGGAGATATCTTGGTAATCGTAACTCCGATCACTGATCTGAAAAGACTGACATGCTCCACGAAGTGAGCACTTCAGGCCCATGCAATCACTTCATCTCTGTCCCCTCAGTTGCAATTTCCCAATCCGGTACGGATGTGCAATCGACTTAAACTTCAAACTGCCATAACTTCTGCATCATAACTCAATCGACGAGCCATAAAGACAGGCCGGTAGAGCACTTCAAGCACTTTAGTTCTAGATTTGAATCTCCCATTTGTGCTCAATTCAAGAAAACTCCTTTTTAGAATCATTAAGGAATCTGTTGGCCGTTTAAAACCGCATCTAACATACATTAATCGTAAAACTTGGCCTGTTAACAAGCCCTAATCCTGCTCGTTGATAAATGTGTGGGCTCCAAATAAGCTTAACTTGCATTTCTTTGCATCATGGAAGTGGAGCTACACCACAACGAGGCCTCGCCATAGGACATGTATAGAGTGGTATAGGTGCTTTTGATGCCGATTTGGCGGTCTATGGTCAGTTTGACAATTAATGCACCTTAGTTGGTCTCTATACAGTGTGCTTTTGAGAGGCATTGCCCTCTTTTATGCTCTGTAAGTGACATACTTGGTCATTTTTTCTTGTATTTTGGTTGACATAGTCCCAAATACGAAGGAGACTCTGCCAAATTTTTCCCAGAATCTTTTGGTAGTTTTGTCACCATGTCTACTAGCAAAGATCGTGACATTTATGACATAAAGAAGTTTGATGACACTAATTTTCAGCTTTGGAAGAACCAAATACATGATATGCTTGTCCAAAAGAAGCAAAAGTTGTCTATTGCCCATGCGGCTAGAACTGAAGATATGCACATGACTCAGTTCAGTGGGAGGAGCTAGATGAGCTATGCAGGTCTACAATTAGACTGCACCTTGGTGAGTCGGTGTAATTTTTAGTGTTAGAATGCGAGATTTCTCATGCTTTATGGAAAAAATTATGTGCCACTTACGAAAAGGATACGACCAGCAACAATAAGGTTTTCATGATGCGAAAACTTTTTAACCTTTGTATGAAGGAGTCAGCTAACGTTGCCAACCATTTCAGTGATTTTGATTATGTTTTTTCCCAAATTCGTGCACAGTGCATGACCATTGATGATGAGATGAAATCAATATTTTTTCTTTGTTTGTTGTCACCCTCTTGGGATATCTTTTGCACAACTGTTAATAACTCTACTCCTAATGGTACGCTAAAATACGATGATGTTACTAGTGCACTTTTGTAGCATATTAATATAGGTGTTAGAGAAGATGAGCATGTCATTGAATCTTGACTCTTGGTTGGATTTTCATTCCATAGCCAAGAGGTGTTGGTGTAGGCTCTATACTTCTCAAGCTTGGAGAAGGAGATGGATTTCTTGCTCAACACATGAGAGAATTGTGAGTGTGTGCAAGAATGTGCAACAATGAGATGCCCTTCCTTGCCTTGTTCAACCCCCCTCTCTGCTAGCACTAGCTTGCACTCCATTGGCCCATGCCAAGCTTAGTCAATCATAGGATTTGTTCATACCAAGCAGTAGGGAAGCAGAATACAACACACTACTTCATGGTTTGAAGATGTGCATTGGCCAAGGTATACGACGTCTCATGGTAAAGGGAGATGCACTTCTCATTGTGAAGCAGATTTTAAGGATTTGGGCATGCAAGAGTGAAAGCTTAAGGACAAAAGTTCATGCCATTCGTAGGATGTTTAATCAATTTGAAGAAGTGCAACTATATCATATTTCTAGGAAACAAAATGAAGATGCAGATTTACTTGCACAAAAAGCAGTTGCATGTGTTGAGAGTGGAGTGCAGGTCATCATGGCAGCAACAATGATAAAACAACCAAGGTACCAGAGGATGGAGTCATTGGCTCCCATTGTGAGCTACATTTTAGAGAGCGAGTTTCCAGAAGGCTTCACAAAGGCTCAAAAGTGGAGGCTCATTAAGAAGGCGAGTTCATATTTGTTTTGGGAAGGTGCCCTTTACCAAAGGGGAAAAGATCAAGTTTGAAGGAGAATACCAACAACTAAGGGGATTCCAGCCATTCTTGAAGGTTTGCATGAGGAAGCGTGTGGTCGTCATTTTGCACAGGAACTCACTGCAAAAGAGATTTTGCTTGCCGGATATGTTTGGCCAAGCTTTCACATTCAACATTGGTGTAAAAGCTGCCACAATTGTCAGATTAATGGAAACAAGCGTCTGTTACATGGTCCACGTCAACTAGTCCTTGCAAATGGTCCATTTGAAAAATGGGGCATTGATGCTATGGGTCCATTGCCCAGGACTAAAAATGGAAAATTGTATATCTTGATGGCCATAGACTACATGACTAGGTGGGTAGAAGCTCAAAGTGTGGCAAGAGTGAATGAGAGGACAGTTAGCAAGTTTGTGTACACTCACATTTGTTGTAGATTTGGCACACCTTTGGAGATTGTTTCTGATAATGGTCCAGGGTTTAGGAAGGGATTGTTCATGGAAGTTTTTGATGATCTTCACATTCTACATTGGCATAGCACACCCTACTACCCTCAGTCAAATGGTTTGGTAGAGAAGGCTAATGGTATCATTGCAGGAATCATCCGGAAGATGGTACAGAACAAGACAAAGCTATGGGATGACTTCTTGGATGGAGCATTGTGGGCCTATCGGACTACCTACAAGGAAGCGATAGAGTTCACACCCTTCCACCCAGTCTGTGGTGAAGAAGCTTTGCAACCCATCGAGCTCAACATTCCAACAATGCGACTTCATGGAAAGGTGGCACCAGGAGAAGAAGCAGCATGGGAAGATCGACTTCTCACCCTTGCAAAACTAGAATGGAAACGGGAGGCGTCTTATGAGTGCTATAAAAGAAAGGCTACACAAATAAAGGACAAGCTCGACAAAAAGGTGAAAGACAAAGGGATCAAGGAAGGAGATTTGGTGCTAAGGTACAATAATCGCCTTGACAATCGCTTTGATGTGAAGTTCAATACAAGATGGCAGGGACCATACATTGTCAAGAAGATATTCAACTCTAGCTACTATCAACTCATGGATTTGGATGGCAAGGAGCACCCCAAGAAGGTGAATGGGTATTGATTAAAGCCTTACTTGAGTCGAGTTCTACTAGAGGATCTACAAGAGCATGGAACAACTACAATACCATGTAAGTCTTTGATTTCGGTACTACAAGATGAAGATTCAACTAAGCCACCAAATATCACAAAGGATCGAAAAACACTCTCATTGGAAGATATGCCTTTTGATGGTACATGAATGTACCATCATCTAGGGGAGGGCTAAATGATAGCCATCTTTCGGCTCTCATAAAATAATTTTAAGAAGCCACTTCACCCCACAAAAACACCCTAGCACAATGACTAAGCTCGCTTTTTCATTATAAATAGTGTGCGTGCATTTAGGTTTTTATTATATTTTTTTATATATCAAATCATTGAGCGAGTCATTGGGCTAGGAGACAAAAAAATAATTTATAATATTACGGTCCTCTTTATATGTAAATATTTTTTATTAAATAAAAGACCTAAGTATAAAAGGTTTTTTTCTCAATTTTTTTGTATTTATATAAATATATATTCCTAGGTGTGCATTATTAGACCTAAGTGTGCATTTTTATAAATCTCTTTGCATCCTTTCATGGCATGAAATACTTCTATGTTAGTGTGTACATACCCCATCATATTTATTTTTACAAAATAAACCCATATATTTCATCTCGCACCCTCGTGGAAGTCAAAATTTGTTTCTACACTGTCACTCACTTTCACTATATATTTTCTCACTTGCATATTTTACTCTTTCACCCAAAAACAAAATAAAATACTCCTATCATGATTTTCCTTCATGGATCTTGCACATATTTTTTCCATACACCATGTGCTCATAAAGACAAGGGCTAGGAAAAATCCAAGCACTAGGTCTATCATGTGCAATTGTTTTTTATTCATCAAAATTCATCATCCATGCATGTGGCAAGGGCCACTTGGATTCCTTAGGTCATGGCATGGCTCATGGGGGGCTCACCTTTGGATGTATAAGGAGAATTCAACCAAAAAGGATCCCACATGAGCACCTTTGCAGTCCCACAATACATAGCTTTTTGCTCGAATTTTGGAACCTTCTTATGATCCGAATTTGAGAATACTTTGCAAAGACAAAATGGAGCTCGTGAGCTGAAGTATTTTCCATAATTTTTTCAGAAATTTTGAAGTCAAGGGAGATTTTACATGAAATTTATGGCCGACTTCAAAAATACCACTTCATACACCCAAAAAATCTTCCTATTTCTCTCACCCTTCCACACACCTACTCACTCTTACACACTCCTCCCTCTCCTTCCCACTCCCAAACCTGCAACTCCCATGTCCTAATTCACCCTCTTCACCATTGCCACTTCTCTCACATCTCCATAGCCTTCACCCTCCATTTCTACACCCCTAGGTGTTCCCCTTTCTCTCTACATATATGTCCATATTACCATACCCTCTTCAGCTTTGTAAAGAACTTCAAAAATCAGAAAAACTCCAAGGTTAACCTCTACAAATGAAGGCTTTTATCATGAATTTTCCAAGGTTTGAGGATAACATAGCTTCATCGACACGCGCTACTTCGCCATGCTGACCGCTTCTTCTACCGGTGATGTAACGAGGTGAATGTCAACTTCTCCAAAGCTTCAACCTCTCTTTACAAGCTCATCCCTTCTCTAACTTTTCTCATCATATTTTGTAAATATTTTGTAGTGATAATGACTAACTACTAGCCACTAACCTTATTGTAAAATGCACCCTCTACTAGAGTAGGCACTCCCAAATTATTCACTCAATCCCTCTCTACTTTCATCCTCGATAATTCTCTTTCCTTGAGCCCACATCCATGTGACTCAAAGGATAAGAGAGACCCACCCTTATTTTTTTTAAAAAAAATATGCATAATCTTTGATTTCTTCAAATAAACTTGATTAGGTCAAATCCTAATCGGGGCTTGTAAAACCTATAAATAGAGCCCTTCTCTCCCTTGTAAATTATCACATGATCACACTACACCACACCATTCTCAACACATAACACACCACTCTTCAAGCCTAGTTGTGTAGAGTGTGTACATTGTGAGTGCTCTATTCCATCACTACACATAGGTGCATGGAGAAGCTTGAAGTTAGTTATGCCATCTAGAGGACTGGAGTGATACCATACTCTGCATCACACTTGTAGCCTACTCTTGTCCATAAATAAAATTCATAGTTTTGGGTGCAATTGTATGCTGCAACTACGACTCTTCTCTCCAAATTGACTTGATAAGTTGGATCATCAGGTGGTTGAAGGTATATTGTCCTTGAAGTTTGTTGTGCCATTTCATGCTTGGTGGTTTGAGGGCTTGTTGAATTTTTTGCCTAAAAAGTCAATTGTAAGAGGGTGCTCGGTGAGAGGGCTCCCGTGACCCTAAGACAATTTGTGTATTAGCAACAAGGTCAAGTTTTGTGTTGTCTCTCTATTTCCCATCAAGCTTTGTGTGCATCTAGCCTTTAAGGCTAAGACTGAGTTGCTCAAGTTGATTTGTGCTCTTACCTCTCTCTGGCGTGGTGAATGTTTGTATTTGGTGTGTGTGGCTATCTTGCATTCCCCTCTCTTTGTGCGTTTGAGTACAAGGAGATATTACGTGCGTCCTAGTTCGCATTTACAACTAGGTGGTGCCCCTTTTCTTGTTTGGTTTCTGGCTGTGGGTTGTTGTTGTCTCTGATTGTGCTTGCCCCAGCCTCAATTGAGCAGCACTGGATCCTCGAAGGGTGTTTAGAGGATGCTCTTCTTGCTGCCCGCCCCGGACCGCCCCAATAGAATTGCGTATAGAGTGTCTACACAATTTACATCATATGAGCTTGTTTATAAAAATGAAGCTCTCATGCCTATACAAGTGCAGTTGTAGGCATTGAAGTTTTTGTGTAGAATGCAAGGTGAGCATAAAGACAAGCTACAAGAAAGAGTTCTTGCTCTGGAGTTGTTGCAAACGAGTAGATAGAAAGCTAGTTATTATTATCTTCAACATGTAGAAATAAGGATAGAGAAAACGAATAAGAGGCTACTAGAGAAAGAAATTAAGGAGGGAGATCTTGTAATGAAGTATGAATCTTCCTTGGATTTCACTTTTCAAAAGACATTGAGCGACAAATGGTGGGCCATACAAAGTGAGGCATGTATTTTTGAATGACACGTATCAGTTGGAAATCCTCTCTAGTGAATGGTTTCACTTTAGAATAAATCAAATTGAAGGAATATTTTGCAAGGGATGTGGTTTTAAATGCAAATAGCCTCTTGGTTGAGCATAAATGCTTGACCTAGAGAGTGGGCAATGATGATAAACAATTTTTGGCATGTACCAAGTAGTATCTATATATGCATGTGCATAAGTAAAAAATATGTAAATACATACATTTGGAAGGTTTGCAAAGTTGTTTTGTGTTTCAAACATGATGCAACATATACATATTGTAAATAATCGGGTCCGAGCACACGTACATGCATGGACAGGGTGCCAAATCCTTAGATGTGGTTCCAAGTGGATTCTTTTGGCACTAGGGAATGTTTTTTAGCTTTTTAGAATGTAAATAATGCAAGTGAGATGTGTGGGCACCCTCAACCTTCCCAAGAAGCTTGACACATGAGATAACTGTCTATTCGCGGTGCTTGATCTACGACAATGTGTGCACTACCCTAGAAGTGGTAAAAATGGAAATGTGGGTATGTGGTGTTGGGTCCAAGCCCTTGTCGGTCAGCCCGTGGGAAAAGCCCCTTATAGGCATGCAGTAGAGACTCAGTTAAGGTTAAGTTTGCATGGCCTTTTGTGTGGCTTTATATACATTGTAAGCTAGTAATCAAAAGAAAAAAGAATAACGTTTTTTTTTTTTCGTGCCTTGCTGTGTCGATCTCTCTCTCTCTCTCGCTCTCGTTCTCTTCTACTGCATCTTCTCCACACCATGCCTCAAAGGTGGCATCCCCTGTAGCTCAAGTCACAACAACTGGTATCAGAGCGTTGCCGATCCCCAACCGGATTCTTGTTCCCCAGGTCCTCCAAATCGAAACTTGGTTTCTCTGCAGCAAAATCGAGAAAGCATGGGAGTTCAACTTTGCAACTGAATCGAGCAAGGGATGGTATCATTCGAAGGTAGCTTGTAGCCTCATGTGAAGTAAGGCAAGCTGTCAAGCAAGCGTCCCGAAACGCTATCCTTGGAACTGGCAGCCATGCGTACTGCATATCAAAAGGCACGTACAGTTGCAGCAAGTACTAGGCGGCCATTTACCCTGCATACACGACATCCCAAAAACGCAGTTGACAGCTGCAAAGGTATCTCCAAAAGCCCATAGCAAGGCTTGATGTTGCATGCAAACAACCAAGAGCTTCAAATCCGCCTTCCCTGTGTCGTTTCTGTGTTACAGAGTTTGAAATTTTTCTTTTTAACTTCATGCTTTTAAAATAGTAGTCACCTTCTTTGAGCCTTATTCAAGAGGGCATTCACCCTGTGCTAAACACCTTCCTGTATCGGCACTCCACAACAAGCTGGTTCACAATAGTGTTTATGCATTTCCAAGGCATATATAGCAAAAGTGATTTCCTACGTGTTTCAGAACACTACAAGCCTACGACTTTCTTTTCAAAACGGTGTTGTTTGCAGTGCTATGCAAGTGATGACATATCAAAAAGCTATCACAGCACGTGGTATAGACCAGCATATTGAGATGCTCGAAGTTCTAGTCTCTGACTTGCAACATCATGTCAAAATGCATGCAAGAACAAAGATCGATTGGCTACATCAAGCACTTGAAATGCAATTGCCGTTGCGTGCGACCTAACAAAGGGCTTCTCAAACAACCATCCGGCATGGAAAAGATTCAGTATATGCAAGCTCTAGCAATAAGTCAACTAATGCTACACATGAAGATCTCCTTTGACATTGCAGTACAAGATTTCACAAAATTATTTTACTAGTTGAGTGTCATCGTTTTGTTTTGTCTTTTGTCAACAAAATTATCTTTTTCACTCATAGCCTCTTTTACCTTATCTATTGTCAGTCATGCCATGATACACTTTTGTACGGGTTAGACACTGCCACCACACAGATAAGTGGTAAGACCTCCCAATTTTTATCAGTTCTCAACCCTTTTTGTTGCACTCTCATGAGGTTACTGGGTACACCATAAACCCAAGGTTTGGTAGTGAACCAAAAACTCCATTTTTTGGTAGCTAACTTTTTTGACCTACACCCTATCTGTTCAAGGGGGGGTTACTGATCTAGCACCAGGTTATGGATACACCAGAAATCCTTGGTTGTGAGAGAACCTAAAACTCACGGTTGCCGAGTATACCAAAAACTCGAGGTATCATGAGAGGGTCTGTCCAGTTCGGGCTTGAGGGGGGGATTGTTGGGTCCAAGCCCTTGTCGGTCAGCCCGTGGGAAAAGCCCCTTATAGGCATGCAGTAGAGACTCAGTTAAGGTTAAGTTTGCATGGCCTTTTGTGTGGCTTTATATACATTGTAAGCTAGTAATCAAAAGAAAAAAGAATAACGTTATTTTTTTTTTCGTGCCTTGCTGTGTCGATCTCTCTCTCTCTCTCGCTCTCGTTCTCTTCTACTGCATCTTCTCCACACCATGCCTCAAAGGTGGCATCCCCCGTAGCTGAAGTCACAACATGTGGCACAAAGTTTTGGGTATCAAGGACCAAGCCTACATAATTTTGTGGATTTTGGAGTCCGTTTGGTATTTGTCAAGCAGAGACTGCTCGTTGAGGTGTCAAAAATGGACCCAAAAAAGCCTTAAAATGGTAAAAAATGGTGTGAAAAGCCCACTTCTTTCCACATCGACAATGGTGCCATGTTGTTTAAAGCTAAAGGAGATTTTTGTAATTTCATTCTGGGAATTTTCACCTCTTTGTGTGTGGGAGGAAGCAGGGTTTCCACAGGTGGTCTTATGCAGTCTTGTCGCGTTCAAGTCCTATTTTTGAGTGTGTGGAGGAATGAATGAGAGAGTCTTCCCTTCAATTTTGCACTAGGGAGAGTCTATGTAGTTCCTCAAATTTCCATTGATGTGTGTGTGTGTGCGAGGAATTGAGGGAAGAAGGTTTGGCTTTTTGCAAGACTATGTGACCCTGTATTGGGGCCATTAGGGTTGAGGCTACTCCTCCAAATAGTCCAGCAGAGTGGAATTTGGTGAAGCTTTTGCAATGGTTTGAGAGAGTCTTTTTAAGGCTGTATTTTTTTGAGCTTTGGATAGTTCTTTTTATAGTTTGGTCTCCATAAAGTGTGATTTAAATCCTTGATCAACTCGATTCCCCTTGTAGTGTCTGCGGGTATTCAATGGCTTGTAGGTCAAGGTGTTTTGAGTTTGAATAGAGATTGTAAAAATAATTTTCATTGATATCTTGAATGTTGGTGAGTGAGGTGATGAATTTAGTCAAATACTTTGTGTGGTGTTAAGGTGTCAGGGTGTGTGAGTGCACGCACGATGTCTTTTACCCGTCACCGTCTACGAGTTTTTTTCATTCCTTACGCACACTACACACATCCAAACTAGTTTTTGACCATTGGAAAAGATAGAGCATGTCCCAAGGAAGCTATTGAGTGCTTCAAAAAGCCAAAATGGACATGCCCAAAATAGGTTGTCTATCTTTGGTGCAACTTTTTTCAAGTTTTGAAATTGATTGTTGAGCACATGGAGATGTTAAAGTCAAAGATGCTCCACACATTCTAGGTAGCAAGTCTCGTTGCAATTGGAGCATTATAGCTACACAAAATCATCGTAGAAGGCTTGTGATAAGCAGGTTATCTTTAGATGTTTGACACACATTTCAGATCAATTTAGGTGAGAGCACACTAGACTAGGGGTTTCTGAGGGATTAGCAATGTCTTGTAGCCTCCATGCACACTAGATGAGTTATCTTTGTCCCATGGATTTACATTTTATGTTTGTGGTTCTCGCTTTGCTAGCATTGATATGGTGAGGCTTGGTAGTCAGTAGACATTTTGAGACCGTTTTTTAAAACGAGGCAACCTAGACTAGGGAGAAACCCAAAGCATTCACTAAAATTTCTATTACTTCCTCTAATTTTGACTAGAATAACATTGTTTTTTACTTCACCACTATCGAGAGGTGCTTGAGAGTAGGGATACTTGGTAAGGACCTTGAGAGAAATAGTTTAGTAGGACGGACTAGGTAAAGGGTCCTTGAGACTAAGAGCTAGTCAAGAAGGGTGTCACCTGAGTAGATTGGAGATTTGGTAGGGAAAGATGATTTTTCCTCCACATTCTGCACTCTTTTTTCAAGTTCAATAGTAGGAGTAGGGTAGGTAGAACAGTGAGGAATGCATTCTATTTAAGGTGCATTGGAAAAAACCAAAAAAGTTGTCAAACTTATCTTTGGTGCACCAAAGATAGACAAAGTGCTTCTAGGTCAAAAAATTAGGAACTAAACCTACAAAATGACAAAACAATGTGTGGCGACTATCCCCATTGATTCTGGTATCAATTGGACCATCGAAACCTTGTTGGACCTAAATCTGGTAAAAAAACTACCAATTGTAAGGAAATTACGGGAAGTAAAGAAAATTTTGACCAAAGATTGCAACCAAGGTATGGATAAGCCTTAAAACATGTGAGAAAATCAATCTGTGCACCAAAAATTGCAAAAAGTTAAATTTTTGTAGACATTTATCTTTGACACACCATAGATAGATCTCCAACCAAAAGGTGATTTTTGCAAAAAAAAAAACAATTGCTGGATCATTATATAGCTCTTGAGCATGTTTGAGCAAGTTGGGAGCTGTGCAAGGGCAAGAAACACCAAAAAAGATGAAAGCCTTTACAACGGATCAAAAAGGGTGGCGAAACACTGGTAAACAGTCCAAACTTTGTTAAACTCATTGGAAAAGCTTGAAATCATATATAAAAACTGAGAAAAGTCACATTGAGCAAAAATATCTTAATTTAGAGAAAATTTATCTTTGGTGTACCAAAGATAAAAAATTTCACCAGTAGAATTTTGTGGATTTGAAACAAAAGTTATCTTTGTCAAGCTATGAGGACCCCATCCAAGTAATCAAAGTTAGATTTACTCCCATAGTAAGGTGTAGCCATCTTTGGCACACCAGAGATATCCTGCACAAAATTTCAAAGTCTAGGGCACATTGATTGTATCCATGGAAGGGATTGTTAGATATTTTGTAACATCAAATTGACAAATTGTGGAGTCACATATGGTTTAAAGTGTTGGTGTGCACAAAATTATTTCTTGGCAAAAAAGGACTAGACAAGGAGTGGAAGCACTGTGCTTGAAACTAAAGGAAATTGTGGAGGTTTGAAGTATTTGTTTAATTAATTTGTTTAAGTCCATATATGAACTTAAGATTTGGTATAATGCTGGGATTTTGGGAACCTTATACAATTGATTCTATACTTAGGATTGTGGTGGCCACAACTGCTCAAGACACTCAATACCATGTTTGCAATTGTGCTAAGTATTAGAGCTACGTCCCACTCGAAACATGTGGCAAAAAAAAGTGCTACGAGAACAAGCCACTTCAACCACTTTTCAACACCCGTGGATTTTCCAAATGGGGCATTAAATCTATCGAACCTTTCCCTCCAAATAGGAACACATTGCCATTAAATTATAGCTACCTATAGTTGCCACTGACTCTTTGAGGATGACCAAATGGGATGAAGCATGCATAAGTACTAAGGAAGTTCCCCTCAACCTTGTATACAAACTTCATGCAGTCCTCCCACTTGAGGAATCGACACTCCTTAATGAAGGACACATGTAAGCATCCTATGCTATGTATGTTAAGAAAAGATGCCACAAATCTTGGCATTGTAAAATTTGCACCTTTAGAAAGTTCTCCTATACACAAAAAAAAAAGAACAGGTGCACGTTAAGCCTAGGGGACTTGGTCCATATGTCATTAACGCCATCACCAATAATGGTATTGGCCGCCTCAAAACCCTAACGGAAATACCCAAGGCTAGCTTCAATATAGTCACCTACGATGCTACTATGAACCACTCACTGATGCTATGCTAGCCAGACTTCATGCGACCAACAATAATAAGGAATTCCTAGAGCATATCAAAGAAACACATAAGCAAACGTCGAAAAATGTGATCACAAACTAAGAATGAGGTGGGACCATATCAATTTCATTACAACTAACTTAGAGATAGATTTGTATTTCCACGTTCTTCCTTTGTTTAGAAATCTCTCTCTCTCTCTCTCTCTCTCTCTCTCTCTCTCTCTCTCTCTCTCTCTCTCTATGTGTGTGTGTGTGTGTGTGTGTGTAAGAGAGGGGTGACTAGAGCTTGAGAGTCCACCACCCATCCACCCTTTATATAGGCATGCCCTTGGCCCTTTGCCCTAGCTGGACTCCCCGTTCCACACTGCCTAGCCCGGCCCTGCCTTGTCTAGTCCTGCCTTGTCTAGTCCGGCCTTGCCGGTGTCCTGACATTACTCCCCCCTTAAGAAGAGTTTTCATCCTCGAAAAAAAAAGTGGGAAACTTCTTCTTAAGAACACTAATGTTTTCCCAAGTGGCACATTCTTCAGGTCGGTCTTTCCACTTGATTAAGGCTTGTTGTCGTACGTGATGGCATGTACGCAACTCATGATAATCAAGAACATGTTCAGGTTCATGCGGTAAGGTAGGAGGTTCAATGTAATCAACCCAAACCTGTTGGTCAATGACATTGTCGTCCCCATGTAACCGCTTTCGTAGACGGCTTACATGAAACACCGGATGAATGCGAGAATGTGAAGGTAGTAATAGTTTGTAGGCACGATCACCTACTCGCTTGAGTATTTTGAAAGGCCCACAATATCGAGGAGATAATTTAGGCGTCGGTCCAATTTTCAGACTTTCTGAATGTTCTGGAGCACGTAAAAATACTTCCTCCCTTCATCGAAGGTAACTTGCCGATGTTTCGCATCAGCGTATTTCTTATACCGATCTTGTGCTTATCGGACATTCTGGCGAGCAAGTTTCAGCATATCCATGTGGTCTTGGAGAAAATCCTTAACCTGTTGGAGTTTTTCGGTTGCCAATCCCACCGTAACTGGTGACCTAGGTTGAAACCCGTACATGAGCATGAAAGGACGAAAAACCGTTGTGACATGCTTAGCACTGTTGTAGGCAAACTCGAGAATAGGTAAGTATTCTGCCCAGTCTGATTGTTTTTTGTTGACGCATGCTCTTAGAATATCGTCTAGCACCTGGTTAACCCGTTCCATTTGACCATCCGTTTTCAGATGATCAGATGTAATGAGGCTTAGTTGTGTACCCAATCATTTAAATATAGCTCTCCAAAAGTGGTTGTTAAACTTGGGATCACGATCACTCACAATGTTACTTGGCAACCCATACAATTTGTATATATTGTCCACAAATAACTTGGCTAGTTCTGGCCTCTTAATCGTTGATTTGGTCGGAATAAACTTACATAGTTTAGTCAACCTGTCTACGACCACCCATACTGAGTCATGACCTCGTATAGTGGTTGGTAAACATACAATAAAATCCATAGAGATACTTTCCCATTTTCCATTAGGAATCTCCAAAGGATGTAAGAGTCCTCCTGCTTTCATGCGCTCTGCGTTGTTAACTTGATGTTTTTGGCAATACAAGACATAAGCTTGAACAAAGCCATGTATACCTCGCCAATAAAATGTCGTCGTACGAGAGCATAAGTTTTTCTAATCCCTGGGTGCCCTGCACTTGGACTATCATGACACTCATAAAGAATTTGGCACCGAATGTCTGTGTCTGTCAATACACAAACTCCCCCCTTGTGGAGTAGGTACTCATTGTCGATGGTAAAATGCTTCCATCGTTGTAGTTCATCACTTGATAAAGGAGAACTAGGTGTGGAGGTTAACTATATACTACCGTCATTGGAGTGAGAAGGATCCCTCTTTTGAACATGGCTCCACACTTTGTAATATTCTTCATCATGCTCATACTTCCCCTTAAGAGAATCTAAAAATTCACTACGAAGTTCAGTGAACAAGAGCGAATTGATCTCTGGCATTCTACTTAGAGCGTCTTCCACTACATTGTATCGGCCTTTGCGATACCTTAGCTTGGTGTCATATTCCTGAAGGATCTCGACCCACTTGGCTTTTCGACCCTTTAAATCTATTTGTTGTGTAAACCATTTGATGCTTTCATGGTCAAACACAATCTCGAATTGAGCACCATACAGATAATGCCGCCATGTTTTTAAGGCCGACACTATTGCATAGAGCTTGCGTCCGTAAGCAGAATAGTTCTACTGAGCTGCATCAAGCTTCTTACTTTCAAATGCAATCAGCCGTCTGTCTTGTAACAGGACTGCTCCAATAGCACGATCACTGGCATCCGTTTCCAAAACGAATGGTTTCAAACGATCTACAATAGCCAGTATAGGAGTTGTAGCTAATGCATCCTTGAGCGTATTGAAACTCTGCTGTTGAGCAGATCCCCACTGAAAAGCTTTTCCTTTGCCTTTAAGTTGATCCATCATAGGAACAACAATTTGAGCATAGTTTTTAACGAGCCTTCGGTAAAAACCAGCAAATCCTAAAAATATATGTAATTCTTCCAGATTTTTAGGAGGAGGCCAGTTTTTGATGGTATCCACTTTGGATTGATCCATGTATAGGCCGTGAGCTGAAATAACGTGCCCTAAATAATGAATTTCATCTTTTAGAAAATCACATTTAGATTCCTTGCCATATAACTTGTTTGTACGTACCAACTCAAACAACTACCTGAGATGTTGTAAGTGCTCTACTTCAAAAGCACTATAGACTAGGATGTCATCGAGGAAAACAATGACAAAT
The DNA here is from genome assembly GCF_014529385.1 of Adiantum capillus-veneris. NCBI lineage: Eukaryota > Viridiplantae > Streptophyta > Polypodiopsida > Polypodiales > Pteridaceae > Adiantum > Adiantum capillus-veneris. The sequence goes on from NC_140950.1 coordinate 55,448,200, forward strand.
TTGCCCAAATATGTCTTCAAGACACTAGCCATAAGTGTCATGAATGTTGCGGGCGCATTGGTTAACCCAAAGGGAATCACCAAAAACTCGTAGTGTCCAAACCGTATTCGAAATGCAGTCTTAGGTATATCGCAAGCCGAATACGGACTTGGTGATATCCTGACCGCAAGTCAATTTTTGTAAAAATGTGAGCATGAGTTAGCTTATCAAATAACTCATCTACTCTTGGTAATGGGTATTTGTTCTTAACTGTAACCACATTTAAGCCCCGCTAGTCTACGCACATGCGCATACTGCTGTCCTTTTTCTTCACTAAAAGGATAGGCAACTCCCATGGTGAAGAATTGGGTTGTATAAACCCTCTGCTAAGGTAGTCAACAAGCTAACGTTCCACCTCAGTAGCCTCTGAGTAACTCATATGGTAAGATGGTTTACTAACAGGTTTACAGCCTGCAGCCACGTCAATGCTATGTTGTACTGATCGTGTCGGCGGTAGTCCTGATGGAAAATCATTAGGAAATACATCTTGAAATTCCTTTAATAATTTTTGTAATTGACTAGCAATGTTTGCTTGTTGAGAATTAGCAATTGGTAGAATAGAGGAGAGAGAAGCATGCAGCATTGAGGAATGTTCAATAGACTCAATGTTAGAAAGAAAATGAGACCATGAGTAACACAAGAAAATCTGATCTATTTCATTATCAAAAACGAGGTGCATAAGATTAGCGGTACAAAAACGTGGTGATGAAGGTATATCCTTTTCTCCTAACAACAACACATGTGTGCCATGGGATTCAAACATCAAGATGTTGTGCTCATAGCTACGCTTCAGTGATGGTCCTAGGCTATGCAACCACTCCCTACCAAGAACCACATCAGCCCTTTCCATGTTCATAACCTGAAAATCCAAACAAGTAGAGTACCCTTGTACTTCCAATGGAACATCTCGGCATTGAGTATCCCATATTTCAGTATCATGTCCATTCATCATTGCTACCTTGTAGTGGTGGGTACTCAGAGTTTGAGGCAGTTTGAGATTTTTCACCAATCCATAATTGATGAAATGTTGAGTAGCACCATCATCTACCAAGATGTGCACCTTGTGCCCTTGTAGATACTGTGCATATGTACTAACTCATGTGGTCCAAAGGTTTGTTGCCACATGGAAGCTATGAGTCAGCATTCATGCACCACCTCAGTGTGTGACACTTCCACTGTGGAGAATTTTGAGGAAGACTTGAGAGGTAGTAGTTGCACCGTGTGCACTGCTTTCTCCTTCCCCTGAGCAGCATATTTCTCCTTGGAGCAATCCTTTTTGCCATGACCTCTTCCTAAACATTGAAAACATAACTTCTCTTTCTTGGCTTTATCAAAATCCTAAGGAGAGAGAGGACCCCTGGACCCCTTGGGTTTTTTAGATGCATCTGAATTAGCAACTATAAATTTTTGTTTATTGTACCCATACTGCGTGCGTGTATTACGATGTATACTAGCAGGCACGTTACTATTATGTATGATCTTATCATCAGGGTCATCATGAATATGTGCTTTCACTATGGCTTCCTCAAGGGTCTTGGGTCTTGACATATTTCTTAAGCTCGGCTGTCAAACCTCGTATGAACCCTCATACTTGTTGAAAGGTATCCAAGCCTTCCAAGTTGAGGATAACGTCTCGATAGTGAGAGATATATTCAAGGAGTGATGGCTATTAGCGCATGGAACATGTGTCCCAAGCCGTTCAATTCCGATCGGCCTCGTTTGTAGGCAAAAATTCCTTTCCAAACATTTCTTCAAAGGCTGCCCAACTCTGTGGTATGATGTTCTTCTCCTTGAGAGACATCCACCATTTGTAGGCCTTGCCTTCCAAATTTAAGCTCGTCTGCAGAGCTCTAACTGCATCCGGAGTACGCCGTAAGGCGTGAATTCCATCCCATTTGCTGAGAAAGATGTTCGGTGCATCCTTATTGTGGTCTCGGTCTTCACCCTTAAAGACTGGTGGTTTAAAGTTCTTTAACAAGTCATCCACCTCTTTGGCAGTGAGAGTATGCAACGTATCATTAGTTGGGCCTTACCCTTGTGTGCCAACGTGCTCATGCATGTGGGTGTCAGCAAGACTCTTAGACTGCTGATGCATTAATTGAATTACTAATGTGGAGAGTTTAGTAACATTTTCATTTAAAGCTTTAAAATTTTCATCCATGACTGTCATGCGTGTCTGAAGTGCACAAAATTCTTGAATATCGAGCAACTCATAAGTATTTTCTCCTGCCATAGCGTCACGGGTACTCTCCTTGAGAGGATCCGGCCGCGGGCCATCATTGGTAGGATCAGGAGTACTTTGCTCAAAATAGAATGTCATATTGATATCCAAATCCATGGCTACACAGTGCAGTGAAAGAAATACTTAAAAAATATACCTGATATTCAAAGCACTCACAAAGTATAGTAGCCGTGCTAACTCCGTGAAAATCGAGAGTAGTCCGCTATATATGGAACTCCGTAAGCTCTTGATAGTTGAATCAATTGTGCTTGAAGATGCCGACAAAAATTTGTACTGCTTGAAACGTAATTGTTTTCTTTGAAATGTCTTAGGCGACTTAATCTTCCCGAAGGAAGAAGGTGCAATAGATACTTTGTTCGAAAATTTCAACTCCGTCGTATTTCTGCAATTTCTGAACTTTTGACAGTTTTGCCAAGAATTTCGTAGCCCCTTGCCGGTGTTTGTGTCAAATCTCGGCCAACAACCGTCACAACCCTCGTGTATGGGCGGGCATGCACCCTAGCTTGAAATTTTTGAGGAATTTTCCAAGGCCAACGGCCTGTGGGCGCCTTGAGTGTGAAAAACAACTCCACTGTCGACTATGGCGACCAAGGCAGTGCCGCGAGGGCGAGGGAGAGAGAGAGATGCCTGTCGGTTGCTCTTTGGGCGTCACTGCAGTGACGTAAAATCCTCTACTCCGCAGCACGCGTCCGCCGGGCTAAGCCACACAGCATATGGCGAAGGTCAAGGTCTCCTCCCTCCCGGCACAAGCGGCTCTGCCCACGCTATGGAACTTCGTCATGTCCCTTAGCAGGAGGCTCTTCACGCCCTCAAAGAGAGGAGCATGCAAAAAGCTCCACGCCCTCTTGCCCAAAATAGACCATGCTCTGATACCAATGTAAGACAAGGGTGACTAGAGCCTGAGAGTCCACCACTTAACCACCCTTTTTATAGGAATGCCCTTGGCCCTTTGCCCTAGTTGGACTCCCCGTTCCACACCGCCTAGCCCGGCCCTGCTTTGTCTAGTCCGGCCTTGCTGGTGTCCTGACTCTCTCTCTCTCTCTCTCTCTCTCTCTCTCTCTCTCTCTCTCTCTCTCTCTCTCTCTCTCTCTCTCTCTCTCTCTCTAAATTCAAAATTACTTCTAAAGAAAATTCTGAAGTATTCTCAAATGAAAATAGATTTTTGGAATTCTATATCCAATCTATGTCATCTTAGACTTTTGAGTGTTGTCTCTTTATATTATCTCAACACCATGATGCCATTCTCTGTGTGTGTTTGTGTGTTGAAAATCAATATTATGTTATTTATTGCAGCTCACAGGTGGAAAAAGCATGAACAAACTATGGGTAATACAAAAGAACATCACATTTATGTACAAAGATTATATTAGGTAAAGTGAGAAAATCCCAATTCCCAAGTTGGACAACTTTCAACATGTCATGTATAAAGTAATGAGATTTATGTCAAAGACGTTAATTTGGTGAAGGTATCATTCCAATTTATGTACATACATTACACATTGAGAACAAAATTGGACATGAAATTTCATGGTTTTAGTCAATTGAACCATTAACACTAGCTTGGTAACCTAACAGGACATAAAAGTGTCCTTTCAGGGTTTTGAAAAAAACCTCCAAAACCATAGTAGATCCACTCATTTTGTAAAATCCTTTCATGAGGTTATAGTTCAATTGGCCTACTACACATGGAAAAAATAAGAAACTTGTAAAATTTCTCATCTTTTGGTCACACCAAGCCTCCAAAGTTGATGGACCAGTGCATTTTCATCAAAACAGTCATTTCTTACGTTTTGTTGCATAAAAATAAAATTAGGGATTTTTGTAGGACTTGAGATAAATTCCCTAGTTAACTTCAATGGATTGGTGATCAGAACATATGATTGCTTCTCACTCACTATTTTTTGTTTTGCCAAAATAAATAGGTACAAAAAAGCTGAATTTTTATCATTCTGCAAACATATCATCAAAGTTTCTATAGCCACGCTCAATACAAATAATATATGCATATTTTCTTAGTTCCCTATTGTCCTTTATGTTCATAAGGAGCCATGGAGCATGTCAAAAGAATAATACATCTCTTACCAAGTGGAATCTTGGGACAAAGATGAAGTGTTAAATACAGCAAACATGAAAAAACTGGGTTTAACATTATGAGTTGTAGAATCCCATAGAAACTATTCAATATCTAGCCAAATTTGATCCTTATGACTAGATATGGTTACTACCTACAAAATGCATGTAGTTGTCACAAGAAACTAACAATATTGAAAAAGCTATACTTGATATACTAGAATGTTTCGTTTTCTTCTATAATTGAAAAAATCAACCATCGATGTGTACTATGCAAAATAGGGTATTAGGTGTCCCAAAACTCAAGGAATGTTAGCTTTATGTTACAATATGCGACATAGAAAATAAAAAATGCATTTGGATATCATGAAATCCACCAAAAAAATCATAGAAGAGCTAAAATTGGCTAAAAAACAGGATTTGACAATTTTTGTAATTTGGTCATAACTTACAACTTTAATATTTATTTCTCCCTAGAAGCATCAGGACATGTTGAGGACTACTAAAGATAGTTCTCTAGCATTATAGACCTCACAAACATGAATTCTAGAGTGGTATAGTTGCAAAAAGTTGAAAAAAGCCAAAAACAGGACCCGCTTTTTCACACAGTTTAGGTTGTGAAATGTTGTGCAAGGACAATGTTAAAGATGGAATTGATATTCCAAAAAAATGTGAAGTTTTTTTCAGCTCATGAGACAACTTTCTAAATAGATAGCACCTCAAAATCCATTTTGAAACTCTTGACATAATTCAAGGAAAATGGTCACTTAACAGGACATAAAAGTGTCCCATTACCAACCTAGTGTTAAGAGACTAGTACATTCCATCCATTATCATTTTGTATGCCTTATTGTCCTACCTATGATTTATCTCAAGGTGAAGATCTTGGTTTCAAGACCCACCACTTATCCAAGCTAAGTTCAAAGTGAGTACCTAAACTTATTCAAAGTCCACAACTTGTCCAAGCTAGGACCCAAATTGAGGAAAATAACCCACTTTTCTGTGAAATTCAAACTCGTTCAAGCAAGGTCCATCACTAATCCAGGACTTCTTCATTTGAGGCACGAAGCATACATAAAGTATGTATCACATGCTTGGTTGCATCATAAAAGTGTTGGTTTCATGGTGCACTTATCTAAGCTAGGCTCCCTTGACTTATGGAAGAACATAAAGCCCAAAGCCCACCACTTGCCCAAGCTAGGTTCCCTTAACCTATAAAGGAATACAAAGTCAAATTCTTGTCCAAGCTACACTCAAAGTCATAGGCTAAAATGAGTACCTACATATATGTCTAAGTTGTTCTCTTTGAATTTTAATTAAGATACCGCTTTCACTTTTCTTTTTTAGATATTTGTTGAGCTACATCAAGAAGTGTCAATATCACATATATTACATTCTAGAATACCATGTGATATGCAACTTTGTGCACATAGATGCATTCTTTGACAATGTTCATGAGGATAATCCATTTAGGTATGCCACTACACTTATGTTAAGTCATCCTAATTTTAAACATTCTAGAATACCATGTGATATGCCACTTTGTGCACATAGATGCATTCTTTTGAACATGTTCATGAGGATAATCCATTTAGGTATGCCACTATTCTTATGTTAAGTCATCCAAATTTTAAAAATTTTACAAGAAGTTTTTTCTTAATTCACCGCTTGTCCATTCTAAACGCTTCAATCAATTTCATGTCACTTGTATCAATGCTATTCTATATGTATTTACAAGAAAAAAGAAGTTTCAATAAAGAAAATTTCAATCTATTTGCAACTATAATAAATCTAAAGCTCTTGTGCTTATTACATTGTTCTTATCACTAAACATATTTCAAGTCTTAAGGGAGAAGAATTAGACTAATGGCAATAATGGACTTTATGTGATAAACAATTGTGATTTGACATAATGTTCCAAATGAATGGATCATAGCTACATATTATTCAAAATTGTAATGATTTAGATAAGAAATTGTATGTTTGTGCATGTATACATGCATATGAACTCCCATGCAAATATGACAACAACATTGTTCAATGAATATTTTTTTATTGAATGAGTACAAAAAATGAGGTCTTCTATTGATACAATCTATATTAAGTACAAAATAATATATACCACCCAATGAATAAAAATATCCAGCATAAGAAGTTGTACTCATGTCTTGAAGTAAAAAAGACATTGTTCAAGTTGTACTCGTTGGAGAGGGGGAATGGGGAACATGCCCAACAAACAAAGGGAGCTGCCTCCTATAGATGAGGGAATATCTATTACCCCAATCCACTTATGTGAGCACCTTCGACTCACACAATTTCCAATATTGCACACTCGATCAACCGCCACTCGATGCATCACACCCGCGCTCGAACATACCATCAATCAATCCGCACCCACAAAATGGCTGCAATTTACCATCTACCCTTGCGCACAAACACCATACTCTCTCTCTCTCTCTCTCTCTCTCTCTCTCTCTCTCTCTCTCTCTCTCTCTCTCTCTCTCTCTCTTTGCACACATACTCATTGGGGGGGCGCACACGCCATCGCACACCAATACCACACACAACAGAGCAAAGAAGGAGAAGGGGAGACGCAATAGCATGAAAAAATCAAGCATTTTCAATGGGGGGGACATCATTCTCTGCTCAAAAAATAGCATAGCCACACTCGGCTTCACAAAATACATAGGGGGAGGCGCCCTCTTAGCCCTCTACAGACAACAACTCTCTGTTGGCTCTTTTCCTCAAGGTACACCCCTCTTGCAGGGAAAAAAGGCCCAAAAATATTCAAAAAGAACCCTCTTATAGGGAGGGAGAATCTATTTTTGGCATTTTTTTCATTTGACAACACTTGGTGACTCATTTGGTATATGCTTGCATGGTCTTTTCTCTCTCTCTCTCTCTCTCTCTCTCTCTCTCTCTCTCTCTCTCTCTCTCTCTCTCTCTCTCTCTCTCTCTCTCTCTCTCTCTCACACACACACACACACACACACACACACTACAAGAACTCCATGGGACTGGCCCTTATACGTGTCAGGACCACTAACGATATCGCTAGTGGTGTCCCGGCCTTTGCTTCCAAAATTTGGGGCGTGTGAATTTGGCCCTCAACGGGTGCCATGCCACACCAGCACCGACTGCGCGTTGATCGCCGACCACTACCACTTGGGCGCGCACCAGGACGCCGCTCATCCCTCTTCCAAAAATGCCACCTATATCGACCTGCGCACCTCCCATATAGCGCAACAGAATATCTACCATCTCCAAGAGGAGAGAGCTCTCACTATCCAGCTCACTACACACACCGCATGCCATGCTATAGCCTATATAGGCTGCGTGCCGCCTCCCATTTTTTGCATATGGAATTATACCCTTGACACGTGGTGAAATTTGGTGAACGCCCTCCTGGGACCCCCTCCTCCATGAGAAAACTTTAAAAAACCTGTGTTTGAGAAGACTATGCTCATTTAATAGCTTGTTCACAAAAGCCTTGACTATTACACTCTTCCGATGTTGTGGCACAACCCAACTTCCTTGCTAAGGATATTAGTTGTTCTCCCTTCACCATATCAATATTGGTTTTTTCTTTTGTCATTATTTCTACTATTTTGTTCCTTGTAATCTTATTTTTTGTGCTTGGATAAGTTGACTCCTTCTGCTTGCCGAAAAGGTCTTCTAGCTTCTCAAAAATTGGTAGCTTATTTGTGGTTATCTCCTTTTGAGACCATCTTGAGTTTTGATCTTTTCAATAGTCCATCAGACCTTTGTATTCATTGTCATTGGAAATTGGGGCTTGTCTATAACAATTAGAGCCAATCAACTCACGCATGTCTTTGCTCTCGTCAAGTTGCAAAAAGTATGGGAGCAACTCTTCTATGAGAACATTATCAACCATATTTTCTTCATCAAACTTTGAAGGAAATATGCAATTATTTGTAGGTGAAACACAACATTTGTATGGAGAGTCATGAAGAAGAATTTTTCTGTGTGGATCACATTCAAAGCATGTAGATATTTTTGCGAATGGCTTAAACATAGTTGGACCTTGAGGATTGTATGGTCTAAATAATTTCATGCTTTTGCGAACATAACAAGATTCTTGAGACCAAACTACAAAAAATGGAAATACATCCTCTGTAATGCTTTGAAGCGTTCTCAGAGCTTAAGCTCGTTGTCTCTTTGATACTCTTTTGTTTCGTTCTTTCCGGGCTCATCTCTCGTTTCCCGTTTTGACTCTCAAGTTTTTCTAATCTATCTTTAGTTTGCTTTAGCTCCTCAGCTAGAATAGCGTCTTCACGTTCTTTTCTCAACTTCATGCGTGCTTTTCTAGCTTTCCATGTGTTTCTCTGACTCCGCGGTCCTTGACTAACCACTTCAGTTGCTAACTTTCCATTCTCAGGTTCTCTAGTGGTTTTCTTAGCTTGAGCTCTAGTAACAACTTGCGTTGGTATCAGAGTTTCATTTTCAGACCCACTGCTGGTAGGAATAGTTTCTAGCATATTCAATGTCGTCTTTTGCACTTTTTTTGGATTCTTTGAACAATCCTCAATGAAGTGAGTAACCCCACACTCAGTGCAATAAGCGTTAATTCTAATGATTTCCGGTTGACTAAATCCCGACATTGAATCGCAATATGTTCTTTAAAATGTGGATGTGCCCAGGCTGTAACACAATATGTCTTTGTGAATCATATTGAATAGATTCATGAATTGATGATGGTTGTTGACTTTGTTTCAATAGTAGACCATTCAAGTCCAATATTACTATCAACATGGATTTGTTGGGATTTGATGAAATCAAAGTAGTTGCATCAACACCACTCTCTTGCACATATTTTATAGATTAAAAGTTTTCACACATGGCTTCCTTTGATGAAAGATGCAACAAAGAGGTCTCAGGTATTTGCATTTGAGTATCAGTAGTTGGATTGAATTCTTCAAGTGAGACCTTTGTGGATACATGTGGAATTCTCTCATTAATCATTGTTGGATTGAAGCATTCCTTATCTATCCCACCCTCAAACCCTACATCTAAGGAAAAAACAATGAAAGATCACACAATAGCCTCCTAAAGGATGACATATTAATAAGGAAGATTTTTTGACATGATTATTGACATCCACATAGTCATCACTTTTTCTCAAACATTACTGCTCCATGTTTGTTATGCAAGAAACAAATACTTCAAGGGTTAATCTATCCAAAACCTAATTATTTTAATTTTGTTACACATATCAAGGACATAAAAAGATTAAGTCCATCACCCCATAGTTCTAGATATTTGTAATACTATCCATTCAATTGATACTATTAAGTACGTTTTGTAGGGATGGCCGGTGCATCTTCGATTCACCACTTGGTCAATCTAAACAAGTTCTTGGAGGAGAGAAAATAAATTCTCAATCCACAAACAGGCTACATTAAGAAATTTTTGGAAGGGGAAGCTCATCATCCTATATTTAGCGCTTGGATTTTCAAAAAATATTTAAAAAGATTTGGTGCATTCTATATCCACCACTTGGTCATTTTCAACATAGTTTGGAAGGGGGAATGCATCCTAAATCCACCATCTTCCCATTATATATAGTTTGTACAATAAGGATGCATTCTGAATAAAATCAAGGTTGTTCTAATGACTTTTTGAATGGTGGTGTGCATCCTATATATATATTGAAACAAAACAATTTGTGAAAGATTAGTATACATCTTAGATCCACCACTTGGCCAATCTAAATGGATTCCGTCGGAGTGAGTTTATTCTAGATCCACCACAAAGGTTTTCACCAGTTATCGCATCCTTAATCCACAATAAGTGTCCATTTTAAACAACTTGTAGAAGATTTGGTGCATTTGAGATCTACTATTTGGCTATTATAAAAAGTTTTAGAATACATATTGTTTCTTAGATGCATCAATTGGAGATTTGAAGTTGAAGATTAAGGGAGTTCTTAATCCACCACCAAGACACTTTAAGCAAGTGTGAGAAGGAAAAGTGCATCCTCTATATAGAACTTTCCCTTTTGAAACAAATTAAGGAAGGTTTTATGCATCCAAGATCCACCACAAGAGCACTCTAAACATGGTGGTGTACAAAGAAACATGCAACCTAGACTCAATACCTTTCAATTCCACTTGTGTAAGCTATGATCTATTTAGTTATAGAGGACCATAAGATCCACCACTTGTGCAATCTATGCCCTATTGAAACATAGAGAGCCATCACATCCACCACTTATCCAAGCTATGTTCCATTAAATAATAAAGGAACAAAAGGTCCCAAGCTATGCTCTATTAAAGCATAGAAATCCATGAGGTCCACCAATTGTCCAAGCTATGCTCCATTTAAGCATAGAGCTCCACAAGATCTACCACTTGTCCAGGCTAAGATCCATTCAAGCATAGAAAGACACAAAGTTCACCACTTGTCTAATCTATGCTTTATTGAAGTCTATAGAGCCATAAGGTTGTTAAACCCTAATATACAGTGCACTATTCCCTAGGCTTTAGACTAAGGTCTATGGGAGGAATGAAGAGGCACCTTGAGGGAAGTGCCAAGGGGCATGGGAAAGTTATATAAGAGAGTCCTTATGTTGTAATTGATAATCTCAATGAATGAATGGAAAGTTATGTCTATCGCTCTCTCTAACCGCTAAATGCCATCTCTCTCTTTCTCCCCCTTCTACACATGGCGATCCTGTTGTATGTGTCTATTAAGACATGGGCAAAAATTCATTTCATCGAGGAGGAGATGATGGGGCGGTTATCTCAGACGTTTGAGAGCTTTCTATGGGCGTTGCACGAGATCAAAGTTTATTTTCTTGAAGCGTAGTTTTGCATAGGCAAAATGATGTTGCTTCCTAACACTCTGCGAGGATCAAATACATGATAGTAAACGTGCCAACCAATTCCACAACAACTTGGGTAACTCCTCTTCAGATCCAAGAAGTTGCAATATATTTCATCTTATACTGTATAACGGTCGACTACAAGCAAAGAATGCCACAGTGGGCGTCACCTAGAAACCTAGCATCATTTTGTAATGTCTATATTTTGATATTGGCACACTGGCGAGCATGAACCCACAAGTGGACGGGTATGATACATAGCAAATTGGGCGACTCAAGGAAAAGAAAGCTCCCATTTACGTCAACTGTACTTTAAATTCACGGTATCATTGATTGTGGTAGATTCTTGAGGGGCCAAGTTTATCACTGCTTGTGCTCTATTTCACAATTTTGCACAAGAAACAGAGACTATTCCCCTTGCGCTCTGAGAACATTGAACTCATGACAAACGAAGCAAATGGGAAGATTACAGGTGCACCATCTCTTTCCCTCGCGTGCCTTTGTTGTCGGCCGTTTGATTCTTCTTTGAGCAAAGTGATATCAAGGCGAAGCGGGCGTGGAGGTGTTTGCCTTGATAAGCTTGTAGACGAGCATATACTATGTTGTTAATTGACAGTGGTGGCGATATTAGAAAGCAACAATGGTGACGATATCACACGTTTGTATAGGTTTTTCTTTCCCGGCATGAACCATTAAGAAAACATAATTATAAATCAAATATTAAGGGGCATTTCTCATGTATGATTGTGGAGTTCATAAATGGTCCAGGGTGAAAGTGCAAAGCTTATCCCAGATGCGCAGTGGGCACTATTTGATCATAACAAAAAAGCATGCCCGCAAAAGAATTTGTGGCAAAGCTCCTCATCCACATGATGGTAGAGACTTGTAAGTGCATGTGACATAATCTAAAGAACATCATTGAAGTAAAATGAAGGCATGGCAAAGAAATGCAAGCCACCTTGTATTTTTTGCGGGGAATATGATCACATATGGCCAAAATGTCGCAATAAACCATCGTCACAATGTAGGCATGATGATCACACAGCCCAGCATTGTTCATTAACATTATTGAAGAAATATTACATTCTTGAGCATGATATTGCACAAAAATGTTTGCATAAACCCAAAGCATGGGTGACCGATTTTGTTGGTGCAATAGAGAAAGAAAATGTATGGTTTTACAAGCATGGAGGGTGCACACACAATGTGTATCTGCACTTGGATCTCATTAAAGAGTTGCACCAAAATACTCAAAATTTGCATGAGTTGCTTCATCAACGAAAATTTCTTTAAAAATTTGTTGAGAGCATGGCAAATTGTAGCCGAAGAGGGAGTAGATAATTACTCAAGTGATCATGACAACCATGATGAACATGGGAATGGTAGGAATGGGATGGAAATTGGAGTGAAGAGAGAGGAACCTATGAGCCAAGAGATCCAAGGAGAGTCCCCGAATAGCTCTATACTCACATCTTGCACCAGTAACCAAAGCATTGTGGGTCACATTTCATCGATTTTTGATGGTGAATTGCATAGTTTTGATGTTTTAAATGATGACGACGACATGGATTTGTTTATTGAGTACCATGAGGGGGATCAAGAAATTAATGATTGCAACTCTAAAAATGATTGCTTTGTTGAAATTTCTGAAGAAACATTGAAGAAAAATCAAGATGAAAATGATCTCTCATTTCTTGTTGATGAAGAAAATGTGTCATCGATGCTTTTGTGAATTCTCTCACATTAGAAGAAGATTTTGGTGGCTTGCATGATGCTGAAATGGTGATTAACCAAAATAATGTTTTTGTTGATGAAATTTTCAAACATGAAGAACAAAGTTTGGTGTGTGTGAAGCAATTTATTTCACAAACTGATGTTATGCTAAATGATTGTTTGCTTGAGGCAATGTTGTGTGATGGGATATGTGTATTTATCCACACAATTAGTGCCTATATAAAGCATGATGGGGCATGTATGCTTATCCATGCTAGGAAATGTGATGATGATGTGATTTTAAGCAAACTAATGCTCATTTTTGTGCATGATGATGCAAAGATCTTATGGATTTTTGTCATTGTAAGCCTAGAAGGAGATCATGTTTGGTGTCTTGAAGTCCAAATTTCATCAAGGAATAAAGTTTCTCTTTGCACAAATAACGTGGAGCTAATTAAGTTTTTGGATTTCAATGTGCTTGTTGAAAGCATAGCTTTACAAATTGCAGCCAAAGCTCACAATATTTTTAAACAAGTGTTTGTCAAAGCAAAGGATTTTTTGTTGAAGAATATTGATCCTTGCAATGAAGCTTATTTTGAAGTGATTGACTCAAAGATGGAATCTACTCAATGGAGTGGAGATTCTCTCATTACTTTATGGTTCTACAAGTTTGTTTTGTATGAGCTCTTATGGATGTTGATTTACTTGATGGGTTCCTAGCCCTGGCATGTTGCCAATAAATGGTGCACTTGTATTTACATTTTTTGTGAGACGCTGTTACGGCATTAGCCGCACATGCGGTCCTGCGGGGGTCTGGACACTGCGGATCAGGAGTCATGCGGTATGCGGCGGTCGTAGCAGCAGTTCTTCACGGGATATCATGGGACAGAAGTGTGTGCGCCGTTCTCGATCTGCGCTGGAGCAGCGTTGTATATGGAGGGGCATACCTGTCTTTTGATGTAACTTAACCAATCTCTAGGACATTCATGGCATCTACTGTTGTAACTCTGAGTATGGAATATACATGAATGAAGCAAGAGCTGTTTTGTGCCTGTGTACTGTGTACTTTCTTCTCTTGTCATTCTATATGTTGATGTTCATATAATGTAGTTGCGGGTAATCATTCCCATAATGCCTATTTCTCTAGAGCAGGCAATAGCCATTACATGTGGCGACCACGATGCGTAATGGACAACCTGCGATGAATATGCATGCGCACTAGGTCACAGGGTACGCCTGACCCTATGGTTCCAATTGTAGGAAGACAACGGAGGAGAGGCGGTTCGGATGAATTTGTTTTTTCTTCACCGCAGATTGAGGAATCTGTATCTCCATCCCCAAGCCCGATGCGTGGTAGGCGGTTGTGGCGAGCGAGACGTACTCCGCGCAGTCAGTCATGTCCTCCTTTCGTACGTTCACCCTCACCCACACAGGTTGCTCCACCACCGTCTCCGGTAAGTAGTCCGGGGGTATCTCCGCCACTGTCTCCACCTCCTAGTGCTCGTCAGCTTTTCCCGGGAGGAGGAGGAACAGTTGGGCAAGGGGTAATGGCTCATCCTCAGATTAAGTATAGTCGATTTCGAGTGAAGACCCTGATGCACATTTGCGCCAATTCAATAAAGCTTATGGATTGAATCATCCTGGGGTGGTGATTCCTCTCCATCAACAATCAGTGTTTGAATCTACACTCTCAGGGAAAGCTACGAAATGGTTGTTTGAATACCCTGATGACCATTTCCAGACGTATGCCGATGGATCCATAGCGTTTCTACGAAGGTTTCGAACGGAAAAGACAGTCCCTCAACATTTGGAGAAGCTTCGAACGCTCCGGCAGAGTCATTGCCAATGGAGGATTACGTTGCAAAATTTGGGATGCTTTTGCAGAGGGTACCTCAGGCACAAAGGCCGGTAGCCGAAGTGCTGAATGATTATTTTTTGCGAGGGCTCAACAAGGATCTTAGAACAGCTATGGCAACAATGGATAAGGTAACTACTCCACTGGATACTGTATTGCCAGGGCTGTAGTAGCAGGAGAGGCTTTAGAGGATACGGAATATCCAAAGAAGTCAAAGAAGAAAGACAGGAAGAAATCTCATCGGAAGTCACAGGACAGTGGCAATGATAGTTCGGAGTCGAAATCCGCAGTATCTGATTCCTCGGACTCAGGCAACAGCGATTCGGGGAAAGAATCGGAGGAGACACCGCGGAAAAAATCCCAGCGTCACGAGAAAGGTGTATCATCTGGATCGATGAAATCGGCTGCAGTTGCTAAAAGTCTGAAGGAAATATGGTGTACCCAATGTCGGAATCCAGGCCATGCTGCTCAGGAATGTGCAATGATTCAGAAGTGGTGTGCGATTTGCGTGACCAATACTCATAATACAGTGGAATGTTATTTCAATGGCCGGGGTCGTCGAAGTCGAGGGGACTCTTCTACCTGGCAATAACCACAGACAAGGCAGGGACAAGAGCCTGCTGTGGCGATGGCTTATTCTCATACATCGGAGACGCCTGTGCAAGGTCAATCAGGAGGACGGGGTCAAGGGGGAGGACGAGGTCGCGGAAGAGGTGGCCGAGATCCTAATCGCCCCAAGACATGCCTTTTCTGTTTGGGGGATGGACATTGGTGATCTGAGTGTACTGAAGCTATGGAATACAATCGGAAAAAGCAGGAACGCGCTTCACGGAAACAGCCTAGTGTGGCTATGGTTCAGATTGAAGGACTGGAGGAGTCTGACCCAGTGGTTTCATTAATCACACGATCGGTAAAAGTGTGGTTCCAACTCTCGATGTGAAAATTCCGGATTGGACGATTCAGGAGGAAGTGCGGAAAAAGACTGTGTCCTGGTTGCCACAATCCGCACCATCAGTGAATACAGCAGGACCATCAACATCGACTATGCCATCGACTGTGGGTCTGGAAATAAAGGAAGGGAAAGCGAGAAATAAGGATGATATTAAAGAACAGGAGGAGTGGAATTCAGTTTGGAAAGAGGTTCTCATGTCACCAATTCAAGTACCTCTGGGTTCATTGGTGAAATTAGTCCCGAATTTCCATAATGCATTGCTGCGACAATAGGCCACAGAGCTGCGGGAAGTCGCCATTGGGAAGGTTGAAAGTGAGGATGATGATTCAGTCCCGTTGCTGGCGAATAGGATCACAGATACCCGCATTCCGGAGCTTTCAGTTCGATACCATGGCACATACATTGACAAGGTACTCTTGGATGGAGGAGCGGGGGTAAACATTATCACCCAAGCAGCGTGTGAGCGTTTTGGTCTCAGTGATTGGGAGCCTGTACCCTTTGTAGTCCGCATGGCAAATCAAAGAAGAGTGCAACCAGTGGGTTTACTTCGTGGCATTGTTTTGGATGTGGCGGGCTTATCCTTTGCTGTTTCCTTAGTAGTCTTGAATATTGAAGATCATAATCAGGATTATCACATTATCTTGGGAAGACCCTGGTTACGACAAGCGAGGGTAAAGCATAATTGGGAAGCAAATATGCTTACAGTAAAGAAGGGTAAAAGAAAAGTGTGTGTGATGCTGGGAACATGCCGACAACCAGTTCAGGCAGCATGGCCGGTGACAGCTGAGACAGTTAATATGGTGGAAGGATTAGAAGAGGATGAAGAGGAACAATTTATCAAAGCTAATCCGAATTTGGTTTCTCTATACCTTGCAGATATTTCTCTGATTCTGAAAGGGAATTCGGTGGGGGTTTCAGGAACTCCAGGAGGAATAGGGGAGCAACAACAGGTGCTTCCGAGTCCTGAATCATTGGAGGATGTGATTCAGCAAGAACGAGCGTTTGAGGCGCAAATGGAAAAAAGTACAAGGGTTAAGTAAGATGAATTAGAGAAGGTTTTTCTTGGGGAGCAAGCGGAGTCGCAGCCCATATACATTAATAAGCATCTGGAGGCAAGTTTTAGAGATGATTTGATCAAGTTACTGACAGAGTTTAAGGATGTTTTCGCATGGAAATATGCAGATATGCAGGGATTGGATCCTAAGTTTTATCAGCACACGATCAATCTGAAACCGGATGTAGCGCCAGTGAAGCAACACTCATACAGGATGAATCCGAATGTGGCAAATCAAGTTAAGATGGAAATTGATTTCCTGTTGGAAGTGGGTTTTATTAACCCTATTGATAATCCGGAGTGGATTTCTCTAATTGTGGTCGTACCAAAGAAAAATAAGCAAATCCGAATTTGTGTGGATTACCGAAAATTGAATGCAGCTAGTGTTCCAAATCCTTTTCCTCTTCCGTTTTTGGATTCCATTTTGGATGATGTAGCAGGACATGAGATGTATACTTTTTTGGATGGATTTAGTGGATATAATCAAATCCGAATGGCATTGCGGGATCAGCCAAAAACAACTTTTATTACCGCATGGGGAGTAATTGCTTGTACAATAATGTGGTTTAGATTGCGGAATGCACCTTCCACTTTTCAAAGGGATATGTTCCAAATCTTTGGGCCTTATTTGACGGATTTTATGAGGATTTTTGTGGATGCTCTCACTGTTTTTGGAGCACAATTGGAGCATTTGAAACAATTACGGTTATGCTTTATGAAATGCAGAGAGGTGAAATTCAGTTTGAATCCTTTAAAGTGTGCATTTGCTGTCCGCAGTGGCAGGTTACTGGGGCATATCATTTCTGAAGATGGTATTTCTGTGGATCCGGATAAAATTGCCACAATTATGGAAGCGCCTGCACCGCGAAACCAGAAGCAATGTCAGATTTTCCTGGGTCAAACCCGATGGCATGGGAGGCGTTTGCGGTTTGTCGCGCATTTGGCAATCCCGATTACTCAGGCAGCTCATGCTATAGATTTTGAATGGACACAAGAATGTGATTTGGCTTTTCGGAGATTAAAACTTCAGCTATCCAAAGCTTCGATTATGCTGGCACCAAATTGGGGTGAGGATTTTCATGTGTTCGTGGATGCTTCGGATCGAGCTATTGGCAGTGTGCTGATGCAGGAACAAAGTCAAGGATGGTTCTGACCTGTCTATTATGCCAGTAGACGATTATCATCTGCAGAAAGAAATTATTCCGTAACTGAAAGGGAATGTTTAGGGATGATTTATTCAGTGAAGAAATTTTGGCACTATCTGTTGGGCCGACAATTTTTCTTCCATGTGGACCATTCGGCTCTCTTATACCTGGTAAGGCAACAGAATTTGATGGGAAGATTGGCCAAATGGGTGCTTTTGCTGCAGGAATTTGACTTTGAGGTCATACATCGGCCAGGGGCCCAGCATGCGGTGGCTGACTACCTATCTAGGTTAGATTCCGGAGAGCCGCCGACGGGTGTAGCTGATGAATTTCCGGATGCGTCTCTCTTTCTAACAGGAGTAGCTGTAGAGGATAGCACAGTCCCGCAACAGGAAAGGGTTATTCCTAGCATTCCATGGACATGGCATGAGGAGATGTTTCACTTTCTCGACAGTGGCGAAATGCCTTCTTTCTTGTCCAGCCATCAGAGAAAACGTATGGCTATCAGAAGCCGGAATTTCGAGATTATTATGGGGAAGCTCTATTATCGTACAGTGGCAGAGGTGTTACTCCAATGTATGTTACCACAGGAGCAGGAAGCAGTATTAGAGGAAGTCCATACTTGTATTGCGGGAGGTCACTTTGCAGCATTAATCACAGCTCGAAAGGTTCTCCAATCTGGATTATGGTGGTCCACATTGTTTCAGGATGCGAGAAATTATGTGCAACAGTGTGATGTGTGTCAGCGGTTGGGGCAACCTACCAAATGGTCCAGAATGCCTTTTCAGCCAGTTCTGCCTTTGGAGCCTTTTCAAAAGTGGGGTTTGGATTTTGTTGGTCCTTTTAAACCAGTGGCAGCTCACACAGGAAATAAGTATATCTTGACAGCCACGGATTACGCTACCAAATGGGTGACACTGCAGTTTCTGTGGCGGGATGCTTATATAAGGATACCTTTTCTAGATATGGCTGCTCTATTGAGTTGGTTAGTGATAGGGGAAGTCATTTTTTTAATAAGGTGATGGAGAGAATGCTACGGTTTTATTTTGTATTACACAGGAAATCTTCTCCATATTATTCTCAGGCGAATGGGCAAGCAGAATCAACTAATAAGCAATTGATTCGGATTTTACAAAGTTGGTTAATATGCATCGGACGGAATGGGATGTGAAACTCCCTTCCGTCTTATGGGCCTATCGAACAGCTTATAAAGTGGCAACAGGATTGACCCCTTTTAAGTTGGCATTTGGCATGGAGGCAATCACTCCGGTGGAGCATATGATTCCGAGTATGCGGATGTTGATTGTGGATCGGCTTCTTCCGGAGGATTCTATGATTTATCGATTGGATGTTTTGCAGGAATTGGATGAAGAGCGGCTGAATAGTTTTGCGGTGTTGTAGGATCTGCATTCTAGGCGGAAAAAATGGCTAGATCGCCCGAAAGCGCGACAATTTGTTCGGGGACAGTTGGTCCTTGTCTTCAATTCCCGTCTCGGGAAGATGCCGGGGAAGCTTAAATTACGGTGGTCAAGACCATTCTGGATTTTTCAAGCGTGCGGACCCATCTCTTTTTATTTGGTGGATTTGAGGGGGGGGGTTATTTATGTGCCGGTCAATGGTTTCAGACTGTACCATTATGTTTCACCTACCAAGATTCAGTGCCCCTTTGCTGTGGTACAAGAGCCGGAAGCCGCCCTAATCATGATTGGGAATTCTTTTGCATGAAATCTTGGAAAGCGGGGAAGGATCTATGATGGTTGTGACACCGTGGATCGCCCTATTTTGGGAACTCATTGTGGAAAGGTTACTACTGCATGCAGAAAATTTTTATTGTGGTTCTCTTGTTTCGTGTGTCGTGCGCTCTTAGTGCTCTAATCTCTGCTCCTTCATCTCATCGCCACCATGACAGCTTCCCTTCTACAATGTGTCCCTTTCACTCCCGTGCAGCAGCTCGCGCTTCGACGAGCGGACGCATGGCTGCAAGACTTGCGGCTGCGTGTGTTCGCCAACCTGGATTGGCAAGGGATCCTAGTTCACCCACAGGCAACAGGTTTGATTGAGCAACTCGATGCTGGAGATATGGTGGTGCTGAATAATTAGCAGATTCAGTTGACAGCAGAAAGGATTTCAAGGTGTTGCTATTTGCCCAACGATGGCGTGGTGTGCGCCTCTCATGTGATCCCTGCTGTAGATGTAGAACAAGAATTTGGTTTGAAGGTCAAAGGGGAGTATAAACTGTCAGGGTTGTCAGATGTAGCAACCAGGAATGCATATAGGTGGTTTCTCGAGGCCATTTGGCTGCAGGCCAAAACTTATACCATTTCGACCCTAGCAAGAAATGTGTTGCATTCGGCCAACTTTGGGCCAGTAGCTTGGGCAGTGGTGGTCAGAGAAAGACTGCTAGCGGAGTGCCAACGAGTGATGGCACAATTGGGGAGGAATACCCCAACCAATACAAAGGTGGGCCAACTGCTCACATTGATTTTTCCGTTGAGAGAAGTTTTTCCTCTCGCCTTGCGTCCTCTCTACCACTTTGAAGATGATCGCTTGATGGTCCAAGGCACTAATGCTCCGCTGTCGCAAACACAAAGCTTGGCAGTGCCGGCTAAGAGGGAAACACAGCAGCAGCAGGTGGGCGTTGGGGATTTTCCTGGTCCATTGACAACAGTGGTATCCTCTGGAGCCTAAGAGACGGCCACTGCAGGTGCAGGATCAGCAAGCCGCAAGCGCGGCAGGGAGGAACAGCAATTTTCGACACCACCTCCGGCAACTGCATCTCTTGTTTCAGAAGATTCTGCAGTGGCTCGCTGGCGTCGCCGAATGCAGGAGAGAGTGAGTAATGCTACTCCTTTGCAGACAAGCTCTTCTCCGGTTGCGGATGTCCCCACTCAACCAGAAACTTCGAGTACTACTAATGCGGCTGCCTCGACGGGAGGTACTCTCCCCGTAGCGCTACCCTGGGAGGCTACGACAGTAGCGACCCCTGCTGACCAATTACAGGCATGCGGCACATTTTTTAGCAGACTTGCAGAGTCTATTCGTGCTGCCTGGCCAGCCCCAGCCATAGAGGGATGAGTCAATGAGTTGGAAGCGCATGTAGCGGCTTCACAGACTCGCATTGCCGAGTTAACCACTCAGAATGAAGAGCTGACTGCCACAACTCGCCAGCAAGGGGCAGAAATACAAATGTTAAGAGAGGCTAATGCTGAGTATGTGGCCTCTATCCAACAGGAACTTCTTCAGTTGAGAACACAGCATAGCCTAGCCTCTTACTTAACCTCTCACCCTGGCGATGTAATGATCAACATGACTGATTTGGACGCATTGGCAGTGGAGATGCAAGAAGATCTCTGAATTTTTTTAGATAATCAATTACAAAGCTGGAGCACACGCTTGGCTGCTGAGGTGAGAGCACAGCCACCCACTCAGCAGGTTGTGGTGCACCAACCCAAGTCATCCACCACGGACAGAGGTAAGAGTGTTGTTCCCGAGGGTTTTGATGTTGCTGATTGGGCACAAACTACAAAGGATTGTGCTGAAGCCCAGGCTCATGTATCTCGTTTGCAGAAAACGATTCGTCGATTTCGTAAGGAGCGGTGCAGGTTCTATTTTTGGGTGGAGACCTTAGCTCATTCTTTTTCTCTCAGTCTACCACCTTGCCCTCCATTTTGGTCTTCTCTTAATAGATACCTTTCTCGCTATTATCCGTTACATACACCTCTTCTCCTCTGCCACAGCCGCCTCAATCTATCTCTTTGCCGACGCAGTTTATTCCTCGGGCTGCCTGGCCGGAATATATAGCTTTAGGAAGTGTATTTATGCATCTTGGATTAAGTTCCAGGCACTGTGCTTTATATTTTTTAAATGCTTGGGGGTAAAAAGGGCGGTGTTTCATGGACTATTGTGGTGTATATATGTACCTTGGAGTAGACTCCAGGCACTGCACTTTGCATCATGGTATTCTATGAGCACTGAGATCTCGGAACAAGGGATTTGTGGGTATCGAGTTAAAAGTTTTTGTCTTTGAAAAAACTTTTCACCATCGGATTGTGCCAGGTGTTAAACCCTAATATTCAGTGCACTATTCCCCAGGCTTTAGACTAAGGTCTATGAGAGGAATGAAGAGGCACCTTGAGGGAAGTGCCAAGGGGCATGGGAAATTTATAAAAGACAGTCCTCATGTTGTAATTGATCATCTCAATGAATTAATGGAAAGTTATGTCTCTCGCTCTCTCTAACCGCTGTGAGCGGGATGGAAACACACAGAACGCCTCTATAACGACCCGACACACACTCTTGGGAAGATACACACACACACTATGGGGCACCACTTGGCTTACACAACCCACCTGGCCGAGATAGGGAACACACCGATGGAGTGAGAGGAGAGAGTCTACCCGTTTAACCACTCCACACAGAGACACACACACACACACACACCCAAAAAAACTCAGCTCAAAAGAGGAGAACTTTTGATATTTAGATACAAATGAGCTTGGGCCAACACCAAGGGGGCAAACAGCTTACACAATATGGGTAAAATATGCCAGATACAATCACAAACTGGAATAGAAGATTCGCTCATAGGAGAAACTTACACAGCCAAAAAAACAGAAAAATAGTGAGTAATTTGGCAAAATGGACAGCTCCATCGCGTCTGGAACGGCCCAAAACCCCAGTCTACAATGTCAAAGTGCTCACATCCGACCTCGGATGAGCAGTTTACGGCCAAAACAAGCTCCAAAATGAGTAAAAACACACCTGCGGCTGTTCCTCCTCTCTTCTCCACGTTTTTTCTGGTCTTCTCTCTTATTTTTTCAGTTTCCACACTTAGCTTTATTATTTGGGCACCCTTGGCCTTTTAGATGACCTCAAACGGACCCCGAACAGGCTAAAAATTGACCTTGCAGTGCATAGTGGTCACCCTGCTGCATCCATATGCACACCTGGCACTCGGCTTTTTCCAATAATGCATCCCGTCACCACGTGAAGTGGCCCCAAAATATGGTCCTCATGATGACCTTTCTGCATAATTATAACAAGAAAACATCCACACTGTGTCCGTACTCATCCACGTGCAAGTATTGACCCCATTCGACCTCCTGACGCCATTAGATGCCATCTGACGCACCTGCTTACCTCATGTCATCGGCCCGCGGATAGCTTCCTCAAGAATTTTTACGCGCTAGAAACTCCTCATTATTGTATAAAAAACACATTGGTACTGGTAACGATGAAAATCGATGCACTATGTACATGTTGTCCTACCTGTACACATGTGGGCCCCACGTAACCACCTGGCTCTGAAAAATGGGCAATCCTTTATTTGATACACCATGTATGTGTATGTACATATGCGTAATCCCTTGCTCCAAAAAACTCTTGACATAATTTGCCCATCCCCTAGCCTGCTAGATCATTCATGATCAGCAGCAGCAAAAAGCGATATGAGACTCGCAGCATCACAAGTCTCCTCATCCTTCACCAACACTGCTTCCTCCACAGACAGCGCATCTTGCTCCACCATCATTAACCTGGCATGATACAATTTAAGACGCAATCCATTTACCCTTGACTTATGTAGAATCCCATCCAGGTTAGCCAACTGATATGTACCATTCGGGAAACACTCCACTACCTTGAAAGGGCCCTCCCACTTAATCTGAAACTTCTATTGGAAGGTGTTGTCCAGCTTACTGTTGTAGCGCAAAACCAAGTCATGATTCTTGATACCCTTATTTTTTACCTTTTCATTTATCTTTGCTAAAGCCTTATCCTGCATCTGCCCATAATGTTCCAATGCACTCATCCTATCCAGTTGAACCTCTTGTAACTATAACAGCCTCTCTTTGAATGCATCACTAGGTGGCCCAAGCAACTTCTCTAGCATCTTGACAATAGGCAACTCTACTTCCATAGGCAATAGTGCTTCCTTTCCATATACCAAATGAAATGGAGTAAACCCTGTACCTGTCTTCACCAAAGTACGATAAGCCCATAATGCACTAGGCAATTCCAAATCCCAATTCTTTCCTTGGTGCTCTGTCACTTTCGAAAGGATTTGTACCAACTCCCCATTGAATCTTTCATTTAAACCATTATACTACGGGTAATAAGGAGTGGTATGCTGATGCCTAATCTTCATCTTTGCACATAAAAAGTCTAACAGTTTAGCTCTAAATCATGGCCCTTTGTCCGAAAGTAGCTCTAGTGGCACCCCAAACTTGCAACATATTTCACCATACACAAATTTTGCCACATCCTTTGCAGTGATCTGTTTTACTGCTATAGCCTCTGCCCATCTAGATAGATAGTCCACTGCAGTCAAAATATAGCTTTTGCCCCTACTTGTGATAGGTAACGGGCCGATTGCATCAATCCCCCACTTTTCAAACACATCAAACGCCATAATGGTTTTTCGTAGCTCTGGCTTCAACATTCTCTTCCCAAATGCTTGACACCTATTGCAAGACCTACACCAATGGTGAACATCCTTGTGCAAACTAGGCCATACATACCCCTCTTGAAAGATCTTATGTAAGGTGATCTTTAAAGCAAAATTGCCACCACATGCCCCTTCATGATTCTCTTCCAACACTCTGTAGAGCTCCTCCCGCCAAGGTACACGTCTCAACACAAGATCAGCTCCTTTCATGTACAAGACATCACCAATCAATTTGTATCTGTAGGCTCTACGCACAAAACCATACTTCTTAGACTTCTCAATGTCCTTTGGAATGATTCCTGTTAACAAAAACTCCTCTTCTTGAGCCAAACTTTCTCGGCCATGATAAAGAGGTAAAGTGGTCCTCAACACAAATAGCTCCCCAATCATGCTTTGAGTTGCTTCATGTGCCTCGCCATTTAGAGCACGTTCAATGTGTCTGATGATCCATGCTTCAAACTTTTTTAGCAGGCCTTTAATTATGAAACACATTTCCTTCAATGCGATGTTCTTGCTCTTCCACACACCTAGCACTTGCTTCACAACTAACAAGGCATCACCTTTTATGCTCAGCCTTCAAACCCCATGCTTCAAACAAATGTGTAATCCGGCTTCCAAAGTAACCTATTCAACCTCATTGTTACTATGAGCATCCAATTTGAACCCTCTCTTGCATAGTAGCTTCCCCTGTGGATCATAAAGTGCTATACCCCCTGAAGCCGAATCATGGCTCTTTCTGTATGAGCCATCAAAGAACAAAACATGTGCATTGCTGATCTATGGCACTTCTTCAACTACCTTCCTCACCACCTCTTCCTTAACAAGAAGGGGATTCTCCTTGTAAGTCAACAAATCAGCTAGGGTAGCTCTTGTACTGTCTTCCACTAGAAAAGAGAACTCAAACTCTTGCAGCTCAATTATCCATTTCTTCACCACATTTGACATGTTAGTGCCATTAATTAACTGTGGCAGAAAGGCATAACTCGTCAAGAAAACAAAAGGTCGTGGTAGCAAGTAATGAAGAAATCGTCGACAAGCAAATATTACACTCGCCATCACTAGCTCTACTTCCGAGAATTTTCTCTCTGCTACCAACTTCACTTGACTTGCACAATACACTGGCCTCATATAATGGCTGCCCTTCCCCTTTTGCAATAGCATGGCTCCAATGTCATCATCCCCTACCGATGGATTTACATTAAAAACTTTCTCCCAATCAGGAGCTTGCATGGCTGACAACCCCCCTAACACCTCTTTTTCCTCTTGAAACACTTCTTCACATTTGTCATCCCATTGCAATGGATCATGCTTTGCCACTTGTTGTAATGGATAAAGGAGCTGTGAAGACAATGGAATGAACCGTGCCATGTACTTCACTTTGTGTATAAAGATTGCCAATTGTTTCGTACTCGTAGGTGATGGAAGAATAATAATAGACTTAACCTTGTCTGGATCAGCCTCAATGCCATTTTCTGACACCATATGGCCCAATAACTTCACCCTTGGCTGTGCTAGATGACATTTCTTTGGATTTAGTTGTCCTCCACATTCATCATATCGAGCCAATACCATCTGCAACTTCTCACGGTGTTCAGCCCTACTACTATAAACACAGAAGTCGTCCATAAAAGCTTTAACACAACTACCAATGAATGGTTCCAACACCCAATTTGCTCTCTCTTGATAGAAGGAAGGTCCATTTGAAAACCCAAATGGCAATATTGTGTAGCAAAAACAGCCCCATGGCGTAATAAAAGTTGTCTTTGTGCGGTCTTTAAGAGCAATCTTCAATTAAAAATAGCCTGAAAAACCATCACACACACTGTACCTCTCATAACCTGCCACTGAATCCAAGATCTGATCAATGAATGGAAGAGGATATGGGTTCTTCTTAGTGGTTGCATTTAAGGGTTTAAAATCTACACAAATCCTCCACTTTCCATCCTTCTTTGGACTGACTACTACTGGACTCACCCATTTTGTGGTCTCCACAGGGACTAGGAACCCTACCTTCAATAACTTGTCCACCTCTTCCCGCAAGGCTTCCATTTTCTCTTGACCCATCCTTCTTAGCCTTTGCCGCACTGGTTTAACACCTTCTTTCAGCTCTATATGCATCTCTTCGCCCTTGAACCCTCTGATCTCTTCATATGAAGTAATGAACAAATTAGGAAAACTAGCCAGCATGTGCAAATATATCTCCTTCTCCATAGCTGAGAGGTCTCCACTGATCATTTGTGTCATCAATTCCTGCTTCTTTGACAACTCAACCTTGGTTTGCATCAGCCCTTCAATCACTTCATAAGGCCCTTCACTTTCATCTTCAACCTCATTTGCAAATGCAACTAAACCAAACTCTTGGATTCCTTTGTCCATCAAAACAAATGCAACATCAGTATCCTCATCACTGATGGTAGTACTATCACTGTCCTCGTCAGACACTATGGAATAATCTTCATCACTAGACTCATCCTCATCTTCATAAAGCTCCTCCAACCGTTTCCTTGTGTCCATAGTATATAGCTTCTTGACACCTCTCTTTCCATAGAGGCTAATCGTACCACGTCACCAATCTTGAACAGCTCTCACTGCACGTAACCATGGTCTACTAAGTATAATAGGATATGCTCCCAACCCTGGTGGCATCACATGAAAATCAACCACTGCCTTTGCATCATATGCCTCCACTTCTAAGTTCTTTACAACACCCAAACATTTTACTTTTTGATGGTTTGCCAATCTGATCCGGAAGCCTGACACCCCAGACATTGTAAGACCCATCTTCTCAACGCATGAGTGTGTTATGACGCATATTTGGGCTCCACCATCCACATAACCTTGTCCTAGATTTTTTCTTATGTGCCACACATCTACTATTGGAAAAATGTCTGGTAACTCATCCATTGCCAACACCTTCATTGAACCTCTCTCTGGTTCTTTCTCCATTGGGTTAACCATCCTCTTCCATTGTCGCTTTAGCTTAGGCACCATCTCTATAAGCTGACCAAAAGTAACGTCAGCTTTCTTGCTCGTCAGATCCTCCTTCAAGTCATAGCTTAATTGCCCATCCCCTAGTGGAAAATCTGAAACATGAAACTTGCGACGAGCCCTTCTTTTCCTCTTGGCCTTGACATCCTCGCCTTCATGGCTCTTTCCCTTCTTCTTACTAGGACCTGGGGCACTTCTTCCTTCCTTTTCCTTTGTAGTCCTCTTCCCAATAGGCATCACTAATGTATCCTCTAGCTTTGATGCCTTCTCCAAGGTAACCACACTTAACACTTTTGTCTTTCCCTTTTCCTCCTGGGTTAATCCACTGGTTCCTTCATCTCCCTTAATTTCGATGCCATAATCATTTGACCTAGTTAGCACCTATCTTGGCAATGGATACATGTCTCCCCCTATCCTTGGTGGCTTATCACATTGCAGGCTGATGTGGCCCAACTCTCCGCAATTATAACATGTGGGCGTCTATCTCCAAAACCTACCATTGCTTTGTCCAACACCATTCCTAGGTCTTTCTTCACCTCCTGGCTGATTTCCAAACCTCCCTCGACCTCGATTATTTCCCACTTGACCTAGCATGTTTAGGCTGAGATTCTTCATTAAATCTACCACTTGCCTCATGTCTTGCCTTAACCCATCATCTTGCACTGCTGTAGTGACCACTGATGGCACAACCTAAGGAGTAACAGAAACCACTGGCTCATGATGAACCCGACCTTGCAAAGAATCAATAGGCTGAAATTCAGACCTCATGGGCAAAGACTCCACCCCTAACTGGCTCATTTTTCTCAACTTCCACTCTTTGTTCCTTGCTACCTCTAGTGCATCTTCATATGTCCTAGGCTTCTTTAGCTCCACTCTCCAACGTCTATTCTCCCAAAGACCATCCAAGAACCTGTCCTTCTTCATCATGTCACGCGGGGGTACTTGTGGTGCTAAGGCCTTGCACATCCGCTCCCATGCTAATGAGAACTTACGTATGTACGCATCTACTGGCTCACCTTCCTTTTGCACCAAACCTTGTACTTCTTGCCACACTTTGTCACGATCTTCTACCTTCACAAACTCCACTTCTAATCCATGCCTTAGATTGTCCCAACTCAATCTTACAGGTGGATCAACCACACGCAACTCCTCTTCAAATGCTTTGGACCAAACTCCTGCATCACTCTTCAACAGATCTGGAGAACACGTAACATCTGCGCCGGGTCATGAATCTGGTTGCTAATGCAAGAAACCTTCATCTTTTCCAAAAAGTCTTCCACATCTTCATCACTTCTTCCATGAAACTCCGGATAAGAGAAAGCCATGGCTACCCAAGTTACGATGCTTTGAGAAACCCTTCGAACACACGTGCAAGAACCCAAAAACTTTCACTACCCAATCCCCAGAAAATTCAATGGAGCTCAACTTTAGATAAGGACAAACACATGCACATCAAATGAGTTTTCGTAGTTAATCACTGGAATTACAACAAGCAAAGGACATTCCAGGATCTCTCTTAATCTTCTTGGCCCGAACATAAAGACTATGCGCTGCTGGAAAAAAATCTTCCTGGACGCATGAACATTTATTTGGATTCTCTGAGTTTAATGAAAAGGAGTGAATTGAGGGCCATTTTGATCATCCATTAAAGCCAACCATGCAGCTCCCAAGAAGGCACACCTGTCTTATCCTCTGATTTTGCCAAAATTTTAGCAGCATAACAGCATAAATGTCTCAAAAGACAAAAAAAACAGCCATCATAACTTGGAAAAATTTTGGCAGAGTTTCCCCAGAAGTAGAGCAGTGTGAACCCAAAGTATAGACTGTATATGTATGCATAAACTGCCAACAATAAAACCCGAGCATCAAATAAGAATCACTAGTACATAGCCTATGGCAAGGTCATGAAAAGGGTGCTCCAGCTACCTGTATCACCGAAAGGATCTCCACATTTGAGAATCCCCCAGCTCAATAAAACCTCACGCTATCGACCCTCACACGAAGGCTTATGCAAATCTCGTATAGTCAAGTCTCAGAAATGACTATCTTCCAATCCAAGTCTCAGAAATGGTTGGGACTGCCAAAAAAAACCAAGTATGGCTCCACAAAGGCGTACAATGGCAGCTTCCACAAGTAACGTACAATCCCAGCAGACAATGCGCTCAAACAGGCGCCAAATGATGCATACCCACAACAACTGCAAGTGCCACCACTGCTAGTATATCACTGTACTCCAGCTACCTGTACCTATGTGAATCACCTGCACCTGTATCTGTCCCTGTAATCTGTAACCTGCAACCTGTAGTCTGCAACTTGTCATCCCGAATCTCGAAGCTTGAAGCTCCAAGCAAAAGGTACTCGAAGAAGATCCTCCGTGGGGGTGCCAAAATAATGTGAGCGGGATGGAAACACACAGAACGCCTCTATAACAACCCGACACACACTCTTGGGAAGATACACACACACACTATGGGGCACCACTCGGCTTACACAACCCACCTGGCCGAGACAGGGAACACACCGATGGAGTGAGAGGAGAGAGTCTACCCGTTTACCCACTCCACACAGAGACACACACACACCCAAAAAAACTCATCTCAAAAGAGGAGAACTTTTGATATTTAGATACAAATGAGTTTGGGCCAACACCAAGGGGGCAAATAGCTGACACAATATGGGTAAAATATGCTAGATACAATCACAAACTGGAGCAGAAGATTCGCTCATAGGAGAAACTTACACAACCAAAACAGTAGAAAAATAGTGAGGCATTTGGCAAAATGGACAGCGCCATCGCATTTGGAACGGCCCAAAACCCCAGTCTACAATGTCAAAGTGCTCAAATCCGACCTCGGATGAGTAGTTTACGACAAAAACAGGCTCCAAAATGAGCAAAAACACACCTACGGTTGTTCCTCCTCTCTTCTCCACATATTTTCTGGTCTTCTCTCTTATTTTTTCAATTTCCACACTTATCTTTATTAGTTGGGCACCCTTGGCCTTTTAAATGACCTCAAACGGACCCCTAACAGGCTAAAAATTGACCTCGAAGTGCATAGTTGTCACCCTGCTGCATCCATACGCACACCTGGCACTCAGCTTTTTCCAATAATGCATCCTAAAACTTTTTGAATAATTTATTGGAACATCAAGACTTCATTTTTTAATATATTTTTGAAATTTGGGTGCTATACTGAGTTGTTTTTCTCTCATGCATAAATCTTAAATCCAAAATTCTAAACTCCAAGGTCCAAGATTCAAAATTAGGCTCTGATACCACTAGTGAGGGCCATACCCAGACTCAACCATACTCACCTCCCTCAGTCCTCCAAACTGTTCTAGGGAATGACGTAGATCTATCTGCAGGTATCCCTCCCACTTGGGACCGACACTCAAAAAGGACTCCGGCCTATCTCGAACGCCAACACAAGGGGGTACATCCCTTCATTCCATGATTCTATCCAGTTCTCATATTCAATTTGTTCTTGACAGCTTTCCGCACCCAAAATCGTGGTCCTTAGTCTTGATTCTCTTTATCTTTAACTTGAGGATCTACTCTTGCTTTCTGGTTCTCCCTTTATTCATGGCAATAACCCCTTTTTCCTGACAAGCAGGCATGACAGTTATCACTTTCCCCTAAGAAGAGGGATCTGTTGAGATGTCGAGCTCTACACTTTGAGCTGGCATCCACTACGGGTCTTGGCCGCTTACGGCATTTACTCACTGGCGCGTTAGGTGACCGACACGGAGGATCTCTGCCAGTGATTCTACAGCTGGACTACACTTATAGTGCCAGCCTAGTACGCTTCTAGCGAGTTCACACTCAGTGACCGCATGTACATATGTGCTACTTTTCAGCTTTAGCACTTAGTCATTTTTGTACTCTCTTTTCTGTAAAGAAGAAGAAGAAGCTTTCCATCTCTGTGTGCTTTGTGCTTGTCTTGTGTAGCTCTCTTGCATCCTCATTCTTTACATGGTATCAGAGCCTGGTGCAGGCAAGAGAGGCTAAGAGAGCAAGAGCATCACAATCCCTTCGTTTTTCGCACAAGTTTCTGAACAGGTCTCCAAAGTGCAGTATACAGAGATTTACTGTACAAGTACAGTGGTTGTATGTACGCTTGATTGTGGACACTCGTTGAGTGTAGAAAGCGTTACAGGAACCACGATAGCAGGTTCAACAGATTTGCAGGTTTTTGCAGATTGCAGCTATTTTGTCTTAGTGCTTCAAGATGTCTGACGGTTTCAGTCAGATTGTTACTGAGAAGCTTGAGAAAAATAACTACCCTACATGGAAGTTCAGAATAACAAATTTCCTAAAAGGAAAAGGTTATTGGGACTATGTAGAAGGAGACAATGAAAAGGAACCAGAGATTCCCAAGGCAAATGCTACAGCAGAACAAAGGAAAGCTTTGAGGGACTGGCAACAAGGCCAGAGCAAAGTGATGTATTGGCTGTCTATGAGCATCACAGATGGCATGATGGGCTATCTACAGGATGCTGAAACCCCCGCCATTGCATGGAGAAACTTAGGCAGAGTGTTCGAGGTGAACACCAAGGCCAGGAAGCTTCAACTAAAGTCGGAGCTAAATCAGGTTAAGAGGAACAACCTCTCAATCAATGATTATGCCTTGAAGATCAAGAGTATCATTGAGGCTCTTGGATCTATTAAAGTCTCAGTGGAAGATGATGACATTGTCCGTGCATGCTTGGATGGTCTAGGAGATGAGTATGTACATTTCAGGTCTTCCATGAATACAAGAGACGACATCCCCGTGTTCCAAGATTTGATTTCTATGCTTATTCTTGAGGAGAAGAACCTTGACACATCTTCTTCTCATGGCATAAATAATTCTAAACAGGCCTCCTATTCTAACTCCAACAGAGGTAGAGGTAGAGGTCGTGGTCGAGGCCCAAGGGGTTGCAGGGGCCAATTTCTGGAAGGTCAATCAAATCAAAACAATACAGGTGGCAGGGGAAACCAGTTTCAAGGCAGGGGGAGTCAAAGAGGTCATGGTGCAGGATCAAGCAGGCAGCAACATACTCCATATAGTAGAGAATGTTGGACTTGTGGTGAAAGAGGTCACATGTCACGTGACTGTCCAAAGGGAAAAGCAAGTAGAAAGAGAGAACAGGGCAACTATGCATCTACTAGCAGAGATGCAGATGACAGCAAAAACGAGCGCATGTTTGTTATGCAACATGTAATGAATACAATGACTGCAGAGAATTCCACCCAAGATGATTTTTGGTATGTGGATTCAGGTGCCTCTAATCACATGACGTCTCGTGGAGAGTGGTTTAGAGATATGCGCAAACCAGATGTGTCAGGCTATGTGCAGACAGGAGATGACACAGCTCACCCCATTGCTCATGTAGGGGACATACCTCTAAATACAAAGAGTGGGAAATCAAAGTACTTAGCAGATGTACTTCATGTCCCAAACATTACAAAGAATCTTGTTTCTGTTGGACAAATGGTTGAGCAGGGTTTACAGGTTCGCTTCAATCCAAATGGCTGTTATGTAGAAGATTTCCAGAATGGCTGTAAGCTGATCACAGAGGGCAAATGTGTGGGCAGAATGTTTACGTTGAATGTAGACATGCCTGAGGTAAAAACTGCATTATTTGCACAGGGCACAGGTGTTGTGGCTGATGTTGACATTTGGCACAAACGCATTGGCCATGTCAATGAGCAGAGATTGCGCAGCATGCAATCAAAACAGATTGTAAAAGGTTTGCCCAAATTGAAGGTGGATGGTATGCATAAAGTGTGTGCAGCATGCCAGTTTGGAAAACAGTCAAAGGGCTCATTTCCACATGAGCGCAATGTATGTAAAAGGCCACTTGAGGTGGTGCACACAGATGTTTGGGGTCCAACCGATACTGCAAGTATACATGGTTGCAGGTATTATGTCTCTTTCATTGATGACCATACAAGGAAAGTATGGGTCTACTTCATGCGTAACAAAAGTGAAGTGTTTGGTCACTTTCAAGACTTCAAAGTCATGATTGAGAAGGAGACAGATATGCAAATCAAGACATTGAGGTCAGATGGAGGGGGAGAGTACTTCTCCAATGATTTTTCAGATTTTCTGCGAATGCATGGTATACACAGGCAGTTTACATGCAGATATACTCCACAGCAGAATGGGGTCGCAGAAAGGAAAAACAGGCACATTGCAGAGGTTGCACATGCATTGATGAATGAGAAGAACATGCCTCATCATTTCTGGGCTGAAGCTGTAAATACAGCTGTGTGCATTATGAACAGGACACCTACAGCTACGGTGCATGATGTAACACCTGAGGAAAAGTTTACAGGTACAAAGCCTGATTTGGCACACTTGAAAGTGTTTGGCTGCATAGCTTACGTGCATGTACCAGATGAGTTGCGTAGGAAATTGGATCCTAAAGCAGAGAAATGTATTCTTGTGGGATATTCCCTTGAACAAAAGGGGTACAGGTGCTACAATCCTACTACACGAGAATTACGAGTGAGCAGAGATGTAGTCTTTGATGAGATGAGCAGCTGGTACAGTAATGCACATGGCACTATTGGGGCTGATGTAAAAGATGATGTGGTTGTACAAAATGTGAGGCCACAGTCATAGGTTTTGAGTGGACCACAAGAGTCCTCTTCTCGTGGCTCTGTTGAGAAACCATGGAATGGTAGACTACGTACGCAGGTTACTCCACCAACAGGTACAGGGAATGTATCACGAAAAGGAAAGGAAAAGGTTGATGAACCTCCCTTTATGGCTGATGCATCATCAGGTTTTTCACATGTAGACATGGATTCAGATGGTTCTGAACAAAGTCTTGATGAGGAATTTGGAATTCCGGCTGTCAGGACACATGGTGTAAGGAAAGTACAAGAAGATGCTAGAGGGCAAAGGAGTGACCCAGGACCGCGCAGATCTAATAGAGTCAGAAATCCAGTTCAGAAATTGACTTATGATGGGTATCTAGCGCATCACCAAGCCTACATGGCTAAGGTGATACAGGATGTGGAGCCCACATGTTTTGAGGATGCAGTTGGAAATGTGCATTGGGATGATGCAATGAATGAAGAGATGGCTGCATTGGAAGCAAATGACACATGGGAGTTGGTGCCATTGCCAAGTGGCAAGAAAGCTATTGGCTGTAAATGGGTGTATAAAACCAAGCATAAGGCTGATGGTAACATTGAGCGTCACAAGGCAAGGCTGGTCGCAAAGGGTTATGCACAGACGTATGGCATAGACTATGAGGAGACCTTTGCTCCAGTGGCAAAGATGACGACAGTGAGAGCTGTCATAGCAGTGGCTGCATCTAGAGGATGGATTATGCATCAAATGGATGTAAAGAATGCCTTCTTGAATGGTGAGTTGCAAGAGGAAGTGTATATGGATCAGCCACCTGGTTATGTCGATCCAGGTTACCCAGATTATGTATGCAGACTTCTCAAAGCTTTGTATGGTTTGAAGCAGGGCTCTAGAGCATGGTATGACAGGATTGCCAAGTATCTTGTCAGTATTGGTTTTAGGAGAGCTCATGCTGATCATTCACTCTATGTACGTGAGAGTGATGTGGGGATTGTGGTCATTACCATATATGTAGATGACCTTATTATTGTTGGTGACAATGCTATGGAGATTGACCATGTGAAGGGTCTTCTCAAACAGGAGTTTGAAATGAAAGATTTAGGCGAGTTGCGCTACTTTCTTGGCATTGAGGTGATCAGGACTCCAGAGGGTGTATGGCTATCACAGAGACAGTATGCTTTGGACATGTTGTCAAAGTATGGTATGGCTGATTGTAAGCCAATTTCTATTCCCTTGGATGTGAATGCAAAGCTGAGTGCAGAGAAGGGTGATGTTGTTGAGGATGTCAACATGTACAGGAAGATTGTGGGTAGTCTAATCTACTTGACTATCACGAGGCCAGACTTGAGCTACACAGTAGGTTTGGAGAGTCAGTTCATGCAACTTCCGAGGAAGCCACATTTGGATGGAGTACGACGCACACTTAGGTATGTGCAAGGGACTCTTGACTACGCATTGTTCTATGCAGCAGATGCACCATTAGCATTGTATGGGTATACAGATGCAGATTGGGTAGGTAGCATTGTTGATAGGAGATCTACGAGTGGCTTCATGTTCTCTTTTGGGAGTGCTGCTGTTACTTGGAGCAGCAAAAAGCAGCCTACGGTTGCTTTATCGAGCACAGAGGCCGAGTACAGAGGTGCAGCAGTTGCGGCGTGCAAGGTAGCTTGGCTACGCACATTACTTGAGGACTTGGGAGTGCAGGTGGACCAGCAGATTTTCATCCATTGTGACAACCTCAGCAGCATGCAGTTGGCTAGGAACCCAGTGTTCCATGCCAGGACCAAACACATAGAGGTCCATTACCACTACGTTCGAGAGCGAGTGTTGGCGGGCGACATCGACTTGGTCTACGTCAGCACAGAGGAGCAGATAGCGGATATCTTTACCAAGGCCCTCGGAGTTGAGAAGCTTCGACGTTTTCGGACTATGCTTGGACTCTGCGACATGCAGAGCTCGAGGGGGAGTGTTGAGATGCCGAGCTCTACACTTTGAGCTGGCATCCACTACGGGTCTTGGCCGCTTACGGCATTTACTCACTGGCGCGTTAGGTGACCGACACGGAGGATCTCTGCCAGTGATTCTACAGCTGGACTACACTTATAGTGCCAGCCTAGTACGCTTCTAGCGAGTTCACACTCAGTGACCGCATGTACATATGTGCTACTTTTCAGCTTTAGCACTTAGTCATTTTTGTACTCTCTTTTCTGTAAAGAAGAAGAAGAAGCTTTCCATCTCTGTGTGCTTTGTGCTTGTCTTGTGTAGCTCTCTTGCATCCTCATTCTTTACAGGATCTTACAATCCTACCTGGTCTCGCTCGTCCCCTATTACCCATTTTTATCCCACGTATTCCTAGCGTTTAACATAAAAAATTTAAATAAACATCCGGCCATCTGACCCTCTAGATCCGCCCACCCACTGAACCATTTAATTCATGAAAATCACTTCCCGAGGTAGTACTTAACTACTACAAAATCCGGAATACAGTAGTCTATCAGACATCATCGAACAACAAGTAGCATGCAATCTGTTGCATATCCTCGTTTAGGAAAATTCATCTGGTTGTTTCTACTAGATCTTTATTTAGAAACTTTTAATTCATCTCCTTTCCTTTATCTGTTATAGTTAGCTTGTAACTAGTTTACTAACTAATCATGCAACACATTTAGTTTCAACCAATTCATCTTGCCTCCCCATTCAGGCCAAGATAATCGATTACAAGCCATCAAAATGACAACACCTTCACAAATATTCTCGAGAATTAAGTGTTTGGGAAAGGTTCATCAAGTAATTTAATCATTCCTTCCTAAGCATTTTATTTCGAGAGGTATAGCACCATCTGGTGACAGATGCACAGGATAGCCCCTATATTTCTAGCCTTTCCAATTCCTTTTTAAGCAAGCAAGTCGAACAAATTTCCTTAATTAAATTCACATCATCCTCCCTGATAATTACCTTCTCATCCAACTATTGGCATCAGGACATACCCGGATTATGACCGATTTCCAATAAGATACCGTGGGTACCTCACCCGGCCGGGCAAAAATAAAACAAACCCATTCATCCCTTATCCCTCGGGTATGAATGACTTAGGTATATCGCTACTTGCTACCACAACCTTTTGCTTTCTTAATGAGTTATGTCTTTTTGCAACAGTTAATTAATGGCACTAACATGTCAAATGTGGTCAACAAATGGGTAATTGAGCTGCAAGAGTTTGAGTTCTCCTTTTTAGTGGAAGATAGTACAAGAGCTACCCTAGCTGATTTGTTGACTTACAAGGAGAATCCCCTTCTTGTTAAGGAAGATGTGGTGAGAAGGGTAGTTGAAGAGGTGCCATAGATCAGCAATACACATGTGTTGTTCTTTGATGGCTCATACAAAAAGAGCCATGATACGGCTTCGGGGGGTATAGCACTTTATGATCCAGAGGGGAAGCTAGTATGCAAGAGAGGATTCAAATTGGATGCTCATAGTAACAATGAGGATGAATATGCTACTTTGGAAGCCTGATTACACATTTTTTTGAAGCATGGGATTAGAAGGTTGAGCATAGAAGGCGATGCCTTGTTAGTTGTGAAGCAAGTGTTGGGTGTATGGAAGAGCAAGAACACCTCATTGAAGGAAATGTGTTTCAGAATGAAAGGCCTATTAAGAAAGTTTGAAGCATGAGCATCAAACACATTGAACGTGGTCTAAATGGAGAGGCACATGAAGCAGCTCAAAGCATGATTAGGGAGCTATTTGTGTTAAGGACTAATTTACCTCCATTAGGAGAAACTTGGACTCAATTTTGGGCCCTGTAAGAAACGCCAACTCAGCATAGAGAGAGGTAATTATGAAAAATGCAAAAGTTTTTTTTTGGAATTTTATTTCTCATAGTACATACGTAAAAGTTTGCTCAATCACTTAAATGCATACTCGTACAAAATTCTTTTCGAGAGCCCAACTTAAGTGTACACAAAATTCCATGTCTGTGAATCTTAATGAGTGATGTGATATGCGATGAGAGAAAACACATAAGACTTGTTTTCAAAATACAAAAATTTTGCCATGGAATAGAAGCACAAGTATGAATCACCTTTTTATGAAGTACTCGCAATTTAAATTCGGACTGATTGTACTTGATAGTGATTGATAGGTACTATTTAAGACTGTGAAGCAGTCAGAACCAAGCGAAGAGAGGCGCTTGAGGGGTCTCTAGGACCTCTATTCTCTTGGTTCTGACCTTATGAGGCCCTAGGATTAAGATATAGCACTTTTTAAGTCCACGGATGCATCCGGAACGTCCAAAAACCATAGGATAGCTCTTTAAAACACTGAAATCCGACGTCTCTAGCTCAAGATATAGCATTTTTAAGCGTGGGACCTCATGAGGTCAGTACCAAGCGAATAGAGGTCCTTGAGGGATCTCAAGGGCCTCTATTCGCCTTGTACTGACCTCATGAGGCCCTAGCCTTAAAAATGCTATATCTGCTATATTTTTAAGCTTAGAGCCTCATGAGGTCAGTACCAAGCGAATAGAGGCCCTTGAGATCCCTCAAGGACCTCTATTCGCTTGGTACTGACCTCATGAGGCCCCACGCTTAAAAATGCTATATCTTGAGCTAGAGACGTCGGATTTCAGTGTTTTTAAGAGCTATCCTATGGTTTTTGGACGTTCCGGATGCATCCGTGGGCTTAAAAAGTGCTATATCTTAATCCTAGGGCCTCATAAGGTCAGAACCAAGCAAATAGAGGTCACAGAGACCCCTCTAGCGCCTCTATTCGCTTGATTCTGACTCCTTCATAGTCTTAAATAGTACATATCAATCACTATCAAGTACAATCTGTTCGAATTTAAATTGCGAGTACTTCATAAAAAGGTGATTGATACTTGTGCGAGATGCACAAGTACAAGTACTTCACTTTATATGATAGCAACAACGGGTCATAAAAAGGCGTTCAGCGCTTGTGCCAGATGTCATTATCAAGCGCCTTACTTTTCTGATGATAGTGACAATTTCACCAAAATGGTTTTCATGGACATTTTCAAAATGATAAAAAATGTTTTTTCAACGTAACGTTAGCCTTCTTCCTATTGGCTAAGGAGCATTCTCTCACTAGAGTTGAAAGGCCCGAAAATGAGTCCATTTCTTTCCTAATGCTTTATCACGGCCGGGAAAGTTTGGCTCAAGAAGAGGAGTTTTTGCTAGCAGGAATAATTTTGAACGACATTCAGAAGTCTAAGAAGTATGTTTTTGTGTGTAGATCATCCAAGTACAAATTGATTGGTGATGTCTTTTACATGAAAGGGACTAATCTCATGTAGAGGCGTGGACCTTGGCGGGAGGAGCTTTATAGAGTGTTGGAAGAGAATCATGAAGGCGCATGTGGCAGACATTTTGCTCTAAAGATCACCTTGCATAAGATCTTGCAAGGGGGGTATGTATGGGCTAGTTTGCACAAGGAGTTCACCATTGGTGTAGGTCTTGCAATAGATGTCAAGCATTTGGGAAGAGAGTGTTGAATCCAGAGCTATGAAAAACCATTATGGCGTTTGGTGTGTTGGAAAAGTGGGGAATTGATGCAATAGGCACATTACCTATCACAAGCAGGGGCAAAAGCTATATTTTGACTGCAGTGGACTATCTCTCTAGATGGGCAGAGGCTACATCAGTAAAACAAATCACTGCAAAGGATGTGGCAAAATTTGTGTCCGATGAAATATGTTGCAAGTTTGGAATGCCATTAGAGCTACATTCAGATAAGGGGCCAGGATTTAGAGCTAAACATTAGACTTTATATGCGAAGATGAAGATTAAGCATCATTATACCACTCCTTATTATCCACAATGTAATGGCTTTAAATGAAAGATTCAATGGTGAGTTGGTACAAACTCTTTCGAAAATGACAGAGCACCAAGGAAAGAATTGGGATTTGGAATTGCCTAGTGCATTATGGGCTTACCGTACATCGGTGTAGACAGGTACAAGGTTTACTCCATTTCATTTGGTATATGGAAAGGAAGCACTATTGCCTGTGGAAGTAGAGTTGTCTCTGGTAAAGATGTTAGAGAAGTTGCTTGGGCAGTCTAGTGATGCATTCAAAGAGAGGCTCTTACAATTACAAGAGGTTCAGCTCGATAGGATCAATGCATAAGAACATTATGGACAGATACAAGGTAAGGGTTTAGAGAAGATAAATGAAAAGTTCAAAAGTAAGGGTATCA
Source organism: Adiantum capillus-veneris (assembly GCF_014529385.1). Lineage (NCBI taxonomy): Eukaryota > Viridiplantae > Streptophyta > Polypodiopsida > Polypodiales > Pteridaceae > Adiantum > Adiantum capillus-veneris. The sequence continues at coordinate 55,488,343 of NC_140950.1, forward strand.
AGAAACGTGACTTGGTTTTGCGCTACAACAATAAGCTGGAAAAGACATTCCAAAAGAAGTTTTAAATTAAGTGGGAATTCCCTTTCAAGGTAGTGGAGTGTTTTCCCAATGGTACATATCAGCTGGCTAATGTGGATGGGATTCTACATAGAGTAAATGGATTGCGTCTTAAATTATATCATGCTAGATTAATGATGGTGGATCAAGATGAGCTATTTGCAGAACAAGTAATGTCTATGAGGGATGAGGAGACCTGTGACGCTGCAAGTCTCATATCTCTTTTTGCTACTTCTGATCATGAATGATCTAGCAGGCTAGGGGATGGACAAATTATGTTATAAATTTTTTGAAAGAAGTGATTGCACATATGTACATACACATGGATGGTGCATCAAATAAAGAATTGCCCATTTTCCAGAGTCAGGTGGTTATGTGGGGCCCACATGTGTACAGGTAGGACAGCGTGTACGTAGTACATCAATTTTCATCGTCACCAGTATCAGTGTGTTTTTCAATAATAATGAGGAGTTGGTAGAGCGTAAAAATTCTCGAGGAATCTATCAGCGGGCCAACGCCATGAGGTAAAGAGGTGCATCAAGTGGCATCCAATGGCGTCAGGAGGTCGAATGGGATCAAGACTTGCATGTGGATAAGTGAGGACACAACGGGAGTGTTTTCTTGTGATCAATTATGTAGAAAGTTCATCATGAGAACTATATTTGGGGGCCACTTCACGTGATTGTGGGATGCATCATTCAGAAAAGTTGAGTGCCAGGAGTGCGGATGGATGTAGAAAGGTAACAAAAATGCATTGCGTGGCCATTTTTTGGCATGTTCGTGGTCTGTTTGAGGTCAATCAAAAAGGCAAATGTGCCCAAGGGATAAAGTGAAGTGCAAACACTAAAAACCTTGAGAAAAAAACCAGTAAAACGTGGAGAGAAGAGGAGGAACAATCGTAACTCAATTTTTGTTGTTATTGGAGCTTGTTTGGCCATAAACTTCTCATTCGAGCTTGGATTTGAGCACTTCGATATTGTAGACTGGGGTTTTGGGCCGTTCTGGACGCAATGGTGTTGTCCATTTTTTCAAATTTCTCACTACTTTCTTGCTTTTTTTGGTTGTGTAAGTTTCTACTGTAAGCGAAGCCTCTACTCAAAGTTGTGATTGTATATGGCATATTTCATCCATATTGTGTAACTATTTTCCCCATTGGGTCGGCCCAAGCTTAATTGTATCTAAGCATTAGAAATCTTCCTCCTTTGAGCTAATTTTTGTGTGTGTGTGTGTGTGTGTGTTGAGTGGGCAAATAGATAGTCTCTCTCCTCTCACTCCGTGTGTTCCCTGTCTTGGTCAGGTGGGTTGTATAAGCCGAGTGGTGCCCCATAGTGCGCGTGTGTGTATTATCCCAAGAGTGTGTGTCGGGTGATTAAAGAGGTGTTGTGTGTATTTCCATCCCGCTGACAATGCGTATGATGTCTAACTGGACAGTTTGAGGTGAAACTAATTCCACAGGCCCCTCACTACACTGGCAACTCACAACAAGTTTCAAAATTCAATTTCAACACTTTTTGTGCTAGATATGATCAATTCAAGCATTCACTTGCCTAAATATGTCTTTTGTTCTTTACAACCCCAAAAATGCTTCAAATTCAATTAAATTTGATCTATATGCTTCCTAAATACTCTAGATCACAAGGGTGCACTCGGTGGTAACGTTTGATCTCAGATCTGGGCTCTAAGACATCATACGCGTATAATGTCCAAGTGGTCAAAATTCATTTCTGTTTCTACCAGAGGTGCCCCTTGATATGTAGAATAAGAAGTGTGCTCACAAAAAATTTTGGAACTCAAAAATTTACAAAATCATCACTTTTGACAACAAGGAAATCCCCTGAAAGAGTAAAATATCCCAGTTTTCAATCTATAAGTCCAAATGGTATGAAATTTGGTATATGTACTCAACACAACATGTAAAAGATGGGTATAATGTCAAAAGCTCAAATTTGCATTCCAGAATCACCCTTCAGACTTCATACACAAGAATCTCCAAGTCTCTAGCACTGGTTTTTAAGAATTTTCACCAATTTTCATGCAAAAATATGCTCAGAATCATAAGTTTTTCTTTTTTCCATTTCAGACACTCCGTCTTTTGATTTTTGGGTGTCAAGAGTTGGTCAAAACTCTAGTCTTAGTGTGCACTTAGGGTAAAATACCCCTTCTAGACACTCTGATGCAGTCAAATTTGTCAAATTTGGTCTCCAAATGCCTCTTGAGACATCATACACATATGATGTCCAAGATTGCAAAATTTTAGCTTTTGTACATTCCCTCTTATATGCTCGACATCAAGCAGTCATGCAAAAATATCCACACAGAGCTATTTATCACATTTTTTTGCCAAAAGGAGAGTTTGCAAAGATTCTAAATTCAAACAAGTACTTCAGCAATTAAATCAATGATGATTTGCTTTAGATCAAAATCATATCACTCACCTAAAGCTACTCTTACACATCATATGGGGTTTTGCATCTATGAGTAGAAAAACGCTTCAATGCCACACACAAACTAGCAAACACTTTTATGACCTCACAAATCACTCGGCCACCAACAACTACTATAATCTACAAATCCTAACTAAATCTACCTAGCCGCAGACCCTCGGCAAGACACACGCTTCTAGCTATCCACTTGATCTTGGAATAACCTCTTCCGGATCCACTTAATAAAAATGCTTTCTTTAGCTAAAACTAAAGCAAGAAACCATCACACAAGTGCTAGTAGGATTACCTACTCAAGTTCTTGTGTCCCCGGCAACGGTGCCAATGTTGCGGGAGCAAATCACAACACCTATAAAGTGCACTCAACACAACCTAGATCAACATAATGTCAATCGAGGACACAAATGACACGATAGGCGCACACAGGATATCTCTTTAGATTTTCAAGTTGAGACCATCCCACACATACAACACTGTGAAAGGCGAACTAAACAACAACCCAGAATCTCATTGCTCTCAACTACACCACCCAACCCACATACACACAAACGGAAGGAAACTCATCAAACCATGCCAGAGTCATACGAAACTTAAGGAACACCATCCCCTCACTAGGATACACCTGTCCCAAAGCCTCTACACTCAAAACCCTCACTCTAGACCCATCTGCAGAAACGCGTATGAAGACAGAGCCAAATTTCAAAAGTGCCCAAACTAAAGTCTATGAGTACCTATGTGTAGCTTATGTCTCTACAATTCTAATGATTTCTTGCACGTAGAAAATACACATTGTTTGATATACTTACGACTGTAAATAGCTCGTAGATGCGTCAACACACGTGCTCCATCTCTGGAATGCTTGGGGTTGTTGCGTAGCTCTTGCCGAGCCTCTCGCAATGGTGTAGTCGGAGCTCCAATGTGATAAATGAGTTGGGAGTAGCGCCAGGATGAAGCTCGTGCTCTCTCTCTTTCTCTCTCACACACAGTCGGCGACGACATCTTAAAACTATGCTTATGATTAAGTTCTTTTACAAAATTACCTAGGTACCTTATATGCTAAGGCTACCAATGGCTAGACCTAAAATAGAGTTCAAGGGGTAAAATGGATTTGTATGTACAATCAAGAAGTTCCATTGCATCCCGACTTCTGCAACTAGACCAGCTACATATTACAAATGATGGAACCATATCCGTAGCATTGCATAACTCTAAAAAATAAGGCTTTGTTGAGGTGTGTCATGCTATTGACCCACGGGTTAACAATCATCATGCCACACATAAAGTGCAAGACATTGCCTTTTAATATCTCTTATCATTTTTAAGTTTGCAATACAAAAATGGTTAACATATTTTGGTTAAAAGAAATGTTGAACATTGTAGACTATATGTTTTAGTTAGATTTTTTATATCATGAAATCAATTCAATATAGTAAAGAATCAATTTTTTGTCTGCCAATTTCAATTTACATTGAAATGTTTTTTGCAGATATGTTAGATGTAATGAGTAATGATTTATCTTTCCTAACAATTTTATATTATTAAAAAAAGGTTCACTACATGATATTTTTGAGCAAAAATAATTCAAATATTTTAAATCAATAATTAATATGCTTGACAATATAAATGATGAAAATGTCATTACATGTTTAAAAAAAGATATCAAATTTATTTCCAAATAAATAGATTAATTACATGACAAGTGGGTATGGAAAGCTTATCTCATACTTGATTCAAGGTTCAAAAAGTCTATAACTGATATGGGGGTCTCACTTGTTGATGCTCCAATCGTATTTGATACTCCTTGTCATCAATGGGCTGATCTAATTGATCACTTTGAGGTTTTGCCATTTTTTAACATCATCATGCTGATTTGCAAAGCTCAAACTCCTTGTTTAAAGGTTTCTTTGGTCGTCAGTACTTTCCATGAGGCATATCACTTCCCTTTTTTGCTTGAGTCCCAACTCTTCTATGTACCCATTGAGGGCAAGCTTTTTGAAATGGGGCCTCTAAACCCAAACCAATGGGCCTACCCTCACAAAATGTTCGTAAAGAGGTACGCACACTACTTGGGGCACCACCTTCTTTTGGGAGTGGAGAAGGAAACCAATCAAAATAACACTTGCACTCACCCACTCAAGCAACACACTTTGAAAACCCCCTTACTCTATATACACTTTGGACACTTGAACACCATCAACGATTATGCAACCCAATGCCGTGCATCAAAATGAAATATGCAATTTGTGGAATAGCATTCACCTTCTCCCCATAAGAATACCCATAATACATCCAAACTCTTCCTTTCTCAAGCACTCATCAAAAAAATCATGCGCACAAGACTTGCCTCTCAAACACACAAGAGAATCACTTACATCAAACTAACACACTTTGCATAGAGAGCTCATCTCCGTCTATGCAATACTCCGACACAAATAAAATCACCATGAGAGGTAGCCACATGCATATGTAATGAAGCAAAAGGGAGTTGGAGTGAGAAATTTCTTTAGACCAATTGAATAAGTGTGGAGAAACAAACCAATGGTAAATTGAGAATAGAACACTTACTTGATTTCTCGCACACCTTTTAAGGGGAGGACAGACGCTGGCTAACCATCACGAATTGCGACACTTGAAAGTTTTGAAGATGATTTCATGATCATTAACAAAACCATGAGAGAGATCATGATGTATTTACAAGTTATTGAGGTGCTACAAATGATTTATTGGGTTGATGGAGTAAGAGATGTAGAATGGAAAGGGTGGAGAATAGAGTTGCACTTCCTCCAAAGTGGAGGGTTAGGAGGGAGGATGTGAAAGAGGGAGAGTTGGGGTTTTCTCTACTATTGATCAAGAAACAACATGAAGTTGAAAATATAGGTGTGTGTCCTTGAGTCTCTCCAAGGGGGGCTATTTATAGTTGTGTAGGAGTGGGATTATGCTACACTTAATTAGAGTAAGTGATTAGACCTAATTAAGTGTCCTTTGACCACTCATTGAATTTTGGACATAAAAGGGACTATTTATTCACCAAAAATATCATTTTTAGACCGTGAAGGCTCCATAGGGGTGCAGAATGTAGGTGGGCCCCACCACGAGGCCCTACGGGTGGCTCCTGCGGGGTATCTCAACTTGTCTGTCTTGGCATTTAGAAAGCATCTTTAGGTTGGTACCATCACATGCAAGTGACCTTGAACACTCATTGCTCTTCTAGAAGATGAGTAGGGGAAAAATAAGATCTCACCCTCTTGATTTACTTGATTTACTTGATTTAGAGTTCCCTTTTACTGCGAATCTAACAGATTTACACTATTTTGACCATAACTTTTTACCTGTAGCTCGGAATGACATGCTTCAAAAGGCAAAATTGACCTTCTCAACATGTTTGATATGAATTTGGACTATTCTTCACGCCCATGCACCAAGGAATTCGGTTTGGAAGGTCCACACTAAGCTAGGGAACCTTTTGATTCCAAGTCTTCTTGTATGGGCCCTTTGCTTGTATGCATCCAAGGGGAATCATGCTTTTTCAAAAGGCTATGATGCTTAAACAAATAGAGGAGGGCCCAATATTATTTGCTTGTGAAAAGAATATACAATTGGAGTCTTTTTGAAAGGAGAGAAACTATATGTATATTCTTAAGAGATATTGGGCCACCTATGTAGGGGGCATAGATGACTTGTAGAGAGGGACCATAATCTTTGGTAAAGACAAGTGGAGAGTTGATTTCCATGGGAATTTATCTATATGGGGTGGAAGATGGATATATTATTTTTCTACTACTAATTCACAAGAGGTAAGAAAGTTTGGGGGTATATAGTTGGTTATTGTATGCTTATTCTATTTACAAAGCAAAAAGGAAAAGGGTGGTAATATAAATATATGACTAAGGTGACATTTTTGGGAAGAGTATAATGTATGTGTCACCACAAAGGTTAAACGAAGAGGGGGAATTTACTCTAGATAACTTAATAGCGTAGAAACATATATACACATATGAGGAAGAGGACGTTGAGTAGGCTGACAAATGTTGCAAAAAGATGGTTACCATTTTATGCCACTCATATTAGCCCTCCCCCAAGCCTAGAGATATTCATATCTTTAGGAAGATGGTGTTGCTTCTTTTTCTTCTTTTTTTTTCTCTTTTTGTTTGTCATTTTTTCTTTTCCACTTTTTTTTTTTTTCAATAGGAGGAGTGTCATGCACTCTTTTTCTCCATTAGACCTGCTTTTCATTACCTCAATCCCATAAATCGGAGATGGGAGAGTTGCCTTGGGTATGTTCAGATTCCAAGGCTGGTTCTTCTTTGCACATCAAAGCTTTGAAAATAAGTGGAGCATTTGCCAAGCCGAAGGGAGCCATGTCAATTTGGAGCTTAGACGATGTAGGCATATGACTTCCTATCAACGGATTGATACGTTGAAAGGAGGGCTTTAATCTCCATCCATTGACTCTGGTCTTGGGGAGTTTTCCTGATAAATCTGCTAATCTGTAACTACCATTCCCAAACTTTGTTTTTATCATGAAAGGTCCCTCCCATCTTTGCAAAAACTTTTTGTCAAGTCGAGTATCAAGTCGGTTATCATAGCGAAGAACCAACATACCTTCCTTCAATCCTTTCCCCTTGAGCTTCTTGTTGATTTTATCCCTTTGGCTTGTCGCTTTGGTGATGTAGTGATCAATGGACTCTTCTCTATTTAGCTCAAGTCATTGGAGATCTAAGATCCTTTCATGTAGAACTTCTTTTGGTTTTTTTGCCACTCTTGCAAGAACGCGCAAGCTTGAGAGCTCTACCTCAATGGGGAGAAGTGCTTCATGTCCATAAACTAGATGAAAAGGGGTGAATTGGGTAGATACCTTGAAAGATGTCCTATACGCCCAAAGAGCAGCCGTCAAATGGCGATCCCAATCATTAGGCCGGTCCACAACCTGCTTAGAAATGATCTTACATATCATTCCATTCACTTTTTCCACCAATCCATTGCATTGAGGATAGTAGGGTGTGGAATGCAGGTGTTTCACTTTTAACCTCCTCAAGAGATCATTCAGAAGGTCAGTCCTAAAACCCGGGCCTTGATCTGATAAGATTTCTAGGGGGTGTTCCAAACCTACTACAAATATGATCAAAAATAAACTTTGATACCTCTTCAGCTGTGATTCGGGTTGTGCTTGTTGCTTCCGCACATCGTGTCATGTAGTCAACACCCATGATGATGAAAACCTTCCCGGTAGAAGTACGAGGTAGGGGACCTATTGCATTCACACCCCACTTTTCAAAAGGGCCATAAGATATTATTGGGACTCGAGGCTCATATGTTAGTCGTCTATCCCCAGCAATTTGGCATGGCTTACATGCCTTACACCAATATTGGACATCACGATGTAAGCTCGGCCAAATAAACCCTGCTTGTAAAATATTCCTACTTGTAATATCTTGAGAAAAGTGACCACCACAGACATCATCATGACATGAAAGAAGAATTTTCTCTATCTCTTGCACACCTGGTACTCTCCTCAAGACCAAATCTTTCCCTTTGTGATATAAATCATCCCCGATCAACTGGTAAGGTGTGGCCTTCTTAACTAGTCTATGTCTTTGCACCTTGTCTAAGTGTTTGGGACACTCACCTGCTTGTAGAAAGAAGATAATGTCTTTTAGCTCCTCTTGACCTTGATATTTGGGTTCATATAGTTTCACACCTCCTACTGCCATTTGAAGCTTTTCATTTGTGAGTAAGTCTGCTTCCTTGTTATGAGTTCTCACAATGTGTTGTACCTCTGTTGCTTTAAAACCCTTCATCAAAGCTCTTACACTACTAAGCCACTCAAACAATGTACGATTATTGCACCTCCAAGTCCCTTGGATTTTCCTTACCACTAGCAAAGAATCACCTTTTATAAGAAGTCTTTGTATGCCTAATTCTTTGCATTCTTCTAACCCAAGGGTTAGAGCAGCATACTCAGCCTCATTGTTAGAGTGAACACTGGGTAGAGTGATACCTTTTCTAACCATTACCTCCTTTTGTGGGTTCAAAATGATGATTCCCCCTTCTGCTTTGTCTTGTTGGCGTTGATAAGCTCCGTCAAAGCATAAAGTATGGGCATTATCAATCTCCTTCACTTTGAACTGTTTTGAGCCTTCCTCTCTTTGTAGTCGTGATCCTTCCTTTTCTCTCACTTTGTAGGTGAGAATGTCTGCAAGTCCTGCTCTTGTGCTATCTTCTACAAGGAAAGTGTATTCAAATTCTTGGAGTTCAAGCACCCACTTTGCTATTCTAGATGAGAGGCTCATGTGTTGTACTACATATAGTAGATTGTGCTCTAAGGTGAGAAAAACAAATGGCCCAGGGAGAAGATACGATCGAAACTTCCTTACCGCAAACAAGATTGCAAAGACCACTTTCTCCATTTCAGTGTATCCCTTCTCGGCCGGAGTCATCACCTTGCTTGCGAAATAGATCGGCCTCATGTATGATGTTTTAGGATCTTTTTGCATCAAAACAACACCAATTGCTTCGAAACCTACACTTGGAGTGACATAGTAGGTCTCCTTTGGATCTGGTGGCATTAGGATTGGGAGAGAGCTAAGAATGCCCTTCACTTCCTCAAAACATTTTGCATGTTCCCTCCCCCATTCAAATGTAGATTGGCTTCTGCTAGGAGATGGATGAAGCGAGACATGTACCTCACTTTGTGGTTGAAGGTCATTAGCTCCTTAGTTGTTGTTGGTGGAGATAATGACAAAAGGGCCTCTACTTTAGAGGGATCCACTTGAATTCCTTGTGAAGAAATCACATGGCCTAGCAAAACCACCTAAGATTCATCGATATGACACTTCTCTGGGTTGAGTTGTCCCCCAAATTGATGGAGCCTCTTAAGCCCCTCTTCAACCTTTTGGCAGTGAAGTGATCTACAACTATAAATACAGAAATCATCCATAAAGACTTTTATAGATTTTCCAAAGAATGGCTGAAATACAAATATTGTGAATCTCATGAAGGTGCTAGGAGCATTGGTGAGCCCAAAAGGCATTACTCTGAATGCAAAACATCCCCAAGGTGTGATGAAGGTGGTTTTTGGTTGGTCCTCTTCTGCTATTATAATTTGAAAATATCCTGAATACCCATCACACACAGTGTAGCATTTGTGACCTGCTACTTCATTCAAAATTTCATCTTGGAAAGGGAGAGGGAAGTGGTCCCTCTTTGTCACAGCGTTGAGGGGTTTGTAATCCACGCAGACCCTCCACTTACCATTCTTCTTGGGAGTGACTACAATAGGTGATACCCATTCGGAGTTGGATAGTGGATAGATGAAGCCAGCCTTCAAGAGTCGATTCACTTCTTGTAGGAGAGCCTTTTGTTGCACAAATCCTAGTCGCCTTAACTTTTGAGCCACGGGTTTGGTCCCTGGTTTCAATTCAATTCGATGCTCTATTACATCTACACCTCTTATTTGTGAGTAGTCAGTGATAAACAAATTGGGATACCTCCTTAACATATTGATGTAGGACCTCTTCTCCTCACAAGAAAGATCTTTTGCAAGCATCTTCTCAAATCCTTCTTCAAGGTGGTGTGATCTTTCATCCCCTTGTGTGTGATTGTCTGTTGGCTTTTCTTCTACAGAAACATCTTGAGTGTTGGCGTTGAATACAATTCCCATTACCTCCAAAGAAGACTCCGCTTCACTGGTTGATGCACTGGTTGATGCTTCCTCATCACTTGAGTAAGGACTCTCCTCCTCGCTCTCTTCATCTGCCGTGGTTTCATAGTTGATATCTAGTTGCTTTCCTTCTCGCCAATCATACACTACCAGTTGACCCTTCTTAAGAATCAAATGACCACTTCCCCATTTTTGATCTGCATTCACAGCAATGAGCCAAGGCCTCCCTAGTATGATGGGATAGCCCTCCCCCTTAGCTGGCATGACATACATATCCACTCGTGCATCTATGTTACATACAGAGACTTTTACATTTTCAATGATCCCCAAACACTTCACACTTGAGTTGTTGGCTAGCCTAGCTTGACAATTAGAGGACTTTGTAATTTCAAGCCCTAACCTGTTCATTGATTTTTTCGTGATCACACACATTTGAGCTCCACCATCAACATATACATTAGACACTTTTTTACCCCTTATGTAAGCATCCACAATGGGTTCCACATCTTTTTGTAGCTTTGAGGCCACAACCTTAATGGAAAGATTTGCTTTCTGTTTTGGAATTCTTGTGCTTACCAACTTTGGTCATTGCCTTCTTACTTTGGATGATAGGTGTAGAAGTTGAGGCCATGAAATGTTTGGCTTTTGGGTTTGTAAATCCTCCAGGATGCTGTAGGGCTCTAGCTCCTTTCCCAATGGGAAGTTGTTGATACCAATTTCCCTTCGCCTTGATCTTTTCTTCCTGCTACTTTCAGCTTCTTCCATCTTTGACTTCTTCTTCTTGTCCCTTCTGGCTGAATTTGCTCCTTCACTTCTCATGTCTTCATCCTTATCATGTGCTCTTGTGCATTTTTCTGCCGGCATAACATCAAAGTTTAGAGTATGCTCATCTATTACCTCTTCTAGCTTGATGATGTTGACTCCTCTTTCTTCCTCCTCAGGTGGGACGGGAGGTATATTTGCCAGTGGTGGTGGTCGACGAAGGATTTGTGGGCCTTGAGCTAGTTCTTGCTGCACAGTGAGAGGAGGCGGTCTGGGGGGATATATGTCTCCCGGAAGTCGCCTTGGATGTGGAAAATTGTACATGCCATGGCCCATTTCATTGCAATTCCAACATCGCAACTCTTGAGCTTGTCTTTGTTGATTGCAATTCCCTTCTCTTGGTTGTCGTTGTTGAGGTAGGCCTTGTACTAGATTCAGAGTGAGGTTCTCAAGCTGTTGAGTTAGCCTTTGTAAAACCTCTTGTTGAGAGTTATCTCCTATTTGTGAAGATTGTGCAAGAGGGGCCCTAATTGGTGCTTCCATGTTTTGTGAAGACTCCCTCTCACTCACTTCATTCAAACCCCTTGCTCTATGTGCTTGGAAGTGTAGTTTTCTAAACTTGATGATGGCTACCTCACGTGCTTCTTCGAAGGTGGATGGGAATTTTTGCTCTACTTTAGCCTTTAAAAGTGGATACAAGCCAACCATGAATCTCTCTTTTTTTAGAAAGTTAGGTGCGCCACCATGATTTTCTAATGTATCCTCCCACCTACCCCATAGATTGACAAAGGTTGCTTCATAAGAGGGATAGTCTTCAAGTGATACTTGCTTATGTCCAATAAGACATTTCCATAGTCCTTCAGAAGTATCACCTTGCCCGAACTTGGAGAGGAAGCTTGCTCGCAGTCTCTCCCAATTGGACTTGATTTGGGGTTGCAAGGTCTCATACCATGCTTTAACTTCTTCTTTTAGAACCAACGGGAAGGCTCGTAGATTTACTTCCTCTTCATCTCTTCCAGATATGAGATGTGCCATCTCCAAGTTGTCAAGAAACTCTTGCGCATCTTCCTCAGTTCTTGCATAGAACGTGGGAAAAGAACTTGTCATTTTGTTTAGACTTTTTGAAATTTCTTTTTTTAAAAGAAACTTTTCTCTTTCGGGCCGCACAAGATTGTTGACACTATAAATCTGATTACATTAAAATGAAGATGTACACATCCATTGTTAAGTCGTACTTTATCATAGGTAGAATAAATGGTTTAATTGAAGCATTGATTTCATTGAGGCGAGTGAATCCAAATATCGTCCTTATGATAGATTGAAACCTAAACTTAGTTGCAATGATTATATGAATGGATTGCCAAGCAATAGGCCTAAAAGGTTCATTGTTTTGATCGTGATTCATGTGCTACTCCTCGTTGTTGGTTTGAAGACCTCGTTCCTTCATATGGCCCTTGAGCACCCCTTCACCACTCCTTGTTCCTGCCTTTAAAACAAAATGAAAACGTGAACATCAAAAGAAGTTTCATAATTGATGATTGGAAGTATAATTGGATTGGGTGATGCCAGTATTTCTCTAAGTCTTTCTGCACTAAACATAAAAACAATATGTTGCTGGAAAAAGACTTTTCTATCTATGTGAACATTTACTCTAATGTGTTGTGAAAAATGAAATGGATAGATGGGAACTCCATTGTTCATTACTAAAAAATTTGAAGGTAGCATGGAAATATATTCCTCAGTGGGGGCACCACTTTATGAGGGTGAGCTTTTTGAAATGGGGCCTCTAAACCCAAACCAATGGGCCTACCCTCACAAAATGTTCATAAAGAGGTACGCACACTACTTGGGGCACCACCTTCTTTTGGGAGTGGAGAAGGAAACCAATCAAAATCACACTTGCACTCACCCACTCAAGCAACACACTTTGAAAACCCCCTTACTCTATATACACTTTGGACACTTGAACACCATCAACGATTATGCAACCCAATGCCGTGCATCAAAATGAAATATGCAATTTGTGGAATAGCATTCACCTTCTCCCCATAAGAATACCCATAATACATCCAAACTCTTCCTCTCTCAAGCACTCATCAAAAAAATCATGCGCACAAGACTTGCCTCTCAAACACACAAGAGAATCACTTACATCAAACTAACACACTTTGCATAGAGAGCTCATCTCCGTCTATGCAATACTCCGACACAAATAAAATCACCATGAGAGGTAGCCACATGCATATGTAATGAAGCAAAAGGGAGTTGGAGTGAGAAATTTCTTTAGACCAATTGAATAAGTGTGGAGAAACAAACCAATGGTAAATTGAGAATAGAACACTTACTTGATTTCTCGCACACCTTTTAAGGGGAGGACAGATGCTGGCTAACCATCACGAATTGCGACACTTGAAAGTTTTGAAGATGATTTCATGATCATTAACATAACCATGAGAGAGATCATGATGTATTTACAAGTTATTGAGGTGCTACAAATGATTTATTGGGTTGATGGAGTAAGAGATGGTAGAATGGAAAGGGTGGAGAATAGAGTTGCACTTCCTCCAAAGAGGAGGGTTAGGAGGGAGGATGTGAAAGAGGGAGAGTTGGGGTTTTCTCTACTATTGATCAAGAAACAACATGAAGTTGAAAATATAGGTGTGTGTCCTTGAGTCTCTCCAAGGGGGGCTATTTATAGTTGTGTAGGAGTGGGATTATGCTACACTTAATTAGAGTAAGTGATTAGACCTAATTAAGTGTCCTTTGACCACTCATTGAATTTTGGACATAAAAGGGACTATTTATTCACCAAAAATATCATTTTTAGACCGTGAAGGCCCCACCATGAGCCCTACGGGTGGCTCCTGTGGGGTATCTCAACTTGTCTGTCTTGGCATTTAGAAAGCATCTTTAGGTTGGTCCCATCACATTCAAGTGACCTTGAACACTCATTGCTCTTCTCGAAGATGAGTAGGGGAAAAATAAGTTCTCACCCTCTTGATTTACTTGATTTACAGTTCCCTTTTGCTGCGAATCTGACAGATTTACACTATTTTGACCATAACTTTTTACCTGTAGCTCGGAATGACATGCTTCAAAATGAAAATTTGACCTTCTCAACATGTTTGATATGAATTTGGACTATTCTTCATGCCCATGCACCAAGGAATTCGGTTTGGAAGGTCCACACTAGGCTAGGGAACCTTTTGCTTCCAAGTCTTCTTGTATGGGCCCTTTGCTTGTATGCATCCAAGGGGAATCATGCTTTTTCAAAAGACTATGATGCTTAAACAAATAGAGGAGGGCCCAATATTATTTGCTTGTGAAAAGAATATACAATTGGAGTCTTTTTGAAAGGAGAGAAACTATATGTATATTCTTAAGAGATATTGGGCCACCTATGAAGGGGGCATAGAAGACTTGTAGAGAGGGACCATAATCTTTGGTAAAGACAAGTGGAGAGTTAATTTCCATGGGAATTTATCTATATGGGGTGGAAGATGGATATATTATTTTTCTACTACTAATTCACAAGAGGTAAGAAAGTTTGGGGGTATATAGTTGGTTATTGTATGCATATTCTATTTACAAAGCAAAAAGGAAAAGGGTGGTAATATAAATATATGACTAAGGTGACATTTTTGGGAAGAGTATAATGTATGTGTCGCCACAAAGGTTAAACGAAGAGGGGGAATTTACTCTAGATAACTTAATAGCGTAGAAAAATATATACACATATGAGGAAGAGGACGTTGAGTAGGCTGACAAATGTTGCAAAAAGATGGTTACCATTTTATGCCACTCACCAGCATTGAATATATCAACAAGCTTGAAATACTGTTTGCAATGTTTTTGAATACGCTTGATTGTCAACTCCTTCTTGAGTTTCTACTCCTTCTTGAGTTGTAGAAACTCAACATCTGATAATTGACTCACACTTCCAAAATCTAAATCAAGGTGTCCTGAATCTAGTATTGTGGATTGTGTCTTTTGATCTGAAGAACTCATAAGTCCCTCAAAGGCATCTCCCTTGATCAAGAACACAAGTGTGGTGAAGAATTCTAGAGCACCAATAAATTCCAAATGCTTCACATATTGCAATGTCCCAACAATTTTTATTTTGGCCATGTTTGTCATACTTTGCAAAGTAGATCGTAATTGCACATAGTTCTTATTATTAAAAAAAATTCTTTTTTGACCCACTTGCAATAGCCATAATTCCATCTATGAGATCTTTGAATCTTTCAGCTGACCATTGTAGGTTGCTCTCCAAATCACGTGTGTTGTCCAAGATACATAATCCTATAGGGATAGTATTGTTTACATGGCGCTCTAAGTAAGATCCTCCCTCCATTTGAAGACTCATGACATGTATGGACCATGGAATATCTATAATTGAATCCGCTTTGTCTTCCACAATGTTGATCGTCCATTGGATATACTTTCTTGCCTCTTCTAGAAAATCAATCTTCTTTGTACCATGTTTTAGTTGTGATGTCAGCCAAGTATCACAGAATGTCAAGAAATGGGAGTAAACAACATCATTAATGTTGTATGTGGTAGAAAGAAAGATCCTCCCAATTTTCACATGGATTCTTCTCATTGAGCACATTGAATTGCTCAAGCAGCTCATCTTGAATAATTTGACCTTGTTTCAGTTTTTCTTACATTTTCACACTTTATCTTCTTATTTGTTCTTGAATAAATTGTGAGGTTGCGTTACATAAACTTCCTCAAATATATCACAATTCAAGAAAGCAGTAACAATGTCTAATTGATGTACATTCATATCCAAAATGAGTTGCCAATTCACATAGAAAATGAACAGTAGTCATATGATAAGTGGGAGAAAAATTCCCTTCACAGTCAATTCCTTTTTGATGACTAAGTGACCATGTGAGCTTGTTTGGTGATGAATGATGCACCAACAAAAATCCTTGCCATTTTGAGGAATGCTTGCAAAACCAAAAATAAATAAAATATAAGAATTTCATATTGTTCTCATTATACAGCCATAAGAGAGAAAAAAGAAAAGAACTTACATCCCAAGGTGTACCAAGATTCTACGAGATTCAAGAGAGCTTCCACAAGTCACACTGCATGATTGTCAACAGCTTCGAGTGGGCCCCTTTGTGGGAGACCACCACTAATCTAGGGAAGGAAGATGAAGCTTTCATGCTTTGGCTTCTCCAGTAGCTCCCCTCTCTGTACTCTATATCTCCTTGGGTAGTATCACAATTCCCTCTAGACCTCAATTTGAAGAGATTGTGAACGGCCTTCTCTATAGCAATCAACGACATCTCTGGGTCCTTCGTCTTGACCTTGTAGAAGCCAAAAATCGTACCTTAGACCTTTTGTCTCACCAAAATGACTAGGATGCATTGTCGATTGGGCTCCTCAACTACGGGTCCTTGCAGACCCATGTGTTGGTGGATTTCTCAAATTGTGGATGGAACTCGGCCATTGAAATGATGTATCATTGTATCATGGCATCCCCATGCATTTTGGACTTTGCAAATTTAGGAAGGCCCAAAATTCATCTTTCCTTACTCACTTGCTCACTCACATCCACACTCTCAGTCGAGTCTGACCCTCATCTTGAAAGCAACCTTGTCTCCACGCTCATTGAACCTAGGCTCGACACACAACTACTGATGCTCTTGTCCAATGTTGATGCCTTCGTAGCTATGAGGTGGATACGATGACTCTGCAATAGGTCGTAAGAGACTGAATCTTTGTTTGAATGACAACTTGCTAGTTGCAGACAACATAAAGGTAGAAATTCAAGAGCACCAATTTCAGACTAGCTTTATTTGCACTCACAGGTGACATTTGGGAAGCATATTTTATTGCGATTACACATGGGTATGGTGCTCAATCTGCACAATAGGCTCCACATGCAGTATTTCTCTCTTGAAGCATGCCCTTTCCCTTCTTTGGGCTGGCTCAGCCTCACTAGGATCTCCTTATCTAAAGATTTCTCCTCACATGATGAGCTTGAGGCTGTTGGGGAGCTGTAGAAGGTATGAGCATCAAGGCCACCGTAATGGATAGATTAGGTAAGGATTTCATGCCCGAGTTTGAGTTCGACATCAAAAACTCTCAAGTGCAATCATAACGCAAAAAATAGAAAGCACATGCTTGCAATTGATGAGCTCTTCTTTGTGGGAAAGCTTCTACCACTTCATGTCCCTCAATTCTGCAAAGCAAAGAGGAAGTGGGCAACTACAATTGGAGCGGAAGTATGTGCACAGATAATCTGACTTAGACGTGAATCTGATGTCATTTCCTCTTCCTTGGATTCATTCCTATCATCGTCCTCATCTTTAGTGATTATTACTGCTTCCATCTCCATTAGCTAGCAGCATCTTGTAGCTGTGAGACTATGGTAAGGAAGATCTGCAACAATTGGAGTGGAAGTATGTGTGCACATAATCTGATTTAGTAATGAATCTGATACCACCCTCATCATCCTTGTCTCCATTGTTGTCATCGTCCTCATCTTTATCGATTATTGCTACTTCCATCTCCATCGGTATCTCCATCAACTAGCAAGATCTCCATGTGTGAAGCAAGATCCTCGTTCTAGATGCAGTCACCTATGGTTTCGTCTTGAAGGCATGTGGCACTACCTTGACGTCTGAAATGTCGTCTCTTCAAGTGCATTGATTGTGGGATATGCCCAGCAAGGATAGGGTGACGAAGCTCCGGCTAGTTGTTTTCACAATGCAAAGCAAGGACATTTCTCCTGATGTAATCACCTATGCTTTGCTGGCTGGCTGTTAGAATGTCATCTCTTCAAGTGCATTGATTGCGGGATATGCCCAACAGGGACACAAAGTTCTGACTGGCTATTTCCAACATGAGAAGCGAGGACAATTCTACTAATGTAATCACGTATGGTTGCATCTTGAAAGCATGTGGCAATTTGGGCGATGCTAATGGTGATATGGCTAACAAATTTTGATGATATTGCTAGTTAGGGGATGCTAAAAAGATAAGTTGTGCTTGAAATTGACAGGGACGACATGTATGCCAAATGTGGTGTTCTTCATAATGCACAAAAAGTCAGTGAGTTCTTGAGGGACCGAATCGAGGGGCTGAAGCGAACGCATCTCTCTAGATTGCAATCACATATGCTTGCATCTTGAAGGCATGTGGCAATTTGGAAGATGCTGAGATGGGCAAAAGCCCTAGGTTGTTTCCAAGCAAATGCAAAGCAAGGGCATCTCTCCATATGCAAACACCTATGTTTTTGTCTTGAAGGCATGTGGCGCTACATTCATGTCTGGAATGTCGTCTCTTCAAGTGAATTGATTGTGGGATATGCTCAATAGAGACAAGGGCAAGAAGCCCTGGCTGGCTGTTGAAACGCCGTCTCTTCAAGTGCATTGATTGTGGGATATGCCCAACAGGGACAGGGTCAAAAAGCTATGGGTGGCTGTTTCCAACATGAGAAGAGAGGACATTTCTCCTGATGTAATCACCTATGCTTGCATCTTGCAGGCATGTGGCAACTCAGATGATGCTAAGATAGGCAAAAGAACTTACCATTGTACTATTAGTCAAGGACTGTCGAAAAAATATTTCTACTTGGCATTGCCTTGGTCGACATGTATGCCAAATGTGGTAGGGCCAAGAAATCGTAGGCTGTTTGCAATAGGTACAAAACGAAGACATCGCTCCAGATGCAATCACCTATACTTTCCTCTTCAAGTCATGTGGCACAACGTAAGACGCGCAACAAAATTCACGATGATATTGTTAGTCAGGGGTTGCTGAAAAATGAAGTGCTTGGCATTGCCTAGGATGCCATGTATGCCAAATATGGTGTTCTTTAGAAAGCACAAAAATTTCTTGAGGATTTTCTTGTACGAAATGTCGGCTCTTGGAATGCATTGATTGCAGTATATGTGGAATAGGGGCAAAGCTAGGAATATGTGGTGTACTTAAAAAAGCATAGTGAGTTCTTGAGGGTCTAAAGCGAGCGCATGTCTCTAGATGCAATCATCTATGCTTGCATCTTTAAGGCATTTGGCAATTTGGAAGATGTTGAGATGGGCAAAAGCCCCGTGCTATTTTCAGCTGATGCGAAGCGAGCACATCTCTCTATATGCAATCACCTATGCCTGCATCTTGGGGGCATGTGGTGCTATGCATAATCAGGAGCTCTCTAGCTCGAAACATACATCCCACAACCCTTCACTTGCGTCGCTCTCTCATATTGCACTGATTATAGGATAGGCTGAACAGCGGGGAGGCCAGGAAGCTCTAGACTCTTTTCAACTAATGTGAAATGAGGCCATCTCTCTATATGCAATCACCTATGCTTGTATCTCGAAGGCATGTGGCAATGTGGAAGATGCTAAGATAGGTAAAAGAACTTACGATCATAGTGTTAGTCAAGGACTGTCCAAAAAATATTTATGCTTGGCATTGCCTTAGTTGACATGTATGCCAAAGGTGGCAAGGCTAGGAAGTCCTAGGCTATTTTCAACAAATACAAAGCGAGGAAAACACTTCAGATGCGATCACCTATATGATGGACCTCATGCATACCAAATGGCCACTTGATATCCATAGCTTCTCCATGGCCATTGCAAATGAGTAGTGCTCGACTCAAATCCAGACAACGAGAATTCACGATAAGCTAATTGCGTACATCGATTCCAAGATATATCGGACTCTGTTGTTGCAAGCAAGCTCTGATACAGAGTCAGCGTTGATATTTCAATTGTTATGAAAAACATCGAAGCTTTGTTGTGAAATAGCATTGTACTTGGATTGGTGCAAGTACTCACAAATTGTTTTGTTTTTTATTTTAATTATAAAACGCTCAAAGTTACAAAAGTGTTTCATGCATTCTACTTAAGTTTCAGACCTTCTGTTGTGTTTCATTGCAGTCAACATATAAAGAAGACTAGACACAACTACTGTACATTTACAAACACAAGATATTTGAGTGTACGGTGAGTAAGAACTACCACATTTTACTCTTGATCGCTATCAACTGAACACACTGAAAATTGCATGCTATCGTGGGAATGGCACGTTCCCTCGTATTAAAAATTGGGGAGGATTGTGCAAACTCCCCCATGTAACGAGATTTGCATGTTTTCTTTTTTTCCAAACATCAAAAGGGAACAACATTTAAAAATAAAAATATTTCAAATGATCCGTATCATCAATTTCTATAAATTATAACCCTTCTTATGGTTATTTTCTGAGATACACGTATAAAAAATGGGCCGTCACGATCATACTAGAGGCGGTACCAATTAAAAACCAAGGAAACATGCTTTGATGAACGATAACAAACTCTCTCCGTTTCCTACTCTCTCTCTCTCTCTGTCTCTCTCTCTCTCTCTCTCTCTCTCTCTCTCTCTCTCTCTCTCTCTCTCTCTCTCTCTCTCTCTCTCTCTCTCTCTCTCTCTCTCTCTCCCCATTTTCTTCTTGCTATGTAAACTCTTGTTGAATCTTCATGATGGGATTGGTAATCAAGGATTGCTCGATATGAAAGCGGAATGTGCTACCCTCACCAAAAGCACGTAAGTTCTTGATGGACATCCTTTCTGGGATGTCTCTGGAGCACGTTGATTGTTGGATATTCCCAACATGGATGTGGCAAGGAAGCTCTAGGTTCTTTTAACCGATGCGAAGCAAAGACCTCTCTATACATGGCTGTGGCAAGGAAGCAATGAGATGTTTTCATCAGATGTGAAGGAAAAGCCTTTCTCCAAATGCAATCACTTATGCAGTTACATTGGAAGATTGCAAGTGCAAGCTCTCTCTCTCTCTCTCTCTCTCTCTCTCTCTCTCTCTCTCTCTCTCTCTCTCTCTCTCTCTCTCTCTCTCTCTCTCTCTCTCTCCCTCCATCCAATTCCCAAAATTTTATTCTCTCTCTCTCTCTCTCTCCTTCACTCTTCCCTAAGCAAGTGAAACTATTAACCATTTGTCCGATATAACCCAACGTTTCTACATTTGTCCTCGCACTATAACTAGACTGCCTCGTTAATCGCATTCGTGTCGCATTGACAACAAGCTAAGCAGATTAGAGAAAAACATGTTTAAACTTGTCCTTGGCCTTTAAATTATATTGATTCTTTGAGTCATTCTACGTGAGTACTTGCATCATAAACATCAAACAGTTTCATTTTTATTTATAGTTCCATTCTCAATTCATTTATGTTCTTCTTTCATGTTCTTAAACCAAAAGGTCATCAAATCGTGTCAGTGCACCTAACGAAGCACTCTAGTTTTAAGGTATTGTGCCAGCACCACGTGGTGCCTTGTGGGTTCAAAGAGAGCGCCACGTGTTGTACCACGTGGTGTTGGCACAACACCTAAAAAAAAACGCCGCCACTGTGAAAAGCTCTATAAAAGCTATTTAAAAAATCTATCATCAAATCGTGTCAGTGCACCTAACAAAGCACTAGTTTTAAGGTGTTGTGCGAGCACCACGTGGTGCCTTGTGGGTTCAAATAAAGCGCCACGTGTTGTGCCACGTGGCGCTGGCACAACACCTAAAAAATAACGCCGCCGACGTGAAAATCTCTATAAAAGCTATTTAAACAAGTGATAAAATCACAGGGCCTGCCAATAGATGAAACAAATTAAGAACATGGAAGGGAAACACAAAAGCTCAAGGACGGAAGTCACATTGATTGAGAAAGTGATTAGGAAATTACATTACAGAATGTCGGCCTCAATGAAGGGCTGAAGAGTAGCAAAATTTCATCATTTGAGGATGAAGGTAGGCATAGAATATGGAAACATGGTTTGTTTTTGTGGAGAGGATGAGGGAAGGGAGAGATGACGGGAAAAAGGGAGGGAGGGAGGGAGGGAGGTATAAGAATCATTTAGGAATGATTAGATGTGTGGATGAATGATCGGACCAGAAGCAAAATCGTGTGCCTGTGATGAATGATGCAGGGGGATTTTTAATCCAAATATGATCGAGCTTTGCGTTGTACACAGTGGTCACATCATGAATTTGTTGTGTGTAGCCATGTGCTTGGAGCTTTTCCTCCAAGTAATGATATTGATTGTTTGTGGGTTCATTTTCTACATTAAAGTCTCCCATGATGACACTCATTCGTGTAGAATGGGATTGTTGCAGCAAGGTATAGAGTTGTGTGACAAACGCGGTTGGAGATGTGTTTGGTGATTTGTAGACGCATATGATTTCCCAATCAAGGTGTTCATGAATGGTTAATATAACTTGAATGATTTCTATTCCTGGCGCTAGGAATGTTTTTGCAGAGTGGAGCTTGATGCTAGGCTTGTAGTAGATTGAAACACCTATTTTGCTGTGGTGATGGACATGATGAAACTTTGGTGCAAGATCGTTGGAAGGATTTTTTTGCTTTGTTTCTTGGAGGCATAGAATGTCAGAACTTGTAAAATTCAAATCCTCTTTGATATGTTTGAGATATTTGTGACTAGAAACGATGTTCAATGATTGAATGATATGATGTGTGTGTTTATATGCGAATGTAAATTTTGTCAAATATTCCCATTTGGCATCATTGTTGAGGCGGTCAAGCTCATTAAGCACAATTTTTTCGACTTTGATTTGAGCTGGATGAACTGGATTGAGAATGTGGAGGTTTGATGGATCTTTGATGCAGGAAAGAACTGTGTAAACCAATCCATGTGAGTTTATTGATGTCGGATCAAAGGCTACTATTCTCATTGTCAAGCCTTGTGACCTATGGATAGTGCGTGCATTTGCTGCTTGTATTGGAAATTGAGTTCGAAAGACACTGTTCAATGCATTTTTACCAACTTGAAATTCTTTTGTTGTTTGAAAAATTGGTGTCCATTGAGGGCTAATGGGAATCGTATTAAGATGTTGGTTCACATGTTGTTGTTTGTAGCCTGTTGAGGAATCAAAAAACTCTATCCATGCAATAGGGCAGTTAGCTTTACTGTCGACAAGCTTCAGAATTCCATCTGCTCCATTCACAAGACCGTCGGAAATATCAATATTTCCACCACAAAGCTCGACAATCATTCTTACTTTGAGCTCCAAGGTTGAGGACAATCCTGCTGTGTTTTGTGGGTTGTTTGGAACAACTAGGTTTTTTGAGCAAGTTTTATGGTGCTTGTCTCTCGCATGGATTACGTATGCGTGAGTAGGCAATTCCTCAAAAACAAGTCGATTATGTGAGTCTTTCAAGTTGTTAGTGAAGTATAAATGGGGTGTTGTCAATTTGTTAAAGACGTTGTTGGTATGGTTGGTATTCAAGAGCAACAAATCCTCGGCTGTGTGTTTTGCTTTGCGTATTCTATTGAGAATGGCAATGAAGTCATTATCTGATTGACGCATTGTTTTTGTGAGCTTGTGGCATTTTATATGGGTAAGCCAGAATGAAGGCGAGAGTAGTTGCGTAGAATCCTGTGGCTCGCTAAATATCCAACGATCTCGAACTGGGCTTGCCTGACACAGGTCACCGTAGAAGATGACATCTAGACCACCGAATGGCTCTATGTGATTGTGCTTAATTGATCGCAGCCTTGTGTCTATGATACGCAAGAGTCTATTCCCAATCAAAGATGCCTCATCAAACACAACAAGCTTGAGGTTTCTATACAGCTGCGAGACTTCGGCAAGGCTCTCAGAAGAAAGAGAAACATTTGGTTGGAAGACAAGGGGCAAACGCAATGCTGAGTGAATCATTGTCCCTCCAAGGTTGAAAGATGCTTTTCCTGTATATGACATTAGCAATGTTGAGGTAAGATGTACATCTAATTCAAGGGAGGCATTGTAGTGACGAATCAAGCCTTGCACGATTGTTTGCAAAGTGAAAGTTTTGCCCGTGCCTGCACCACCAGTCAAAAAGAGATGGATTGGTTGAGTTGGTTGCAAGCGTTTTCTAATCATAATGTCGTCGAAAAGGGAACGTTGCTCGATGTTCAACTTGGATACAAGTGAGTGATACTCCTCGTTGCACAATGCCAATTTTCGAAATGTTGGTAAGGATCTTGTAGTGGGCTTGCTTGGTTGAATATCAAGTGCCAACTCATATTTGTATGACTCGCTAGGCTTAGATCTTGAGGATGAGGGCAATGAAAGTGTGTTTGAGGTTGTTGCATGAAGTTCTAGCTTACAATATTTTTGACGATTTTCATGTATAATTGCATAGTTTGTGGTAAATTTGTCTTTCCAACAATCAACACTTGTCTCAAATTTTTTCTCATTGCCCGTAAATGGAAGGAACAATAAGAAAAGTTCATGGAAATGTCTCTCTGCATCCTTCCCTAGAACGAAGTTAGCATATCGTATGACTCGAGGGTTCTTAGACTTGCGGGTAGAGCCATGCACGCACTGGTAGTTGCTTGCATAATCAGCCAAACATATGTGTGCAAGGTTGTCTGGACAATGGGTGTACTTGGTGACAATATCGTCAAAGAAAATGTTAGAATCATCAGGATTCAAAGTATTCAATGTAGCTCTTCTTTTCAACAACAATGTGCGTTGGCTTTAGAAATCTGCATTGATGAACACGAATTGTCTACTCGCACTATGTAAAGGCAATGAAAGAGAGATATATGTGGCTTGCTGTGATGTCATCTCTTGTGTATTGATCAAAGCACCGCCAATTTTTTTCAACCGGTCCAACGTTGACACACTTGTCTTCTTGCAATCTTGCAATATGTGCTTGATTGTTTTGCTTGTGGTCGAATCGTTTTTAGTCATGTATGATGTGCAATATGCAGCAGCGCCATGGCCATTGAATATAAATTGAATGTCAATGTTTGCATCCCATAGACTACACAACTCTTTATTGAAATTGTTTGTGTAAATGTCTTTTGGATGTCTTTTCAAGAGAAGTGTTGGCTCTGTGATGCTCACTAAAAGGGATTTAATGTACACTTCTTCAGTGATTCCCAAAGAGGTTAACCATTCATTGTATGACACTTTTGAATCATGTCCAAGAGCAAGCAATTCATCGTCAATGCACTTTTTGCAGGCTAACAATGCGTTTTTCTCCGTTTGCGTCACTATGACTGGATATAGAATTATAGTTTGCCTGGAGGGTGGACGTGGGAAACCAAATCGGAAAAAGCTTTTACGTTTTCTACATGTTTTACGATGGTAGTGAGCTTGCACACTTCTAAGAGACTCTTCCAACAGATTCTTGTCATTAGCAATATGTGTGTCGATAAAATGTATTGTATCATTATCCAGCGCTACACCAAAGAGAGGTGCATGTTCTACCCAAAGCAATTCATGATCATGCTGACTTCCTCTATTTTGAAACTCGGTCACAAAAAAATAATCCCTCAACTCACCAAGGATGGCATTGTTGCATTTCAACTCTTTTTTCATTGCTTGAAATCTATGGACATAGTAGCGCGTTGTTGTTATAGGATCAGAACGTACAAGTGCACGGATGAATGATGCCTTGGTTCGGTAATCTGTTTCTTTAATATGAGGATTCAATGCACACAAACATTTTTTCAAAGGATCCCATCTTTGCTCAGCACATGAAAATGTTACAAAGAAATTCAGCTGACCCAACTGACGAATCATTGCAAACACGTTTCGCTTAAGCTTCACCTTGTAATCGATTGAAGTGCGCAGTGATTGGAAGTCGTGGTACCCTAGGTCGGATGAAAGTAGCTGCTCTATGTTAGTGCTAGCTTGAACATCTTTTGCTTGTAATTGCTTGCCACAAAGTTTTCCCTTGCGTAAGCGTACCCATATAGATCCAAGCACTTTTGCAATAATAATTTTCATTGTTTTGAAGAACAAATTTCCAATGTTGCTTGCAAATTGTCTATCTACATTTTTAAGCTCCCATTGTGCTACTTTTTGGTATTTTTTCTTCGCCAACACGTGATACTTTCTTCTTTGACCAAAAAACAATGTTGGGAATGACAACTCCTCACAAGATTCATCATCAAAAATGCTCAGAGGGTTGAATCCTTCACAAGGCGCTACACTTGCAACTTGTGAATTATGGTCCACAACTTGTTGAGCGGAGTAGATGCCGTGCACCAAAGTGTCCGTAGAATCATCCTCATCTTCAACATCTTCTTGGTGTGGACTGCGACACACATCTGCATGGATTGTGAAACTAGATTACCAAGACATATCCATAGAAACACCATGCTCAATGTACAAGGGAGTACTCAATAGGTCAACCAAAGCTTGAAGCACACAGTTTGGCCGCACAATGCCACTCAAGTAGGCATGATCATAATCAAGCTTTCACTTTATCTCAACTAGAATTGAAGCTTGATCACTAAAGAAGCATGGCAACACTCTTTGTACTTGTGACAAATCTGCCATTACATTCATAATGCTTCCCCGCAAACCAAATTGACCTTTGAAGTTTAGTTCACGAATTTGAGCGAATGGTATGCGCAATGATACAAGATGACTCTCTATTGAATTCAACCTTTCTACATTAGATATTTTGACATTAAAAGTCTTCTCTCTTCTCATGCAAAATAGTGGCTCCTCTTGTTTCTTCAATGCGGCCTTGCATGGATGACACACTCGAAGCACCTTATCGTCAACCACCGCAATTGATTTTAATTTTTTAAGAAGCAATAACTCCTCCTTAGACATGCCATGCAAACTTTGACAAAACATAAGCGAACCACATGAAGCACAATCAGAAGAAGGGGTATCCTCGATGATCTTCGTATATTGAGAAGTTCTACCAGATGAAGATGAAACTGTAGAGATTCTTAGATGTTTTCGAGATGACTTGGACATATTGTAAATTTTGGTTGTGACTTGCTTATGCGTAAAGGTGTTGGGATATAGACTCAAGAACATAGATGCAATTTGCTGAGCACCAACATTATGGTTGTCGACAAGAGTAGCTAGAGACAGACTAGCCTCTTTAGTCCATACACATAGTTTACGTTTAGGACTGTCAAAACCAGCAGGAAACCATAAAAATTCACCATGCATACTCAACACGACCAATGATGGCAAAGTGGATGAAGATGGACAATCATGTGCAGCAAAGGACCGAGCTTCACGCATAGCTTCACCTTGGTAAAAGTAAACTTTACACGCAGCAAAAAACATTCTGCACATTATACCAACCAAGTGTACACTTAACATCATTGAGGATTGGCGACTAGACAAAAGAGATATTATAAATTCTCTTTGAACAAAAGAGGGAGATAGAAGACTTATGGTCCAAGGCTGCACCCAAATTTTCAAAATGTCTTCATTTCTTAATGATATTTGCTCTACAATAACATCAACAACTTTGGACTCAAGAGATTGCAACGAGAGACTCAAGTTAAAAACTTGAAGTAAGCTTAACAAAACATCTTTGTTGCTCGGAAAGTTACATATAAATATGGGATCAAGGTACAACCTTTTACTTTCTGCCCACAAAATGAGATCACTTGCCATTTTACAAAAAGTTCAGCTAAAGAAAGAGAAACAGAACTAAGCACCTTTGAAAGCAGTAACCTGACCTGACTTGTCAATAGTGAACCAACCAGCCTTCTTAAAGTTCAAGAGTGAAGATTTTAAATCCACCAAGCTTTGCTCAAAGAGATGCAAAAATGGACGAGAGAATGCTAGTACTGAGTCGACTACAGCACCTTGTAAAATAACACCAACAGCCTCTCCATCTTGAGGATATAATTTGGCAGGTAACACTGGTTGCTTATTGATTGTAGACTGTCTCCTACATGAGTAGCAAAATGGGTTGCTAGCTTGGCGGCTTACATTCAGACCTTTGCACGTGCCACAAGAGAACTCCACATCCAAGCTGTTCACACTCACAATCTCCAAAGTTCCAAACACCTACCAATTTCACATTTATCAATGAGGATTATAACGATTTTTAATTGTTATGCAATAAAAAATTTACCTTCTTCCCAAAGCCTAAATTCGAGACTTGTTTATGCAAGTATTCTTGGAAGACATCAGCCAATGAAGGAGGCAATGGACATAAGATTGTCGCATCCACAACACTTAGAGTGTTCGACAGGTGCTTGAAAACATTGATGTTACAAGCAACACAAGTGTAGAATCCCTTTTCTTTGACCTCATTTACCATAAGTTGATAATCGAGGCGCCGGGTTGGGACAAACAAAAGCTGCCAAAAAAAAAATCTTAGAAAAAGGGCACAAACTATAAATTTCAGGGATGGGAGACACTTACACTAGCTCGATCTCTTGTTGACGGCCCATCAGCAATAGTCAATCGAAAACTAGGAGTACCATCACTTCTAGTTGCATTCTCTATTTTGACAACAATGAACGCAACAGTAGCCACTGACTCGTTAGCATTAGAACTTTGGGCCAACAGCTCTTTGATCTTCTGTTCTGGATAAAGGTAGAGGCAATAGTCAACAGGCTCTGCCTTAACAACCAAAGTAGTTGTATGAGCGCACAAAGCCCACAAGCAAGTACCACCGTCTTTTGCAATATCTCTTTTTACACATGCCCCCTCAATGCACACATAATCATGGACATCAAAGGCCTCAATAAAGTCTGAGAGGTATATCTCAGTCACAACAAAAGTAACAGTATGGCGAGATTCTCTGTCGAGGAGATCTGCACGTAGGTATCTACCAAAGTTAGATTTGGGTATTTTATAAGTACCATACTTACACAGCACTTTGCCTTCAAATGCAAATCTAAAATTTGCAGTCTCTGACAGCTCAGAGATAGCTAGGTTTCTTAGGGCAGGGGTTATGGCTAGCTGTGAAGAGAAAGATTCAACATTAAGCTCATCTTTCTCTTCGCGTATATTTTTTATCAAAGGGGACGATAATGAGGTATCTGCCAAGCACCTAGTCGCCTTACCTAAGGAAAAACCATTGGTGTGAGCAAAATACTCTAACAATCAAGAGAGAAAACAGTAAACATTACCTCTCACTGTGAGCAAGGCCTTTTTTATAGCTGAAGAAGAGGCTTTATTCAACTTTCCTCTTGGGCTAAGTTTTTGTTGTGCGGGAAAGATTCAGAGATTTGATTAGGGTTTCGAGGCAAAGGTGAAAATTCAGCAGCAGTGGTACACTTGGTACTCTCAAGAAGCTCTACTTCCAACAAAGGTGCTTCTACACGCTCAGGCTCAGACAATGCCTCATCAAAACTAAGGTCAATGCTCAATATCATATGCTCAAGATAATCACAGCTCAAAATCTTGTTAACGTACTCACCCTTCATGGGAGTATCCATAGTATGAGGTATATAAACTAGAATTGCAAGCACCTATGAGCAAGAAGAGCTTAGCCCTCAAGAAAGCATATGTAAAGTGTGCAAGGAGTTGCATGAAATATATAGGAGCTGCATGAAAGGCAGAGGAGAGTAGTGCATATGTTTCTATAATGAGAGCCACAGCCTCACGTTCAGCATAGAAACCAAGACAAGAGAGATTGCAGTAAAATGATGCAATATCTTTTCACAAATGAGAAGATATCATTTTACATTTTCAAAGTAAGAGCAAGTCTTTTGAGGCAACTTTATTACCCGACTTGGTGGCATTGAGAGTAAGTTGTTATTAATTTATTCTTTTTAGAAGATTAAGTTAATATTTCACACTAAATCTGGAAAAAAAGACAGTCAACAAATATAAACCATGAGTTGTATTTATCATGGCATACATGTCTAGTGTAAAAGATTTTAAAATTGTCAATTTCAATAAAATAAATTTAGAAATATTAATTATAATATTAAAAGCTGAACTTCATTAAAAGCTGAGTTTTATTCAAAAGAACATGTTAAATTCGACCTTTAATATATAAAACATGTTTCTCAAAAGTAATATAAACCTGTCTAATTTATAATATTAAAATTAAAATTGTGTACAATAATATTTTCTTAGTTTCGATCAATATTTTATAGGAAGCTATAATACCATAGAGTCTGTTTTACTCAAAGACTATATACTAAGTTTCAAAACAAATTAGCAAATAATAGACTTGCTAAGAAATTGCCGAACAAAATTACCCACAAGAGCAATTAAATTCATCCTTGACAGTTGTCTTTCCCTATCCCATAAGCTCATAACAAAATACCCAACAAGAAGGATATATATCCATAGTTGGGTATATAGTAATCTTCACAGCTTATCCAAAATACCCATTAAACTGACAACAAGCCAAATAAAAGGCTCTATTCTTTTGCCTGAAGAGCATAATAAAATTACTTTACTTTAATACGCAGGAATTTGACTCATGCTACTTACAAAGCTAACCGTAAAAAAACAACAGGGGATCGTAAAACAGCTACTAATCTCACATCACCATGAAAATAATTAAAGATGCTATCCGAAACTCTAAAAGGGAAATTCATATTGTTCCAAGATGTGCCTTGCGAATATGAGAAGCTCAAAGTAGCAAACATTTTTGAAGTACTTAAATCTTTATTAATCTTGAAAGAAATAACTCCTGTATATTAGCCTTATCAGTAAACGATTACAACTGCATACAGAGACCAACCTTGAGCTTCTTTAACATCCACAAACCAAAATTAAGCATGGTGTCACAGCTGTTCAAATGGATAAGCTAAGAGCTTAAGATCGACAGAGATGGACAACTATGTGTATCTACTCGAGAAAGGCTTTCCTCAACGCATCTGCAAAGTCACAAGACAATTGCTATCAAACATAATAAGCATATAGAAAACCCAATGTACTCTCTTTAACGTTTATCCACTAAGAATACCAATCATGGCTTCCCCTTGCGCGTCACGATCAGACTATTGAACCCCTTCACTACAATCGAAACCAAATAAGTACAAAAACAACAGAGCTTTGAATAAATACAAAAACAACAGAGGCAAAGCCAAAGCTAAGAGGCCCCAGTCCATATCCGAAGCCTCAATTTCCGAATACTCGAAAGACTCTGAAGCCAAGATTAAATCATATTCTCCAAGTGGTAAAGCTTGCAGAGTGTCCGAGCCCCTCTCAACAACTGCCTGAAGTTGCATCGAAACAATCCACCTCTACTACTACCCTGCAAATTCGATGCAATTTTGCATACACAGAAACAAATGCATAAGCAAAGCATGGGAAAATAAGTATAATTGAACACACCTGTGCAAAAACTGTGCATCAACACAGAAACAAGCAAATCATGGGAAAATAGGTGTCTATAACTCAACACACCTGTGCAAAAACTGCGCATCAACACAGTAGCAGGACTGTAGCAGCCGCGAGTGAGACACGCTGTCATGGACCCTGTGGAAGCCGCCGAAAAGATCGCCCGATGTGGGAGCACAGAAAATCGAAGCAGGGCTTCACACATACGTGACGTTGTCAGTGTGTCAAGAGGTTCAACTAGCGCTGACCTGCCAAGAGCAAAAGGCGGACCTTGAAGCCTGATACAAGAGGATAATAGGCGCACAGTAAGAGAAAGAGAGAGGGGGAGAAAATGGGACGAAGCAGGTAGACCTTCGAGCTCTGTGGGAGCGAGGACGTATGCGTGCAGCACAAAGTTGAATGGAGCTTGCCCCGCAACACGAAGTTGAATGGAGCACTCCGAAGCTCACTGTGTCGAGCTCGCAATCCCTCAGCACTGTCGATGCAGATGGTAAAGAAACGCCCAAATGATGAGCTGCCCTCGAAAACCTAAAGAGCGTCTCTTATGATTCCCTCCAAAAATCATCGTAAGCCAACAAAAATGCGACACATCGACAATCCCTATCTCTAACTCTACCAACCACCTAGGATACCCACTTCCCAAGCACTTTAATCATGCCACATAGTGGTGCTTGATAAAAAACCACAAAATGAACATAAAACAAATAAAAAACATTTTAGTCAGCAAAAGAGAAGTGATCTCTATAGCCTTTGCCCTTTGGGCAGGCCAAAAACCTATCTCTTGGGCCTATTTAATAATCAATAATCTGGTGAAGGCGGAGCGTTTTCACTGTCTGTGTGAGCGAGCATGGCACAAGCTGGAGCGTTGAGTCCTGACGTGATCCCGGGCGCTGACGACGGTGACAGTATGATGACAGTTTACAACACTTTCGACAGCATGGGCCTCCACGATGAGATTCTTCGCGCAATCTACGCCTACGGCTTCGAGAAACCCTCAGCGATTCAGCAGCGCTCCATCCCTCTCATCACCAACCACCATGCGGATGTCATCGCTCAGGCTCTGTCCGGTATTGGCAAGACTGCCTTGATTGCCCTTGCCGCCTGCCAGATCATTAACCCCATTGTCTGAGAGTAAGCTTCTCCTCTCCTGAAAAATAATTGGCTTGTCGATTTTCTTAACTTGTTGTTCTAGGATTTATGATATCCGTCGACTCAGTAACGAGCTGCATACTTAAGAAAAGCGGGGAGCATGTGTGTCTAAGAGATAGTTCTGTGTTGTCAGTTTGATTCTGATCCTTGCAGATAAACTGACAAAACAGGAGTTTTGCATTTACTCTGTGTTGAGTTGTTCACTCTCAAGACTTGAGACATAAACAAGACTAGGTTCTCTCATATTGGTCTCAAGAGTTTGTGGTTTTCCTGTTTTGAGCTTGGAGCTTGTCTGTTCCATGCACATCTTTCTCGTCTAGCTATTGAATTGGAGTGTGCAGGTTTTGATATTATCTCCCACGAGAGACCTAGCATCTCAGACAGAGAAAGTTATATTAGTAATCGGCGAGTTTATGAATGTGCAAGTTCATGCTTGCATAGGTGGTAAAAACATTGGGGAGGACATCAGAAAGCTTGAGCATGGTGTCCATATAGTTTCTGGAACTCCGGGAAGGGTTTTGACATGATAAAGAGGAGGACTTTCCGTACAAGAGCGGTAAAGCTTCTTGTCCTAGTAAGTGCCAGGTCAATTGCTTTTACTGTTTACAGCTACATATTCATACTGAAATTGACATTTTCTTCCTTGTGTGTAGGATGAAGCAGATGAAATGCTGAGCAGAGGTTTCAAGGACCAGATTTATGATGTCTATAGATATTTGCCACCCGATCTTCAGGTGGTTCTCTTATCTGCTACCTTACCACACAAAATTTTGGAGATGACCAACAATTTTATGACACATCCAATTCGCATTCTTGTCAAGCGCGACGAGTTGACTCTTGAGGTAGGCTCTTGTGTGACCCAGCTGTGCCATGTCCTTTCTTGTAAATGCAAGATGTCATGCTAACCTTGCTTAATATTCCAGGGCATCAAACAATTTTTTGTTGCAGTTGAAAAAGAAGAGTGGAAATTTGATACCCTTTGTGATTTGTATGATACTCTCACAATCAGTCAAGCTGTAATCTTCTGCAATACAAAAAAGAAGGTTTGATGAGATTTTCTATATTTTGCGAATATTCAATGAATCATTAAGCACAGTTTGTTATTAACCATCTTCATTGTTGGTAGGTGGACTGGCTTACAAAGAAGATGCGGTCACACAATTTCACAGTGTCCTGCATGCATGCTGGCATGGCTCAGAAAGAAAGAGATACAATCTTGTTGGACTTTCGAGTAGGAAATACTCGCGTTCTTATCACTACTGATCTTTGGGCTCAAGGTTTAGACGTGCAATAGGTACTTGCTGCTTGGTCAATGTTAACTTGCTAGATTTCAGTGTTTTAGTAGTTAACTTAGAGCTTCTTTTAGTATTTTATTGCATTGCTAACACTTGGCCTAGTTTGCTTTTGGAAACATTTACATGGTGTGCACATTGGGCTTTGGTCCTTCCATCTTGGCCGGCCGGATCTCCCTCCTTTTGGTTTTGCATCTAGCTTTGTCCACTTGGCCCTCAACTTGGCCGGATTTAGCTTTGCTTTATACCATTTGGAGGCCTCCGGATTCTCTCTCTCACTCTCTGTTGTGGGGCTTATCCTTTACTTGAAGGGGGGAGGCAATAGCGATGTCGCTATTGCCCCCTCCTTTTTTTTCAAAACTTTCGGCCTTTGAGGGCCGCGGGACCAATCTCCACTGGGGCCGCCATGTCATCACACACAACTGCCCTGCGGCCGCTCACGGGCGCCACCACCTCGCCGGTCGCCGTCCAAAACTGCCGGCAGCCCCACCACAGCAGCACCCAACGCAGACGCCATAGCTGCGCCCAAGGGGAGCTCCCTTCACCCTTCTCCTTGTGTACCAATGAAGGGGCCACACCCTTGTATATATACCAAGCCTCAAGGATTTGAAAAATCCCTTTGTTTTTTTAACAAAAACTTTGTTTTTTGCCTGCCTTTGCCAGGTTCCCATTCTCTGCTCCCATCTCCTATTGCCAACCTCTAAAGCTTGTTTGATATTCCACTTTCTCGGCTACAACCGCCCTCTATGTATCTGCACTTTGAC
Source organism: Adiantum capillus-veneris (assembly GCF_014529385.1). NCBI lineage: Eukaryota > Viridiplantae > Streptophyta > Polypodiopsida > Polypodiales > Pteridaceae > Adiantum > Adiantum capillus-veneris. Next base: position 55,522,503 of record NC_140950.1, read on the forward strand.
TTTTTAGCGTCCTCAAACCAAAGCTTTCAAAAATGGAAAAAACATCTGCAACCCGATCCGGTCAAATGCTCCCAATGTTTCGATGACTATATCTCCTTGCTCCGGCCTCCGTTTGGCATGCAGTCACTTCCTGTTGGCTCCGTATGACATACACCCTACTCTAGAACTTTGTCGAGGCTCAGAAGATGCCAGATGGAACATTCTTCAATTCGGTCAAGTGGGCTCGGACCCGGCCCCCGAAAAAACTTCAGCTGACCATATCTTGCAAACCATAGCTCCGATCCGCAATCCGAAAAGACGGGTAGGCTCCATGAATTGAGCTCTACACATCTATACCTCAAGCTCCACTTGGACCACCTATCTCCAACTGCCCTATCCGACAAGAATCTGCAAACCACCGAAATTTTAATCTTCAATAATTTGGGCTTCGTGGCTCGGTTTGATGAACCGTATGGACTTGTCCCTTTAGCACTTCCAGCTCTTCATTTCTGGACCCAAAGGTTGCACTTTGCATCTCCTTCACCTACTATCCCAATTAGCTCTTTATGTAGCCTTACTTGGCCTATAAGTTGCATCATGCATACACTTCGACTGCTACCTACCATCTCATGGACTTTCTAGCTGCATCATCACTTTGCTATGCTTTTGCTTGCCTGTACACATCTGTCCATGCCATCTTCTAGAGTTGACACACTTTGGCTGCACCATCATTGACCACCCCCCTGTTGAGCATTTATGCTCAACCACATAAAAGCTTTATTCCACTATAAACTGCAAAACCTGGCACACACTATGAGAAAACTAAAACCATATGTACAATGTTTTATTGCACCCTATTATCAAACCTTCAAGTGGGTTGCCCCACCCCCTGCATAAGAATCTGATGCACCGCTGGCACTAACTCCCTTTCAAAGTAGAGTTTGAGACAAAGATCATTTATCCTGTGTTTAAGAAATCGACCATCCAACTTGACTAGTGCATATGTACCATTGGGAAAAACCTGATGAACCTTGTAAGGCTCCGTCCACTTTTTCTTGAACTTCTTTTGAAAGGTGAAGTCAAGATAACTTTCGTATTTCATCACTAGATTGTCCTTCTCAATCTTCTTAGCTGGCAAATGTTGGTTGAACTTTGCTACCCTTCTTTCTTGTTGCTTCACATAAAAATCCGTCGTTGCCTCATGATCCATCTTCAAGGTTTTGAGACTTGTAATTCTATCCTGCAAAATATCTTGATGAGTTTTATCAATTCGCCATAAACCTTTGAGAATCCCTAGTTGCACATGCACAGGCATGGCCGCTTCCTTGCCATATACCAACTCGTATGGAGTGAAGTTGGTTGCCACCTTGTAAGAAGTCCTGTAAGCCCACAAACATTTATCAAGGTTAGACTCCCACTCTTCAACCTGCTGGTATATATACTTTGTAAGCATCTTGACTATCTGCTCATTTGCACTCTCCACCAAACCATTGCACTGCGGGTGGTATGGAGATGAAAATCGGTGTTGAATCCCCAATTTGTCCACTAGAGCACTCACCAACTTACTTTTGAATCCCTGTCCTCGATCTGATATAAGCACCCAAGGCACTCCAAAACGACAACATATGCAATCAAATACAAACTGAGCAACAATATGCGCATTTACCTCTTTGATTGCTTTAGCCTCAACCCATTGTGTAAGGTAGTCTATTGCCACTACCACATATTTCTTACCACTCGCTGACTTGGGCAATGGACCAATTGCATCCAAGTCCCACTTTTCAAAGGCATCATGTGCGATGATAGCCCCCTGTTGCTCGGCTACCAGTCGTCTTTCACCCATCACTTGGCATTGATGGCACTTCTTGCACCAATAATGTGCATCTCGCACCACAGAAGGCCACCAGAACCCACTTCTTAAGATACGAAACAAAACTTGAATCTTACCCTGATGGCCACTTTCCTCATGGCACTGCTCCAAGACCATGCCAATCTCCTCTTTGTAGAGGACACGACGTAGCACCCCATCCTGACCGTGCACCATAAGATCTTCACCAACCAGAGTGAACCTTTTAGCTTTTTGAACAACCCTCCTCTTTTGTAGCTTTGAAAGCCCGTCGGAACATTGACCTGTATTCAAGAAATCATCAATATCCTTCAAAGTCTCTCTACATGTATAAGTGGTTGGCTCCACATACAAACTCGACATTTGAGTCTGAACACGATTGCTAGCCAAACGATCTACTTCCTGGTTTTGTTCTCTTCTCACATGTTTGAACTGCACTACTTCAAAAAACTTCAACAGCTTCTGTATGGAAAAAAACCAATTCTTGAGAGAACCCCTCTTTACCTGCCATTGGCCCAAAAGTTGTTTGGATAACCAGTAGAGCATCACCCTTTATGACCAACCTTGAAATGCCAAAGTCAATGCATTGCTTGAGTCCCAGGTGTAAGGTAAGATATTTTGCTTCATTGTTGGTATGCACCTCCTCCAAGTCATAAGCTTTGGAAAAAATGAATGTGCCTTGCGGATCCTGAATAACCACACCTCCATCTGCTTTTTTTGTTACTCGTCTGTAAGCACCATCAAACCACATCGTGAAGGCCTCTTCCAAATCAGGTTCTTCCTTATCCTCCTCTTGAACCACCCTTGGATAAATTGGCAACTCAATCTCCTTGTTGACCAAAATGTCCGTTAAATGAGACCGTCGAGTGTGATCCACTTTGAACTCAAACTCAAACTCTTGAAGTTCGATCACCCACTTCATGATTCGCTTCCCTGCCTTCAAGTGCAGCACCACTTCAGGCAAAAGATTGTTCGCAATCAATACATAAAACTTTCGAACGACCAAATATACTTTAAACTTCCTGCATGCAAAGACCAAAGCCATAACCCATTGCTCTGCCTCCGTATAAGTAGCTTCACCTGGACTAATGACCCTGCTTTCAAAATAAATGGGCTTATAGCTTTTGCCTACCTTTTGTAGCAATACTGCTCCAATAGCCACCGTTCCCACCGTCATAGCAATATAAAAAACATCCTCATGATTAGGAGGGCACATCGCATGTAACTGACATAGAATACCTTTCACTTTATCAAAGGCCTCTTGAGCTTCCTCATCCCACTGAAGTCCATGCACCTGTTGACCCCTTTTTTGAAGAGGGTAGACATATTGAGACAGCATCCAAAAAAAGCGGGATAAATATTTTAACTTATGCACGAAAGAAGCCAATTTTGTTGCACTGGTTGGAGGCTCCATAAGAACCAATCATTTCACCTTCTCTGGATCTGCTTCAATCCCGTTCTGTGACACCACATGGCCTAGCAACTGAACCCTTGGTTGTGCTAGCTTGCACTTCTTTGGATTCAACTGACCTCCTTCTTCATCTAGCCTTTGAAAACACACCCTTAACTTGGACAAATGCTCTGCCCTGGAACTATAGCAACCAATATCATCCATAAACACTCTGATGAACTTACCCAAGTAAGGCCCGAACACCTTGTTCATCCAATCTTGAAAAGTTGCGTATGCATTCACTAGTCCAAAAGGCATCCTGCGATAGGCAAAGCAACCCCATGGAGAAATGAAGATAGTCTTCAGCTGGTCCTCCAAAGCAATACCGATCTGAAAATACCATGAAAACCCATCCATGACAGAATAACACTCATGCACGGAAACCTGGTTTAACACTAGAATGGTAACCTAACTGGACATAAAAGTGTCCTTTCATGGTTTTGGGAAAAATTCCAAAACCATAGTAGATCCACTCATTTTGAAAAATCCTTTCATGAGCTTATAGTTCAATAACTACTACCTATGGAAAAAATGAGAAACTTGTAATTTTTCTCATCCCTTGGTCACTACAAGCCTCCAAAGTTGATGGACCAGTGCATTTTGCCCAAAACAACAATTTCTTACGGTTTATTGCATATAAATAAGACTGGGGATTTTTGTAGGACATGAGATAAAATGCCCCGTTAACTTCAATGGGTTGGTGACCAAAACATATGGTTTCTTTTACCTCACTATTTTTGTTTGGTAAAAAAAAATAGGTACAAAAAAGTTGCATTTTTGCCATTCTGTGGACCTATCATCAAAGTTTCTATAGTCACGCTCAATACAGATACTATATACATGTTTTCTTAGTTTCCTTTGGGCCTTTGGATTCAAAAGGAGCCATGGAGCATGTCAAAAGGATAATGGATCTCTTACAATTGGAACCTTGAGGGCAATGATAAAGTGCTAAATACAGCAAACATGAAAAAACTGGGTTTAGCATTATGACCTCTAGAAACCCATAAAAACTACTCAATATCTAGCCAAGTTTGTAGTCTATGATTAGATATGGTTACTACCTACAAAATACACACAATTGGCCTAAGAAACTAGCAATATTGAGAAAGTTATACTTGCTACCCTAAAATGTATCGTATTCTTCAGCAATCAGAAAACTCAACCATCATCATATACTATGCTATATAGCATATTAGGTCCCCCAAAACTCAAGGAAGATTAGATTTATGTTATACATTACACTCACACAATCAAAATTGAATTTGGATATCAAGAAAGACACCAAAAAAATCATAAAAGTGCTAATTTTTGGCCAAGCAATCAGAAAACTCAACCATCATCATATACTATGCTATATAGCATATTAGGTCCCCCAAAACTCAAGGAAGATTAGATTTATGTTATACATTACACTTACACAATCAAAATTGAATTTGGATATCAAGAAAGACACCAAAAAAATCATAAAAGTGCTAATTTTTGGCCAAAAAACAGGATTATGCAATTCTTATAAATTGGTCATAACTTTCAATTTTAACACTTAGCTCTCCCTACAAGCATCAAACATGTTGAGAACTATGAAGGCCTAGCCTCTAGCCATCTAAATCTCACAAACATGAAGTTTAGAGTGATATAGTTGCCAAAAACTGAAAAAAGGCCAAAAACAGGACCCGTTTTTTCACACAGTTTAGGTTCAAAAATGTTGTGCAAGAGTAAGGTTAATGGTGAGATCGATACTCAAAAAAAAATGCTAAGTTTTTTTCAGCTCATAAGGCAACTTTGTGGATATATAGCACCTACAAATTCATTTTCATACTCTTCAAATAATTCAAGCAAAATGGTCACTTAACATGACACAAAAGTGTCCTGTTACCATTCTAGTGTTAAAATCTCATCTTGAAAAGACAAAGGGTAATGGTTCCGCTTGGTTGCAGCATTCAAAGGCTTATAATCTACACATACCCGCCACTTTCCATTCTTCTTTGGGGTAATGACAACAGGAGAAACTCACTCAGACTCCTTTACCGGATAAATAATACTTGCCTCGAGCAACTTGTTGATCTCCTGCCATAGGGCTTCCTTTTGAATATCTCCCAACCTTCTGAGCTTCTGTGCTTTCAGCCTGTTTCCTTCTTTAAGCGGAACATGATGCTCTACTCCTCTAACTCCCCTCAGATCCTTATACTTCGTTGCAAATAAGTTAGGGTAGGATGCACACAGGCCCATGTAGCCTTCTTTCTCCTGCTTTGTTAAATCGGAACCTAGCATATCTTTCATCTCTTTAGCTTGCAAACTACAAACAGAAACTTGCATACCTCTCCTTGCATTGGTAGAGTCTACTGTTACCCCGAACAAATCTTTATCCAGCTTTAATAAATCCTCATCACTCTCCTCCTCTTCGACACTGGTAGACCCTTCATCATAAGTAGACTCCGTCTCGTACTCATAGCTGGTACTGAAATCTTGATTATCTCTTCTTGCTGAGGGATGAAAATGACTTTCCCTGGTCTTTAGATCCAACACAATCTGTCCGCCATTTTTCCGATCCGGCAAGGTAAACACCCCAGTCCCCCAATCTTGTTTGGCCCCAATTGCCAACAGCCATGGCCTCTCCGATATAATTGGATAGGCATTCTCACCTGCTTTCATAACAAAAAAATCAATTAAGCATTCAATTCCCATAACCTTTACCTTCACATCTTGTGCCACTCTCAAACAACGAGCCTTGGTATGATTAGCCATCCTCATTTGCACATTGGACCTGACAACAGCTTTAATGCCACTATCCCTCATAGCCGACTCCGTAATAACACAGACTTGGGCACCACCATCGATGTATGCTTGAACCTGTTTCTTCTTCTCGATCAAAACGTCCACCACCGGAAGCACATCGGTCGGACTCCCCACTTTCAAGGCTATATTCTGCACTGCATGTACCTCTCCTCCCACTCAAGGAAGCCGTGTGCTGACACTGGTTGACCATTGACTTCTTAACTTAGGGTTCAAAGCAAGCAGCTGCCCAAAAGTGATGTTAGCCTTCTGGTTTTGAACATCTCTTACCAAATCATACTCTAGATTTCCGCGTCCCAATTGAAAATCCTTTTGGGTAATTCTCCGTCTTCACCTCCTTCTGCTTGGCTCGAGTTGCTCTCTTCCTTCATTTACCTTCTCTTTCCCCTTCTTTGCTCTAGTTTCACGCTCCGTCTCAGTCTCTCTTTCACCTCGTGCTCTTTTGTTGGCCATAATATCAACCTCCTGCCTGTCCACCAATAATGTTAACCCTTGGTATTTCATCATTACCTAATGGAGCCGCCTGTGCATGGTTTTCAACCTCTTGCTGCCCTCTCTGGCCATTAAACTGTGCTTGACCACGACCTCGTCCAAAAAGAGGATACATGCCGCCCCTTTCCCTTGGCGAATGAGGGCAATCTGGAGCATAGTGACCCTCCTCACCGCAATTGTAGCACCTGCCAGGCAATTGCCTAGCTCTGCCTCTTCCAGCCCTTGCTTGACCTCTATCCATAACACTTAAACACAACTTTTGCATTTGCTCAGACAAATCTTGAACTGTACGTACCCATTGTTGAGGAACGGTTGCTACCCCTCGATTGGGCTGATTCTCTGCTTGAAACTTCTTCTCTCGGGCTCGAAGCCGGATTGGGAACCATCGCCTCATACCCCAGTGCACCTTGCTCGATCTTCTTCTTGATTTTACGGATTTTAGACCGCGCAATGGCAACTGTCCCGTTGTAATTCTCCGGGCCCTCGAAATCCACCTTTTCACGAACTTTGGGATGTAAACAAGACATAAATTTTTCCAATTTAAAGTACTCACCACCATTGACCAACTGCATGGCCACTGCAAAATCCCTCCAGCTTTCTTCAAAGCGGGCAAGGAAGATGCTAAATTCCGCATTAACGTCCTACTTCAAATTTTTCAACCTTGCATCCAAATCGATAGGAGACACCTCCTTTCGAAAGTCACAAACGGGTCCGCAACGTCGACCACATAATTCTTGGCTCTCCCTCCAACGCATAGAACCATGTCTTTGCTTTTCCCCGCATCAAGAACGGGATCGTTTGCATCTTGCTAGCTTCATCCGACATATGCAGTGACAATATATACAACTCGAAATCGGCCATCCACTCCTCCGGATCTCCTTCTCCAGGAAAAATTGGTCCATAACTATGTGCTGCCATCTCTCCTTGACGGAAACAACAGTCTTTGATCAACAACAATGAGCAATCGGCTGCTCCTCAGTGGGGGCACCAGAAGATGGAGAGGGGGAATAGGGAACACACCCAGCACACAAACTACTTGCCTCTCTATAGCCCAGGGATTCCAGAGCACCCCTAACCTCTCAAAAAACACCTTCAAATTGGCTTATTTGCACTAACAACTCGGCTTTAGCATACAAAACGACTACCTCACACCTTGCAAAAAACACCCACAATACAAATGCACCCACACTGCTCAACTCACCCTTCCGAATCACAAGACACTCCTAATCTGCCCTCTCGGTAGCACCTCTCGAGCTGCAGGCAAACCCTCTGCAAGCTATGACCAATATACGAAGAGCGAGAGAAGAGGAGGGGGATGGGGAGAAGCAATAGACGAGATTGGGGCAAGTGAGTGGTATTATTGCATAGAGAGTAGCACAACCGATGTATGTAGCTTCAATGGAAAGCTTGGCATCACACAAGCTTCAAGCTTTCACTTACTCACACATGCAAAAAAAACCCTTAAATTTTCACATTTACAACCTTTTATAGGGGTACCTTTAAGAGGCCCAAAAAAAGAAAAGAGGGTGAGTTTCTCTTGCCGTGGCCTTCACTTAGAGCTTCTTTTAGTATTTTATTGCATTGCTAACACTTGGCCTAGTTTGCTTTTGGAAACATTTACATGGTGTGCACATTGGGCTTTGGTCCTTCCATCTTGGCCGGCCGGATCTCCCTCTTTTCGGTTTTGCATCTAGCTTTGTCCACTTGGCCCTCAACTTGGCCGGCTTTAGCTTTGCTTTATACCATTTGGAGGCCTCCGGATTCTCTCTCTCACTCTCTGTTGTGGGGCTCATCCTTTACTTGAAGGGGGGAGGCAATAACGATGTCATTATTGTCCCCTCCTTTTTTCTCAAAACTTTCGGCCTTTGAGGGCCGCGGGACCAACCCCCACTGGGGCCGCCATGTCATCACACACAACCGCCCTACGGCCGCTCACGGGCGCCACCACCTCGCCGGTCGCTGCCCAAAATCGCCGGCAGCCCCACCACAGCAGCGCCCAACGTGGACGCCATAGCTGCACCCAAGGGGAGCTCCCCTCACCCTTCTCCTTGTGTACCAATGAAGGGGCCACGCCCTTGTATATATACCACGAGACTCTGGCTCGACACTGCGCATGTGGGCTATATGCGGCGACACATGGAAGCTCTACAAAGCCCCAAGCCTCAAGGATTTGAAAAATCCCTTTGTTTTTTGCCTACCTTTGCCACGTGCCCATTCTCTGCTCCCATCTCCTATTGCCAACCTGTAAATCCTGTCTGATATTCCACTTTCCCGGCTACCACCGCCCTCTCTGTATCTACAGTTTGACTTCTCAGCGTCCTCGAACCAAAGCTTTCAAAAATGGAAAAAACATCTGCAACCCGATCCGGTCAAATGCTCCCAATTTTTCGACGACTATATCTCCTCGCTCCGGCCTCTGTTTGGCATGCAGTCACTTTCTGTTGGCTCCCTATGACATACACCCTACTCTAGAACTTCGTCGAGGCTCAGAAGATGCCAGATGGCACATTCTTTAATGCGGTCAAGTGGGCTCAGACTCGGCCCCTAAAAAAACTTCAGCTGACCATATCTTGCAAACCATAGCTCCGATCCGCAATCCGAAAAGACGGGTAGGCTCCATGAATTGAGCTCTACACATCTATACCTCAAGCTCCACTTGGACCACCTATCTCCAACTGCCCTATCCGACAAGAATCTGCAAACCACCGAAATTTTAATCTTCAATAATTTGGGCTTCGTAGCTCGGTTTGATGAACCGTATGGACTTGTCCCTTTAGCACTTCAAGCTCTTCATTTTTGGACCCAAAGGCTGCACTTTGCATCTCCTTCACCTACTACCCCAATTAGCTCTTTATGTAGCCTTACTTGGCCTATAAGTTGCATCATGCATACACTTCGACTGCTACCTACCATCTCATGGACTTTCTAGCTGCATCATCACTTTGCCATGCTTTTGCTTGCCTGTACACATTTGTCCATGCCATCTTCTAGAGTTGACACGCTTTGGTTGCACCAACGTTTTGGCATGCCATATGAATGAAGGAGAAGAGATTGAAGCCTCATGTACTGTGCTTTTATGGTATTCTTGAGTTAACAGTGTTCAATTATGGAGAAGTAGCCTGTGTATTTCCTGATTTTGTTTCGATGCTTGAATATTATGAATTCATGAGTGTTGTGTGTAATGTACTTAAAGTTGAAGTATGTAATTGGATTAGTACATTCTCATGACCCCAATAACACTTGGCGATCCTGTTGATTGTGGAGAGTATTGAGTTTTTCATTCGGACAATGGGATTAATTGGAGCTAATGGAGAATGGACCTAGCGAGTTTCTGAAGGAGTTTTGCAACTAGACAACTAATGAGGAAGAAAGGAAGAAGTACAACAATACTTTCTTGGAAGAATACTTTGATTCAATCCCGAAATACCTGAAGTTGGATATTGCTTTGAGAATCCTTAAGTATTGGGGCTTCTATGTATTACCTTTTGGGGCTTCAATGCTCCCAATTACCTAACTTTCTCCTGTAGTAGAAGACAGGTTATTGAATATTTAAGGCCCAAGACAAGTAGAGAAGGGAGAAGAAATGCATGAGTGGGCCAGAGGACCAGCCACCAGTTTCTACAGATGGTACCAGATTTCAAAAGAGAAGATGGGATTGTTAGTTTGACCACTTACTTTTAGGCCCTGCCATACCCATTATTTCAGTCCGGGTGGCATCCACCCATAATGATCAATCTGCCATGGACAGATGATACACAAGTGAAGCAATGAGCATATCAAGGAAGATGGTCCCTAATCATAAAAAACACCACTTTCTCTAAGAGAATAGTGCATAGCATGTTATGTTTGTATGTTTATGCATCCGAGGATGCTTGGACAAGTTAGTGCATGAGGCATGCTCATCTGTATGTCTTCTGGAAGTCAAGATGGGCATGAGATGCCATAATACACCTCAACAAAGAGTATCAACGATTGCTCTCCTTATCGGAATACGGCCCACCTCTATAGAATTGTGGGACACAGAGCAACGTCTCTACCCTCAAATATGAGCGGACATTCTCTAGAAGAGAATGCGCAAACACTCCTCTCTATTCATGACACTAGTAGTCACCCGCCAAAAGCAGTCATTAATTCTCGCTCTACCGTTATGAAACCAATAATCTCTACCCTCATTTGTGAGCGAACATTTGTCTCTAGAATAGTATGCACACACTCTCTCTCTAGGTCAGAAGCACTTGTTTATTCTTTCTAGCTTTATGATATGCAATAACCACTCTACTTGCTTTTTCCACACATGAACAATTAAACCGAGCTTTTTAGGATAAAAGTTTCATTTTCACTTTCCAGGTTAAAAAAGCTGCATTGGCTAAAACAAAGAGCAATAAAGCAATTTTAAGAAAGTTGATACACACCCTATATAAGTCAATGGGGGACATGGAGCCGCACAACTGAGCACATATAGTCTTACACTGTATAGGCATGATACTACACTACCTTTACCTAGATATAGAGTAATTCACCATTCAATAGATCACCACAAACATGTAGCGCAAGGTGCCATCGCTAGACTTCATCTACTATCTTATTAGAAGAATGGATTTAGGTGTCAACCTATATAGCATGAGAAGGAAGAGAAAACACAAATATCTAATCAATGAGGAAAGAACAAAGGAAGACATCTAGTCAACAACTACAAGTATCAGATGGCTAGCGATAGGTCTTTGTGTTTGGCAAGGAGTTACTAGGTTTCAAATAGCCAAAGACCTTTGTGCAAGGCATTCTTCTAAGAGTTAGCGAGTTTAGATAGTCAACGACAAACAATATTTATGCAATGCACTCTCCTGTGAGGGTTAGTTAGCAAGTTCTCTCTCTTGAGAGAGAAGGATACCTACAGGCATGGCACAAAAATGGTGCCTGAAAGAGCGATGGTAATACATGTGCTAGTCTCCACCCAATCGTGCTATCTTATAGCCTCCCCCTAGCGTACACATTGTCCGACCGTGCCGGTGCCCTTGCTCGTAGGACCCATGTCCTTATATTACCCCCCCTTGGAGAATCGTTTTCGTCCTTGAAAAAGAACGTAGGAAAATGTTTCTTAAGTGCGGAGACATTCTCCCATGTAGAACTTTTCTTTAGGCCTATCTAGTCATTTTACCAACACTTGTCGTCTGACATGATGTCTGGTGCAAAGCTCACGAGAATCCAAAATCTTTTCGGGCTCATGAGGGATGCTTGGCTGTTCGATAAGGTCAACTAACAAATGTGTGTCAATGACATTATCATTCTTTCCTAGCTGTTTTCATAAACGACTAACATGAAAAACAGGATGAACTCGTGAGTGCAGTGGAAGAGCTAACTTATAGGCCACTTGACATATACGTTTGAGAATGGTAAACGGTCCACAATAGCATGGTAAAAGTTTAACAACTTTTCCCGTCTTCAGACTTTCTAAATGCTCCCTGACTTTGAGGAAGACCTTGTCTCCTTCTTCGAAAGTAGCAAGACGACGATGCTCATTTGTGTACTACTTATATCGATCTTGAGATTGCTTAGCATTTGGTCGAGCAACTCGAAGCATGTCAAAATGGTCTTGGAGAAAATTCTTCGCTTGTTGTATCTTCTCCTTAGCCAACCCCACCGTAACGATGGATCTAAGTTGAAATCTATATAAAAGCATAAATGGACTAAACCTTGTAGTCACATGCTTTGAACTATTATAAGCAAATTCCAATATAGGTAAGTAGTCTTCCCAATTGGTTTGCTTCTTGCTAACGTACGCTCGTAGCATTCGGTTTGACCATCTGTTTCCTGATGATCACCCGTACTTAGATTAAGTTTAGTTTCCAACTTTTGAAAAACAGCTCTCCAGAAGTGATTTTTGAACTTTCGATCTCTGTCACTAATGATACTAGCTGGAAGCCCGTAGAGTCTATATATATGCTCTACAAATAGTTGCGCTAATTCCGGTGTTTTAACCGTAGTCTTTAGTGGGAATGAATAGACCCATCTTTGTGAGATGATCCACAATTACTCATGAGGCATCATGGCCACGATTTGTAGTAGGTAGTCCTACTACAAAATTCATAGAGAATGTAAAACAACCTACCTTGAGCTGCTCTGCCTTATTAACTTGGCACTGTTGGTAGTTTAGTACGTACTCTTGAACGTCATGATGTAAGCCCGACCAATAAAATTACCGTCGAAGTAAGACATACGTCTTACAAATACCTAGATGACCAGCACTTGGAGTATCGTGACACTCAAATAAGATTTGGCGTCTAGTGTCTGAGTCCTTTGGCACACATACTCTACGCTTGTGGAGTAAGTAGCCATCATCAATGGAAAAATTCTTCCATCGCTTAAGCTCTTCCTGAGTAGTTGTGGAGCTCTGTGTGTTGGGGTTTTTATCTGCGCGTGTAGAGACATGTTGATCTGGCTATACAGAGACATGTGAGTGTGAGGGATCCCTTTTTAAACTTGCACTCTTAGCATATGATTGATCTTGTGCACACTTTCCAGGTAATGACTCCAAGAAATTTATTTTTGTGAAAGCAAGTGAATTAATCTGAGGCATCCGACTTAGTGCATCCGCTACTACATTATATCACCCCGTCTTGCGATATCGTAGCTTACAATCATAATCTTGAAGGATTTCTGCCCATCTAGCTTTACGGCCCTTCAAGTCCGTTTGAGTAGTAAACCATTTAATACTCTCATGGTCAAAAACTACTTCAAACTTGGCACCATATAAATAGTGTCTCCACTTTCGTAAAGCGTGAATTATGGCATAGAGCTCTCTCTCATAGACATAATAATTTTGTTGAGCTCTATTTAACTTTTTACTTACAAAGACTATAGGTCTTCCCTTCTAGAGAAGTACCGCACCAATTGCTTTTTCACTAGCATCAGTCTCTACCACAAACAGCTTAAGTGGATCAACGATTGCTAGGATGGGAGCAGTGACTATAGCTAACTTGAGCTATTCAAAACTACGTTTTTGGGCTTCTTCCCAAGAAAATGTCTTACCTTTTGATTTAAGTTGATCCGTCATAGGAACAACAATTTTGGCATAATTACGGATATATTGTCGATAAAATACAACCATGCCTAAGAATATTTGAAGCTCCTCAACCGTGTTGGGATGTGGCCATTGAAGAATGATAGCAACCTTGTCAGTGTCCATCTTGATGCCAGAATAAGAGATCACATGACCGAGCTAATGTATCTCTGTTTTAAAGAAATCGCACTTGCTTTGCTTAGCATACAACGCGTGAGTTCGTAGCTGTTCAAACACTAATCGTAAGTGTTCTTTGTGTTCATATTCAGTCTTACTGTAAATAAGAATGTCATCAAAGAAAACCACAACAAATTTTTCAAGATTGGGACGTAAGACACTATCCATGAGTATCATAAATGTAGCTGGAGCATTGGTTAGACCAAAAGGCATAACCAAAAATTCAAAATGCCCGAACTATGTTCTAAAGGCAGTTTTGGAGATACCTTGCAAAAGGATACGCACCTAGTAGTATCCTGAACGAATACCTATCTTTGTATAGTATCTTGCCCCATGGAGTTGATCAAACAACTCATCCACTCTTGACAGAGGATACTTGTTCTTGACCGTTATGGTGTTTAATCCATGATAATCTACGCACATGCGCATAGTACCATCTTTCTTTTTTACCAATAGAATTGGTGATGCCCAAGGCAAAGTGCTAGGTCTAATGAAATCACGGGCGAGGTAGTCAGTCAACTGACTCTCAACCTCCTTGGCTTCTTTAGCGCTCATACGATAAGGTGGTTTACTCAACGGTTTAGTGACTGGCAAGACATCTATGCCATGTTGAACATCACGTGTAGGGGGTAAACCCGACGGTATATCACGTGAGAATACATCACTATACTCCGTGAGTAAGTAGGTCAGCTTTCGCCGTACGAAAGGAGAAAGTAAACTAGAGTTATGCTGGGATGGAGAATCTTGTAATTCCTGTAATGTTTGTTTTACAAAAATTGCACATTGCTCTATAGAATTAAAATTGAGAGCACTTTGCTCATTAGATTGGTTAAGACTTGCTTATCATCAGAATTCATTGTACTTTGCATACCATTACTAGAATTCAGTGCACTTTGCTCTTGAGAATTCACAAGATTTGGAGACAAACAGTAACACAAAAAGACTTCATCTATTAAATCTGATTTCTGCGAAATAGAAAGCCCAACTGTACATATAAGAGGTGCAGATGGTATATTTTTCTCACCAAGCAAAAGCACATATTTACCATTGTCCATAAAGGATAAGGAGTTGTGTTCATAATTAGTGTACAATGTGTTTCCCAAACCATGCAGCCACTCTCGTCCTAAAACTACGTCGGCATGGTCCATGTTCATAACTTGAAAGTCAAGGATCATCATATGATCATGAACAATAAGCTCAACCCCTTGAACTACCGTGCAAAAGAGGACAATATTTCTTGTTATGTTGGTCCAAAAGACATCTAAAACACAAATTGTGTTTCTTTGCACGCTCAAAATCAACAGTGCTGAGAGACCCACGTAGAGTATCTCATGATTGCTTAAGCTTCTTAGCCTCTTGTGGGCATGGAGAGGTAGATTGTCTCTTATTCCTCTTAAAACGTGTGGTGGGAGATCTACCTCGCCATTGGCTCTTAGCCATATTGCTCTTAGTAAAATTATTCTTAGAGTAGGGAACATTTCACTTCCTCTCTAGGTCATCATCATATCTATGGGCATGACTGATAGCTTCTTCCAAATTTTTTGAATGTTGGGTCTCGACATGAAGACGATAGTCTTTGTCAAGACCCCTATTAAAACCCCGTATCTTTTGAACTTCATCTAAAACTTCTAGTTTCAATATGATTTCTCGATACTTGGAGAAAGAAGCTTGAAATGCAACCCAAGACGAAGGACGAGCATCTATTAAAAATGTCATCCACCACTTATAGGCCTTGCCTTTAAGAGACAGACTTGTTTCCACAATCGTCTTTATATCCGGGGTGTGTCTTAATCTATGAATATCACTCCATTTGTACAAGAACGTATTTATCGCATCCTTGTTGCGATCACGCTCTTCCTTGAGAAACTCAAGAATGGTGATATTCTTAAGTAAAACATTGCTACCTTCTGCATCTTCTGAAGCACTTGTCTTTTTGACTCCTTGAACCGTGCTACTTGTGACTCGTTGAGCCGTCTGTGCATTCATAAATTTCACAAGTAGTTCCGTAAGATTTGTAACATTTGCATTGAGAACAAAGAGGTTGCGTTCAAGTACGCTTTGATAATTTTCCAAAGTCTTGGCCATGACCTTTTCGATCATCATCATCATATATAATAGTGTCAACAACACCCGTGATGCCCTGATTTTAATCTACGTGCTCAGAATCAAAAGTGTGTGTAAGTGGAATATCCTCACTGACCATAGTAAATGCACACTAATGTAAAGAGCAAAAAAAAAACGTCAACTTGTACCTTGTGAAATTGAAGTCTGTGTTTTTTATGCTCCGCAATTTGCGTTGCATACGAACCTCGCCTTGCGAAAATTATAATGCTTCACGTTTCGTTTGTCGTAAGAACATCTTTGTTGATTCTTTACAAAAAAACTTGCCTTCCTCCAAGAAGTGAAAAGGAAGGGTGAAACTACTTCTTTTCCCTTTTCTTCAAGCTTTCTTTTCAACACAAGTATGCTATCTTTCCTTGTTATACACTACAAAGCTATTGAATAGCTTGATGATAAAGTGTTGGCCTCTTACCCTTATGGGGTGGATTCAATTCTCCTTCATGCAAGGGTTAAGCGGACCTTCTTACGCGCACAACCAACGAAAGCCTTCGAAGCCTCGATGTCATCGAGTTGTCGGTCAAGTTTGCCTTGGTCGTCCACCTTGGTTGCTTGCTGTGAAATGGAACGTAATTAGTTGTCACTGCCTGTCTTCTTGCGCTATGCACGAGAATCTGTCTGCTTCCTGCCTTCTTTTCGTTGCAAAACGAAGACGTCGCTGTCTGCAGATCGTGGGAAAGAAGCAACGCGTCGCATGCACATGCAACCCGCTTTTCTCGTTTCTCAAAAATAGCGCGGATACTAGTGAAAGGGCGACGGTAATGCGTGTGTGACGGACCGCAACCAACTGTCTTCGCACGCTACGCACGAGAATCTGTGGCTACCTTCTTTTCGTTGCACCGTGGAAAAGTCCCTGTCTGCAGATCGTGGGAGAGAAGCAACGCGGCGCATGCACATGCAACCCGCTTTTCCCCTTTTCCCAAAATAGCTCAAATACCAGTGAAAGAGCGGTGGTGATGCGAGTGCTAGTCTCCACCCAACCGTGCTATATTATAACCTCCCCCTAGCGTACACACTATCCGATCGTGGCGGTGGCCTTGTGCATAGGACCCATGTCCTTACAGTGCCCCACTCTTGTGTGTGTGTGTGTGTGTGTGTGTGTGTGTGTATAGTGCTCAAAGATAGTACGTTTTTTATTTTGTGACACGTAGAGACTCTTCTCATTATAAGGTCATCAACACCATTTTTCACAGTTTTTGCCCCAAATTACGCCTCTTGAAGACTGCTATTGTACTTCAAACGAGGTTCAAATACCTCTTGAAGGCTTCCATACTTTCTACACTGACAATACCTCCTCGAACTTTGCAGATTCATCTGGAAGACATGCTAAATCCCCTTCAACAAGCACCCTACTCATCAATCACGAGCATGTAATGCTTAGATGATGGTATGGCATCATAATCTGTGGTCATTGAAATGAAAAACCCCTAAAAAACACCTAACCTTCTTCAAGACAACCTTCATGAGAATACTCTGACAAAAGTTATCAGAGTAGGCTGCAAACCTTGCTGCTGCATTTCCCAAAATAGTATGAAAGCCTCTTTGCAGCAGCCTTGGTCACCATAGGCACCTATGATGGCTACCTGGTCTGGCTCACTAAGCTTTAAGAATCATACGCATCCTGCACAACCCCACCTTCTCCATACAAAGCATCACCAATAACACCATCCCACTCCAATCCACTCTTGGGAACGACATGGTACAAAAAGCACCTCTCAACAAGGGCTGCTATACCGGCACAAGCGTCAAGTACACTACAGAATTTAAACCTAACCGACCATCCTCTCAGACATATAGATTTGCTCCACACATGCTGCAATGATTGCAGCATATGGTATACAATATTCTTCTTTTGAAATTTAAACAAAAAGCTCCCATACTGATGCAAACTCACATTTTTCTTAGTTTGTTGCATGCACCGTGCAGAGCGACAAAGGTGGTATAATTTCTTTGTATAGTGGGAGAGCTGAAAACCTCGCTGGTTATGACTTTGCTGAATGTACAACACTACCATTTTGACCAATTAAAGACTGCCAACGCCTTTAGCAGCATGCTTTTTCACCAATTTAGTGGCCACCAACATGGCTGTTTCCAAGCTCTCTTTTCAATAATTTCAAAATGCAGCAGCATCCCCTCAAAAAGTGATGGCTTTATCCCACTTTCTGTGCATGCAACTTTGCAACCAAACCAAATGAAGGCTTCTCATGGCCCGATATCGCACAAGATTCAGATAATATATCCCATGAAACAACATTTATGTGCACATTCCATCAAAAACAGTAAAAGTGTGCCCCAACCTTAAAGCTCCAATGAGTCCATACAATAACTTCATATCTGCAAAGATCAATGGGTTCTTACACACGGTTGGGATCCTGATGCAAGTGACCTTGTCAGGCCACGGGTGTCAGGCTTGACCTTGCCCTCACTGACCATGTAGCAAAGTAAACGAAAGTCAGGTTTTTTCTTAATTGAGTATGCACTGATTATCATGTTTCATGAACCTATGATTCTCAGTGGCAATTTTTTGAACAAGCCTTGCCCTCACTGACCATGTAGCAAAGTAAACGAAAGTCAGGTTTTTTCTTAATTGAGTATGCACTGATTATCATGTTTCATGAACCTATGATTCTCAGTGGCAAGTTTTTGAACGAGGCCCTTACATCTGCTAGACTCCCGCACTCATCATACAATTTGTTTTGCCAAAAAGAAGTCATGATCCAATCCACCATAAATTTTATGAAAGTGAGGGTAGTTGAGCAATCATGGCACTACAACTCTGCATTGTTAGGAAATAAGACGTAGCTAAATAGATAATTGAGTAGATTAATTAATGGAGAGAGACAGATTTATATACACGAGATTATAGAGTAGAGAGAGAGAGAGAGAGAGTACACACAATATACGCGGTTCACCCAATGTGGGCTACGTCCACGGGAAAGCAGCCACTCAATGGCTTTAGTAATTCAAAAGAAGAAGTAGTTTACAAAGGGATTATACCCTTAATGGAGCTCCCGCCTTGCTTCACTCTCACCACCTCACACTCACCTTGTTGCATCAACTTCACACTATGAAATATGTGTAGAAATGGCCTCCTTTTATAGGCCAAAAGAGCTTCCCTCTCTTATGAGAGACAGCCATGTGTAGCCTCGCTTGTGTGAATAAGTCCAAATTGGACCCTCCAATCCGCCCATGTGTGGCCGCCCTTGAGAAGACAAGTCCGCTTTTGAATTCGGCCACCGGCCACCGGCCACCGGTCATTGACTTCCGACCACCGGCCACCGGCCATTGACTTCCGACCACCGGCCATCGGCCATTGACTACCGGCCACCAGCCAACCGACCGGTTGTTTTTCGACCACTTTTCGGCCACCGTCCGGCCATAATATTCCGGCGAAAAAAAAAGCCTCCGGGACCTCCGCCCCCGAGGAATTTAAAGTTGCCCCTGATTCTTGTCCGTGAAAATTTTGGTTTCCGGTGAGTGATTTTCCTTCACGCACGATGGCTTCTCCTCATAATGGGAGCCTTACAAATGTGCGCTTTTACCACAGAAAATTACAAGGGTAAATCACGCTCCATACTTAACAATCTCCCACTTGGAGACTAATCTCCAAACCAAACCTGTGACTGCTTTCCATTCTGGCTTCTTATCCTTGAATGCCGATTGAAGATGAGAAAAAGCTCAACTTCTCCTTGTTGACCACCTTTGTAAACATGTCTGCAGGATTTTCACTTGTATGCACCTTTCCTAGCTTTATTTGTCCCTCTTCTAAAAGAGTGCGTATGAAGTGATATCTCACCTCAATGTGCTTTGTCCTTGAATGAAAGGATGAGTTCTTCGCAAGATGGATAGCGCTTTGGCTATCACTGTACAAGACACAATTGTCTTGTTTGAATCCAAGCTCTTCTAAGAATCTGTGAAGCCACAGAATTTCTTTGCTTGCCTCCGTCATTGCTACATACTCTGCTTCCGTGGTAGAAAGTGAAATCACTTTCTGCAGCTTTGAAGCCCAGCTTACTGCTGTGCCTCCAACCGTGAACATATAGCCAGTAGTGCTCCTTCGAGTATCTTTCTCACCTGCCATATCTGCATCAGCATACCCTTCTAGAAAAATATCAGTTCCTCCAAAATACAAAGCATTTGTTGTTGTCCCTTTTAGATACCTAAGTATCCACTTCACAGCTTGCCAATGCTCTTTACCTCGGTTGTCCATGAACCTACTCACAACTCCCACTGCATGTGCAATGTCTGGCCTTGTCCAGACTATAGCATACATTAGAGAACCTACCGCTGCAGCATATGGAACTTTAGACATATAGGCTATCTCCTCTTGTGTCTTTGGACACATATCCTTCGTTAGTTTAAAATGACCAGCCAAAGGTGTAGAAACTGGTTTTGCATTTTGCATTGCAAACCTTTCTAGTACCTTCTTGATGTAATCTTCTTGAGATAGCTTTATTGTCTTCTTCGTCCTGTCCCTTGATATTTTCATACCAAGTATCCTCTTTGCAGCACCTAAATCTTTCATTGAAAAAGATTTGGACAGCTCCTGTTTTAGGTCTTTGATGTCCTGCATGTTAGCACTTGCAATCAACATGTCATCAACATACAACATTAGGATGATGATTTTCCCATCTCCCAAATTCTCCGTGTAGACGCAGTGATCTGAGTTGCATCTTGTGAATCCATGATCCAAAATCCATCGATCAAACTTCAAGTACCATTGTCTTGATGCTTGCTTTAAACCATACAAGCTCTTCTTTAATCTGCAAACCATTTTCTCCTTACCTTTTACTTCATACCCCTTTGGTTGAAGCATGTAGATTTCCTCCTCTAAGTCACCGTGAGGGAATGCCGTATTTACATCCATTTGCTCGTGATTTAGATCATGAGCAGCCACACGGCTTAAGACAAGCCTAATTGAGTTCATTTTTACAACAGGAGAAAATATTTCATTGAAGTCAATACCTTTCTTTTGCGAAAAACCTTTTACCACAAGCTTAGACTTGTACCTTTTCTTCCCACCTTCTTCTTCCTTTAGCTTGTACACCCATTTGTTTTGAAGTGCCCGCTTACCTTTAGGCAACTCAACCAACTCCCATGTTTGGTTGCGATGTAGTGAGTCCATCTCCACTTGCATGCTCTTCGTCCATTCTTCTTTGTATTCATGTTGCATAGCTTCTTCATATGATTTCGGCTCTCCAGAATATGAGATCAAGAGATGGTTGAAGGAAGGAACAAACCTTTCTGGAGGTCTACTTGCTCTTGTAGATCTTCGGCGAATAGGTTGAGGCTCCTCATTTGGTTGACGTTGTTGCACATTGTCACCGTTTGCAGTCCTTGAGTCTTCACCGTCCTCAAGCTCCATGTACTCATCACCTGTTTCCTTTGTTTGTTTTCTTTCCAAGTAATTTTTGTACATATTTTGTTCGTTAAAAATTACATCCCTACTCCTTAAGATTTTACCATCTTCAGGATTCCATAGGCGATACCCAAAGTCTCCTTCTCCATAGCCAATGAAGAAACACTTTTTGGACTTTGCATCTAACTTTGATCTTAGGCTTCTATCTATGTGTATGAAAGCCTCACACCCAAACAATTTGAGAAATGCATAATTCACTGGTTTACCTGTCCATGCCTCTTCTGGAACTCCCCCATCCAATGCCGTTGAGGGTGACCGATTGATTAAGTACACAAACGTACTTACAGCTTCCGCCCAAAGCTCAAGCGGTAGGCCTGCATGTAGCCGCATGCTTCGTGCTCGTTCCATGATTGTCCTATTCATCCTTTCCGAAATCCCATTTTGTTGAGGTGTCCTTGGGGTTGTCCTTTGCCTCCGAATGCCATTGCTAGCACAAAAGCTTTCAAAAGTTTGGCTGCAATATTTGCCTCCATTGTCAGGTCTGAGGCATTTAACCTTGGTACCTGTTTCATTCTCCACAAAGGCTTTCCACCTTTGAAATATGGAAAATACATCGGATTTATTCTTCATGACATAAACCCATGTTTTTCTAGTCGCATCGTTTATGAATGTTACATAGTACAATGAGCCACCAAGTGATGGTGTACTTGCAGGACCCCAAACATCAGAATGAACCAACTCAAGTTTTTTATTTTTTCTTTCATTTCTTGATTTATGAAATTTTACCCTCTTTTGTTTACCATAAACACAATCTTCACAGAACTCTAAGTCCACTTCTTTCAAACCTGGTAGAAGCTTCTTTGTTTGAAGGATTTGCATTCCTTTGGCACTCATATGCCCAAGTCGGTAGTGCCACACCGCACTGTCAACTTCTGTAGTTGCTGCACAAGCTAAAGGTTGCGTGCTAACAGTACACAAGTAAAGTGTACCGACTTTTTCACCCTTGGCAACCACCAAAGATCCCTTTGAGATCTTCCACCGTTTGTTTCCGAATGCAATTTTGTGACCTTCATCGTCCAATTGTCTTGTAGAGATCAAATTTTTGCGAAGAGAAGGAACATGCCTAACATCTTTAAGCTTCCATTCATTTCCATTAGCAGTTTTGACAGAAATTGTACCTTTGTCGACAATCCCACAAGATTCATCATCTCCCAAGTATACATACCCAAAATTACCTTTGGTGTAGTCTTGGAAATGTTGCTTGTGTGGTGTCGCATGGAATGAAGCCCCGGAATCTACTATCCAGGAATTAGACACATTGTCTAATGAGAGAATTAGAGCATCTTTCTCTACTTTACCTGCCACATTGGCCTCCGATGTTGGCTTGTTGTCTTGAGACTCTGTCTCCTTCTTCTTCTTGGACCAGCAATCCTTCTTGACGTGGCCCTTGTTGCCGCAGTTCCAACATTCAAGAACTGACTTTGTGCGTGACTTGCTCCGCCTTGAGCGATCACGACCCTTTTGGTTTTTGAACCTCTCCCTAAGCCTTCCTCTTGTTTCCACTGATAGTGCAGCACTTGATGATTCTCCTGTGCTTCTCCTTATTGGATGCCGATGATTTCTCGTAGAAGTCGTCAAGTGACTTCATCAAGTCCTCCGTGGTCTTCATCTCCAAAACATTGAAGGCCACCATTGAAGCCAAGCTTAACCGGATTGTTCTCAGTGCCTTTCGATCAAGGACAATCCATGCTTCATCTACCATTGTTGCGGGCTTCTTCGCAAGACCGCCTAGTGGAAAATAGAGGTCCTTCTAGTAGAGATAGTCTTCAATCTGCATCTTCCAATGTTGGTAGTTTTTGCCGTTGAACTTCTCAATCTTGAGCTTCCCTTCCTCCGCCATAACTCCCACTCAATTCAATGAATCCTTTCCTTGAGATAATTTAGCTACGAGCAAACCTTGCTCTGATACCAGTTGTTAGGAAATAAAACGTAGCTAAATAGATAATTGAGTAGATTACTTAATGGAGAGAGACAGATTTATATACACGAGATTATAGAGTAGAGAGAGAGAGAGAGAGTACACACGATATACGTGGTTCACCCAATGTGGGCTACGTCCACGGGAAAGCAGCCACTCAATGGCTTTAGTACTTCAAAACAAGAAGTAGTTTACAAAGGGATTATACCCTTAATGGAGCTCCCGCCTTGCTTCACTCTCACCACCTCACACTCACCTTGTTGCGTCAACTTCACACTATGAAATATGTGTAGAAATGGCCTTCTTTTATAGGCCAAAAGGGCTGCCCTCTCTTATGAGAGACAACCATGTGTAGCCGCCCTTGTGCGAATAAGTCCAAATTGGACCCTCCAATCCACCCATGTGTGGCCGCCCTTGAGAAGACAAGTCCGCTTTTGTATTCGGCCACCGGCCATTGAATTCGGACACCGGCCACCAGCCATTGACTTCCGACCACCGGCCACCGGCCATTGACTTCCGACCACCGGCCATCGGCCATTGACTACCGGCCACCGGCCAACCGATCGGTTGTTTTCCGACCACTTTTCGGCCGCCGTCCGGCCATAATATTCCGGCAAAAAAGAATATTTCGGCGAAAAAAAAGTCTCGGGGGCCTCCGTCCTCGAGGCCTTTAAAGTTGCCCCTGATTCTTGTCCATGAAAATTTTGGTCTCCGGTGAGTGATTTTCCTTCACACACGATGGCTTCTCCTCATAATGGGGGCCTTACAAATGTGCGCTTTTACCAGAGAAAATTACAAGGGTAAATCAGGCTCCATACTTAACATGCAGTAAGGTAGAGAAGCAATGTTTCCCAAACTTTGAGTAACTAGCTTGATTAATGGTGCACCTTAGCATGCTTCTACACTGCTAGAGGATAAACACTACCGAACGCTTTCCTTTGCGGCCAGATCTGGTCAACACTTTGCACATTGCTTTAATGTGCACATATTATAGCCCATAATTTGTAAGAAGCCACGCTTAGAAAAGTACACATGTCTGCAGATTTTTTGTAAAAGAGAGAGTATAACTGCACCCGAACTTAGTATAGCACAGGCCCGGGTGCTAATTAAACAAAAGCTCAAAGAGTAATGTTGCAAGTAATGATCAATTGGAGTCGAGAAGCGTGATCTGCACAAACATCACCTGGGATAAAATGAACAGACCACCTCCAAGGAGAATAAACCACCTCAATCATACACAGAAACCCACCTTTTCCAAGGAGTACCCCAAGACAGCCTTTGCCATGTGCCGTACCTACTGTCTCAATCTTTGTGATAGTGTATGTCTAAAGCCTCTGTCACCGGAGAACATCATAAGAAATCTGCAACATTCATAGGCATTTCATCAATCTGAGTACTGTAATACTGCTCTATGTCCCGAAGTATCCTTATGTCGTCAATCCTGACAAAGTTGATGGCAACACCCTGGCAAAAAATGCAAAGTAGTCAAAAGACGTTAGATTGCAATATTCTATACATTCCAAAAGTTTGGCTACCAAACAACAAATTTTGCAGCGACCAACCTTGCGGCCAAATCGACCAGAACGTCCTATCTGGTGTATGTACAGTTCACGATTGTTTGGAAGGTCATAGTTGATAACCAACAAAACCTACATAAGCAAAACATGCATTTATGTCAGCCAACGAACAAACATCAGACACTGTTCAAGCAATGCGTGAAGGCCACGCAAGAGAAACTCACTCTTTTTTCATTTTTTGGGCCTCTTAGAGGTACCCCTATAAAAGATTGTAAATGTGAAAATTTAAGGGCTTTTTTTGCCAGTGTGAGTAAGTGAAAGCTTGAAGCTTGTGTGATGCCAAGCTTTCCATTGAAGCTGCATACATCGGTTGTGCTACTCTCTATTCGATAATACCACTCACTTGCCCCAATCTCGTGTGTTGCTTCTCCCCATCCCCCTCTTCTCTCGCTCTTCGTGTATTGGTCATAGCTTGCAGAGGGTTTGCATGCAACTCGAGAGGTGCTACCGAGAGGGCAGATTAGGAGTGTCTTGTGATTCGGAAGGGTGAGTTGATCAGTGTGGGTGCATTTGTATTGTGGGTGTTTTTTGTAAGGTGTGAGGTAGTTGTTTTGTATGCTAAAGCGGAGTTGTTAGTGCAAATAAGCCAATTTGAAGGTGTTTTTTGAGAGGTTAGGAGTGTTGTGGAATCCTTGGGCTATAGAGAGGCAAGTAGTTTGTGTGTTGGGTGTGTTCCCTATTCCCCCTCTACAACGTTACAACAACTACGCGGGATAACCCATGATCCCTGATTTGAAGAGATTCTCCCATTTTTCATTACAAAATGACTAATTTTTTTTTGAAACTATAAACACTTAAACGAAGGTAAGAAAAGTACTAAATATGGCTTTAACAAGAATTCTTTATACATGAAAATAACTAATTTATAATAGACTTTGGACCATATGATATAGTTTAGTAAAACAACTCCTTTGCTTATTTACTTAGAATTATGTAGATCCTAAGGAGAAAGGGTGGCTTCTATGTTTGTTTGCTGGAGCGTTATTTCCCTAAGACCATAGGGTGTCCATGGTGCCCATTAAGAGAATAACATAATACATATGAAAAATATTCAATGGCCCCAAGGATAATGGTGGACTAAGTTTCGTTCTAGAGAATCCATGTTGACATATTTGGTTGTGGAACCATAGAGGGTATCCTCTATATGATTTTTATGACCATAACATGTTTGTTTTGAGCCTAAGGTATTGTAGTCTTATTTTTATGTATTGGTATATTAGAACCCTAAGGACCAAGGGCCATAAGGGTTCATAATAACATAGTTCATAGTTAGACAACCCTATGGGCATATGGCCATAGGGTGACAAAGGTGCCCTTTAACATCCTAATGTACTACAAGCGAAGAGTACTGAATGGCCCCAAGGCCATTGGTGACCAAAATATATTTGTAGGTGATCTATATTGGAACTCTATGGACAAGGAAAATAGGGTACCCATTGTATGGTTTTATGACCATAACATGGTAATCTTCGAACATAATAGCCCGTAGTGTTATATAGATCCTATTTCTCTTTGCTTCTTAAGTGTCACTTTGACCATGACACAAAACACACAAAGAAGCTAAAAACATGTGATGCTCAGTTAATACACATTTTGAAGACTACATAAAAAGCTGAACTATGCTACCTTTATGGCCTCAAAACCATAGGGTACTTTGCAAGTGTATACTATAAAAGGAATTTGGAATTGAACAATAACCTATGTACTTATGGAAAGGGAAGGGTACAAATAATACTGACAATAGTTTTTAAAGTGCAAAGAGGAGCATTGAAAAGAGAATCAACAATAGGTTTGTAGGTGCTCGTTTTAAACAAAAGATAGATTGCCAAGTCTTCATCTTCATGTTTTTCTTGAATTTAAAGTTATATGATCATAAAAATTTTGTTTTATATTAATAAATGCAATAATATATTTACTTTTCTCAATGTTCTCAATAACCACTTAAGTAAATTTGGTTGTCTAATAAAATCCTTAAAAGTATTGAATGCTAGAAGTTTAAAAAGAATTGAAAGGGTGGCACATCTTTAACACTAGGTTGGTAACCTAACAGGACATAAAAGTGTCATTTCAGGGTTTTGAAAAAAACCTCCAAAACCATTGTAGATCCACTCATTTTGTAAAATCCTTTTATGAGGTTATAGTTCAAGGACTACTATACATGTAAAAAATAATAAACTTGTAAAATTTCTCATCTTTTGGTCACACCAAGCCTCCAAAGTTGATGGACCAGTACATTTTCATCAAAACAGTCATTTCTTACGTTTTGTTGCATAAAAATAAGATTAGGGATTTTTGTAGGACTTGAGATAAATTCCCTAGTTAACTTCAATGGGTTGGTGATCAGAACATATGATTGCTTCTCACTCACTATTTTTTGTTTTCCCAAAAGAAATAGGTATAAAAAAGTTGAATTTTTACCATTCTGCAAACCTATCATCAAAGTTTCTATAGCCACGCTAAATACAAATAATATATGCATGTTTTCTTAGTTCCCTATTGTCCTTTAGGTTCATAAGGAGCCATGGAGCATGTCAAAAGAATCTTATATCTCTTACCAAGGGGAATCTTGGGGACAAATATGAAGTGCTAAATACAGCAAACATGAAAAAACTGGGTTCAACATTATGAGTTGTAGAATCCCATAGAAACTATTCAATATCTACCCAAAATTTATCCTTATAACTAGGTATGGTTACTACCTACAAAATGCATGTAGTTGTCACAAGAAACTAACAATATTGAAAAAGCTATACTTGATATACTAGAATGTTTTTTTTCTTCTATAATTGAAAAAATCAACCATCGTTGTCTACTATGCAAAATAGGGTATTAGGTGCCCCAAAACTCAAGAAATATTTGCTTTATGTTACAATATGCGACATAGAAAATCAAAACTGCATTTGGATATCATGAAAGCCACCAAAAAAATCATAGAAGAGCTAAAATTGGCTCAAAAACAAGATTTGACAATTTTTTTAATTTGGTCATAACTTACAACTTTAACATTTATTTCTCCCTAGAAGCATCACGACATGTTGATGACTACTAAAGATAGTTCTCTAGCATTATAGACCTCACAAACATGAATTCTAGAGTCGTATAGTTGCAAAAAGAAAAAAACAGTACCCGTTTTTTCACACAGTTTAGGTTGTGAAATGTTGTGCAAGGACAAGGTTAAAGATGGAATTGATATTCCAAAAAAATGTGGAGTTTTTTTTAGCTCATGAGACAACTTTCTAGATAGATAGCATCTCAAAATCCATTTTGAAACTCTTGACATAATTCAAGGAAAATGGTCACTTCACAGGACATAAAAGTGTCCCATTACCAACCTAGTGTTAATATGTTGGAAAAACATCTTTACAAAACTAATCAAGGTCATAAAATTAAAAAGAAACCTTTTTAAAAGTGAAAACACATCCACAAAGTTCATTAATATGTAAGTTGTGCACAATGCATTTGCTTGTCTTGGATTTAACCACTAAATATGCAATCCAATTTACAAACTTAAACAATTCTCATACATTATGCAACCATTGCTTTGCAATAAACCTTGATACAATGTTCTAATTGCTATAAGACAAGCTAAAAAACTATACCATTCATAGCTTCCCTTTATTAGAACAAATTCAAGAGATCCATTTTAATTCTATATATCATCCAAAAGAAAAACAAAACCATAGTTCTGACCAAAATACTCACACTTTCTATCTTTGACTAAAACCTTGTTGCAATTTAATAATTAGATCTTCACATAAGTCAACAAACAAATACTTTATAAATCATGTGCACTTTTATACTCGATGGTTATTGTATAGACAAGTATTTGACATATCTAGATATACTTTTAATCTACCTATTTGTAATACAAAGATAATTATTTGAAATGTGTACACCATCAATTCACAATAAAAGAATTTACACTCAACGTAAAATATGATTTACGATGATTATAAGATAGCTATTCACACTCTCTATTTTGTAGTTTTGCAGCCAAAAAACCTTTATGGTATTTTTAGCTTATTTTATCATCACAAAATATTAAAACCTTAATCACAAGCTACGGAATATATGTCCCTATTGTATATGACCCCTATGATTCCAAGGCAATAAGTTGGCATATCTTCTTCCATAAGTTGGTTCTAGAATCAATACACTATGACCCTAAGATCTTTAACAAGATAGTTAGGCCAAAGGGGAAAAAAATTGACACTCAAAGAGTTTTAGGTGAGCTAGAATAACCACCCTATGACCTTCACCATAGGATGTTATAAGGTGTCTCCATAGAGAGCCAAGTTATTTGCACCCTATGGCCCTAAGTTCGTAGGTATCCCAAATGCTCATGTGCCCTTCAAGAGATTCTATGTCATCACTCTATGGACTTAAGGTTGTAGAGTAATCCATATGCTTTTGGGGGATCCTATGGCCCTAAGGCCATAAGGGGACATGTCTACAAAGAACTCTATGATCCTCAAGTCACAGAGTGTTCTAACCAAACCCATGACTTTATTTGACATACTATAAATGGATTATAATAAACATCTTATATTCACTCAGCGTTGAATTATTACATAATATATCTTATGATCATATATATGTAGGGTGCTATCTACCTCAATACACTTATTGTGAAAAAATTCAAACTCACAAGCTGAATTGAGAAAAAAAGATAAATATCAATGTTTTAAACAACATGGGTGGATTTGAAATGAAATAGATAAGATAAAATGATAAATATAATAATCTAAGAATCAACAATGTAGTATCATGGGTAGCTAGCTTAACCTCTTTCTTGTAGACTCTCTAGAATAACATCATCACTTGCATCCAATGGTACTTCAATTTCTTCTTCTTTGACTCCTTGAAATTGACAATCCCTGTGGTATTTACACTTGCCCATCTTTTAAGATCAAGGTCTTTATCCACTCTGGAATGACAAAGATCTTCCGATTGTGTCATTTGATCATTGGTACATGCAACTGATATGAACTTTCTCTATTGTTGTAGTGCCACTTTAGTCCCATAGCCTAACGAGAAGCTGTCTATTACTTGATCATCTTCTTTGATACAGAAGTGTTTGATTGCATGACGCACAAAAAAGGCTTTTGGCCATGGTCACAACATCATACTCGTTGTCGTTGATGTAAAGATAATGCATTGGATCCCACAAGCACATGTTTGGTTGGTCTTTGATGCTGTTAAGGAGCTCAAAGGTAGAACGTGCATTTCATATCATCTAGCTTTTTAAGATGCCTCCTCTAAGGAGGAAGCATGCTGATACTTAACTAAGCCAATAATTACAAACTCTGATGGTTGATGTTTCACTCCACATACTCCATTCATTACTTTACCAAATTGGATAGCACTCTAATCACTAGATATAAGAATTTTGTGTATTGTATCTATGATACAGACACCGACACAAATTGTAGAGTTATTCTCACGCGACCAAACTCAATGCCTTCCAAATTCTTTCCAATGCACTTGATTGTCCATGGTAAAGTGAATTGAAAATCAGAAGTTCCATTCTTTTGTACCATGATCCATTGCACATATCCCTTGGTGATTTCTAGAAGTGACTATTTCTCTTTGATTTTTGTAGCTCAATATGAAGCCATTGAGTACAACTCGTGAAGAGAGATTTGTAGATCTCATCTGCAATGTTATAATGAGACTTACATTCTTCCCATGAGGTAATTGATGCTAATAAATCTAGCTCTTGAAACACCATCAATATTCAAGACACAAAAACATTGGCCTACTTTAAGTTCAATGTACGTGCAAAGAGGAGCATGTCTGCTTGAGTGGTTGCCTCGATAAGCATATCTTCTCTTCTATTGGCTCATGTTGTAGTAACTTGACATCACTATCTTTTAAACCTTTTAGGAATTTGAAGGTTGTTATGCATAGTTGTTTCCCACAAGCAGCTGATGTCTAATACTACTCCAAGATGTTTACCCATTGGTCATAGATTTTATCATCATACATGACCATGTGTCTTTCTCTATCGGCAAATGATTGATGGTTGAACGTGATATTTTTCACATTTACAAAGGCATTCAAAATAAACAAAAAGAAAATAGTTTTATCTCAAGACGTATCTGTATATAGAATGAGCATAGGAAAGTGAAACTTACAACCCAAGGTGCTCGCATCCATGACCGACAAGAACTTATACCTTGGGTTTTGTTGATTTAGAGTAGACAATCCATCGATTACGACCACGCTTTAAGACCTCCACACAAGGTTGGTGCTTCAATGATGTTATTCTCTCCATGTTCTCCATTTCGGATCTTCGAACAACAACCTCTTTGGGAGCATCTACCACTATCCATGTAGTTCTAAACTTGTAGAACTCTTGCTTGGAAGCATACTTAGTGCTCTTACTGCACAGAAAACATATAATTGCTATGATGGAATGTTGGCCAGAGAGAATCCAATAGTGGTACGTAGCTAACCTGTCTCCATGCACTTCAACTATTTAGAGAGCGTTTTTGTCATTGGATTATACGACATCAAGTCTGCTGGAGTGGAGACTGTTCTAGAGTTCCCTGCAAACTGCTTCAAAAGGTATTTCACATACAATAGTGTGCAATTCCAACATATCCATCCAGCCCACTCTTAGAAGTTTTTGCAACTTCTTTATCAAGATCTTTTTCTTTTGGTTGGATAATAGAGTTCAACACATCTAAGGAGGTTGAATCCACGACCACTACCACGAAAGGGGTTTCAATTTTGGGGGCTATAGATACATTGGCATGTCCTGCTTGTTGAGTCTCCAAGGGTATAGTTGAAAGATCTTCTTGGGCCACATCTGTATTGGTTTCTCCAAGCGAGGGATTCTCACTCTCCTTGAGAGTCCTAGCTTGACTTACTTTACCTATATCGTCATTCTTTCGCTTCTTATTCTTCTTTTTGCTGCTCAATCTAACCAAATACTGAGTGACTTTCTTAAAGCCCTCAATATATATGTCTATGAAGTTGTTACTTGAAGTTTCCTCTATATGATCTACCTACCCTACTTTTGAAATTGACAATCCATCACCTATAAACTTCACCAAGCCTTGAACAAAGGCCACAGACTCCAACAAGTAGGAATCACCGTTCAATAGCTTTACTCCAAGACATGGAGACATATCAAGATCTAAACAATCTTTCTTTAGCTCCTTAACGAAGGGCGTTGCTCTTTATCTTGAAAGAATAAATGGACCGTCTCATCACTTCCACCATTTGGTAAGTGAAAATCTAGGTACCAAGGAACTTGGTGTTGATCCTGTTGCATCAACTGACTTTGTCATTATCTTAGGTGCCATTTTTTGTAGAAATAACAACATATATTTTGTCAAGATGGATATTAATACACCCCTATGGGCCTACGGCCATAGAGTCTCATGTATGTTATTGAGGAACCTGATGGCCCTAGGTCCAATGGGTGCCAAAGAAATGGTTATACAAGTGCATCCAGACCACCCTATGGCCCTAGGATCATAGAATCTCTTATGCAATGAGAGGAACCTTGTGGCCATAGGGTACCAAAGTAGTATCCCTTGAATGGATTAAATGCCCCTCTTTAGCCTCTACACTGGCACCCTATGGCCATAGGTCCAAAAGGTGCCCTCTAATCGCCTTAGAGTTCTTATGTCCATGGTGCCTATGTAGGTGTCCTTTAGTGGAGCTTTAGAGCTTTTACATTGGCACACTATGAACCTAGGGCCACAAGGCGTATTCTAATATATTAAGAGTTTCTATATACATGGCTCCTATAAAGGTGCCGTTGAGTGGCATAAATGTCCCTAAAGAGCTTCTACATTCACACAGTGTAAACTACCTCACATTCTCTAGCCATGCCCAATCCCCACACACCTCAGTATAGAGGTACACGGAGATCAAAACCATCAGGTTATAATCATGTCTTTATTGGTCAATGCCTATATTCACAGATGCGACATATGTGCACACCCATGTCTACATGACAATGCATGTAGTGGACAAAATCCCATTACCTTCTAGTTTATTTCAAAACTGTGATGTCTACCAACCGTAAGCCTAAACTTACTAGAATTTCAAAAGCTACATCTTAGCTTGGTTATATAGTATTACACATACTGGAAATATATTATAGGTTTCCCTCTATTGTAAAGAGAGATCCTATGGCCTTAGGGCTTCCATGGTGCACAATAGAATGCCCTTTAGTATGATCTAAGATCATATGGACTTAGGGCCATAAGATTCCAATGTATAAGGTAAAGGGCCATAGGCTGTTTCCCTCTATTCCAGTGAGAGATCCTATAGACCCAAGGCTAGAGGGTGCCAATGCATAAGCTCAAGGGCCATAGGTTTCTCTCTATTACAAATAGAGATCCTATGGTCCTAAGGCCATAGGGCTACTATGGAATGGACCAAATGCTCTTTGAGAGCTTCTACATTGACCCCTAGGCCATCGTCTACCCTTAAGACCATCGATTCCTCTCTAGTATGATCAAAGATCCTATGGCCTTTGTACCAATGTATAAGCTCAAGGTCCCAAAGGCTCTTTGAGAGCTTCTACAATGACTCACCTAATCTACCCTATGGCCCTAAGGCCATAGAGTGCCCTTTAGTATGATGTGAGATCGTATGGACTTAGGGCCATAGGTTGTGTCCCTCTATTTTAGTGAGAGATCCTATGGACCTAGGGTCACATGGTACCATTGCATAAGCTCCAGGTTCATAGGTTGCTATGTATTGCAAATAGAGATCCTATGGTACTAGGCCCATAGGGCTACCATGTGCATATGTTGGTGCCCTTGAATGGCCCATTGAGAGATTCTACATTGACCCCCAAACATCCTCTAACCTTAAGTCCATAGGTTTCTCTCTATTCTGATGTGAGATCCTATGGCCATAGGGCCATAGCGTACCATTGTATAAGCTCAAGGGCCCAAAGGCTCTTTGAGAGCTTCTACATTGACACATAGTCCACCCTATTTCCCTAGGGCCATAGAGTGCCATTTAGTATGATGTAAGATCCTATGGACATAGGGCCATAAGGTGTCAATGTATAAGATCAAGGGCCATAGGTTGTTTCCCTCTATTGTAGTGGGAGATCCTATGGACCTAGGGCCACACGATGCGGGTGCATAAGCTCAAGGACCATAGATTTCTCTCTATTCCAAATAGATATCCTACTATCAAAGGGCCATTGGACTACCATAGTGCACATGTTGGTGCCCTCGAATGGCCCAAATGCTCTTTGAGAGCTTCTACATTGACCCCTAGGCCATCATGTACCTTTAAGGCCATGGGTTCCTCTCTAGTATGATGTGAGATGCTATGGCCTTGGGGACATAGGGTGGCAATGTATAAGCTCAATCACTCAAAGGCTCTTTGCGAGTTTCTACATTGACACCACCCTCTTGCCCTAGGGCCATAGAGATGTCTTTTAGTATGATGTGAGATCCTATCGACTTAGGGCCATAAGGTGTCAACTTGGGAGCTTAGGTGCCCCTACGGGGCTTCTTTCTTGGCACCCTATGGCCCAAAGGCCATAGGAAGGGGGCTATGGTAGCTATTATATTTTTTCAAAATCATATTCTTTTAAATTTTTAAATTATTAATATTTAAAATGTAATCTATAAGTTATAGTTCTTTGCCTTTTCCACTTTATCATTCTTTCTTTCCAACTCTATTTTTGTACACTCTACCTATCCTCCTACAACATCTTCCTCACCACGTCCTCTCCTCAACCTCAATATCTAGTGATTACAGGTACACCATATCTATTTTTCTTGTTTTTTTAATTGTGGAGTTTTTTGTTTTGTCTTGTTTTTGGGTTCAAGGAGTTGTCAATTTGTCTTCCATTAAAACTTAATTAGAGTTCACTTGGAGTTTTCTATTTTTTTCTCTTTTTTGTGTTTAGAGTGAGGAGAATTTGAATCTAATTAGAAATTAGTTAGAAAGTAATTAAAATGTGATCAGAATGTAATTAGACAGTAACTAGAATGTAATCAGGAATGTAATTACTTGTGAGCGATGGAGAGAGAGGAGGCTTGGCGAAGCACGGGAAAGGGATTTGTAGAAGTAGAAGAGATAAGGAGATGCCAGCACAGCGACAATGACAGACGGTTTGCAGCGACAATGACGACGACGACGACCACTGCAAACCCTAAACCGACAGATCTGTGTGTAGAAATTTGTGGGATGATGATGACGGCGATGGGGCAATGCTATAGGAAGAGAGAGAGGGAGGCGGCAACGGCGATGGCTTTGTGTGTGAAAAAAGAGAAAGAGGAGAATGGAGCTCTGTGTGTGTGTAACAAGTTCTGTGCAAGAAAACGGGAGAGAGAAAAAGAAAGGAAAAACGCCCAAAAGTTGTGATAGAGAGAGAGTGAGAGAGATAAGGTTAGGTTAGGTGATTCCAAATTTCAAAACTCTAAAAGTAGAGGGTGTTCACATGCTTAGGCTTGGCGTCGCTCTAGTATAATTAAAATTACTAGATATCTAGGCACTGACTCGAAGTGGGACATAGGTCATGGGGTCGAAAACTCTGATAGCTTTTCAGAAAAAACGAGTGTGGGTTCTCAAAATGTTCGTGGGAAGCTTTTCCAGTGTCCTTATCTCGGCAATATGAGTGGAACGACATCCATGAAGCAAGTTCAAACCCCAAGAAGAAAATCTGCACAGTAAAAAATACACTGAAAATAGCCAAAATTCATAAATTTTGGCTCCAAAAATTGTATGATTTTTTTGCTCATTGTCAATCAATTGACTTGAAATCCATTATAGAAGCAAAGTTTAGGGTGGTCCTAAAAAAATTCACCTCTTTTCAAAAAACAATTAAATAATTAAATAATTAATAAATTAATTAAATTTCTTTTTGCAATTTTGATCTATTGGGATTTTGTTTAGATTTAAATCACACATACAAAAAAATTAGAAATTACGTATGCAACAAAAACACATTGACCTAAGAGCCTAACACAAACAACAGTCCGTCTCATTCCTTCTTCTCCTCCTGTAAGCGTAGGGTCATGGTTATATGAACCTATATTTCGCCTCCATAAAACATCTTATGGGCCTATGGCAACAGAGTATAGATATACTCACCATTAAATACATATGTACATATATCCATCATGAAACACCTATTGCTAGCACCCTATGGCCTTGGGGCCATAGGGTGTACATGTACCCGCCACGAAACACCTACAACTAGCACCCTATGGACCAAACGCCATAGCATGTACATGTACCCGCCACAAAACACCTATTGCTAGCACCCTATGGACCCAAGGCCATAGGGTGTACATGTACCCATCACGAAACACCTATAGCTCGCACCCTATGGCCGAAAGGCCATATCATGTACATGTACCCGCCACAAAACACCTATTGCTACCACCCTATGGCCCCAAGGCCATAGGATGTACATATACCTATCACAAAACACCTATAGCTAGCACCATCTAGACCCAAGGCCAAAGAATGTACATATACCTGCCACAAAACACCTATAGCTACACCCTATGATCCCAAGACCATAGGATGTACATATACCCTCCACGAAACACCTATTTGTGGCACCCTATGTCCCAAAGGCCATAGCATGTACATGTACCCACCACAAAACACCTATTTCTATCACCCTATGGCCCAAAGGCCATAGCATGTACATGTACCCGCCAAAAAACACCTATTTCTAGCACCTATGGCCCCAAGGCCATAGGATGTACATATACCTGCCGCGAAACACCTATAGCTAGCATCGTATGGCCCCAAGTCCATATGATGTACATATAACCGCCACAAAACACCTATTGCTAGCATCCTATGGTGCCAAGTCTATAGAATGTACATATACCCGCCATAAAACACCTATAGCTAGCACCCTATGGACCCAAGGTCATATGCTGTATATATACTCGGCATGAAACACCTATAACTAGCATCCTATGGACCCAAGGACATAGGATGTATATGTACTCGGCACGAAACACCTATAACCAAAATCCTATGGCCCCAAGGCCATAGGATGTACATATACCTACCACAAAACACCTATAGCTAGCACCCTATGTCCCCAAGGCCATAGGATGTACATGATATACCTACCAGAAAACACCTATTGCTAGCACCCTATGGCCCTAAGGCCATAGGATGTACATATATGCACCACAATACACCTATAGCTAGCACCCTATGTCCCCAAGGCCATAGGATGTACATATACCCGACATGAAACACGTATAGCTAGAATCCTATGGCCCCATGGCCATCGGATGTACATATATCCGCCACGAAACACCTATTGCTAGCACCCTATGGTCCCAATGCCATAGGATGTACATATACCCACCACAAAAGAGCTATAGCTAGCACCCTATGGCCCCAATGCTATAAGATGTACATATATCCGCCACGAAACACCTATAGGTAGCACCCTATTTTCCCAAGGCCATAGGATGTACATATACTTGCCAAAAAATACTTATGGTTAGCAGCCTATGGCCCCAAGGCCTTACATCTAGCCGCTAAGAACCACCTATCGCTAGCACCCTATGGCCCAAACGCCATAGCATGTACATGTACCAACCACAAAACACCTATTGCTAGCACCCTATGGCCCCAAGGCCCTAGGATTTACATATATACTCCACAAAACACCTATAGCTAGCACCATATGGCCGGAAGGCCATAGGATGTACGAACCACATAGAAAACACCTATAGCTAGCACCTTGTGGCCCAAAGGCCATATGATGTACATATACTTGCCACAAAAGAGCAATAGCTAGCAGCCTATGGCTCGAAGGCCATATGATGTACATATACCCACCACAAAACACTTATTGATACCACCCTATGGCCCAAAGGATTTGGGCCATAGCATGTACATGTACCACAAAACACCTATTGCTAGCACCCTATGGCCCTAAGGCCATAGGATGTACATATACCTGTCTAAAAACACATATAGCTAGCACCCTATGGCCCAAAGGTTGTAGCATGTACATGTACTTGCCACGAAACACCTATAGCTAGCACCATATGGTGCCAAGGCCATAGGATGTACATATACCCACCAAGAAACACCTACAGCTAGCACCCTATGGCCCAAACACCGTAGCATGTACTTGTACCCACCAAGAAACACCTATAGCTAGCACCATATGGCCCAAAGGCCATATCATGTACATATATCCTCCATAGAACACCTATTGCTAGCACCCTATGGCCTCAAGGCCATAGGATGTACATATACCCGCCACAAAACACCTATTCCTAGCACCCTATGGCCTAAAGGCCATAGCATGTACATGTCACCACCATGAAACACCTATTGCTAGCATCCTATGGCCCAAATTCCATTAGATGTACATGTACCCACCACCACAAAACACCTAATTCTAGCACCCTATGGCTCCAAGGCCATAGGATGTACATATACCCACCACGAAATGCCTATAGCTAGCACCCTATGTCTTCAAGGCCATAGGATGTACATATACCCACCATGAAACACCTGTAACTAGCACCCTATGGCCCCAAGGCCATAGGATGTACGTATATCCACCAAGAAACACCTATATCTAGAACCGTATTTCCCCAAGTCCATACGATGTACATACACCCGCCACAAAACACCTATTGCTACCCTATGGCCCAAAGGCCATGGCATGTACATGTACCCGCGAAACACATATTGCTAGCACCCTATTGCCCGAAGGCCATAAGATGTACATATACCAGCCACAATATACCTATAGCTAGCACCCTATGTCCCCAAGCCATAGGATGTACATATACCCGACACAAAACACATATAGCTAGCACCCTTTGGCCCCATGGCCATAGGATGTACATATACTCACCATGAAACACCTATTGCTAGCACCCTATGTTCCAATGCCATAGGATTTACATTTACTCGTCACAAGATAGCTATAGATAGCACCCTATTTCCCCAACGCTATAGAATGTACATATACCCGCCACAAAAAACCTATAGGTAGCACCCTATTTCCCCAAGGAAATAGGATGTACATATATCCACTAAAAAATACCTATAGCTAGCATCCTATGACCCCAATGCCATAGGAAGTACATATAGCCACCAAAAACCACCTATAGCTAGCACCCTATGCCCAAAGTCCATAGTGTGTACATGTACCCGCCACAAAACACCTATTGCTAGCACCCTATGGCCCCAAGGCCATAGAATTTACATATATTCACCACAAAAAACCTATAGCTAGCACCATATGGCCCGAAGGCCATAGGATGTACAAACCAGACACAGAACACCTATACTAGCACCCTATGACCCCAAGTCCATACACTATACATATATTTACTTGCCACGAAAGAGCTATATCTAATAGCCTATGGCCCCAAGGCCATATGATATACCCGCTACAAAACACTTATTGCTACCACCCTATGGCCCAAAGGCTTTGGGCCATAGCATGTACATGTACCCTCCACAAAACACCTATTGCCAGCTACCTATGGTCCTAAGGCCAAAGGATGTACATATACCCGTAAAAAGAAACCTATAGCTAGCACCCTTTTGCCTAAAGGCTGTGTACATGTACCCGCCATAAAACACCTATAGCTAGCACCCTATGGCCTAAAGGCTGTAGCATGTACATATACCCGCCACAAAACACCTATAGCTAGCACCATATGGCGCCAAGGCCATAGGATGTACATATACCCTCCAGGAAACACCTATAGCTAGCATCCTATGGCCCAAAGGCCGTATCATGTACATTTCCCCGCCACGAAACACCTATATCTAACACCATATGGCCCAAAGGCCATATCATGGACATGTATTCTCCACAAAATACCTATTGCTAGAACCCTATGGCCCGAAGGCCATAGGATGTACATATACCCACCACAAAACACCTATAGCTAGAACCCTATGATCCCAAGGCCATTGGATGCACATATACCTGCCACGAAACACCTATTCTTGGCACCCTATGGCCCAAAGACCATAGCATGTACATGTACCCACCACAAAACACATTTTTCTAGCACCCTATGACCCAAAGGACATAGCGTGTACATGTATCCGCCACGAAACACCTATTACTAGCACCCTATGACACCAAGGCCAGAGGATGTACATATACCTGCCACAAAACAACTATAGCTAGCAACGTATGTCCCCCAATCCATAGGATGTACATATACCCGCCACAAAACACCTATAGCTCACACCCTATGGCCCCAAGGCCATAGGATGTACATATACCCACCCCGAAACACCTATAACTAGCACCGTATGGCCCCAAGGCCATACAATGTACATATACCTACCATAAAACACCTATTGCTAGCACCCTATGGCCCAAGGCCATAGCATGTACATATAGGCGCCACGAAACACCTATTCAAGAACCTTTTGGCCCCAAGGCCATAGCATGTATATGTACCCATGTTAAAACACCTATTTATAGCACCCTATGGCCCCAAGGCCATAGGATGTACATATAACCATTGTGAAACACCTATAGCTAGCACCCTATGGACAAAAGGCCATAGCATGTACATGTACTAGCTACAAAACACCTATTGCTAGCACCATATTCCCCCAAGGCCATAGGATGTACATATACCCACAACAAAATACCTATAGCTAACACCCTATGGCCCCAAAGCCATAAGATGTACATGTACCCACCACAAAAAATCTAAAGCTAGCTCCCTATGCCCCCAAGGCCATACAATGTACATATACCTGCCTGGAAACATCTATTGCTAGCACCCTATGGCCCAAAGTCTATATCATGTACATGTACCCGCCACAAAACATTTATTGCTAGCACCCTATGGCCATAGGATGTTCATATACCCACCACAAAACACCTAACGCTAGCATCCTATGGCCCCAACGCTAGAGGATGTACATATACCTGACACAAAATACTTATAGCTATCACCTTATGGCCCCAAGGCCATATGATGTAAATTTATCAACCAAAAAACACCTATAGCTAGCACCCTATGACCTCAAGGCCGTATGATGTACATAT
Organism: Adiantum capillus-veneris; assembly: GCF_014529385.1. NCBI lineage: Eukaryota > Viridiplantae > Streptophyta > Polypodiopsida > Polypodiales > Pteridaceae > Adiantum > Adiantum capillus-veneris. The sequence goes on from NC_140950.1 coordinate 55,563,350, forward strand.
ACGCGTCACAAAACATCTATTGCTAGAACCCTACTGCCCAAAGGTCATAGCATGTACATGTACTCGTCACAAAACACATAATGCTAGCACTTACAGTTCCAAGGCCATAGGATGTACATATACCTGCCATGAAACACATATAGCTAGCACCCTATGGTCCAAAGGCCATAGCATGTACATGTACCCACCACAAAACACCTATAGCTAGCACCCTATGGCCCAAAGACGATAGCATGTACATGTACCTTCCACAAAACACTTATAGCTAGCATCCTATGGTCCCAAGGCCATTGGATGTATACATACCCACCACAAAACACCTATAGCTAGCACCCTATGTATCGAATGCCATAAGATGTTTACATACCTGTCACAAAACACCTATAGCTAGCACCATGTGGTCCCAAGGCCATAGGATGTACACATACCCGCCACAAAGGACCTATAGCTAAAACCCTATGGCTCCAAGGCCATAGGATGTACATATACCCGCCACAAAACACCTATAGCTAGCACCCTAAGGCCATAGGATGTATCATGAAGGACCTACTTATAGTACCCTATGGCCTTAGGGCCATAGGATGTATCATGAAGCACCTACCTATAGTACCCTATGGCCCTAAGTCCATAGGATGTATCATGAAACACCTACCTATAGTACCCTATGGCCCTTAGGCCATAGGATGTATCATGAAACACCTACATATAGTACCCTATGGCTCCAAGGACATAGGAATTATATATACTCATCATGAAAACCATACCTGTGTACTCACCGTGAGGTGACCTTGAGGAGTCTTTATGTACTCTTCATGAAACACCTACAAAGTTCAACCTATGGCCCTTAGGCCATGAACTATTCCTTTGTGATGCTTCTTGGTCTTAAAGGTATCCTTCCATGCACCCACATAGATCTCTTTGGCTACGTGGGGCTCTTCTTACAGTTAGATATAGAACCCTTTGCCCCTTTGACCATAGAATGCACACAAGTTTCTTCAGTTTCTCCTTCAGTGACATAAGCAACAAAGCAACCTATGGCCATAAATAAGATGGTCAATGTTAAATTACATGTAAATTTCTAGATACTTGTGCTTTTTTGTTAAGAAAATATTTGTTTGAACCTTCTTGTAGGTATGGTTTTCAGAAATGGTTATAGAGTGTGCATGTTTGTAGCCACACAAAAGGTTGCATTGGGAGTGTATGTAAAGTAGACCAAAATTCATATTGTTCTGGCATGCTTATTGGAAAATGAAATGTATCAGTGCTAGTTAATTTGTATTTTAAAATAAAAGCACTCATTCCATTCCCAACAATGGATACATTGAGAGTGGGAGATGCTTTTCACAGTATTGTGAAATGGAGTATAGGGTTGTTGCAACATATGAATGAAATGCAGTACCAAGGGGTTCCTATGCATGATGTTGAAAAACCAATGGGAGCATTAGAGGCACAATATGATGGAATGAGCTACAGGGAGGTTTGGAATGATAAGAGGGTTCAACTGTGGGATGAAAGAAAAACACATATAGTAGCTGAAGGGATTGTCATGTGTGTCTGTCCATTTGACTTGGCAAGTTAAGTGAAGATAACATCACTATTGGTATTGAAACATCATATGCTGGTGACGCTACAATTTCTACTGAATCTTATGTATGTAGCATCAATCTAGCCTGTTGGACTATCAACAGAGTGACAAATATGGATGGAAAAGAATTTTTATGGTATGAGGATTTACATGCTATGGATGAGTTCCAAGATACATGCATTGAATCAGCTTGTTTGTTGGTAGAGTCTTTTAAAAAAAAGTGAAATCATTGCTTTATAAACAAGAAACCAGATATATATGTGAAACCTTCTAAGAAATCCAATCAAGCATCCTTACCATTTGTCTAGCTCGTTTCAACCATATATTGTTGCTCCAGAAGGTGTTGTCAATATCCCAATCGAGATAAGGTCATGTCTATGCGCAATGAATTTTGGGGATAGAGTCTGAAAAATAGAATCAACTATGTGTATGATACAATGTTGACTGCTTGGCATGAGAAAAAAACAACTACATAGCTGCTATGTATTTTATTTTAATGAAAATGGGGTTTGCAATAGAGCTTGGTACAAAATTCATGGCATTCCAAAAACTTATTTTTATCGTTACCGTGAATAATTTGAGAATGGATTTTGACGCTCAATGCACGGTAATGATGGTGTCATAAGAAAAGGAAGAGACCATACAAAAATGGGAAAGACATTGAGACGCTCTTTTGTTGAGGAAAACTCAAAGAGAATGCCACATAAGAGTAGAACTACAAAGGATGCTACTACTTGCTTTTCTCAAACACGTACAAGCAAATAGACATTTTACATGATGTCAATAAAACTCTCAAGAGTATGAGTCTCAAGAAAATGTCTAGCACTACATTCAATAGGGTTTGGAATACCGATTTTACTAATGTGACCTTGTAAAAAACAAGTGAGTTCTCCAAATGTGTTGTGTGTAGTCGGATAAAGTCTCAACTAGAGTCAACAAAGGACATTGCACATTTGAAAGATGAACGTAGAATTCACATGATGAAACAACAAAGTTGTAGGAATGTGTACTACGCATGGCGTATGTTCTCACAATTGCAAAAGGGTAAGTATTTATGCATTATACATTATAAAATGGACCAAAAAAAGACATCAATACCTAGATTACGTGTGAACTCAAAAGACTATGTAAATGCATATCAACTATAGGTATCATTAACAAGTATGATAACACATGGACATGGTCATGGGATGTATAATCATTCCTCGCTTATTGGTTTATGGCCTTCATATCCCAATTCTAAAATTGGTTCCCTCGCATTATGCTTACAGAATTTGGAAAGAATAAATAACCATGGACTAGGAGATTTATGCCATGGCGGTATGTCACACAACAATGTAACATTATTCAATGCATTGAACTCAAGGATGGCTCTAGACCACCAAAACAGGATGAGGCGAGAGTGTGAGAGGGATGCATCAACAATAACACCACCGTTGGCCATTGAAAGATGCAATGAAGAGATTGCTAACTTGCAATCATCCTCCTCTCAATGTGTTTTGGATACCATGTCCACTCTCATGTTTCAAAAATTGCCCAAGAATCTTTTGCTATAGCTAGATAATTTTGCAGAAGAAAATAAGAATCGATATTTATTTTCACACTTATACTTGGTAGTAGTAAAAGGTGTTTTCAAAACCGTGCATTTGGGATTCTTAATGGTCGGACATACACATGAGGACACAAATGAGAATGTTTAGCAAGTTCTCAGAGAGTTTGAGAACAAGAATGACATTCACTTTTCCACATTTGATGGAACATTTTCAAGAATGTAAAAGCTTAGCTCCGGCACCATTTCTGATGATGCAAGTTCCTGACTTCAAATCCTTTATTAAAGAGTATATGTGTGATGGACAAGATGCTCTTGTTGGACACTCTAAGCCACTTTGATTTTGTTTCTTTATGCAAGGTGAAATCCCAGTAATGCGGTACAAAATTCACCCCAAATCACTTGATTGGATGCTGAGGGACTCAAGAATTGAGTTGTGGAAAAAAGATGATAAAGGGAAATCAAAATTACCAGTAGATTTTCCAGATGTGGTGCCTATAGTAGACTATGTGAGGGATAGTCCGCTTGTTATTCAAGGGATTAAGACATATCTTGAATTCTGGAAAAGATAGACTCTACTAAAGGGAAAGGACCATGAATCTACAAAATACATGGAGCCGGTTATTTATTAGCAAAACATAATTAATGAGCTTGAACAACATACCAATAAACAACCTGGTGAATATACATCATTTTGGCCAAAGACTACAGGGAGTCATCAAATGCAACAGATAGATGAAGACACATATTAGTTTCAAGGATATGAAGAATTGAATGATCACTATGGCGGTCCTCAAAGTGCAAGGCCGCATGAAGTTTTTAGGGCTCAAATTGATGAAAGGAAAGGGGATTTTGTTCTTGTGAGATCCACATATCCAGAATATCCAATATGGCTAGGAGCTGCAGAGTCACATGTTGATGTAGACAACTCATCTCTTAACTATAAGAAAAGTTTCATTCAATATTGGGCACCAAATTTTTTTAAAAAAAATTCCACAATCCAAGAACAATATGAGGATTGTTGAAAAAAGAATTGGTACTGCAATATTGCCGACCCAAAGCGTTGGGAGTGGGTTGATATAGTTGCGTGGTCATGGACTCCAAGGGGTGGAAGACTTGCAGAAGCAATTAAAATCCCATCCAATGTTGTGGGGAAAGCACAAGCTAGCTTAATAGGAGAAACTAATTAGCATTTCATTTTCATATATTGTTTTTCTTGTTATCCCTGTCTATGTATGATTTTATAAAGTATTAATTAACACCACATGAAAATAAAATTTTTGGATGGGACAAAAAAAGGTGTTTCTCAACACCACCATTTTCTTGAGAATCTATCTCTTTGTCTAATAATGTAAGACAAGTACTCAACCAGAAACTTATCTATAACATTCCAAAAATAAATGAAAATTTTCCAAATCAAATGGAAAATAATCCATAGGCGTTGAACTCAGTCCCAAAGTTGTGGGATTTTCCCATTTCATCTAAAAGAGTGTTATATCATTTGGTCTTAAAAATGCTCTTGCTACATTCAATAGGATGATAGAAGGATTTTCCATCAGTATCAAAAGTCTATTAGCACATTCTACGATGACATGATAGTCTATTTGAAGAATGAAGAAGAGCATAGGTGTCATTTGACCATTTTGTTCAAAGAGTTACACAATCACATTTTGCTCATTTTTCGAGGCAAGAACCTCTTGCACATGTACCGAATTAGCTAACTACAATTCAAAGCAGGTACAAGTTAATTTAGAGATATTTCTCGTGAGAAATCGATCTAAATCAAAGGCCATGTAGTCTAACAAGTGCAAGAACTTAAGGGCTACGTATAGGTGCTTTCGGCACACAAAACATAGCTCAAAACAACTAATTACAGCTTGTAAATTTTTTGTGAAGTGTAAGTTTTGTCCCCTTTTTATGCCTAATTGTTCTTGGAGATTTGGGGAAGCTAGGGAACTATTAAATAGGTATTCTGGTGCATTTTAGAGACCAAAAATAGAGAACTTCATGTGCTGTATTTTCTTGCCAGGTTTATAAAAGTTCTCTAATGTGTGGAAAGTCACCTGTTACATGGGGATTTTGTCCATGATAACTTCTACTACTACTACTATGCTGCCAACATTGGGATAGAGTAAGGAAATTTCTACCCAATAAAAGTGAGACAGCTTGTAGAAGTTTATAGGTATACTCCAATTCAACAAGAATAAACAAATACCGAAAGTGACGCCAATCTTCGAGGCCAATAGGGTTTCATTGTCTACTTGGGAACACTCTAGCTGCCAACTCGTGGATTGTTTTGAAGTGGTGAATTCCAAATACATGTTCATTGGTGAAGTTGCTTTTGTGATTAGACAATTTAATTTTGGGTGAAAGCTAAAGCTCACCGCCCTTTAGTAAGGCTACAGGCAAGTTCCGACGTACTTGTTGTCTCGATTCATGCACTGCCCAAAATTTCTCCAACTTCAACATTGTATGCACCATTGTGAGCATTCTAAGAAATAGAATACAATATGCTTGTCCCTTCCGTAATTCACCTTCGACAATTCTATGTGTTCACATTTATTGCCTTATCATTTTCTTTCCTTCAACTTCCAAAACATTCATCGTCATCATTTTGTAATAAGAGGCACGACGAAAGTGTTATGCAAGCTGAGTAAGAGGGTTAGAGTCTAGCTCTATAGCCACTAGCTAGGAGGAACCTTTGGCAGTACTTTTTCTTTGTGTGAAGATGCGAGCCCCAAGGTCCCCTCCTATTGTACCTAATGTTGCTGATTAGACACTGCACAAAGTGTGAAGTACAATCAATAAGCTCCCAAGTCCCAAGGAACGGGTGGACCCCCTCCCTCGAGTACATTGCAATCATTGATCACCACGATTCACCAATGCGCTCAAAGAAAAGATATATATTTGATTTTTGGAAAAACATGCAAACTTGCTATTTCTTACTCCATAGAGACTATTCCCATGTTGGCCCTCCCTCCATAAAGAAAGTTATGAATTCATGCAAAGCTATCAATTTTTTATGTTTCTCGAAAAAATGCATTTACATTTTTGGAATTGCCAAGTCTCATTCTCAAAGAGCAAAGGATGGCAAAAGTTGAGGCATTGCTGCCTAGCCCGACATTGTTTTCCACACACAGATAGAGAGTAGCCCAACCGTAGTGGAGGGCGTGTTAGTTGTCTCGGTTTATGCACTGTCCGAAATTTTCCCAAACTTCAACGACATGTGCACCACTATGAGCATTCTAAGAAATAGAATACACTATGCTTGTCCCCTTGCCTAATTCACCCTTGAAAATTCTACGTGTTCACATTTATTGCCTCACCGTTCTCTTTTCTTGGTTTTCAAAATTGTCATTGTCGTCATTCTACAATAAGGGGCGCGATATGAAAGAGGTATACATGCTATATGTGAGGCTTGGAGTCTAGCTCGATAGCCAATAGCTAGGAGGGCCCTTTAGCAATACTTTTTCTTTGTGTGAAGACGTGGCCTAGTGTCTCGTCATACTGCACTTGTTGTTACCAATCAAACACTGTACAAAGTGTGTTGTATATACATTCAACAACCTCCCAAGTCCGAGTAGAAGGGGTAACCTCCCTTGAGTAAATTGCAATCATTTATCACCACAACTCACCAATGCACTCACAAAACCAAAACAATAATTTTTGGGTAAAATGTGCAAACTCACAATTTCTTACTCCATAGAGATCATTCCCACATTCGCACTCCCTCGATAAAGAAAGTCATCAATTCATGTAAGCTATCAATTTTTCCATGTTTCTTGAAGGAATATATAACACATTTACATTTTTGGAATTATCATGTCCCTTTCTCGAAGGACAGAGGATGGAAAAGCCGAGGCATTGTTGGTCGAGGACATCGTTTCTGATGCAGAGAGAGAGAGAGAGAGAGAGAGAGAGAGAGAGAGAGAGAGAGAGAGAGAGAGAGAGAGAGAGAGAGAGAGAGAGAGAGAGAGAGAGAGAGAGAGAGAGAGAGAGAGAGAGAGAGAGACCCAACTGTAGTGGAGGACACCATTTCTCACACATAGAGAAAGAGAGGCCCAACTGTAGTGGAGGGCATGCTTACTCTCTCGGTTCATGCATTGCGCGAAATTTACCAAACTTCAAAAGTGCCTACACCATTGTGAGCATTCTAAGAAATAAAATACGAGATGCTTGTGGGCTAAAAGTATGCAATGGTGGTACAAAAAGGACTGTCCTTGACACAACATAGGCTTGGTGGTTCATTTGTGTATAAATTGGACCTTTTAATTGGAAAAAAAAAATGAACATATATTTCTTTGTTTTCAGATGTTTCACTATTTGGAGGGGCCACTCCAAGAGAGGAGGTGGGGGGAGAGGGCTGGACCCACATTATGGTTACTGGCTTTCAAGACACCACCTCTCTCTCTCTCTCTCCACACGGTTGTGTTGCTCTTGTGCACCTTCTGTGCTCCATAGCCAGCGAACTTGGGCTGCTCTCTCGTTATCTCTCTCTCTCTCTCTCTCTCTCTCTCTCTTTCTCTCTCTCCACCAGAAAGCTGAGCCCTGGTTGACCAACCGCTGCATCTCTTTCTCTCTCTCTCTCTCTCTCTCTCTCTCTCTCTACACCAGAAAGATGAACACGAAACCCTGGTTTTAATTGATGTTTAGTGACCACTGCTGCATCTCTGCGTGTGTGTGTGTGTGTGTGTCCTCCTTGCCAATTGACAATACTACAAGAGTTTACCACTTGGGTGACTCACAGCTACTCTCTTTCGACGAGCTGGATGAGGAGGAATCACGCATGGATGAACATATACAAAACCATCCCATTGTCAGTTCCATTGAGACATGTGTCACTAATCAAGATTTTCTTCATGATTATTGGGCTGCAAAGAAACGTGAATAGACAAGGAAAGAACGACATCCTTCTTTTGCACTTGGATTACCAAAAGCTAGTTCAAGGAAGAACATTTGTGTAGTGGTGGCACGATGTTGGCGCAAGCAAACAGTCGGGCTGTCAAGGAATGAGAAAAATGAAATATTTCAGCAACTATTGGACTACCAAACATTTTTCGAGCTGAAAAAACAAATTTCAACAATGTCGAAGACACCGTTCTATCGGGTGTGTGCAACACTTTGGCTCAAATTAAGGTCCCGCACTCAGCAAGTGAGCTTTTTGTTAAGAGAACCTCTTTGACGATGATCTTGAACAATAGTACAAGTGTAGCCTCAGTAAACCAATCCAAAATTGCTAGTGTCCTGGGTGTCCATCGAAGGAATATAGGTGCTGCAACTTCAAGGCTGGAGAATAAAGATGAGGATGAAGTGTTGCCATTGAGTGCTTGTGAGAGACAATTGCCACAAGGAACCATTATCACTAATGAAACAAGAGATTTGGTGTATGCCTTTTGGACATCAGAAACCAGAGTTTCACCAAACAAGAAGGACATATGTAAGAAGAGAATTGGAAGGGAAAGTGTTGTCAAACATCCTGTGCATCTACTCGATGACTCTCAAGTACCAACAAATCTTAGCAATTGTAATTTATTTGGTGATTCTTAAGGCTGATTTGGTCAATACACTACCAAATTTGGTGGTATTCTATATAGCAGTGGTGGTATACAGTTCCTTACAAAGGTTGTATACAAAACCAGTGCATTCCTGGGTGGTTCAAGAGCTATCCTTTATAGAACCAAAGCCCTTGTGCAGTAAAAAAATTTGGTAGTCTGCTATATGGTAGTGGTGGTATACATTACCTTACAAAGGTTATATACAGTACCAATGCACTCCTATGTAGTTCCAAAGCTATCCTGTAAAGAACCAAAGCCCCTCTGTAGTACCAAATTTGGTAGTCTGCTGCATATTAGTGATTCCAAAGCTTATCTGTACAGTAGCAAAGCCTCTGTATAGTATCTTTTCCATCCCTACAGGCACCAAAGCCTCAATCTTCAGTACCAAAGCCTACTTGTGTAGTACCAAAGTCTTTGTGCAGTACCAAAACTATTCCCTATATAGTACCAAAACATTCTTGTTTATCACAAAAGCATTTGCAAAGTTTCCATATGAATACTCTTCTGCAAACAATTCTAAAATGAGTCAAAAGTAGATAGATATTACAATTTCTGGTACTACTTACAACCAATTTGGGTTCTACAGTACTATCTTTGGTACTGTTTACAACCAATTTTGGTTCTACAGTACAATACTTGGTCCTGTTTACATCCAATTTTGGTTCTATATTACTAAAATTGGTACTGTTTACATCCAATTTTGGTTCTACAATACTATCTTTGGTACTGTTTACATTCAATTTAGTTCTACAGTACAATCTTTGGTACTTTTTACATCCCATTTTGGTACAATCTTTGGTAGTGTATACATCCAATTTTGGTACATTACTATCTTTGGTACTGTTTACAACCAATTTTGGTTCTACAGTACAATCTTTGGTAGTGTGTACATCCAATTTTGGTACATTACTATCTTTGGTACTGTTTGCAACCAATTTTGGTTCTACAGTACAATCTTTGGTACTTTTTACATCCAATTTTGGTTCTACAGTACAATCTTTGGTAGTGTGTACATCCAATTTTGATACATTACTACCTTTGGTACTGTTTACAACCAATTTTGGTTCTACCGTACAATCTTTGGTAGTGTGTACATCCAATTTTGGTACATTACTATCTTTGGTACTATTTACAACCAATTTTGGTTCTACAATACAATCTTTGGTACTCTTTACATTCAATTTTGGTTCTACAGTACTCTCTTTGGTACTGTTTACAACCTATTTTAGTACTGTAGTACAAGCTTTGGTAGTGTGTACATCTAATTTTGGTACATTACTATCTTTGGTAATGTTTAAAACCAATTTTGGTATACAATACATTCTTTGGTACTGTATACAGCCAATTTTGGTACTACTGCACATTAGTGGCATTTTACCATTTGCATGAAGTTGGAATTTTCTAACTCTTATGTATTGGTTCCACAGGTAGAGCTATACCAAAGATTCCAGAGGACTCACCCTACAGTGGTCGTGTCTCTTAGATGCTTTGAGGCATTAAAGCCGTACTTTGTTCGAAAGTTGAAAGAGCAATATACCTCATCTACGTGTATATCTTAAAGGCATGTGGCTCTACACAAGATGCTGATATGGACACAGAAATTCACAATGATATTGTTACTCAGATGCTATTGAAAAGAGATGTCATGTTGACACTCCCTTGGTCGATGTGTAAATGTGGTGCACTTGAGAAAGCACAAATAGTGCTCGAGAAACTTTTTGTTCAGAACAGCATCTCTTGGAATGCACTGATTGCGGGATACGCACAACAAGAGTTGAGGTTTTGTGCAAGAGTAGTGGGATTCATGTTGATATTGTTAGCCAAGTGATGTTGACAAAAAACGCCATGCTAGGCACTGCCTTGCTCGACATCTATGCCAAATGCGATGTTCTTCATAAAGCACAAAAAGTGCTCGATGAGCTTCCTGTGTTGAATGTTGTCTCTTGGAATGCTCTTATCATGGGATATGCCCAATAAAGGCAAGGTGAGGAAGTGTTGGGCTGTTTTCTCTGCAGCAGAGAGAGAGAGAGAGAGAGAGAGAGAGAGAGAGAGAGAGAGAGAGAGAGAGAGAGAGAGAGAGAGAGAGAGAGAGAGAGAAATGCTATCTGTGTTAAGCATAAGGTTTTGTGCCAGAGCAGTAGGATTCATGTTGATATTGTTAGCCAAGTGCTATTGACAAAAAACGCCATGCTAGGCACTGCCTCGCTCAATATGTATGCCAAATAAGGTGTTCTTCATAAAGCACAAAAAGTGCTCGATGAGCTTCGTGTCTTGAATGCTATCTCTTGGAATGATCTGATCGCGGGATATGCCCAATAAAGGTAGGGCCGGGAAGCATTGGGTTGTTTTCTGCTGCAACAGAGAGAGAGAGAGAGAGAGAGAGAGAGAGAGAGAGAGAGAGAGAGAGAGAGAGAGAGAGAGAGAGAGAGAGAGAGAGAGAGAGAGAGAGAGAGAGAGACCCAATCATTTTCTTTAAAGGCTTGGGCTCTTCTGTGCTTGTCAGCAGCAGCCTTTTGCCTTTGCTGTGAGATAGAGATAGCATCCTTAATCTTTTGGAAAGATTCTTGTAGGTCTCGGCTATACTCATCTGCAGCGAAGATCTTCCCATGTACCTTAAGTAGCAAGGGACTTTTTGATCTTCCCTCAATTACCTCGAAAGGTGCTTTTCCCGTGGAAGTATGTACAGTGTTATTGTAAGCATACTCCACTAAGGGTAAGTACTTCTTCCATTGGGATCTTTGATCTACTTCCGTTACATAGGCTTTTAGTAGATTGAGAATGGTTAGGTTAGCTATTTCACTTTGGCCATCGGTTTGTGGATGATAGGCCGAAGAGAAGTTTAGCCTTGTCCCTAAATTCTCAAAGAGACCCTTCCAGAAATTACTGGTCATTCTAGGATCTCTATCCGACACTATGGACATTGGCAAGCCATGGTACTTGAAAATTTGTGAAATGAAGAGGGTTGCCATTTGATGGGCTTTGATAGTCTTTTTGACAGGTATAAAATGAGCTTGTTTACTGAACCTGTCTACTATCGTCCATATTCCCGTATTCCCATGGATAGACTTAGGCAATCCAAAGATAAATTCCATGGATATGCTCTCCCATGGTGAATTAGGGATTGGAAAGGGTTGAAGCAATCCAAGTTGCTTCCCTCTATCAAATTTTGTCTTTTGGCATACCACACATTTAGAAACATACTCTTGTATGTTCACTTTCATGGTAGGCCAATAGAAATATGTTTCAATTCCCTTTAAGGTAGACTGAATCCCTCTATGCCCCGCATAAGGTGGAGCATGAGATTCATACATTACTTTCTCACGTAGTGAGTTAGTAACACATAGTCTATTTCCATAGAGAAGATAACCATCTTGTAAAGTAAATGGTTCTTTTTTCTTCCCTAATGCAAGGGCTAAAATCACATCTCTAAAATCGGGATCGATAGCATACTCATCTATCATTGAAGATAGATCATTGTGAGTTGCTATGGAAACCGCATTCACTCTAGTCCATCTTGAGAGTGCATCAGCTACTTGATTATGCTTGCCAGAAATGTGAGCAATATGAAAATGAAATTGAGAAAGAAAATTTGCCCACCTCATTTGTTTGTCGGAGAGCTTGGTCTGCGTCATGAAGTACTTAAGACTTTGGTGATCCGTTCACAGAATGAAAGGAGTCCCCAATAAATAGTGCTTCCATGAGTCTAAGGCATGTAGAACTGCAAGGAGTTCCTTTTCATATATGCCTAGAGCTTGATCAACAGGGTCAAGCCTTCGACTCTCATAGCCTATGGCATGCCCTTCTTGGAGCAAAATAGCTCCAAGGCAATCACCACAAGCATCACATTGGACCTCAAATGGTTTTGAGAGATCCGGTAGTGTAAGAACAGGTTGAGAGATAATCTTTTCTTTAAGCTTTTCGAAAGCATTGTTCTCCTTAGCAGACCATGAATACCTAACGCTTTTCTTTGTTAGGTCATGTAATGGTCCCGCAATTTGTGAGAACTTTTCTATGAAGCGTCTATAGTATGCACACATACCTATAAAGCTTCTTAGTTCATGAAGATTCCTTGGTTTGGGCCATTCTTTTGTTACCTCTAACTTGGATGGATCCATTTGGATTCCATCTTGAGAGATAATGTGACCTAAATATTGAATCTCTTGCAAGAAAAATTCACTTTTCTTTCGATTAACATAAAGTTTATTCTCTTCTAAAACTTGAAATATTACCTAGAGGTGCTGCTTGTGTTCGTCTAATGAATTAGAGTAGATGATAATATCATCAAAGAACACTCCAGTGAAGGTTCGATGAGGCCTGAATAGCTTCTCCATCAAGCGGTTGAATGTGGCTGGTGCATTGGTCAAGCTAAAAGGCATGACAATGTATTCATAAAGACCAAATGTGGTGCGAAATGCAGTCTTTACAATGTTTTGATCAACTATCCTTATTTGATGATAGCCACTTTTTAGGTCAATCCTACTGAAGTAGGTCGATCCTTGTAGCTTATCAAATAGGTCTTCTACCCGTGGAACGGGAAACCTATTCTTGATAGTGATCCTATTTAGTGCTCTATAGTCGACACACATACGATATGTGCCATCTTTCTTTTGTACTAATAGCACCGGTGAGCAAAATGGAGATGAGCTAGGCCTAACCATGCCCTTCTCAACTAACTCATGCACTTGCTGTTGATCCGAGCCTAATAGCACCGGTGAGCAAAATGGAGATGAGCTAGGCCTAACCATGCCCTTCTCAACTAACTCATGCACTTGCCGCTGATCTGAGCCTATCACAAATTTTTGTTTACTATATTTTGTTGGTTTTCCTTGCTTCTAGAGGTTTACAATAAAAGAAAGTGAGAACAACCACTTGGCAAAATTCAAAAAATGATTTGATGGGAATTTTTCCTTGACTAGTTCACCGGAGGTGAAAGGGAGAACCTAGTGGTAAAGGGAAGGGAAAATATGTAAATGTGAAAAGAAAAGATATGATGTGTTTGTGGAGCCATGCACCCATGATTCAAGGGTCATGAGTGGCTCATATCATCATGGCTTTGGAGCCATATGATGATTCAAACAGATGGGACCTAGGTGGAAGACTTGGTAAAGGAAGGAAACAAACACATGATTTTGCTGGATTTTAAAAAAATACTTTCACTCCGATCCAAAAAAAGTTGTCTTCATCAAAGTTGTAGCTGATGAGCTGGAGATTATGACCATATTTTTTAAATAATTTTTTCATCTACGGTCTAGGAGATATGGCCAAAATGGCGGATGCCAATTTTTTCAATTGTGGTGGAGACCACTTCCTCTACCTTTACACACACACCCTTCCTTTTCCACATTGATTCCTTCTCTAAAAATAAGCCATTAGTCTTCTCACCCTCCCCTCCTTCCTCCTCTCTCTCAAGCTCAAAAAACCATCACAAATTCCTCTTCTAATCACCTCTCAAATCATGCTTAATCTTGTTGTAATTCATAAGTTCTCATTCAACCCCTTTCTATTATTACTAGATATGTATTGATTTTATGTAGATTCTTTACATTTTAAAATAAAGAAGCTCTTGGACTCAAGCTATGGAGGAAGGAGTGAAGACAACACAAGTGATGATGGAGCCAATTAGTTGCAAATTGGTCAACAAATCACTTGGAAGGAGCTTCTTCATTGGTTGAATGTCCCTAATCAAGCTTCATTTGTACAAATTGCACTTGGATCTTAACCTCACTCCTAATCACTCTCTTTCCTATATAAAGAGCCCCCCCCCCCCCCCCTTTGTAATTTAAAGTCTCCCTCAGTCCCATTGAGTCTTTGTATCACTCACCATGAGCCCATAAAGCTCATTCATTCACTCTATTCTTGCACATTCTAGAGTGCAAATTGTTTTATGCTAGTAACCTCCCCTCCTCTTACTTATGTTAATTAAGAGAAATATTTTATGTGTGTGTGAGAGTGCTTGATGTGATTTTGGATAATTCTTGAGTTGTTGTTTAGTAATCTACATGCTATTTGTGTTGGGAGTGCTTGAAGTTATCCATTCCTTGTACACACACTAAGGTTAATGATTCATTCATAGTGATAGCTCTCTCTCTCTCTCTCTCTCTCTCTCTCTCTCTCTCTTTGTGTAGCGGTCCTAGTCCACGCTCCCAAGACTAGGTGGTGCCCTCATCTCATTTCCCTTGTGGCGCAATGGAGTTTTATTTGGTGTAGAGGCCACCATTCCAAATTTCCTTCGTCATAAATTGGTGCCCCCACGGAGGAGTTCTCAAGCAGCACTCTGTCAATCCTATGAATGAAGATCCATCAAATTCTCCGAGACTTCCACTATGGTCTCCCCAAGAAGCTCGAGAAAAGAAGCGTCTTTATCGACAAACGGCACGTATGCGGGTAAAGAGAGTTAACTACATACACCCTTCTTTGCTTCAAGGAAAATCTTGTAGTCATCAAGTCCCTAGGTCAAAGCATTGTGTTGAGTGCTTCGTGGCTAGTGTGAAGACACTTCCTTTGAAGCCTCGACTTCAGGTGGTGAAAGCACTCTCAAACTCGGGTATTAACAAGTTTTTGGAGGGGGAGCTACACATCAATGGGGTGCGGTATTGGGAAGAGGCTACATATGGTGATGCACTCCAACTACTACTAGCAAGAAGGCTCAAGGTGGTTGAGAGGGTAGCCATTGAACCCTATGAACTCTACAAAGCTGAATATGGTCACACCAAAGCTAGGCTTATCACTGGTGAGAAACTTCTTCGCATCTCTCAAATGGTGGGATCCAAGAGAGCTCAACTTCAATGAAGTGCTTCATGGAAGTTTGTATTTAATGCACCAATGAATAATCCCATTTTCTACAACTTTCAATCAGTTCATAATATTAGGGTGAATGTGCGCATTGATAGAAAGTTTTTTTTCCAACAAAGATTGGTCTTCTATTTTGGAGCTGAGAGGTTGAGAGAGATATTGTTGTCCCCTGACCCTATAATATTTCCTATTTTGGAGTATACTGTATCTTTTGATGTTCACATCTTCATCTTGCTTTAAGCATACTCCATGAATCATAGGGATTTATATGGACCTTTCCAACCTCTTGCTAAACAAACTGTGCATATAATAGCTAGCACAAAGCTTAGGTTCCAAAACATCATAAGGAACTTACTAGGCCCTCGTCGTCTAGCTGAGATTAATGCATCTATCAATCCATTTATTCTACCCTTAATAAGATATGATTTGGGCCTAGACGTTTTCATCTTTGTGCTGTATTGAGAGGAAGGCAACCCATTTTATGATGGCTTTCCCTAATTTTTTTGGGCGTAGTGGGGAAAATGTTGGGGATTTTTTGGATAACTTGGACATGGCTTTCCTTGTCTCTGGGAGGGATGACGAAGCATTGAAATTGAGAGCTTTTCCTTTGGTGCTCAAAGAAGAAGCTAGGGTATGGTTCCAGGCTCTAGATCCAACCCAAAGAGCTGATAGGGAGGGATTGAAGGCGGATTTCCTACGAAGATTTCAACAAGCCAATTCGGCAGAAGAACTATGGCAACGGCTTCTGGCCCTTCATCAAGTTGACGCTCATGGTTATGCAACCTATGAGGAAGGTTTTCTGAAACTTTGGGGGCAATGGTTAGACTCACTAAACCCTGGTGAGCGAGCTCCCAGTTGCCTCCAAAAGGATCGATTTATCTCAGGTTTGTACCCCTTGCTAAGGGAGAAGGTAAAGAGAAAATTTCCAAATACTTTTGAAGATGCCTTAAGAATTGCTAGGGAAAAGAATAGAAAGATTCTCTATCAAGCCCAAGCTGGCCAGCTAGCTTTGGGAGGCAATATCACAACTATGGAAGCTTCTCACGTACCTCCAAATGTGCCTAATGCACCAGACCTCAATAGAGGTCAACAAGAAGATATGATCCAACAAATAAACAATCTCACAAACCAGCTAGAGGGTTTGAGAGTAAATCTTGTGCAGGGTGCAAGAAGGCCTATTGAGGGGAATGGTGGGAATCGGCCACCAATACTACGTCAAGCAAGGGAAATGTTATGTTACAATTTTGGGGAAAATGGCCACGGCATGTATAATTGCCCTCATCCCAGAAGATATGACTACCCTTTCAAAGGTCCTTGACAACAAGTAAGTCCTCCCTGTGCTAGAGCTCAAGCACAAGAGCAACCGCAACCTCAAATTTTGCAGCCACCTCGTGCTCAAGCTCAAGCCCCTGCTACTCAACCAAATGTGAGCATCATAAGGATGGAGGAGGTCTTCAAGGGCAGAAGCAACCAGGAAGAAATAGCTAAAGGGAAGATGAAGATAGATGAAATGGCTACAATGCCTATCAAGCGTGTGCGTGTCCAAGATGAAGTAAGTAAAGAAACAAGCAAGGATGCAAGCAATGAAGCAAGTACATCTCGGGCAACTAAAGATGAAGCCAAGAAGAGAAAGACTCGTACAAGGTCTCAAATTGACATCTCTGATTTCCCTATGGGATCTCGGACACAACCTTATGACTTGACAGCTGATATTGTTCTCAAGGACCAAAGATTACTTGGCCACAACTACTTCATATCTCCCCAAAGTTGCGACGACAATGGTCAAAAATGGTGAGCACGAGGGCAAAGCAAAGTAAGCTAGTAAGTGTAATCAAAGCATATGGTCTCAAGGATATAGTGCCTTTGGTGGAGGCTCAAATCAAGGGACAACGGATTCCAAAAACTTACATTGACAGTGGAGCAGATCTTTGTGTCATGACAGAAAAGCTAATGCATCAATTGGGTTTAGAGGTAATGGAATCATCAAACTTTAGGGCAAAAATGGACAATAATGTCTCTGTCACTTGTGTGGGTGTAGTGAAAGCTTTGAGAGTTTCTATTTTTGGAATCGCTACAGAGGTTGATGCTTATGTGATTCCAGTAAAGGGAGAAGGATACCCCCTTATTTTAGGACGACCTTGGCTCATGGGTATAGGAGCTAGGCAAGATTGGGCAACAGGAGACTTGGAGTTGAGGCCTCAAGTGGGTGGCCATAGTCGGAAGGTGGTTTATAACTTGAAGAATGCGCGACAAGAGAACCTTGAACTAGAGACGTCAGCTGATGAGTGGAGCTCAAGTGGATGCTCCTCATCCATGGATGAGGAAGAGAGTTCAAGTGAAGAGAGTGATAGCACTCTCAAAGTCATGGGAGTCACCATAAAGGAAACTACCTCATCAGAAGTCAACCCAAGGATCCAAATGGAGAATGTGTGGGATGCCAGCCTAGAGAAGATGTTATCCAAGGATATAAAGGAAGAAGAAAAGGAGGGTTATGTAAATGTTCTCAAGAAGCATGCATCATTGTTTATTTCTGATTACACTCACATTACAGGTGTCACTGCAGTGAAGCATCATATCCATCTAAAAGAAGGGAGCAAGCCAGTAGTACAAAAACTAAGAAGATTGGGAGTTGTGCAACAAAATGCACTGTTGTCCGAGGTGAGGAGACTCTTAGAAGCAGGATTCATATACCCAGTAGAAGATTCAGAATGGGTCTCCCCAGTAGTGGTGAGGCCAAAGAAGAATGGTAAATGGCGAGTGTGTGTGGATTACAAGCCATTAAATGCTACAACAAAGAGGGACCACTTCCCTCTCCCATTTCAAGATGAGATTCTAAATGAAGTAGCAGGCCATGAGCGATACACAGTGTGTGATGGTTACTCCGGCTACTTTCAAATACGCATTGCAGAGGAGGACCAGAAAAAGACTACTTTCATCACACCATGGGGCTGTTTTGCATTTCGAGTCATGCCTTTTGGTCTCACCAACGCTCCAGCCACTTTTCAACAATTCATGAACATGGACTTCCAACCTTACTTTGGTAAGTCCATAAGGGTTTTCATAGATGAATTTTGTATTTACAGCTCCAAAAGTATGCATCTCGGCAAGATTGATGAAGGATTTACTTGTTTAGCTAAGCTGGGTGGACAACTAAACAAGGACAAATGTCACATTGGGGAAAGCAAGGTTACACTATTGGGGCATGTAACGTCCATTGATGGAATTGAGGTAGATCCTGAAAAGATAGAAACATTGCTAAATCTACCTTCCCCAACTTCCATCAAACAATTAATCTCTTTCTTGCAAAAGCTAAGATATTTGAGTAGATTCATACACTTACTCTCCCAAGTGATATTTCCTCTACAACAGCTGACTCGTCAAGAGACGCTTGTTTGGAGTGAAGAAAGTGATGGGCATTTTAGAGAGATAAAAAAAATGTTAGGCTCACTCCCTGTAATCCTCCAACCTTTTTGGGAAGAAACATTCTTTGTAAACCCTAGTGTGGGAAAAGAGGCTATTGGTGCTGCCCTCCTACAAAAAGATCCAAAAACATCCTTTATGAGGCCTGTGTATTTTTCTAGCCGCCTCATGGAAAACACAGAGAAGGCCTACACCTTGATGGAACAGCTAGTGTTAGCTCTCATATTTGCGGTAACCAAATTTCGGCCATACTTGCTGCCAAAGAGGTTTGTAATTATCATTGTGGAGGATATGTTTCCCTATGAACTACAACATATGGAAATCTCCGACAAAATAGCAAAGTGGGTGGTGCGACTTCAAGAGTTTGATTATACAATACAAGTTGAAAGAACAACTCGAGCATGCTTAGCCGACATTTTAACAAACAAGTGCTATGAAAAAATTTTCCATTTGAAGAGAAAGGAACTTCCACCACCTCCAGCTCTAGAGGCTCTGGTCAATGCTTATAGCCTCTACTTTGATGGAGCATACAAGAGAACCAAGGATAAGGCAGCTGCAAGCATCGTGGTCTTATCTCCATTGGGAGAGAGGATCCATGGTGAAGGGATCACTCTAGAAGATGTCCACTCCAACAATGAAGCAGAATATCAAGCTCTCATTCATGGCCTTTGTTGGTGCCTGGATAATTCAATTAAGAGATTAAATGCTTTTGGTGACTCCATGCTTTTGGTAAGGCAAATGCAAGGTACATGGGCTTGCAAAAATGCTAGTCTCTCTACTAAAATGAGAGAAGCCAAAACTCTTATGAGGAGATTTAGGGAGGCACAAGTACATCATGTGCCAAGAGACCAGAACAAGGATGCAGACCACCTAGCATCATCAAAGTTAAATGAGTCAATAGTCGGAGCAGTGGCCATCAAACTTCCACTTCAGCAAGGCAAGGAGGACTTAGAAGATATTATGCACATTCTAGAGCAAGGAGAGGCTCTTAAACACTTGAATGCAGGGGAAAGGCGATGGTTAGCTAGGAAGGCTACCAGGTATCGCATAGTAAGTGATAACTTGTATTGTCTTGGTAAGGATGGTGTACTCAGGAGAGTGCCTTTGAAGAGTGAAATTGAAGAGATTTTAAAAGCTTGTCACGATGATATGTGCGGAGGACACTTTGCACACGACACCACTAGTAGAAAGGTTCTACAAGCTGGGTTTACTTGGCCAAGTCTTCATCGTGATGTCAAATACTGGTGTCAAACATGTGATGAATGTCAGAAAGCAAGACCACGACGGCTCATAGCTGAACCTCAGAACCCAATAAAGGTATATGGGCCCTTTGAGAAGTGGGGAATTGATGCCATAGGGCCTCTACCACGCACTCAGTCAGGTAAAGAGTACATCATCATGGGAGTAGACTACATGACTAGATGGGATGAGGCTATGCCGACCAATAGAATTACTGCTAAGGATGTGAGTCAGTTCATCTTTGACCACATCTGTTGCCGGTTTGGCACCCCTCTTGAAATACTATCTGATAGAGGACCAGGGTTTAGAGCAGACTTGGTAGGAGAACTCATGCAGAAGATAAATATTCAGCATCAACACTCTACTCCTTACTACCCTCAGTGCAATGGCTTGGTGGAAAAGGTAAATGGAATCATTTGCAAAATTCTCACCAAACAGGTACATTCCAGGCGCCAAGATTGGGACAAACACCTCAATGGAGCTCTATGGGCCTATAGAACCTCCTTCAAAACCACATTAGGGTACACACCCTTTCATTTGGTTTATGGAAAGGAGGCACTTTTGCCCATTGAAGTGAAGTTAACAAGTCTTCGAATATTGGGTAGCCAGGTAGCCACTCAAAAGGAGAAAGTACATCAAAGGATCATGGATCTAGAGAGGCTGCAATTGGATCGTGAAGAAGCCATCAACCACTATTCTCAAGAAGCAGAGAAGCGCAGAGAAAAGCTCAACAAAAATCTAGCATCCAAAGACATCAAAAAGGGATCTTTGGTGCTTCGATATGACAATCGCTTCGACACTCGTAAGGATGGAAAGTTTCTTTTTCGATGGGAAGGCCCGTTCTTGGTCACCAAAAAGTTCAAAAATGGCTCTTACAGACTTCAAGACATTGATGGTAAAGTGCACAAGGCCAGGACAAATGGATGGCGTCTAAAGCCTTATCACATCAGGATAAGGTCAACCCAAGATCAAAGAAAGTAGGCTAGAGGCATAAATACCCCTAGCCTTGTTTGGGGGGGCTATGATCCGAGCCTATCACAAATTTTTGTTTACTATATTTTGTTGGTTTTCCTTGCTTCTAGAGGTTTACAATAAAAGAAAGAGTGAGAACAACCTCTTCGAAAAATTCAAAAAATGATTTGATGGGAATTTTTCCTTGACTAGTTCACCGGAGGTGAAAGGGAGAACCTAGTGGTAAAGGGAAGGGAAAATATGTAAATGTGAAAAGAAAAGATATGACGTGTTTGTGGAGCCATGCACCCATGATTCAAGGGTCATGAGTGGCTCATATCATCATGGCTTTGGAGCCATATGATGATTCAAACAGATGGGACCTAGGTGGAAGACTTGGTAAAGGAAGGAAACAAACACATGATTTTGCTGGATTTTAAAAAAATACTTTCACTCCGATCCAAAAAAAGTTGTCTTCATCAAAGTTGTAGCTGATGAGCTGGAGATTATGACCATATTTTTTAAATAATTTTTTCATCTACGGTCTAGGAGATATGGCCAAAATGGCGGACGCCAATTTTTTCAACTATGGTGGAGACCACCCCCTCTACCTTTACACACACACCCTTCCTTTTCCACATTGATTCCTTCTCTAAAAATAAGCCATTAGTCTTCTCACCCTCCCCTCCTTCCTCCTCTCTCTCAAGCTCAAAAAACCATCACAAATTCCTCTTCTAATCACCTCTCAAATCATGCTTAATCTTGTTGTAATTCATAAGTTCTCATTCAACCCCTTTCTATTATTACTAGATATGTATTGATTTTATGTAGATTCTTTACATTTTAAAATAAAGAAGCTCTTGGACTCAAGCTATGGAGGAAGGAGTGAAGACAACACAAGTGATGATGGAGCCAATTAGTTGCAAATTGGTCAACAAATCACTTGGAAGGAGCTTCTTCATTGGTTGAATGTCCCTAATCAAGCTTCATTTGTACAAATTGCACTTGGATCTTAACCTCACTCCTAATCACTCTCTTTCCTATATAAAGAGCCCCCCCCCCCCCCCTTTGTAATTTAAAGTCTCCCTCAGCCCCATTGAGTCTTTGTATCACTCACCATGAGCCCATAAAGCTCATTCATTCACTCTATTCTTGCACATTCTAGAGTGCAAATTGTTTTATGCTAGTAACCTCCCCTCCTCTTACTTATGTTAATTAAGAGAAATATTTTATGTGTGTGTGAGAGTGCTTGATGTGATTTTGGCTAATTCTTGAGTTGTTGTTTAGTAATCTACATGCTATTTGTGTTGGGAGTGCTTGAAGTTATCCATTCCTTGTACACACACTAAGGTTAATGCTTCATTCATAGTGATAGCTCTCTGTCTCTCTTTCTCTCTCTCTCTCTCTATCTCTCTCTCTGTGTGTGTGTGTGTGTGTGTGTGTGTGTGTGTGTGTGTGTGTGTGTGTGTGTTTGTGTAGCGGTCCTAGTCCACGCTCCCAAGACTAGGTGGTGCCCTCATCTCATTTCCCTTGTGGCGCAATGGAGTTTGTTTTGGTGTAGAGGCCGCCATTCCAAATTTCCTTCGTCACCGCATAATCTCCTCTTGTTGAGCTTGAGAAACTCTATAAGGAGGTTTGTTAGGCGGTGAACTTCCTGGAAGAAGTTCAATTGTATGGTCATCATTACCTCGTTTAGGAGGTAGCTCACAAGGGATGTCGTCAATAAAAACATCTTGAAACCCCTTGAGAAAATTGGATAACTCTAATTCCTTGTGGTTGCTTTTATTTTCTTTTGCAAAAGCATTAGGTTCATTTTGAGAATCTTTAACAAAAATCATGTACACGGAAAGAGAGCTCTTTATTGACTTGTTGAAAGCTGGTGTATGTACAATGGGGATAGTGTTACCCATTTCCTTAGCATCTATATACATGTCTTTTTCCCTGAACTTAAAGGAGATTCTCCTTTTAGGAAACTTAACATTGGCAGCCAGGCGGTGGTGCCCCTAGGATTACATCCTCATGCTTGAGAGGAGAGATAAAGAAGTCCGAGACTTTGTCCACATAGCTTTGAACATGAAGCCTCAATTTCCCAATTAAGGGAGTGATTGAAGCTTCTTGCTCCTTGAAAGCACTGTTTGCGGGTAGGACATCTCCCATCTCGTAAGCTTGTATGCCTAGCTTGGTGGCCAACTCTATAGATATAAAATTGTGAGTAGAACCAGGGTCAAAGAGAATAAAATCATCATGTTCTCTTACCTTTCCCCAAGCATGGCATGGAGGAGATCCTTTGTGGTGAGTTTGGTGAGTCTCCTCCTCTTGGATTTCAACCAAGGGAGCTCTAGGAGGATCTTGGCGGTTGTTCTTTTGGGGACAAGCGTGGTACGCATGCCCTTGTTCGCCGCACTTAAAACACCGGTTATCCTTGCGATAACGCTCAAGATATTCAGGAAAGAGTTTGTTCTTACCTTTGAAAACTTCCTTCTCTTTAGCTTTGTTGGAGTTGCCCTTAGGAGACTTTTGGACATTGTCCTTCCCCTTAGGCTCGTTGGAACCCTTGTTTTCCGTAGGCTTATTATTTCTTTTAGCCCCCGTTTGGAAATTGATTCGAGAGGCCACCATAGTATGGTGTATTACCGCCGATATGGTACGTGGCCTTTGGGAGTTGACATACTCCGCCATTTCTTTGGTTAAGCCCGCACAAAATTGTTGCTTTTGCTCTCCAAAATCCAACTTTTTGAAGACAGTGGCTTTGAGTTGTAGGTCCCAAAACTTGTCTACATATTTGTGGATGGATTCATAGGGAGAGAGATTTAAGCTTCACCATTCGGTGAGTACTTTGTCTTTGGCATCGGTGGCCAAAAACTGCTTCATAATGGAAGCTCTTAAAGCTTTCCATGTTCGTGGAGCTTCACCGTTGGCTCGTAGGCTAGACCACCATTGCTTGGCGGACTTTTGAAAGTGCATAGCTACATGGAGTAGCTGAGAGGACTCCGTGAAGCCCTCATCTCCGAACGCCGCATCAAGTTGCTGGATAAAGGCCAAGACTTTGTCCGTATCACCAAAGGTACCATCATAGGTAAGGAAAGAGATGCTCTTCCCTCCCTCTTTGAATTTCTTCAACTTGGACGACCTCTTCCATGCGGCATAGGATTTCCTATGGCCTCTTCTTTTTCATGGTTCAAAGGTTGCACCATCACTTTCTTCAGAAGGTGAAGAATTTAAAGAAGGTGGAGAAGAGGGTGACCTCTTTCTCGCCTTTTTCTTGTCTTGATCTTCGTTGTCTTCACCATCACTTTCATAAGAGGAAGAGGATGAAGAAGATGGAGAAGAGGGTGTCCTCTCTCTCGCCTTTTTCTTGTCTTGCTTTTTATCATCGCTCTTTGAATTATGGCGTGGAGAAGAGTATAATGGCCTTCTCCACTTTGGTGGTGATGGAGAGCATTTAGCCCGCCGTCTTCGTGGAGCCATCGCCGCCGAGGTGGCGGGAGACTCGTTTCTTTCTCGTTCCTTCGATGGAGTCTCTTGAGTTCTCCTTTGGGAAGTCCTTTGGGAAGGAGATGCATCATCAAGAAGTAAATTCTTGAGCCCTTCATATGGATTCTCTGCTTCTTCCCGAATTGGAGAGAGACCTCTTTTGGGAGTCTCACAAGGAGGCTTCCTAGGTGTTCTCTCGTCATGGTGATGAGCTTGGAGAATCCCGTGAGAACTTAGCTGCCGTTGCACTTCACTTTGGAGAGATGGATTGACCATGGCTTGTTGAATCCTAGAAACAAGATAGTTAACAAGCATCGGAGCATCATTAGTAGCTTGCTCATTAGCAAAATCAAAGTTATCAACATTAATTTCACTCTCTTTACTATTGTCAGCCATTCTAACAAATTTTATGTGTAAACTTTTTAGGTGTACTTTGGCACTTCAAGCCCTAGTTGCTACTCCTCTTTACCCCTTTAGAAAAAGCACTCAAGCTACTGTACCCGCGGCTCAAATACCATTAATTGCAAGGAATAGAAGAGAGGGTCTTTCAACACCAAAACAACACCGGCTCCTGTCAAGCTTCTAATAGCTCAATAGTGGTTAAGCCGTAGGCAAGCCCCGTAGGACTCTACTATTAAGACCATAGCTCTCGACGGTGATGCCCCGTTAACTGCACGAAGGCAGGTGCACTGCAAGGCTAAAAAATCCCTATTCTACTTACTCACAGGCAACTAATAATACCAACCATTTATAGCTAGCTTGAGGACCTCCCTTCTTGAGCAAGAAAAGAGAAACCTTGTGCTCTGATACCAATGTAACATTTAATGGCCTAAAAACTTGTGTGTAGCGGAAATTAGCATGATTATAGTGGGCATTTCATTAGAATAGATTCCTAATGAGAATTACAAGAGTGCTTGGGTGGAGAGAGCAACAAAAAGCATAACACCTAGTTAGATAGCATCAACAATACTTTCAAAAGAGAGAGAAATTAAGCTATTGACAACAGTTGAGGACCAGATTTGCATGGAGACGGTCCCCCCTCCAAAAGGCTTTGTATTATGGTTTATCCCATCAAGAGAGACATTGTACAATACAATTCTTTGTGTTCCTTCAAGACTAGCTAGTGCAATGAAGATGAAAGCTTCATGCACTTAGGAAAACACTTAGCAAACACAACATCAATTATCCCCGGTCTCAGACCCAAGACCTCACACACCTTCGAAGATGGCGAGAGCTAGCAGGGTATGAGAGTAGATTGAGAGGAAGAAGGAGTATCTTACGAGAAAGATGTACATCTCCTCACATAATCACTCATATTAGCATAGCTTAGCTTAGTAATTAACATGGTAGAGGAGATGATCATGCATTGAAGCTTGGCTCTTGGTTGGATTTGCATCCACATGCCAAGAGTGTGTCGATGTAGGATTCTATCTCACAAGCTTGGAGTAGGTGATGAGCTCTCCATTAAAGCTTGGGAAGAGATAGTCTTCTCTTTCTTCACACATGAGATTGTGTGAGTGTGTGTGTGATACTGCCTTGCAAAAATCAGCCCCCTCTCTCTCTTGGGTGAGCCCTCTTGCTATTTTCTCTTGCAAGCTCCCCATTGGACAGTGCCAAGCTTAGCCAATAGGAAAATAGGGGTAAATTGAAGAGCCTTCTGACATGTGTCCCTCTTTACCTTTTTGAGAGAGCTTTATCAATTAAACTTAATTGATTTAAATGAATTAAGTCCCCATTGGACCTTTCCCCATTCTAGCCAATAGGAATTAAGTAGCCCATTGGGCTGCTCAATTCCTATTAGACCCCTTTACGGGCTGTCCAATAATCATCCAGGAGACTTAATTTTCATTCGTTCACTTCAAGGGTCATCCAATAGGAATTGAGCACACTTTGGGAGCAACTAGCTTAGGCATCTCACTGTGTCCTTTATGCCCTTTGTGTTCAAATGGGAGCTTGTGTGTGTGTAAGTTTTTTAGTCTTTCTCTCTCATCCCCCTACCTTTAGGGCTTGCCCCCTCATGTGTAGGGATGTGTGTTGACTTTGGAGAGTACACAAACCACCCAATTTATCCTAAGCTTTAACCCTTTGGACACAACCTTTGAATTTTGGAACCTTAGCATTTTGGAAGTCTTAATGGGCTAAACCTTAGGGTCTTTTTAGCCCATTGTTGCACATGGCTCTTTTGCAGATGGCCCCCCTTTTGGATCCCTATTTTCCCTCCTTTGGATCCCTACTGTGGCAGGTCTGCTAGCTTAACCAATATTCTAGCTTTTTCTCCCCTGGCACTTCCCCATATTAAATGATCAGTTTAACATGAGAAAATCATTTAGGAGAATTACATATTGATTATTATGACATTAACTCTCTCTTGAAATCATAGTCGTCCTCGACTTTGGTGTAGAGAAGATAAAGCATATTCATGAGTCCTTTTCTTAGCGGGTAGAGGATCCCTATGTTACCCTACGACATCATTCCACAATGGATGAATAGTCCATTTGGTGCTTGAGAGCCTGAGGCTACCACAAGCATGTTTGTACATTAGTCCTATCAGTCCATTTGGCACTTGAGATCTTGAGGCTCGCCCCCTCCTATGTAGGGATGTGTAAAGACTTTTGGGACACACACAAAGCATCCAATTCCCCCTATGGTTGACCTTTGGACTCAACCTTTGAATTTTGGAACCTTAGCATTTTGGAAGTCTTAATGGGCTAAACCCTAGGGTCTTTTTAGCCCATTGTTGCACATGGATCTTTTGCAGATGGGCCCCCCTTTGGATCCCTATTTTCCCTCCTTTGGATCCCTACTGTGGCCGGTCTGCTAGTTTAACCAATATTCTAGCTTTTTTTCCCCTGGCACTTCCCCATATTAAATGATCTGTTTAACATGAGAAAATCATTTAGGAGAATTAGATATTGATTATTATGACAGAGAGAGAGATGTTATCTGTGTTAAGAAGAAGGTTTTGTGCCAGAGCAGTAGGATTCATGTTAATATTGTTAGCCAAGGGCTGTTGACAAAAATTGCCATGCTAGGCACTACCTTGCTCGACATGTATGCCAAATGTGGTGTTCTTTATAAAGCACAAAAAGTGGTCGATGAGCTTCCTATCTAGAATGTTGTCTCTTGGAATGCTCTGATCGCAGGATATGCCCAATAAAGGCAGGGCCAGGAAGCGTTGGGCTGTTTTTGGCAGATACAAAGAGAGGGCAACTCTCCCAAATGCAATCACCTACGCTTGTATCTTCAAGG
Organism: Adiantum capillus-veneris; assembly: GCF_014529385.1. Lineage (NCBI taxonomy): Eukaryota > Viridiplantae > Streptophyta > Polypodiopsida > Polypodiales > Pteridaceae > Adiantum > Adiantum capillus-veneris. The sequence continues at coordinate 55,591,164 of NC_140950.1, forward strand.
CATGTGGCATTATGCAGATGCTGATATGGGCAAAAGAATTCACGATTATATTGTTAGCCAGAGGTTGGTGGAAAAAAACGAGGTACTTGGCACTGTCTTGGCATGTATACCAAATGTGGTGCACTTGAGAAAGCACAGAAAGTGCTTGAGGAGATTACTGCTCGGAGCGGCATCTCTTGGAATGCACTCACTGCAGGATATGCACAAGAGGAGAAGGGCTAGGAAGCTGTGGACTGTTTTCAACAGATGTGAAGCGATAGCTATCTTCAGACGAAATCGTCTACGTGTATATCTTAAAGGCACGTGGCTCTACGCAAGATGCTGATATGGACACAGAAATTCACAATGATATTGTTACTTAGATGCTATTGAAAAGAGATGTCATGTTGATACTCCCTTGGTCGATGTGTATGCCAAACGTGGTGCTCTTGAGAAAGCACAAATAGTGCTCGTGAAACTTTTTGTTCAGAACAACATCTCTTGGAATGCACTGATTGCGGGATATGCACAACAGGAGTTGGGCTAGAAAGCTCTAAGCTATTTTGAGCAGATGCACAGTGAGGGCCTTTGTCCAGATGAAATCACTTGCACATGCATCTTGAAGGCATGTGGCTCTACGTAAGATGCTGATATGGCACAAAAATCCATAATTTCTTTGTTCGTCAAAGGCTTTTGAAAATAGAGGTCGTGGTTGGCACTCCCTTGGTCGATATATATGTCAAATGTAGTATGCTTTAGAAAGCATAAAAAGTGCTTGAGCTGCTTCTTGTCTGAAATGTTGTCTCTTGGAACGCATTGATTACGGGGTATGTGCAACATGAGCAGGGACAGAAATCTCTAGGCTGTTTTCAGTGGATGCAAAGCGAGTGTATCAATTACCATTCAGTCAACTATACTTTTGTCTTTTTGAAGGCATCTAAGATTACCAGTGCAAGGTGTTTGGGCAAAATATTGTGTCACTGCACAGGAAAACAGATATGAACACATGCAAAGAGAGCGCCTTTGTCCATAGAAAATCACCTATGCATGCATATCGTGATTGCTGCAATCACATGCGTGTGCATCTTGAAGGCATGTGGCTCTACGCAAGATGCTGATATGGGCATAAACATTCACGTTGATATTGTTGGTCAAGGATTGTTGAACGTGCTTGGCAATGCCTTGGTTGACATGTTTGCTAAATGTGGTGCACTTCAGAGAGCACCATAACTTCTTGAAAAGATTCCTATCCAGAGTGTGGATTGATTGCAAGATTTACCGCACAGGGGGCAGCCAGAAAGCTCTAGTCTGTTTTCAACATATTTGAAGTGATACCTTTGGTCTGTTCTCAGCAGATTCGAATCGATGGCCTCTCTCATGATTGCAAGATTTGCTCCAAAAGGGCAGCGTAAGAAAGCTCTAGGCTGTTTTCAGCAGATGCGAAGCAAGGAATCTTGGTCATGCTTGGCCATATTTTAATCAATACGTATGTCAAATGGGGTGCCCCAAAGACTACGACTTTGTGTATGTGTGCATGTGAGCCTACGGACGAACAATACGGAGAATTCAACATCAATCAACATGTCATTTTGCAAAAGTTGCAAAATGGATGACGATGGCAGAACGTATACTGGTGGGAAGGTGGCGGAACAATGTAAGGAAGGTCTAGAAGTGGCTCCATCCAAGAATGTGCGTTGATCCACATGACCAATACCAAAGATACACTTATATTCCGTATTTTGATTTCCTTTATGTGATCTCATTTGTACTTAGATTAAATCATGTAAACATTAAAACAATAAATTTTCATCATTTTTAATTTAAAAGATTGTAGATGAGGGTGACAAAGGCTAAAGAATTTTTGTGATGCCCAAGAAAGGACACGTTCACAATACACCACGGCAAGGCAACGTGGAATGATACATGTCTTCATAAAACATCGGTAATGAGTTCTTCGATCCTTGTAAAGCTGTAGTATTTTTACAATAAGAAAGTCCCTCTAACATTGGAAGAGAAGCATAAGTCCCCCTTCAACAGTGAAGGGGATAAAAGTGGCGGGGGAAGGGCACGCTCCCTACGATATCATTATAAATATGGAAAACATGCCAACTCCACACCATACATATGTATGGTTTTTTCTTTTTTTTATGGACACAAGCATCGTAAATGCACAAAATTCATCTCGTTCTGTTTTTATTATAATGTGGAACTATTTACATTCATACATCTTTTCATACAAAATTTCATTTGTGATGCGAGGTCATAGAGCTTTAGGTGAAAGCTTCGAGGAGATATGCTAACGATCCATCAGCACAAACTATGCCATGAGGTAAGAGCCACACCATTATCACTTTTTGAATTATTACCATGTGCACAGTAAAGCAATCAAGGCAAACTAGTTATTTATCGCAAATCCTGTTGCAATGTTGCAACTCGTAGGACATGCAGAGATCACAATCTTTCTCTCTCTCTCTCTCTCTCTCTCTCTCTCTCTCTCTCTCTCTCTCTCTCTCCCCCATGCTGTGGACTTTGGAGGAGTCCGTATAGCAAGAGTGCCTGAGTGCCTGCATTCAAAGTGTGTATGGCCTAGATTCATAGGACTATTGCAGAGAGAGAGAGAGAGAGAGAGAGAGAGAGAGAGAGAGAGAGAGAGAGAGAGAGAGAGAGAGAGAGAGAGAGAGGCTCTTACCCATGTGCTAGACTTTGAAGGACTCCATATTGCAAGACTGCCTGTGTACCTACATTCAAAGTGTGCATGGCCCAGGTTCACAGGGCTATTCCGGAGAGAGAGAGAGAGAGAGAGAGAGAGAGAGAGAGAGAGAGAGAGAGAGAGAGAGAGCACCTATATGCGTGCGTGCATTCAAATTGTGCAGGGCTATTCAACTATGAGAAAGAGAGATAGAAAGCGAGGGAGTTAGCACCTTTTCTTCTTGAAACTTGGTAGTGATTGATGTCCAGCAGTGAGCCCCTCTTCTCTCTAGAAGTAATTGAAGTCCGGAGCTCAAAAAAGGCAAAAATTTCACAGAGCGAGTGATGAATCTCTCTCTCTCTCTCTCTCTCTCTCTCTCTCTCTCTCTCTCGCACGCGTGTGGTGGCTGGGCTTCAACGGACACTGACCAAAATAAGCAGCTTATGCAACGTGTTTGGGGGGGAGCATTAGAGCCGGGTCGCACCCATGTTAGTGGGGGGAGTGGAAACCCAGAGTCGCACCTAGCCACTTTCAAAACCATGGTGTGTGGTGCCTTCTGTCGACCATCTCGTGTGCTTTGCTTTCATTGGCTCAGGAATTCCTACGCCCTCGAAGGAAGCAGCTAGCCCCTAGCCCTTAATACTCGCTTAATCCCCCCCTCTTTCAAAGGGGTAACGGGGTTAGTAGAAGCCTTCGGATTCTCTGTAGAGCTTTTAGGACTTGTTGAAAATGGGGAATGACTTCCCCCTGCTCCCCCCACTCCTCCTGGGCACGACCTGGCTCTTAGAGAGAAAATGCAAGGCTCTTTCATTACTGCGCACCAGCATCCTGCTAGACTCGTAGGGTCTCTAAAGGATAAAGAGAAGCACACGTTGTGCAGGAGCTGGATTGGCACTAGTACTTGAGAAGCTTTGCCACTATGGCTACCTGCACAATCACCTCAGCCCGTGCCCCTTGAGCTTCCTTATCTTGGCCATGGCTCTGCTCTGAGGCTTCATGTGCCCGCCCACCCCTTCCCATCCATCCTCCTCCCACCTGTAATACTGCACCAGTGCAAGCTGGAGTTGTCACCTCTCTCATCCCTCCTTTTGTCACTTCAGAGCCTACGACATTGCCTCATCTCTCCCTCTCAACTCGACATTACGAACACATGCCCTAATACTAGCAAGCATACCCACATTGACAACATGAGCTCTGCAGAGTACCTGCGAGATGGAGGTCATGGAGCTCACATTAGTTTTTCCCCCCCTCTCTCTCTCTCTCTCTCTCTCTCTCTCTGTGTGTGTGTGTGGTGTGGTGTTGCGCACGGGATTTGAAGCAACGCTCGTGCAAAATAAATATGAACATCGTCTGAGACTTGAAATCCTCATACCTTACTAGCCATTAATAAGGCCTCTCCCTCTGACATACACAGAATCTCTCAAGTGTCAGTGGCCCTTGTGATGGCCCTATCATAGAAGATTCTCTCTCTCTCTCTCTCTCTCTCTCTCTCTCTCATGCTCATGTGCCACTATCATGGTCGGACACACCAAAATATTTCTCCTCCTACTGACACGTGGTCGAGGGGAGGGGCCACGTGTCAAGGGGAGGGGCAGGAATCTCTCCCCTTTTTATTATATTATACATAGATCTATATCTCCCTTTTATTATAGTATACATAGCTCTAGTTGCTGATCCCAACCGGCTGAACTCTATTGCAGGTGTGTTATCTATTACAAATCTTATTGCAGTGTCGCAACTTGCAGGACATGCAGAGAAAAATATATATCTCTCACTCTCCCCCCCCCCCCCATGTTGTGGACTTTGGAGGAGTCCATATTGCAAGCGTGCGTGAGTGCGTGCATTCAAAGTCTGCAGGGCCCAGGCCCACAGGGCTATGAGAGAGAGAGAGAGAGAGAGAGAGAGAGAGTCTATGTGCATGTGTGCATTCAAATTGTGTAGGGCTATTCAACTATGAGACATAGAGATAGAAAGCGAGGGAGTCAGCACCTCTTCTCCTTGGAGCTTGGAAGTGATTGAAGTCCCCCAACGAGCACCTCTTCTCCCTAGAAGTGATTGAAGTCTTTCGCTATCAACAAAGGCAGTAAAGTCACTGAGCGAGCGAGGAATCTCTCTCTCTCTCGATTGGGCTTTGTTAGGTTTAATGGCCATGTGGCCAATTGCCCATCACTAATTGCTACTAATCCTAAGTGTACAACTGCACACTTGTGTGAGCCACTAACACTAAGTACAATGTGTATTGTGCCTTATTGTTGCATACGATAGAGAAGAAAAAAAGTGGGCACACAGTACGTGTTAGCTCTCCCCCTCCAACCTATGTGTGTGGCTATGGTGGTGTGTGTGTGTGAGTGTGCGTGCGTATTCCTCTTCTATTGTGCTCCTCGCTCCTCTCCTTCATCTGGTATCAGAGCGGTTTCATTCCCAAAATCGTTTCTGTGCACGCACACTTTCAAGAGTGCAAATAGGGTTCTCATTTTGGCATCGGCAAATTCAGCTTTTCGAGAGCGTTTCCTTTAGGTATCCTAAAGTTTTACCTCCCTTTCGGAGCCATTCGAGCCATTAGAAACCTCATTTGAGCTACGGTTTAGGAGCTGAAATTTTCAGCCCTCTTTTGGTAGTTTCTGTTGTAGAGCTTCCATAGCTATTACATATATCATTGTTGTAGTCTCTTCCATCTACTCATTTGGGAGTGTGTAGCCTCTTTCGAAGTGGCCTCATACACACACATAGAGTGTGAGTTTGACGGCATTGTCATCTTCTTCTACAGGTATAGATACAAGTACAGGTACATGTACAAGTATATAGAGCGGCTTGGTTAGCTTTCTCTATGCTTCTCGGCCTCGATCTCAGCTTTGGCTATGGCATCGTCATCAACTCACAAGCTACAGGTTTCAAGGCTTGCGATAATCTGGTTCCAATGTGAGTAGTTGTTTATGCGTACATGCATATGTTGACACTTTTGACAGTGTTTGAGCTCTTTTGAGAGCGGTTTGACTCCTCGCAAGGATATTTCTTTGCATGCGCATGCTTTTGGCGCTTTTTTGAGCATCGTGACATACTTGTACGTCTTTGTAGATACTGTCATTGTATGCTTTTGTGGAGCCATCTTTTAGCTAGTACGGTAGTTCTGACCATTTTTGAGACTTGGTCCGGATGATAGCTATTTCTGAGACTTGGCTATACGTTTTGTTACATAACCTACGTTATTGAGGGTCAATAGCATGAGGTTTTTATTGAACTGGGGTATTCTCAAATGTGGAGTTACCTTCGGTGATACAGGTAGCTAGAGCATCCCTTATGAGGCTTCGCCATAGAACATATATAGAGTGGTATAGGTGCTTTTGACACCGAGTTGGCGGTCTACGGTTAGTTTGATAGTTTATGCACCTCAGTTTGTCTCTATACAGTGTGCTTTTGAGAGACATTGCCCTCTTTTATGCTTTGTGAGTGACATACTTGGTCATTTTGTCTCGTATTTTGGTTGACATAGTCCCAAATACAAAGAGCACTCTACCAACATTTTTCCAGAATCTTTCGGTAGTTTTGTCACCATGTCTACTAGCAAAGACCGTGACATTTATGACATAAAGAATTTTGATGGTACTAATTTTTAGCTTTGGAAGAACCAAATGTATGATGTGCTTGTCCAAAAGAAGCAAAAGTTGCTTATTGCCTATGTGGCTAGAACTGAAGATACGCACATGACTTAGTTTCAGTGGGAGAAGCTTGATGAGCTATGCAGGTCTATGATTAGACTGCACCTTGGTGATTCGGTGTACTTTTCAGTGTTTGAATGTAAGATTGCTCATGCTTTATGGAAGAAATTATGCGACACTTTAGAAAATGATACGGCTAGCAATAAGGTTTTCCTGATGCAAAAACTTTTCAACCTTCGTATGAAGGAGTTAGTTAGCGTTGCCAGCCATATCAATGATTTTGATTCTCTTTTTTCCCAGATTCGTGCACAATGCATGACCATTGATGATGAGATGAAAGCAATCTTTTTGCTTTGTTCGTTGCCACCCTCTTGGGATATCTTTTGCATAGATGTTAGTAACTCTGCTCCTAATGGTACACTAAAGTACGATGATGTTACTAGTGCACTTTTGTCAGAGGAGATGCCTTGAAAGACAATGACTAGCTCGCATTATGACGAACTCATTATGTGCAAGGGGATGATAAGCAACGTAAGGGCCATTTTTCGCAATGTGAGTCTAAAAAAGAGGGCAATAGAGATGCATCAAAGGGTGGATCAAAGTCTTGTGGTCGCCGCAATGTTCAATGCGATTATTGTGATAAGTTTGGTCACATAAAGAAGGATTGTTATGCTTGGAAGCGTGACAAAGAGAAGGGCAAAGGTAAAAGCAAAGATCATGACGATAAAGAGGAGAAACCAAAGAGTTTGGTTAAGATTGAAGAACTGAACATAGTTCAGGATGACCGTGATACGCAAGACATTGATATGTTGACTGAAAATAATGATGTCTTTTATGATGTAGAGGAAACTCTACCTTTGCAGAGTTCTATGCCAACTGAACTCCTTGTTAGTGGTGAAGTATTCCATATATGGATTCTTGATTTGGGTGCTTCGTTGCATGTCACACCTCATAGGAATTGGTTACTACATACGAGGAAATCATTGACTTTGTTACACTTGGTGACACTTACTCTTGTGACATTGTTGGCATAGGTGAGATTGCCACAGTTATGGAAAATGGGGTGAAGTTTATAATCCATAATGTACGTCATGTTCCAGCCTTAACACACAATCTGATTTTGATTGGGCATCTTGATGACTTGGGTTCATCAGCAGTCTTGGCATGTTGCGAAGGGTCATCTTATTATAGCCCATGGTTCTAAAGTTGGTTCACTTTATCCTCTTTATGTATTTGATAAAAATAGTGCTCTTTCTCTAACCGAGCTGCCAACCATTGCTTTGTGGCATAGCCGGTTAGGATATATGTCAAAGAAGGGAATGTAGACACTCTCTCATTTGAGCTACTTACTGTCTTTGTTGTTTTTTGATTTTCCCTTTTGTGAGTACTGTCAATATGGAAAGCAAACACGGACACATCGTACACATTCTTTTGACAAAGAAAGAAAGCCCTTAAAGCTTGTTCACAGTGGTTTATGTAGGCCTATGCCTTCTAAATCCCATGGTGGTTCGTCCTATTATGTTACATTCATTTACGATGCAAACATGGCATGTTTGGGTTTACACCATGAAGTCTAAAAATGTGACCTTTTCTTACTTCAAGAAGTTTTTACGTAATGTTGAAACTCAGTTTGAACATAAGTTGAAATCTTTGTGCTCAGACAATGGTGGAGAATATGTCTCCAAAGAGTTTACAGACTTCTGTTCAATTAGGGGAATTAAGTGTGAATTTACAGATCCTTATACCCTTGACAAAATGGTGTTGCGGAACAAATGAATAGGACCATCCAAGAGCGAATTATGTCGATGCTATCACAGGATAATTTACTGCAGGCGTTTTGGGCTGAAGCATTATACACAATTGTGTACTTGATCAATAGATCACCACATGCTTCATTACAGTTCCGTGTACCTTTGGAGTTATGGTCAGGACATAAATTGTCTTATGAAAAACACCACACATTTGGTTGTGAAGCTTATGCACATGTATCCAAGGAGTTGCGTGCTAAGTTAGATGCTAAGTCCAGGAAGTGCGTCTTCATTGGCTATGGTGTAGATGGTCAATTTGGCTATCATTTATGGGATCCGGAAAATCGACGAGTGATCCATAGCAGTGATGTTATCTTTAATGAGACTAAGATGCATAGACAGCCACTGAAAGAGGTTGAATTCCGAAAAGTGACATTTTTCGAAGTATCACCTCCTGTCCAGATAGATCTCGAGCCAATTACTACATAGTCGAGTACGAGTTTTGATCAGCCGTAGAGATCTCAAAGAGTCTCACATCCGTTAGAGCGTTTTGTTCTAGGCATGGATTTTATTTTTCTGACAGATAGTGGTGATCCTTCTTGTTACAAAGAGGCTATCCTAGACAATGATAAGGTTTAGTGGGAACATGCTATGAAGAGGGAGATATCCAGTATTGCAAAGAACAAAACATGGAAACTTGTTCCATTGCCAAAAGTAGGAAAGCATTGCCTTGTAAATGGGCTTACAAGGACAAGATTGATAATTACAAAGCTTGTTTTGTGGCCAAAGGTTTCAAGCACGAATATGGTGTCGCTTTCCACCCAGTGGTCAAGATAACCACACTAAGAATGCTGCTTGCTTTGGTTGCCACTGATATGGATCTTGATCAAATGGATGTCATTACAACTTTCTTACATGGTGATCTCAAGGAAGAGATTTATATGCAACAACATGAAGGGTTTGTGCTAAAGGGCAAGGAACATTTGGTCTGTAAGCTTCTGAAAAGTCTCTATGGCTTGAAGAAATCATTCAAACAATGGTATCAAAAGTTTCATGCATTTATACATTCCCTAGGCTATAAGTGCAGTAATGAGGATCCATGTCTTTACGTGAAAAGACAACCAAATGGACAGCTTATTATGCTTATCCTTTATGTAGATGACATGCTTATTGCTGGTCATTCCAAGAAGGACATTGCTGAATTCAAAACCAAGTTGAAAAGTCAATTTGACTTGAAAGATTTGGATGAAGCTGATCACATTTGGGGTATGCGCATTACTCGTGACCGTAAGAAGAGGTTCTTGTACCTTTCTCAAAAAGAGTATATGAACAAGGTTCTTGATCGTTTCAACATGCAGAAGGGGAAGGCTTTGAGTACTCCATTGCCTGCATATTTGAAACTTAGCAAGAACGACTTTCTCAAATCTACTGAGGAAAATGCTGCAATGGCTAAGGTTCCTTATGCTTCAACTTGTAATAGTCTCATGTATGCCATGGTGGCTACAAGACCTGACATTGCACATGCAATGAGAGTTGTCAACAGATTTATGTCTAACCCGGGTGAAACGCATTGGGATGCTGTCAAGTCGATTCTCAGATACTTGAGTGGCACTACAGATAGACAGCTATGCTATGATCGTGGAGAGTCATTCATTCAGGGATTTGTGGAAAGTAATTATGCACGTTCTGTTGACAATCGTAAATCAACAACAGGTTGGATTTACGCATTTGCTGGCTCTACTATTTCTCCAAGTTCTTCAAGATTGTACATCCATTTCTACCACAGAGGCAGAGTGTGTTGCATTGAGTGAGGCATGCAAAGAAGCTATTTGGGTTGCTCGCCTAGTGAAAGATCTTGGATTGGAGCAGCATACACCAGTTCTTCATTGTGACAGTTAGAGTACTATTGCCTTGGCTAACAATCCAGTGTTTCATTCTAGAACAAAATACATTGATGTGCGTTATCACTTCAGTCCTGAATGCCTGGCAAACAAGAGCCTTGATTTGGTGAAGATTCCTACATCAAAGAACACAACGGATGCACTAACTAAAAGTCTCTCCAGCCATCAGTTTCAACATTGTCATAAATTGATGTGAATTGGGTGAAGAGTAGTTCTCTTCCATTCTTGTGATCTCCTACATTGGCCATCAAGTGGGAGAATGTTAGGTTTAATGGCCATGTGGCCGAGTGCCCATCACTAACTGCTACTAACCCTAAGTGTACAGCTATACACTTGTGTGAGCCAGTAACACTAAGTACAATGTGTATTGTGCCTAAGTGCATAAGATAGAGAAGAAAAAAAGGGGGCACACAGTACGTGTTGGCTCTCCCCCTCCAACCTGTGTGTGTGGCTATGGTGGTGTGTGTGTGTGTGTGTGTGTGTGTGTGTGTGTGTGTGTGCGTTTCTTCTTCCACTTCCATTGTGCTTCCGGCTCCTCCCCTTTAGGCTTCAGGGGACACTAACCGAAATAAGAAGCTTATGGCACGTGTGCAGGGGGAGTCGGAATCCCTCCCCTTACTATATATGTGTTTCACCCTTTTGCAAGGTAATCTCTTGGCTCTCATGCCTCTGGGAACAACCATCTCATCTCTGGCATACACCCTCTCTCTGGTCAAACTCCTTATTACAAGATGCCATTGTCTTTGACAGTGAGGATTCTCTTAAAAAATAGGTCTGTGTGTGTGTGTGTGTGTGTGATGAGCTTGCGCTTTGGAGCTGAAGGCCCTGAAGGATGGGGTTTGCAGTAGTGTGCACCAAAAGTAGCCAAATTGCAATGCAGTGCACCAAAAGTTGTCTATATACGTAAGAACAGGAGAGAGAATGTACTCTAGTGAGAGAAGACTAGCAGGTTCAAGGCCAGTTCACCATTCCGGTATAAGTAGAGCAGCGACGCAGTAGAATTACTGTAGGAAGAGAAGATTTTGATAAGTGAAAATATTATTACTGACATAAATTCAGTAGATAAAGAGACCGTTTGTGTGTGTGCGTGTACATGTGTGTGTGTGTGTGTTTGTCTATGTGTGTGTGTGTGTGTGTGTGTGTGTGTGTGAGAGAGAGAGAGAGAGAGAGAGAGAGAGAGAGAGAGAGAGAGAGAGAGAGAGAGAGAGAGAGAGAGAGAGAGAGAGAGAGAGAGAGAGAGATAGATTGAATTATCGTCCACGGAGGTCAGATATGACCCATGGGACCAAAAACAAAACATTACAACCACTTCTTCTACATGAGGGTAATCGATACATATCAATTAAGGACTGAGGGTCCATCGAAAGAAAAAGCAAAACCTAAGGGGAGTCCTCTGGGGTAGGAGCCGGTTTTGGAGTTCGAAACTCCTGGATGATGGCCTTCCCTCCGCGGTATACTGCCCACTTGCCTTTGGCTCGTGCTTCATGCACTTTTTTCAACTCTTCACCTTTGTGCTTGACTTGTGTCAGGGTGAGTTCTTCGGCGATCCAAAACCCGGTGTCTCTAAGGAGACGCGATTGCTGAAGTAGTCGGAGCCATTCATCCTTGTCTTTGAACTCAAGAATGGCATGTCCACTTGGTGTGCGCTTGGTGTTGAACTTGTTGACGATACATTCGACCGCATCGTAGTCGACATGGACCAGTTGAAGAGTCTCGTTGAGGAGATCTATTAATTTGGAGAAATCTTGTTTGCACTCATCCCATGCTTGGGGAAGCCCTCCAATGCGAAGCTTGAGGGCATTCTCTTCTTGAAGCTGACGTTCCCGCAGTTCTGTTTTTACACATGTTTCCACTTTGGCGAGTGCAATCGTGTGAGCTTGAGTGACTTTTTCTTCGACTTCTTTCACTTTGTCTGTTGTGAGGCCGACTATGGAGTCAAAGCGTGCCTCGAGTGTGCTAAGGCGCGCTTTGAGGTCGCGGTTTTCTTCCATGACCATGTCTAGGGCAGCTTGCAATTGTCCGATGCGATCTGTTTTGTTCGGGGCTGCTAGGACAGCGGCAAAGCTAGCCTGTGCTCTCCCTGGTGTTTTTGGGGTGTGGGTCGCCATCTTCTCATTTGCTGGAGGTGCCTTTGGTGAGAACATTCTCTCCAAATGCCTCAAATGCTCACTGTCGCAGGGAACCAGAGCAGAATCAAAACTACTTCCAAAATGATTTACTATGGCAAGAGATAGAGCAAAATACAAAATCAAGCTGTGAGTGCTTCCATCACTGTTTTTTGCGCAGTCGATGGCCTCGGTGAGCCAAGTGCGTGAAGTGGCTCAAACTGAGCTCGAATAAGTCGGCAAAAACTCAACAGGGCCGCTGTGGCTTGAATCGACTCCTTGGTGGCTGTGGCTTTAAGTCACCAGGGCGTGGGAGTGAATCTATTAATGCAACAGAGGGAAAGACTGGCCGTGGCTCGATTAAGGCACAGAGAGAGAGAGAGAGAGAGAGAGAGAGAGAGAGAGAGAGAGAGAGAGAGAGAGAGAGAGAGAGAGAGAGAGAGAGAGAGAGAGAGAGAGAGAGAGAGAGAGAGAGAGAGAGAGAGAGAGAGAGAGAGAGAGAGAGAGAGAGAGAGAGAGAGACTGACTCACCGGACTCTGGAGTCACAACTCACTATACAAAGGAGAGAGGAAGACATGGAAATTACAAACAATGATACACATAATGTAAAAATACATCGTTAAAAAGAAAATGCAAGGCTCTTGCATTATTGCTCACAATCATCCTGCTAGAGTCGTAGGGTCTCAAAAGGATAAAGTAAAGCACACTCCCTGCAGGAGATGAACTCGCAGTAGTACTTGAGAAGCTTTGTCACTATGGCTACCTTCACGATCACCTCAGCCCATGCCTCCTAACCTTCTTCATCTTGGACATGTTTCGCTCTCAGGCTTCCTATGCCCACCCACCCCTTCGCACCCATCCTCCTCCCACTTGCAGTATTGCACCATTGCAAGAAAGAGTCGCCACCTCTCTCAACCCTCCTTCTCTCACTTCTACGCCTGTAACATTACCTCATCTCTCCCTATCAACTTGACATTATGAACACATGCCCTAGTATCAAGCAAGCATACACACATTGACCACATGAGCTTTGCAGAGTACCTATGTGATGGAGGTCACGAAGCTCATAGTAGTTATCTCTCTCACTCTCTCTCTCTCACACATTGGCCTCTCCCTTCCCTCTCTCTCTCCTCACCCCCGAATCTCTCTCTCTCTCTCTCTCTCTCTCTCTCTCTCTCTCTCTCTCTCTCATGGATCGTATGTTACCCCGTCCATGAAAGGTAACATGCGATCCACGAGAGAGAGAGAGAGAGAGAGAGAGAGAGAGAGAGAGAGAGAGAGAGAGAGAGAGAGAGAGAGAGAGAGAGAGAGAGAGAGAGAGAGAGAGAGATGAATTTATCATCTATGAAAGGTCACATATGACCCATGGGATCAAAAACATGCGTACAAAGGGATTCTCCTCTAACAACAGAGAGGGTAATGGTTTTTACATTGGCATTGAGCAACCCGAGGGTCGATAAGACTGTGATAGGATCTGATTTTTTGAAAAGGACAACCTTAGAATGGGATATTTTTTTAAAAAAAAGGGATGGGGGAAACTAAGAGGCCAATGGGTGGTGTTACGTTTGGTGGCATGATGGGGGGATTAGGAGAGAAAAATTGCTATATGATGGCCTTTCCTCCTTGGTATACCACCCTCTGTGGTATACCGCCCACTTTCCTTGTTCTCGTGCCACCCGCCCTTTCTTGAGCTCCTCACCTTTGCATTTGATTTGAGCCGGGGTAATTTCCTTGACAATCCAAAGTTCAGTGTCTTTTAGGAGGCATGATTTTTGGAGTAGGCAAAGTCTTCCCTCCTTGTTCCCAAACTGAAGGATAGAGAGTGTGACCGTGTAAACTTTGGTAAGTTTAGCTTCAACTTTCTTGAAATTATCAGTTTTGAGTCTGATGATTGAGTCAAATCTTGCCTCGAGCTTATTGTTGCGAGCTTTGAGTTTGCGATTCTATTTCATGACCCAATTGAGGGCCACTTGGAGGTGTTCAATAAAGTGAGGCTTGATTTGAGCTTCCAGGACAATCGCAAAGCTCGATTGTGTCCTCACATGGTTTTTTAGGAGTGTAGTCTTCGCTTCGGTTGTCATGTCGCCCACGATGGGACTGGGTTGGCTTGTAGTGTAGGAACACCAGCAAAAGTGTGTGTGAGTGTGTAGACTAGTGTAAACCTAAAATATATTTTATCTCGGAGCCACATGGGTTGGGGTCGAGTGCAAGGCACAAAAGGAGGCACATCGAGATTGAGCAAGGCAAAGAAGCGGTGATAGACCACTTTTGGTATGTACAAAGTTGTGCATATATGGATGTTCATATGTACAAAGGATGTAAATACATGCATATGGGATCTTTTCAAAGTGGTTTCAAGTTTTAAAAGAGATGTAACATGTGTTGGGGGTCCCATCGTTGCAATAGTTCCAATGACCAAGAAAATTATCAATCCGGAGGGATGAGCTACCCGGCTAGGGCATGGAAACACTCACATGGTTAGTGAGCTAATTGTGGAAACACAAATGGTTAACTCTATGAGGTGAGCTTCTTGGCCTATGGATGAGCTAAGCCGCAATGAAGGGCAATCTCCATATCCACTATTCTTCACCTCTAATCAACCCAATCACACACGCTACGATTTTTACAAGAGGCACACAACAGTAATCCTATCATGTAACACACTAATTGCAAGCACACACACATAGATCTATCAAGCACCACACTCCAATGAAACCTACATGCACACACAAGCAAAAGGGGGCAATCACACAAGATTAGAGAGGGATTAACCACTAATTAGTTAAGATCTAGTTAATCTAAGCATCATAGGCAATCATAAGAAGTAAGGGAGAGGCATAGTGAGAGAGAATGAATCATTGATTAGTGTTAATCAAGTCTCATGAGCAAGGAGAAGCTCAAGGACTCCATAGACACACACCTCAAGAGCTCTCACCAAAGAGTGCACTCAACAAATGACTTGAGAACCCTAATTTCTTTTACACACTGCCTTATATACCTAGGTTGAAAATATGCAATGTCCGGCCGCCCAAGGCCTTTAGGGCTCACCACTTACTGAATCTACAACCTAGGCACAGTAAGTGACCTATTCTTGACAACTTGGAACTCCCATTGAGCCCGTAACACATTTAGAAATATTACAATGGATTGAAATAAATCGGGAATTTACAATACGTGACCATTTTGAGAAAATGTGGAAAATGTGTAACTCCAATCTTTACTGCTTCTTCACTTTGATCTTCAATGTGCATTTGTAAGTATTCGGTCTTTAGCAGTTAACATTCCCCCCTTCCTATTTTAGTGCCCGTCCTCGGGCATTGGTTAAAAGTGTCGGTGGAGGTTGTGGAAGGTTTTGAATGGTTGTTGATGGGTTGATTTCTTCAATTGTCGTTGAATTTGTCGATGAGGTTGAAGTTTCTGCAGCATCTTCATTGGTCCAACTATGTTTGATGTGAGAGATGATGTTGTATTTGTCCGTTGTAATAGCATAATGATGAGACTGATGTTTATTTATGAACAATATGTACAAGGGAAGTAGAATGATGAGGTTCTAAATTAGGGTCTAATACCTAGATGACCAAAGCGAAAAAACCCAGTGGGAAAAAAGTGCCTTTGGTATACGCGCAATATTGGAGTACTTATTAGCATGGGAAATATTAATAAAGTACTCAAGGGATTATTTGCTGATAGATATGGAATTCAAAAGGCAGCAAATATGAGAGGGTAGCATGATGGAACATTGTTTTGCCTATTGTAGTCCACTCAAGGTGCATAGGTGGAAGCAAAAAGAGTGTAATGCATATGTCCAATGGTGGGACATCCTATTTATGCATACACAAAAATACATGAAAAACAATATGATGTGCAAGAATGATTTTGAGGGGTTATTCAAAAAGATGATGTAGCTATAAAAGCATTTGACATGGTTTTGCAAGTTGGCACCCTTTAAGAATGGTTTTCGTTGACGAGGATATGTGCTCTCATCTTACTGTGCAGTGTGCGTGAGTGTTAGACTCTACTACACTCCACCAATTGTAAGTTAATAGACTTCAACTCTTATACTCATCTCATCCAGCATGAGCAACACGATTTAGATATGCTCAACTCTTCTAGCTTGAGCATAAGCCTAATAACTACGACTCTTAGCACGGAGTTTAATATGACTTGAAGCTTTGGGTCTAATGCTTTGCTCATTTTATGGATCAGCAGCTGACTCTGACTATGCCAAAGAGTGTTTTTTGCACCTTGGCGACTTCACTTTTTACATTCTTGAGCTTACTACAAACATTTCTTTCGGTAAAAGTAAGCTTGAATGCTCAAAAAGAGGATTAGTGAAGGACCAAGTTGGCATTGAAGGTTTCTTTTGACATACTTGTATTATCATCTTTGAATTTGCATTTATGTTGGTTGCGTTGTCCTTCTTTGACTGTGAAGACTCCATTATCTGTTTGATTCTCCAATTAGGCCTGTTGATAGGAGTCTTTGATGTTGTTGTAGGCCTCTGTTGATCGTTGACATTTGACTTTTGACTAGGAGCATTAGAAGACTTAGGAATCCAAATCTCTTGATGACCCTTTGTTTCTCCATTGTTGACTTTGCTTCGCTTTAGGTCTTGTTGATTTCTTGAGATCTGCATGCAGGTTTGGTGTAGTTGCAGTTGGCTTGTGGTTCACTGGTAGCCAAGTCTTTGTATAGCCTGTGTAGAATCCTTGTGTAAGAGGAACATTCTTTGAGATTTGTCCTTTTTTTGTATCCTCTTGCGGGTTGTGGTGGACTTCATCATCTTTCGATGTTCTTCTGTTGTATTCCTGCTACTTAGGTATCCTAGGACATTATCGAGGTTGATACCTTGTGGGCCTTCTTTCTTGGGAGGGTCCTGACTTCACTTCATATGCTCTAACTTGCGGTTTTTGCACCCATATCTATGTGTTACCTTCATAGTACTCTTGTTCCTTTAAGCTCTATTATGATTCTATCCATCCTATGTGTTTGTCTTCATGTGTTTATTTCCTGTCCTTAATCCAAACTGGATCATTGACTTTAACTAAACTGCTCAAAACAAATGCTTGCTTGACTTTCCTTTGCCTTTTTGAGTACTTTGACTGATATACCTTTGCTTTTCTGGGTGTCTCCTTAGAGGTTTCAGTTGGGTCAGCAATTGACTTGAAGTTTTTAAAGCTTGACTTGCTTGAAGAAGCTGATCCATGAGGGTTCTTTGATGTAGAGGCATATGATGTCACACCTTCTTTGCTAATCGATGGAAGTTCCACTTTAGCCTTACCTTTGTCTACAAGATTTGTCTTCGATCCTTGCGACTTTTGCAACTCTGAATTTGGCATTTTTGGTTCTATTGAAGATCTTTGTCCTGCTTTTGCCATGGTTTCATCTTGCTCTAACTGTGTCTCTATGGAGGGTGACTTGAGACTTTGTGTTCCAATTGGACTTACAACATCTAATTCAACTGGCAATGTTTGATTGATCTTTGGACTTCCTATTGATTTCTGGTTGTCTACAACCTTGTTCTCCTTAAATTTTGGCTTTGGCGGCATTTTTTGCTCAATAGCTTCCGTGGTTGCTCTTTGCTCTGTTTGATTTGCACTTGATATTGCTAATTTGCTTGAATCTCTTCAGACGTTCTGTTCAATGGAGATGAATCATCTTCATTAAGATCTGCTTTGATATAAGTCTCCATTTTAACTGTGCTTGAGGACCTTGTGCTATTGTCCGCGGGTGACCAGTCTTGGTCTTCATTCTTTGATGTCTGTGATGACTTCGTCATGTTTGAATTCTGTATCTCTAACATCTTCTGGGCCATTGGCATTCCCATTATGATGACGTATGGAATATCCTTTGCTCTGATCACATGGAATTGAGCTGTGATGATTTGTGAACTTACTTCAATGGTGTTGGAGATGATTCCCCAACATTCTGCTCGTTTGTCTCCACATATGCTCACATATTCAGGAGCATCTTCCAGCTGTGGTTGGCCACATCTTTTCCAAGTGCGAAAAGACATGAGGTTTTTGTCTAACTAAAAATCTAGCTTTACTTCTCTTGACAGATTTTCTTCGTTTTCACCAACAATGTTGCACTTGATATTCTCAGGATTTTTATCCGAATTGATTGCTTTTGTTGTGGCAGCATCCTTTTGTTGAGCTTTATTTGTATTTTCTTTGATTTGATCACCTGTTTCAATTGATGTTGACTCCATTGGTTGTAATATTGCACCTTTTTGCAATTGTTAAGCATTGTCCGCCTGCGTCTGGGTAACTTTTGATCTTAGAAGATCCACATGGCGGAATCTATTTCTTTGGAGGAGATTTTGGTGGTGACCTTTGTGTAGCTTTCTGAACTTTAGCTCCCATTGACTTTGACTTTTCTACCACCTGTTCTGGCAGCTTGAGGCTTTGCATCATCTTCAGAGAGTCTTTGACTTCAATTGGCGGGCCATTCGTATGGGTTTGTACAAGGTCATGACCTTGATAATATTCGTTACCATCATAGATGCTAGACTCTCGTCTATATCTACAATCGTTTTGGTCAAAGTATATGCTCGTTTGGTCACAACATCAAAGCTTAATTTCTAATGAAGGGGAATTTGACTCTGAACAGATTTCTGGGTTCACTCGGGTAATATCCTTCAGCTCTAGAGAGAATGGGCTAAATAGATTCTTTCCTCTGAAATGAACCATCCTTTTTGATCTATCACTAGGTGCAGTTCTATGAGCTGGTATGTGGGTCGTTCAAACACTGGTTGATCCTTTTTGTACAATTTCCCTTTTTGTTCTACATAGTGTGCATATGAATGATGTGTACCATACAATGCTAACATCAGTCTGTTTGATGTGTCCCTTAGAGTTGTGAATGATTGCATACTTGTGTCAGTGGATGAAAAATCATTTGCAAACCTAACAGTCTTTTCACCCTTTGGTGATATCTCGACACCTTGACTAAATTCATGCAAGAATTTGTTGTTCAAAGAATCAATTTTAAGCTTTTCAGGTGTTTGTGCATCTTTATGCTGACTTTGAACTTGCAATGCTTTCACTGGTGCTTCTAATGGTAATGCAGAATTATCCGATTGCATTAAAAGTGACCAGTTAAATGCACTTACATCGAGATTCTCATTTCCAATTTGCTCTGTGCCTTGCTTGGCCGTTGATGTGTCCCTATTGGCTGGATTTCTTGGACAATCTTCAACAAAATGTCCACCTTTTCTTTCACAATCTGAGCAATACCGCATGATTGGTGGTATTTCATTTGGTTCTGTTATATCGAGCTCTTGCTGAGAAGTTTCTGCTTCTATGCTGACCAAGTTGTCAGCATCTTCTTTTAAAACACTAAGCATCAAGCTGTAGATTGCTCCATTTAGACCTTTGAACCGTCTTTGGTTTGGTTCGCCAATTAGACTTGCTTCAATTGGTTGATCTGTTGGATCTTGCAATTCTGGCTCTCGACTATAGATCTGACCACTGTAATCCATGTACAATGACCCTGATTTCACATGCACCAACTGGATGCTTTGCTAGCTTCTGCAGATTTTTGGATAAACACTTGGGTTGACTTTTTAAAATTCTATCTGCACTTCATCTTTGAGCTTGCAATACCTGACTCCACTGAAGTCTGTGAACATCTAGGAGTTCTCTGAATTTGGCTTTACTCTGATCAATAGGATCTTGGCTCCTGTTTTGCTTTTGCTACTCATCAAGTATTTATGGCCTTCTAAATCTGTGTACAAGACTTTTTCTCCATTGTAGCCATATAGTTGTAAAATTTTCTCTGTTACAGTTGTACTTGTGCTGCCACTGCTACTAGCTTGTTCTGTTGTACTTGAACTCTCAGTTCGCGATGAATCCATGTCAACTGGTTCTGTTAAAATCCGTCAATTGGAAGATTCTGGTATTGATTAGCACAATTTTTGATGCTCGTACTAGCCTAATCTGCAATCGTATTTGAGTTGTGCTCCTGTTTGTCCCACTGGAAGCTAAGTTGTAATGCAATTGCTTGCACTAGCTAGTTTATAACATGCAAAATTTTGAAAATTTGACTGCCGCTCAATTGGATGTGGGTTGATCGATTTCTCGCTTTTCTTTTGCTGATTTGGTTCGCTTTGGCACAGTTTGCCCGATGTGATTTTCAGCTTGCGGTGTTTGCTCGGTGTGCGGTACACTTTTTCCTCGTTTTGATTTTTTCTTTCTGGCTCGTTCTGGTTTTTTTTTGTATTTTTTTGGTTTCTTCTGGCACCTTCGACGACTTTCTTTTTAATTTTCTAATTATTTGTGAAATTTTGAAATTTCTATTTTTTTTGGATATTTTTTTGATTTAATACAAATTTTTTTGAAAAAGTTTTTGTGCTTTTTTGAAAATTTTTATTTTTTCGGACAATTTTGGATTTTCTGTGAGTTTTTAACTATTTTTTTTATTTTTCTAATTTTTTTTAAAAAAGGTTTTTAACCTTTTTTTGTGATTTTTTAAATTAATTTTTAATTTTTCAAGAAATTTCTAAGATATTATTATTATATTTTTTGGTGAATTTTTTATGCTTTTCTTTTTTCTTGTGATTTTTTTTGAATTTTTTGAATCTTTTACTCTTTTTGAAAATTTTATGAGTTCTTTAATTTTTTGTAATTTTTCTTATTTTTTTGTGAATGTTTTCTATTTATTTATTATTATTTTTTAAATTTATTTTATGAGTTTTTTATTTGATTTTATTGGGATTTTTATTTATTTATTTATTGATTGAGTTTGAGTTTTTTTAATTTTTGATTTAAAAAAAAACAAAAATTACATAAATTAAATAAACTTTAGACTAACCTAACCTACACTAACTAACCTTACCGTGGACTAACTATACTTACCCTCGAGGACGTTGACAGTTGTCGTTTGCGGGTCTGGCAACAGCGCTGAGCGGACGTGAGAGGGAAGCTAGAAAGACGGCGGCTTGGCGTGTAGCAGGGCGGGTCAGCCGAACCTGCGGAGAATTCAACGGCCAAAGAGAGGGACACGGCCTGGCAGGATTGCATGCACATAACTCGTCAGAGAGAGAGAGAGAGAGAGAGAGAGAGAGAGAGAGAGAGAGAGAGAGAGAGAGAGAGAGAGAGAGAGAGAGAGAGAGAGAGAGTTAAGGGAGAGGGTTCATGCGGAGCTAGGGGCAGCGGGGGAAAGAGAGAGAAAGTGTGAGATTTGGTGAGAGAGAGAGAGAATAAGTTTAAGAGAGAAAAAGGAGGGGAAGAGAGAGATGGGAGTGGCGCAGGGCAAGAAAAATATTTTTTTCTAACCGAAGAAAATAAGGGCAACTTGAAATTCTATCGATTTTTTAGGTCCAAATTTGAAGTTGTTGCCGATATTTACACAAAAACTTGTGTAGATTTGCCCCGTTTTCTTCAAGGAAAGCTCAAAATCTAACCGGGATTTGATGATTTCGATCGGTTAAAATACACTAGACCTCGTTTTTTTTTTTAACATTGGTCACACGCTGCAGCGAGAGAGAGGGGAAGTGTGACGAGGAGAGAGAGAGAGTGAGGGTGTGGGGTTGGTTCACACTGAGCGGAAAGAAGAAGAAGAGAAGTATTTTATGCACCGTAAGGCACGATACCAAGCCCAAAACGGCCTTTCTTTTATTATTTATTTATTTTTTTATTTTCAAATTTCTAAAAAATGCCAAAAATGGCCGAAAATTAGCCGATAATCCAAAAGATCGCCAGAAAATCCCAAATTTGCCAAAAAAATTCAAAAAATTCCCAAAAAATTCTAGAAACCTTAGAAAATCATCGTAACTCAATCGAACATTTTCGACATGCAAAAGCACACCAAAAATAGCAGATTTTACCAAAAATGCCAAATTCGACAAAATTGTCCACCCGACCTCCGGAAATAGCAAAATGCTCAAAACTCAACCACCGAGGGCACAAATGCAAACAAAATGATGGCGTAGGTATGCACACACAAAATAGCTCTAAAAGATCACAAAATCAAAATTTTAATGGAATTATCCAAAAATTAGCAAAAAATTACAAATTTTTTTTCGAAAAAAACCCCAAAAATTTCTAGAAATTATCCACACATTGGGGAATAGTGCAGCCAAATAAAATTGCCAAAATTACATCAATTCAATTGCCAACATTTTTATCAATAAAATAAAGACTAGGCAATTAAACTACCACCAAAAATAGGTCAAAAATTTACGCAATTAGAATGTGTAAATTCCTGTTTTGAGCACAAAAACATAGCATTTAATCATTACACACATCATTTATGTAATCAAATCATTGAATTAACCATGCAAATTAAACACTCTTTTTTAGCACACACATACTAAAAAATTGGCAGTTTTTGCCAATCTTTAGGTGCGCACACAAAAGGGTAAAATTTGTTGAATTTGCAATATGACTTCACAAATTAATAGTTGGGCATGTGCACAACACATATCAATCATCACAATTCAAAAATGATAATGCACACATTGATTTCTAGGTGCTCAAACATGGGCGAAATAGTGCACACACCTAAAATTAGCATACACACACTTAATTAGAATGCACACACTTGATTTTAGTGCACACACACTTGAAATTGACCATCCAAGCATGCAATTAACTCAATTAGGCATCCAATAGCAACACACATTCATCAATTAGCAATTGAAACTTATCAAATTCATGCGCCGCCAATTCTTAAAAATTTCGGCATTATGACGGCGTGAAAATGAATAATCGCAAAATTTTCGATCCCTAACATCACATTGCATTGCATCAACATAGCATAGCATTACATTGCATCATAGTGGGATTTCTACACAATTCTACACATCTCTAGATTCTAGGGAGGTTGAGAATACCATTTTAATTACCTTTTCGTTGAAGATCAATTGAATGGTCGAATGCTCCAATCATAGCAAATTAGTAAGTTAGCAAAATTTAGTCAAATTAGCAATCAGTTAGAGAGAAATTAGAGTGTGTAAACACACAATTGGCATGATATGGTCACACATTAGGGAATTATGAACACGATGCTTCGTGCACACACATTCAAAATCCGCAAAAACATAAACACACAAGTGAAATTAGTGAGGGAATGCATTTGTTTATGCCACAATTACACTAGCGTAGGCCATCGTCCCCGACAACGGCACCAAATTTTGGGGGTCCCATCGTTGCAAAAGCTCCAATGACCAAGAAAATTATCAATCCGGAGGGATGAGCTAGCCGGCTAGGGCATGGAAATACTCACACAGTTAGTGAGCTAATCCTGGCAACACAAATGGTTAACTCTATGAGGTGAGCTTCTTTGCCTATGGAAGAGCTAAGCCGCAATAAAGGGCAATCTCTATATCCACTTCTCTTCACCTCTAATCAACCAAATCACACATACTACGATTGCAAGACGCAGACAACACTAATCCTATCATGCAACACACTAATTGCAAGCACACACACAGATCTATCGAGCACCACACTCCAATCAAACCTACATGCACACACAAGGAAAAGAGGGCAATCATACAAGATTAGAGAGGGATTAACCACTAATTAGTTAAGATCTAGTTAATCTAAGCATCATAGGCAATCATAAGAAGTAGGAGAGAGGCATAGTGAGAGAGAATGAATCATTGATTAGTGTTAATCAAGTCTCATGAGCAAGGAGAAGCTCAAGGACTCCATAGAAACACACCTCAAGAGCTCTCACCAAAGAGTGCTCTCAACAAATGACTTGAGAACCCTATTTTCTTTTACACACTGCTTTATATACCAAAATATGCAATGTTCGGGCGTCCAAGGCGTTTAGGGCTCACCACTTGTTGAATCTGCAACCTAGGCACAATAAGTGACCTATTCTTTACAACTTGGAACTCCCTTTGAGACCGTAACACATTTAGAACTATTACAATGGCTTGAAATAAATAGGGAATTTACAATACGTGACCATTTTGAGAAAATGTGTAAATCTTTACTGCTTCTTCACTTTGATCTTCAATGTGCATTTGTATGTCTTCGGTCTTTAGCAACTTATGTTAACTGACGTTGGCTCAGTTAACAACATGTACAAATTGTAAATAGTCATGCTTGTGTGCCGACAGTCAGACACCGGTACATGTTTGAATAGGGCATTGAAGCCTTGGATGTGGTTTCATGTGGCTTCTGTTGGTCCTAGTTAATGTGTTTGAGCTTTGTAGAATTTAAATAATGAAAGTGGGATGTGTGGGCACCCTCGCCCCACCCTGGAAGTTTGGCACATGCGAAAACTGTCTATTTGCGGTGTCGAATCTGCAAAGATGCGCGAACCACCATAGAAGTGGTCAAAAATGGTATGTGAGGATATGGAAATGATATTTGGGTATTGAGGACCAAGCCTAGAATTTTGGTGGATTTTGGAGTCCGTTTGGTATTTCCCCGCAAAAATGCCCGTTGGGGGGTCAAAATTGGCCAAAACTAGGACTAAAAAGGTAAAAAAAGGACAAAAAATGGTGTGAAAAGACTTAAAAAAGCCACATCACTCATGGTGCTCTGATGGTTCAGGCTGAGTGAGAACTTTTAAGGTACAAATATCAATACTTTCACCTCTCTCTGTGTGGGAGGAAGTAGGGTGTCATAATAACTAATATCTAATTCTCCTAAATGATTTTTTATATATTAAACTGATCATTTAATATGGGGAAGTACTAGGGGAGAAAAAGCTAGAATATAGGTTAGGTTGGCAGAGTGGTCATAGTAGGGATCCAAAGGAGGGAAAATAGGGATCCAAAGGGGGCCCATCTGCAAAAGAGCAATGTGAATCAATGGGCTTCAAAGACCCTAAGGTTCAGCCCATTAAGACTTCCAAAATGCTAAGGTTCCAGAATTAAAAGGTTTTGTCCAATGGTTAAGCTTAGGGTAAATTGGGTGCTTGTGAGAAGACTCAAAAGTCTTCCCACATCCCTATCCTTGAGGGTGCTAGCCCTTTTAGTAGGGGATGAGAGAGAAACACACACACACACACACACACACACTTGCAAGCTCCCTTTACACAAAGGGCATAGTGGACACATGTCAGCTCCCTAGCCCAGTTGCCCCCAAGGTGCATTCAAATCCTATTGTATGTCCAAAAATGTGGACCAATGAGAATTAGGCTAGAATATATTTAGTTTAAAATTCATTGAAAAACACCTGATAAAAGAACCATTAGAAATTAAGCTCTCTAGAAGACTATTGAACACTCTCCCAAGGGGTCCAATGAGCATTCAACAGCCCAATGGCTTGCCTGATTCCTATTGGCCAGAAGACTAAGGGATCAAATTAGAGTTTAATTGCATTATTTAAATACCTAAATCTCTCACAAAAGGGGAAAACGGGACACATGTCACAAGGCTATCATTTATGCTTCTTAATTATCATTGGCTAAGCTTTGCAGCGTCCAATAGGATGCCGAGCATGTGCAATTAGCAAGAGGGGTCGACCCAGAGAGAGAGGGGGCTGATTTTGTGCAAGGCATTATCACTTACACACTCACACAAGCTTATGTGTGAAGTAAAGAAGACTATCTCTCCTTCTCAAGCTTTAATGGGAAACACATCATCTACTCCAAGCTTGTGAGAAGGGAGGCCTAAACCATTAGCTCTTGGCTTTGTGATGCAAATCCAACCAAGAGCCAAGATCCAATGCATGCTCATCTCCTCTACAATGCTAATTACTAAGCTATGCTAAGCTATTATAAGTGATTATGTGAGGAGACATACTTCTTTCTCGTAAGATTACTCCTTCTTCCTCTCGATCTACTCTCATACCTCGCTAGCTCTCACTATCCTCAAAGGTGTGTGAGGTCTTGGGTTTGAGACTGTGAGAGAATTGATGTTGTGTTTTACAAGTGTGAGCTTGGTGCTTGAAGCTTCCATCTTCATTGCACCAGCAAGTTATTGAAGGAACACAAAGTATTGTATTTTAAAATGTCTCCCTTGATGGGGGAAACCTATAATACAAAGCCTTTTGGAGGGGGACCGGCTCCATGTAAACCTGGTCCTCAACTATTGTCAATAGCTTAATTTCTCTCTCTTTTTGAAGTATTGTTCATGCATATCTAACTAGGGGGTATGCTTTCGTGGCTCTCTCCAAGTAAGCACTCATGCTATGCTCATTAGGAATCTATTCTAATGAAATGCTCACTATGTCTACGTTATTTTCCGCTACACACAGGTTTCTAGACCATTAAATGTTACATTTATCAAAGCACAAGGTTTCAATTTTCTTGCTCAAGAAGAGATGTCCTCAAGCTGACTATAAATGGTTGGTATTATTAATTACAATTGAGTAAGTAGAATAGGAATTTTTAGCCTTGCAGTGCGCCTGCTTTGTGCAAATAATAGTCTTAATAGTTATGGTCTTAATAGTTGTCAATGCTTACAATGCTTCCCTAGAGTAAGCAAATGTAAAAATGTTTAAAATGAACAAAGCTTTTGTCTTATAAGACTCTCCTTTTTTTATTGTGCACAAATGTTAAGAAGTATGCATGCTTAGGATCAAGTTTGCAGAGATGATGTCTTCCAAACACCAAGTAGAGATTGTCACTCTACTATGAAAGATTGATAGGACTAATGCGTAGAAATTCATGTGGCAGCTTAGGCTCTCAAACACCAAATGGATTAATTATCCATTCTAGAACAATGTCGTAGGGTAAAATAGGGATCCTCTACCCGCTAGAAAAAGGACTAATGAATAGGCTTTATCTTCTCTACCTCATGGTCGAGGACGTCTATGATTTCAAGAGAGAGGTAATGTCATAATAACTAATATCTTATTATCCTAGATGATTATCTCATGTTAACTGATCATTTAATATGGGAAAGTACCAAGGGATAAAAAGCTAGAATATTGGTCAGGCCGACATACCGGTCACAGTAGGGATCCAAAGGAGAGAAAATAGGGATCCAAAGGGGGGGCAATTTGCAAAAGAGAAATGTGCATCAATGGGCTTCAAAGAACCTAAGGTTCAGCCAATCAAGACTTCCAAAATGCTAAGGTTCCAAAATTCAAAGGTTATGTCCAATGGCCAAGCTTAGGGTAAATTGGATGCTTGTGGGAAGACTCAAAAGTCTTCCCACATCCCTATCCTTGAGGGGGGGAGCCCTTTTAGTAGGGGATTAGAGGGAAACACACACACACACACACTCTTGCAAGCTCCCTTCCCACATTCCTATCCTTGAGGGGGCGAGCCCTTTTAGTAGGGGATGAGAGAGAAACACACACACACACACACTCTTGCAAGCTCCCTTTACACAAAGGGAATATTGCACATGTCAGCTCCCTAGCCCAGTTGCCCCAAAGGTGCATTCAAATTCTATTGGATGGCCATAGAGGTGGACCAATGAGAATTAGGCTAGAGTAAATTTAGTTTAATTCATTTGAAAACACTTGATAAAAGAACCAATAGAAATTAAGCTCTCTAGAAGACTATTGGACAGTCTCCCAAGGGGTCCAATGAGCATTCAACAGCCCAATGGCTTGCCTGATTCCTATTGGCCAGAAGAATAAGGGGCCTAATGAAAGTTTAGTTGCATTATTTAAATACCTAAATCTCTCACAAAAGGGGAAAGGGGGACACATGTCACAAGGCTATCACTTATGCTTCTTAATTATCATTGGCTAAGCTTTGCAGGCTCCAATTGGATGCTAGCATGTGCAATTAGCAAGAGGGGTTGACCAAGAGAGAGAGGGGGCTGATTTTTTCAAGGCATTATCACTTACACACTCACACAAGCTCATGTGTGAAATAAAGAAGAATATCTCTCCTTCTCAAGCTTTAATGGAAATCTCATCATCTACTCCAAGCTTGTGAGAAGGGAGGCCTACACCAACAACTCTTGGCTTTGTGATGCAAATCCAACCAAGAGCCAAGATACAATGCATGCTCATCTCCTCTACAATGCTAGGTACTAAGCTATGCTAAGCTATTACGAGTGATTATGTGAGGAGACATACTTCTTCTTTGTAAGAATACTCCTTCTTCCTCCAGATCTACTCTCATACCCCTCTAGCTCTCACCATCTTCGAAGGTGTGTGAGGTCTTGGGTCTGAGACCGTGAGATAATTGATGTTGTGTTTTACAAGTGTGAGCTTGGTGCTTGAAGCTTCCATCTTCATTGCACCAACAAGTTATTGAAGGAACATAAAGTATCATATTGTAAAATGTCTCGCTTGATGGGGGACAGGCCCATGTAAATCTGGTTCTCAACTCTTGTCAATAGCTTAATTTCTCTCTCTTTTTGAAGTATTGTTCATGCCTATCTAAATATGTGTTATGACTTTGTTGCTCTCTCCATCCAAGATGTGAGGTCCCCACCCTGCCGTATCAACCAACAGATTTGATGGTGAACCTGGTGGCCACTAGATCTATAGCGGAAGCAAACAAAATGGTTCGGGGTTCAACTAGCGGATGATCTCTCATCACAAAGTGAGTCGATTTCGAGCCTATTAGCAAGGAGATCTAGCTCCACCTCGCAGGAGAAGCGTACTTAAACTATCTAGTGATCCTAAGACCCACCTTCCAAGAGGAGAGAAACCCTGAATGCATTTTCCCCATGTTTCAGAGGCACGTACTCTTGAGATTTCACCGCTCTAGGGGCAATGAGTATTACTAATATCGAATTAAGAACTATGGGGACAGAGAGTTCCCGACCAATCGGAACCACCCATCTCATAGGCATTGGCAACTTGAGCCAAGCCTCCACTTTCCACCCCCACACTCACACTTCCTTGTGTGTCCTAATTACTACCACAATGATTGTTCAACATAAACATTCCTTGATTAGATTCCAAATCACAATGTTCGTTAAAACAGCCCTTCAACCAGTATTGCAAACAACACCAATACAGTATTCTAGTAAACATTCTACTCAAACTTATTCATTAAAATTCCAATGTTCTGGAGGTACAACATCCCCCCTCCAGCGAGAGTTTACTCCTCCCGTTGTCGCCTAGCTGCCCATACAACTAGGTATGTCCACCGCATAGAAAGCACGACATGGACACTCCCACCGCATAGAAAGCAAGACCTGGGTTCCCACCGCATAGAAAGCAAGTCGTAGGTATCCACCGCATAAAAAGCAAGTCGTGGATTCAAGAGCTCTTAACGAGGAACTCTGCCCCCTGTGATTAGTAGGGGGGTCAGGATTGATTCAACATTGGAAATAAAATGACCATGTCGAGCTAAATTTTCCCTAGCATACATTCTTTCCTATTGCAAACAACATACCCATCAATCATTTCTTTCCTACTTTAGACTTTAATGTACAAATGAATTTAATGCCGAGGTTTCCATCGGATTTCTCCAACATTTTTGGGGATATGTTCATTCCTAGCTAAACGTGTGCAATGTTAAATTAAACAACTTGAATGAAATTATGGCCTACCTCTTCCATTTCTTCGTCAATGGCCCGTGAGATGGCCGGTATTTGTTCGTCCATGGGAGCTTTTCCCTTTCCATTGACATTGCTCATTCCCGCCTCGCGGTCGTGGGCACCACCAAAGCGAGTTCTCTTAACCGATGCCATTTTACTCACTACTTTAAATGATAAACTTGAAGAAAAGAGCTAAAGTCCGAGAGCATCATAAACAACCAATTGGCAGATTAGAATCATTAATGAATCCTCCTTATGCAAGAGATTAGATTTTTTCTTCGAGACCTAACAATTTTATGGGTAATTCTTTACTTACCCTATGGGAACTGGCTCTAAGGTTAATCACTTGGCTTAGATGATTAAGAAATTCAGAATTTTACTAATTGATTTACAAAGAGATGAAGTAAGCAAGTTCAATCATTTTCCTAGAGCAATTTGAAGATGCAGAATTACCGCAGGCATGTGTGATAGAAAATTCTCTTCTTATTGGCCTAATGACGGTTTAACTTTCAGCTTTAATCACATTCTAATGTGGGAGAAGATTAAGTCTAATTTAATTACAACACTATTGAGTGATAAAAGAATGAATTTCATCAAATTTACACTATTACTGGCTGACAATTTATTAACTATGTTGCCTAGAGAGAGAATCTTTCCTAATTATGTATTAATCCTTGATTAAGAATGATGAATGGATGCATAATTTAGCTGATTGAATGATGATTATGTAATGGAGTATAGCTATGTAACTTAGAGAGCAGCTATTGGGAATTATAGCTAAAAGTAGGCATAATAGACGAAGAATATGAGAGAGTAATGATGAGAATAAAGAAGAGCCGTAATTAAACCATAATAACCGTGATTAGGGGCTGAGAATCCTCTGATTTTCCTGATCCAATGAATCCTCAAGATGAGAATTTCGGCAGCACCTCCCTCCTTGCTTCTTCTTCAAAAACTATGTGTGTGCCGACAACACCTCCCCAAGGAGTGTGTAGATGTGTGTGTGTGTGTACTGGGTGTGTGTGTGTGAGCATGTGTCTGTGTGTGTGTGTGTGTGTGTGTGTGTGTGTGTATGTGAGAACACCTTTAAATAGGCCTCCTCAAGCTGAAAATCGATCTGGGTTGCTATTTGCATCAGGGAGCCTCTCTAGTTAAGCATGGCAAGTCTAGTTGCCTACCCACCAAGTGTCCAATTGGCTTGGTTAACTGACTCTCACACGTAGTAGCAAGATTAGAAACTCTCCCAAGACTCCCACAAGGCAAGAGGGAACCCCCTAGCTGCTAAAGCTGAGCTGGAGTGGGGTAGAACCTGTTCCCACACAGCCTCGGGCCCCTAGTGCCTCCCCGGACAATTTTGGGAAAATTTGGTTCTAGGCTAAAACGGGTCATACGAGTCGGATTTTGATGCCGAAAATTGCTATAGAAAAATCTAACTAAGGCGTACTGGCGCGAGTACCTGCGATATTTAGCAGCCCCCGGGGTCAAAAAATGCATTGTTTCAAATTGAGGGTACGGGTGCAGTTTTTCGAGACGATCATAACTGGACGGGTCAGGTGACCAAAAACCTACTACATTCGAAGCTTTAAAACATTCTAAACATCATGGTACTGACATAATTCAAGAAACTGCTAAAAATAGTAACTTTTTCCATTATATTCATTTCAAGGTACAATGGTGCTCTTTTGGTCGGGGTTAGACACCTTACAACCTCCCCAACGTGAAAAGTTTGAGATGTCCTCATCTCAAGAATGTGTTTGGGTAATCTTTTATGAGCGTTGGTTCGTCCTCCCAAGTTGCATCTTCTTCAGGGTAATCCTTCCACTTTACCTGATGCTCCGTGATAGTTCTGTTGCATAACTTCCTTTCCCTTGTTTCAAGTACGTAGTCAGGTTGGAGCTCAAGAACTCCTTGTGTTGGCATGACTATCTGATCTGAGTCTAAGAATTGATCAAGGTTAGAAATATAGGGTTTGAGTAAGCTGACATGGAACACATCATGAACCTTCAAGTTTGCAGGTAACTTTAGCTTGTAGGCCTGGTCACTCACAACCTTAATGATCTCGAATGGTCCACAATACCTTGGGCTTAGCATCTTATATCTGCCTAGAGATAAGTTGCTTTTCTTTGGTCGGACTCGCAGAAAAATCTTATCCCCCTCTTTGAAAGTTCTTTCCGAACGGTTCTTATCTGCGTAATGCTTCTGTCTATCCTGAGCGGCCTGAATATCCTGGCGAATAGCTCTAGTCTGTGCTTCCATATCTTCTAACATCTTTCTAGAGGCTTCTACCCTGATGGTTGGATCTGAGAAGTTCAGTGGTGCTAAGCAGTCCTGTCCATAAAGAGCTTTGAAAGGTGACATTCCAATGCTTCTGTGTTCGGAAGAATTATAAGCATACTCCACCAAAGGTAGATATTGTAACCACTTCTTTGGTTCTTGCGAACAATAGGCTTTGAGAATATCCTCGATGACTTGATTAACCCTTTCAGTTTGCCCATCTGTCTACGGATGATACGCTGTACTGAAGTCTAATTGTGACCCAATAGATTGGAAAAGAGAAGTCCAAAATTTTTATGTAAACTTGGCATCTCTATCACTGACGATACGCTTGGGTAGACCATAGCCTAAAAATCTCCTTGATGAATACCCGACTAATATCTGAAGCAGTAAAGGTTGTCTTTATGGGTATTAGATGAGCCACTTTTGTGAGCATATCAACAACCACGAAAACAGAATCATAACCTCCTGTAGAAGGTAATCCTGTAACAAAATCCATACTGATGCATTTCCATTTCATCTGGGGTATGTCAAGAGGTTGAAGTTTCCTTGGTAACTTGATTCTTTCGGCCTTTATCCGCTGACAAGAAAGACATTTCCTCACATAGCGAAGTATGTATCCTTTCATTCCAGACCAAAAATAACTCCTTCTGACAGCATGAAGAGTCTTAGCATAGCCTGGATGTCCAGATGTAGGGCTATCATGCGCTTCATACAGAATAGCCTTCTTTAGAGCTGGGTCTCTGGGTACACAGAGTCTATGTCTCTAGTAAAGACATCCTCCCATAAGAGAGTAATCTTTAGCTTCAGGCATCTTATTCTGCTGGACTAGTGACACTATACGCTGGTACTCTGGATCCACGAAGGATGCTTCCTTGATTCTATCCCAGATAGGGTTATTTGGAATAGAGATAGCTCCGAGAAAGGAATTTTGGCTAAGACCATCTGCAACTGCATTTTCCTTCCCTGGTCTATTCCTGTAATAGCTCTATCCATCGCCGTTGTCGCATATTGAGAATAGGTTGAGTAAAAATCCATTTTAAGCTCTTGTGGTGTGTAACCAGTTGAAACTTGCGTCTGAGAAGATAATGTCTCCATAACTTCAACGCATGTATAGCCGCTAAAAGTTACAAATCATGAGTAGGATAATTCTTCTCGTGATCCCTCAGCTTTCGCGAAGTATATGCCACTGCTCTTCCTTCTTGAGTAAGAACTCCGCCTAGAGAAAATTTGCTAGCATCTGTCGCTACTTCAAATTCTTTACTGAAATCTGGAAGCTTTAAAATAGGAGCTGAGACCAAGAAATCTTTTAGCTTAGCAAAGATAGACTCGTGCTTGGTCTTCCATTCGATCCTCATCCCTTTTTTCAGGAGTTCCGTCAAAGGTGTAGCAATATGTGCATAATCCTTGACAAAAATCCTGTACCATCCCGTTATTCCAAGAAATCCTCTTACTTCACTGACGGTGGATGGTTGAGGCCAATCAACGATATCCTTGACTTTGTTTGGGTCTACTGAAATCCCTTCAGCTGACATGACAAATCCAAGATAGTTGACCTTTGGTGAGCAAAAAGTGCACTTGCTCTCTTCAACGTAAAGTTGGTGTTCCCGGAGAAGGTCAAGTACTTTGCGAACATGTTCTTCGTGATCTGCCTCGTTCTTAGAATAGATCGGAATGTCATCGAAGAAAACCAAGACAAAATCATCCAGGTAAGGTATGAAAATATCCTGCATAAGTCGATTTAAGCTTGCAGGAGCATTTGTTAGACCAAAAGATATTACTGTGAATTCGTAGTGCCCATACCTAGTATTGAAAGCTGTCTTTGGAATATTTGATTCCTTGATCATGATTTGGTAATATCTTGACCTTAGATATATCTTTGTAAACATTTTGGCACCGTGGAGCCTGTCCAAAAGTTTGTCAATCCTTGGAATTGGATACTTGTTCTTGACAGTTACCTGGTTTAGTCCACGGTAGTCTATGCATAACCTTAAGGTTCCATCCTTCTTCTTCTGAAAAAGAATTGTGCGCCCCAAGGAGAAGTACTGGGTCGAATGAATCCTTCCTCAATGAGTTGCCTAAGTTGTTCCTTGAGCTCGATGGCCTCTAGAAGTGACAGTTTATAAGGTCTTTTTGAGATAGGTTCACATCCAGGGATAGTCTCAATCTCATGATCTACCTCTCTATGTGGTGGAAGATTCGTAAGGTCTTCTGGGAATACATCATCATACTCCCTCAACCAGTTTGGTCTAAGTGAGGTATCTGATTGGTCCACCTTATTGAGCTTTACCGCATAAATTTGTTGTCCCTTTCTTAGTCCCTTCAAAAGTCTGCTGGCCTTAACTAGAGTAGCCCTAGGTCTCCCATTTTCCCCCTGGATTAAGGCTTCATTACCCAAGTTATTTGTAAAGATAAAGTTTCCTTGTGCACAATGGATGTGGGCCCTATTTTGCTTTAGCCAGTCCATACCTAGTATCCCATCAAAGAATCCTAAGGGTAGGGTTTGAAATTGGGCAGAAGTTGGGTGTCCCCCAAAATCAAAGTCGATTTTTCCTGCAGAATGTTGAGATACTACTTCCTTGCCGTTTGCTAACTCTACCACTAGCTTGCTTGCTAGATACTTATCTAGCTTTAGCTTCCTCATGCATCTGGGTGAAAGAAATGAAAGAGTACTACCACAATCTATAAGGAAGTTAACTTGTTCACCTCTAAGAGATCCTGGTGTATGAATGACTGCGTATTGCTCACAACCATTGGGATTTTCAATTGCAGCATGTAGGGTTGCTCTCTCCACTGCTTCATCACCGCAGTTGGTTGTACCACTGCGGCATTTACTCTGGCGGTAGCTCCACGCCCTCGCCCTCTGTTCATCCTTCCTCGACCTCCTCTTCCATTAGCTTGGCCACGCCCATGGGTATTTAAGGGTATGGCATTGGCGTTGGTTGCTTGAATGTTCCAGGGGCACTTGGATCTGTAATGTCCATACTCGTCGCAACCATAGCATCGAACATCCGGGAACTCCATGGTTGTGGTGGTAGCCACAATAGAGCACTGGTCATATGCTTGGTTGGCTGGTCTGTTATTCCAAGCAGCTGTCCTTGCCCTCTTTGCTCAATGATTCCTCCTGTTCTGATTAACAATTTGTACTTCAAGAGCTAGAGGTTTGGCCCTCAGCAAGGCATCCTGTAGTGTCGTTGGCCTGAGAGCTTCGAACCGAGTATTCAAAGGATCGATTAGCCCTTGGCAGAACCTCGCCACCTATTGTTCCAAGGTCATCTTAGGAGCATATCTCTGAAGAGTGACAAACTTTGCATAATATTCTTCGATAGATGAATTCAGCTGCCGAAGTGAAAAGAATTAATTCATCCTCAAGGTCCTAAAGGTAGGTGGTAAATAACGCCCCATTATCGCAGATTTGATGTCTTCCTAGGATTGGAAAGAGCCCTTAATATCCATGTCCTTGCAATGTTGCTTCCACCATATCTTGGCATTGTCAGTCAAGAGGAGCATCACAAGCATGGTCTGATTTACGGTTTGGGTCCCCGCAGCTTCAAAATAATCGTCCATGGCTTCCATCCACACTTCCGCATCTCTCTCCACATTTGCTCCCTCGCCCTTAAAGATCGGAGGTTGGGATTGCTTAAGGAGGAGCTTCTTCTCTTGCGCTGCCGAGTATAGAGCAACAGGCGGTGCCTACATGGGTTATACGAGATTCTTGATACCATTACTTGGATTTCAAAATAGACACGAGACTTTAAATAAAATTCAAGATTCCACTTTATCAACAGACAAAAAGCACTTTATTGATGAAAATTTATTACAATTGAAACCTCTCAAGGTTTAGGATAACTGATGATCAACTTATTAAATGGCTTTTTTGGATTGCTTATAAGATACGCATAGGAGATTGTATTCTCATGATGCACTACTTTGTTCATGAAGTAGTTCCTGTACTCATCCTTGAGTGGATAATAAACTAAGATATCAAGTCGGGATTCTTCTTTTGGTACTCCAAAAGTTCTGACTCTGTTCTCGCTGGGATCACCTCGGTGCCCTTTTCCAAGAGCCAGTCGTTGATGGTTTGATTGGAGTCGCATGAAACAGTCAGGTCCAATCGGGTAGGCAGGAAGTAGAATAACTCCACTACCCTCAACTCTTCTCCCCAATGTATCTGCTTCAAATTGGTAGCCAGACATCCTAGCTTCCGAGCGTTGATGTAGTAATCCCCTCCTAGAAATGTCCAATCAAGTTCCCATCCTCTATCAATGCGAGTGGAGTGTGGCGTATGAGCATTCATCAGTATCTCCATGACATCTCGCCTGAACTGGTAAACTGGGGATCGTCGAGCTTGCTCATAAATATGCTCAAACACTTGGAACTTTTGATATTCTAGCACGGGGTCTTCCTGCAACACCAATGCAAGGAATTGGGATCAGCTACCTGTATACTTCCAGTTCCTTTTTAAATGTTCAAACAATACGACTTTATTTCCTAGTCTAACGTAGGCTCTGATACCAGGTGTGAGGTCCCCACCCCGCCGTATCAACCAGCGGATTTGATGGTGAACCTGGTGGCCACTAGATCTATAGCGGAAGCAAACAAAATGGTTCGGGGTTCAACTAGCGGACGATCTCTCATCACAAAGTGAGTCGAGTTCGAGCCTACTAGCAAGGAGATCTAGCTCCACCTTGCAGAAGAAGCGTACTTAAACTATCTAGCGATCCTAAGATCCACCTTCCAAGAGGAGAGAAACCACGAGTACCTTTTTCCCCATGTTTCAGAGGCACGTACTCTCAAGATTTCACCGCTCTAGGGGCAATGAGTATTACTAATATCGAATTAAGCACTATGGGGACACAGAGTTCCCAACCAATTGGGACCACCCATCTCATAGGCATTGGCAACATGAGCCAAGCCTCCACTTTCCACCCCCACACTCACACTTCCTTGTGTGTCCTAATTACTACCACAATGATTGTTCAACATAAACATTCCTTGATTAGATTCCAAATCACAATGTTCGTTAAGACAACCCTTCAACCAGTATTGCAAACAACGCCAATACAGTATTCTAGTAAAAATTCTACTCAAACTTATTCATTAAAATTCCAATGTTCTGGAGGTACAACATCCCCCTCCAGCGAGAGTTTACTCCTCCCGTTGTCGCCTAGCTGCCCATACAACTAGGTATGTCCACCGCATAGAAAGCACGACATGGACACTCCCACCGCATAGAAAGCAAGACGTGGGTTTCCACCGCATAGAAAGCAAGTCGTGGGTATCCACCGCATAAAAAGCAAGTCGTGGATTCAAGAGCCCTTAACGAGGAACTCTGCCCCCTGTGATTAGTAGGGGGGTCAGGATTGATTCAACATTGGAAATAAAATGACCATGTCGAGCTAAATTTTCCCTAGCATACATTCTTTCCTATTGCAAACAACATACCCATCAATCATTTCTTTCCTACTTTAGACTTTAATGTACAAATGAATTTAATGCCGAGGTTTCCATCGGATTTCTCCAACATTTTTGGGGATATGTTCATTCCTAGCTAAACGTGTGCAATGTTAAATTAAACAACTTGAATGAAATTATGGCCTACCTCTTCCATTTCTTCGTCAATGGCCCGTGAGATGGCCGGTATTTGTTCGTCCATGGGAGCTTTTCCCTTTCCATTGACATTGCTCATTCCCGCCTCGCGGTCGTGGGCACCACCAAAGCGAGTTCTCTTAACCGATGCCATTTTACTCACTACTTTAAATGATAAACTTGAAGAAAAGAGCTAAAGTCCGAGAGCATCATAAACAACCAATTGGCAGATTAAAATCATTAATGAATCCTCCTTATGCAAGAGATTAGATTTTTCCTTCGAGACCTAACAATTTTATGGGTAATTCTTTACTTACCCTATGGGAACTGGCTCTAAGGTTAATCACTTGGCTTAGATGATTAAGAAATTAAGAATTTTACTAATTGATTTACAAAGAGATGAAGTAAGCAAGTTCAATCATTTTCCTAGAGCAGTTTGAAGATGCAGAATTACCGCAGGCATGTGTGATAGAAAATTCTCTTCTTATTGGCCTAATGACGGTTTAATTTTCAGCTTTAATCACATTCTAATGTGGGAGAAGATTAAGTCTAATTTAATTACAACACTATTGAGTGATAAAAGAATGAATTTCATCAAATTTACACTATTACTGGCTGACAATTTATTAACTATGTTGCCTAGAGAGAGAATCTTTCCTAATTATGTATTAATCCTTGATTAAGAATGATGAATGGATGCATAATTTAGCTGATTGAATGATGATTATGTAATGGAGTATAGCTATGTAACTTAGAGAGCAGCTATTGGGAATTATAGCTAAAAGTAGGCATAATAGACGAAGAATATGAGAGAGTAATGATGAGAATAAAGAAGAGCCGTAATTAAACCATAATAACCGTGATTAGGGGCTGAGAATCCTCTGATTTTCCTGATCCAATGAATCCTCAAGATGAGAATTTCGGCAGCACCTCCCTCCTTGCTTCTTCTTCAAAAACTATGTGTGTGCCGACAACACCTCCCCAAGGAGTGTGTAGATGTGTGTGTGTGTGTACTGGGTGTGTGTGTGTGAGCATGTGTCTGTGTGTGTGTGTGTGTGTGTGAGCACACCTTTAAATAGGCCTCCTCAAGCTGAAAATCGATCTGGGTTGCTATTTGCATATGGGAGCTTCTCTAGTTAAGCATGGCAAATCTAGTTGCCTACCCACCAAGTGTCCAGTTGGCTTGGTTAACTGACTCTCACACTTAGTAGCAAGCTTAGAAACTCTCCCAAGACTCCCACAAGGCAAGAGGGCGCCCCCTAGCTGCTAAAGCTGAGCTGGAGTGGGGTAGAACCTGTTCCCACACAGCCTCGGGCCCCTAGTGCCTCCCCGGACAACTTTGAGAAAATTTGGTTCTAGGCTAAAACGGGTCATACGAGTCGGATTTTGATGACAAAAATTGCTATAGCGAGCTCTAACTAAGGCGTACTGGCCCGAGTACCTGCCATATTTAGCAGCCCCCGGGGTCCGAAAATGCATTTATTCAAATTCGGGGTACGGGTGCAGTTTTTCGAGACGGTCATAACTGAACGGGTCAGGTGACCAAAAACTTACTATTTTTGGAATTTTTTTTACAAAAATTATTTTAATCCTCATTTCGAAGCTTTAAAACATTCTAAACATCATGGTACTGAACAGAATTTGGAAAACTGCTAAAAATAGTAACTTTTTCCATTATATTCATTTCAAGGTACAATGGTGCTCTTTTGGTCGGGGTCAGAGACCTTACACAAGAACTCTTGTCTATGTTATTTTACGCTACACACAAGTTACTATACCATTAAATGTTACACAGGGTTCCCACAAAGTGGTCATATGCAGTCCCGTCTTGTTCGTGTCCTATTTTTGAGTGTGTGAGGAGGGAATGAGACATTTTTCTCTTTATTTTTCACTTGGAGATTTTATGGAAGCTCTGAGATTTCCATGGATGTGTATGTGAGAGGAATTTAGGGAAGAAGGTGCAAATTTCTACAAGACTATGTGACCCTATGTTGGTGCCATTAGGGTTGGGGCTATTCCAAAGAGTCGAACGGAGTGGAGTTTGATGAAGGTTTTGCAATGGTTTGAGAGAGGCCTTTTGTGGCTGGAGTTTTTTAGTTTTGTATGGTTTTCATTGCATATTTGGGTCACCATCAAGTGTGATTTCATGTGTTGATCAACTCGACTCACCTTGTAGTGTCTGCGGGCAGGTGAAGGGTTGTAGGTCGAGGTGTTTGGAGTTTGAATTGAGCTTGTGGGCTCTTGAGTGGTGGTGTGTGTGGGGTGGAATTTAAGTAAATTCCTTGTGTTGTTTTGAGTTTTCTGGTTGTATGAGTGTGCACACATTCTCTTTTTCTCCATCATCCTTTGGCGATCCCGTTGGGGAGAAAAAATTGCTGTTTGTGCACTCAAGAGTCGAATATCGAGCCGTTGGATAGGGGGAAAGGAGAACACACCCGGAACCCAAAGAGTTTGCCTCTTTATAGCCCAGGATAATCACTACACCCCAATCCACTAGAGATCACCTTCAAAACTCGCACAATTGACAACAATCCACACCGGTCCATGACCGTGCCGTAGCACACATCGCTCTGTCGATCTTTCTCTCACACACACAGAGGCCCGGGGAGGCACACACACCTCCAACACCGGCACCAAATTGTTAGTATAGAGCAAAGAGAAGAATGGAGGAAAGGGGAAGAAACGGCACAAGAAATGGATATGATTTGCTTCAATTATGTCAAAAACACCATTTTCTCTATATTGAGGAGACCTTGTGGGCTGAAGGCCATAGGATCCCCTCTTTTCTAGTAAGAACCTCAATTTACTCTATATTGGCACCCTGTGGCATGAAGGCCATAGGGTTCCATCTATGCTAGTAAGAAGCTCTCTATGCTTTACGCTCTATATTGACATCCTATGGCCCCAAGGTCAAAAGGTGCCCTCTATGTTCTCAATTTGAATAAACCCTTCATGATGGATTTTTGACAACCAATGGCCCTAGGGCCATAGGGTGCTCTATATGCCATGAAAAATTACTATTTACTCTATATTGGCACCATGTGGCTTGAAGACCATTTGGGTCCCTATTTTAGTAAGAACCTCTCCATGCTGTATATCGGTAGCCTTTTGCCTGAAGGCCATAGAGTCCACTCTATGCTAGTAAGAACCTCTCTATGCTCTATATGGTACCCTATGGCGTGAAGCCCATAGGATCCCCTGTATGCTAGTAAGAACCTCTCTATGCTCTATATAGGCATCCTATGGCCCTAAGGCCACAAGGTGCCCTCTATGTTTTGAAGAAACCCCTCATGAGGGTTTTTTGGCAACCTATGGCCGAGGGTGCTCTCTTTATGGTCATAGGGTTTGTTTTATACTACGTAAAACTCTCCATGCTCTAACTTGGCATCTTATGGCCGTTGTCCTCTATGCTAATAAGAAACCACCATTGCTCTATGTTCGTCTCCTATTTCTTTATGGAAACAAGGTGTCATCCTCCATGCCAATTTAAAAAAAAACTAAATTCTCTACATTGACACCCTATGGCCCAAGGCCAAGGTGTCCTCTATGATACTAGAAACCCCTCTATGCTCTATGTTGACACCCTATGGCCCCAGGGCCACAAGGTGCCCTCTCTCTCTCTCTCTCTCTCTCTTGAATATAAATTGTTTATTTGACCTAATTAATTCTCTTCCTCTCCTCCTTCTCTCTCAGCTTCCTCTTCTCGGTTTCTCTCTCTTCCTCTCCTTTCTCTCTCACTCCAAATAACTATTTTTTTCCCTCTTCTCATCTCTCCCCATTCATATAGCAGGCAGTACCTTGTCAATTTTGGGCGTGAATATTTATCGATTTACCTACATCATCGTCATTCAGGAACACCCTACCACATCTCCTCTTTTAGGACCTCTTACACCAACAAAAAGTGTACAATACGAAGGTTAGCTCTTTATTGTTTTACTGTTTTACAATACGGGGAAAAAAAAATGCGGTGCTTGGCAATGCTACTGATGGAAGTTGTCATGCTCCGCAATGCAGTGACTGGCAATGCTATGCCAAATGTGATGCCCTTCTTGACATAGCCAAGGGCCTATGGCTGCCCAAGAGGGAGCAAAATGACCGGCTGCCCACCCAAACGAAGAAAGGCTGCCCATTAAGTCAAAAAAAGGGTTTCTAATTAACCTAATGTGAAGGGGAAGGAAGGAGATGGTGTGGCGGCAGTGAGGGGGTGCAACAGGAGACGAGATCCATTCGCACTGAGCACCATGAGGCTGAGATGAGCTTGCTGTAGAAGCGCAAAACAACCAGGAGGGTCTCGCAAGCAAGTTTGAAGCCATTCCCGCCGCAAACAAAGCTGTTCGATTTTGCCCTGACATGTCTGCAAGAGGCCGGACCCATTAGCGACATCGCTAATGGGTGCCTCGCTATTTTTAGTAAGGGAAACATGCATCCACATAAAAAAGGGAAAACATGTGATTTGTTTACTTGTGACCTCATCATCTTATGGATCCTCCTCATGAGCTACATAGCCTTCAAGCTCTTGAGCTCTCCTCCTTATAATCTTGATGCGCTTAAGCTTCCCCATAAGCTATAATCTCTTAAGCTCCTAATCTCCTCCTCATATCTTCAATCTCTTAAGCTCTGAAGCCTCCTCATCATCATTGTGTGTCTCCTTCTCCAGATATCTTCAAGCTCAGGAATTCTTAAACTCCTCCTAATCTCCTCCGAATAAGCTCCATATTCTTAAACTCCTCCTAATCTTCCGCGAGTAAACTCTATACTCTTAACCTCTTAACCTCTTAAACTCTATACTCTTAACCTCTTAAGCCAAGGTGCTTAGCTTAATTGCACCTTAATCAAGATAATCTTAAAACCCATAAGCCAAACCTCTCTAAGCGGACTGAGCCGATTCCCTAAACCCAATTAAAGCTTCAAAGCCATCATTAGCCATTAAAATCCTCAAGCTTAACTTTCATTGGCCATCCTAAACCTGCTCGAAGCCCATTAGCCATTCGACTCAAGGAGTAGAAGGTAGAGTAAGCAAAGTTTCATCAATTTCTTGTTTAATCATCTGATTTAAGCCAGATTTTTCCTTGTAAG
This sequence comes from Adiantum capillus-veneris, assembly GCF_014529385.1. Taxonomy (NCBI): domain Eukaryota; kingdom Viridiplantae; phylum Streptophyta; class Polypodiopsida; order Polypodiales; family Pteridaceae; genus Adiantum; species Adiantum capillus-veneris. Next base: position 55,633,547 of record NC_140950.1, read on the forward strand.
AGCATTTAAGCTTCTATAGTGATTTGTTAACCATGGATTCTGTCGATTAACTGGAAATTAGATGGACTGTTTGTTTTAAACTTTATTGTCGGTAATTGCATCTGCTACACCTTGTTTCCCGCGCCTCTCGCAGCAAGGGGCCTGATGCCTTCCCGACTCACCTTTCGCACAATTATCCCCCGACAGCATGTTTTCAAAAAGGGTTGGAAAGGTGCACATACACAATTTGATTACACATTTCATCATACAATAAGTGCATACCACCCTTTTTTATATCCCTTCAAAGACGTAAACATATCATATGGATGTACATCCACCACAGGACTACTTGAGACACTCTCCCTAGATATAATCAATGGTTCTGGATGTGAAACATGTCATAGTATCAATCAATGTGTATGTGCCACGTGGAGTATCGTGCGGCTCATACATACCCCCTTATGTGCTGGCGGGCTCTAGCTTTCTAAAATCACTACCCTGTGGCCCAAAGTCCTTATAGTGATAGCCATTTTTTGGCTATTCAAAATTGCCATAGTGAGCTACCCCACCCTACCAAAATCACCCAAACACTGTGTTTATCTCTACCTTTTCATTGTACATAGGCGTGTGTGAGTCAGAGGACTTTTCCCATATCTCCTTAAAACTCTTAGCTAGCTAGTCATTGGGTTAGTTGAGCCAAAAAAGTAAATAAAATAAAAAAAGTAAAATATATTATGGCCCATTTGTGTGTAAATATTTCATTGTATATAGGGCCTAAATATAAGGAATTTTCATAATTATTTTGGTATTTATTTAAACATTTCTACCTAGGTGTGCGTTATTTGCTTATGTATGCTAAGTACATTGACTCACCATTACCACACAATTTTCTTACCATTTTTCATACACTTTATTCCATATAAAAATATCTTCACACAAGCTTCTCTTATTTTTGGTGTGAATCCACTCCTAAGAATAAACCTCAAAAATACTTTCCACCCTCAGTCATTGCCTTTCACTAAATTCCTATTTCCTAAAGGAACTCTTTCTTACCTCTTGTAAATAAATATACATCAATAAAACAAATGAGGGCCCTCATCATTTGATTCCCTATATTTTTATATATTAATTTTTTAAATATTTATAGCCTACACTGTTCTAGATTCCATAAATTGTTTATATATACTAGCTTGTCTTCTTTCATCATATCCATATATTATATTTATGCATAATCTACAACCATGCATATTTTCAAACCTCTAAGAATCAATTAATTCATGCTCTCATGCAAGGCCCAGGGGCTCACCTTTGGAGCCATATACAAATTCAACAAAAGGGGGGCCACGGAAGACTTTTTTGTGAAGAAAAGTAGGCATTTTAGTGGGATTTTTCTTATCCATCTCCACTCCAAATTTGAAGTGGCGGTTACACAACGAAATGTGGACCAAGAGATGAATAATCATCTCAAAAAGTTTTGTTTTTTATTGATCTACCAACGGTGAGGTATGATTTTTTGATTGGACCCTACTCTGCCCACGTTTGTCACAAGTAGCCCATAGTCTTCTCTCACCTCTTTCCACACGTTTAGACACACACAAACACACTCATTCCTCTCAATCACTCACTCAAACCTGAACCTTCCATGCTTTCTCTCAGCTTGTTCACCATTAACCTCCCCTCTTACTTCCATAGCTCTCATATGAGTTACATACACCATCTCTATGCCTCTCTCTATTACTTCCAAAGTACAAATCTATTTTATCCCTTCTCTATATACATAAGAAACATCATGTAAACCATGCTTAACCTCTGCAAATTGAGAGATCTCATCAAGAGAATTGCCAATTTCATCGAGATAAACAACCCTGACGGCAGTGGCATAAAGAAGAGAAGAAGAAGAAGAGGATCGATAGTCATTTTGGGAACCTACACAAGTAAGTCCTTCTTCAAGATTCACCATCACAAAGATTTACTCACTTCATTGAACCATCTTACTTCCACCATCCACCTCATTCTACCCATTGTAAATATAACATTAACTTTCTAGTGATTGCTAACACTAACCACTAGCATACTAACACAAAATAGCCATTAACCTAACCATAAAAGACACCTCACCTCAAGACATGTGCATAGTAACACACACACACTCTCTCTCTCTCTCCTTACTTAAAACTTTACTTTCACCTTATCTACCATCAATAATGCTCTTTTTTGAGCCCACATCCATGACTCAAGTAGACAAAGAAGGCCCGTAATATTTTGATATTAAAAAAAAATTCATAATCCTGATTTTTTAGCTTGTAAATTAGGATTTCCAATAATCTTAATGAGGGGTCTCCAACCTATAAATAGTCCCCTCTCCTTCTTGTAAAACAACCTTTAATATCTCACATAGCACCCCAACACTCTATGCGTGAGGAGAAACGTAGGCATAGCAACCACTTTGTGAGCTTCACTTTTGGTGTAAGAGAAGCTTTCAAGCTACACATTGCAAGTGAGAGAGCGTGAGTTCAAAAATCTCAAGACCACTATTGTACATGTTCCTCCATCATTAATAAATTGATGTTTGGTGCATCAAAGGCATGATTCAACATTCAAATCTTTGTCTTTCCACTTGTGCTATACGGTTTGGTGCATTCAAGGTGACTTGTGTATTTTGAGTTTTTATTGTTTGATCTTGTTTTAAAAAGTGTTTTAGTGTGTTTTCATTGCCAATTTTGTATCCATTGTAAGAGGGTATTGTGGTGAGAGGTCTCCCGCACCCTAAGACAATGTGTGTGTGTTGGCAATGTGTAGCGTTCACTAAGCATTGAGTTAGTTTTGTACAAGCTCTACAATAGCATCAATAACAAACCATCTCCATTTTCAAGTCCCAAATAAGGTATTACGCAAGATCCATTCCTCTCTCTCTTCCCTTTGCTCTAGCTCTCCTTGGTACATTTTGTGTGTGTCTTGTTGTGAGGTTGCTTGTGTGTGTTTTGTGGCGCATCTTGGCACATCTTCTTGGTTGTGACAAAATCTCTCCTGCGTCCTAGTTCGCATACCATAACTATGTGGTGCCCCTATCTTGCTTGGGTGTGGCTTTGGATTTGTTGTTGTGTTGTGCTTGTGGTTGCCCCCGCCCTAATTGAGTAGCATGGGAGCCTTGAGGGGTGTTTAGAGGTCACCTCTCTTGTTGAGCGCCCCGGACCACCTCAATTTTGGTGCCTCCACTGTGGAGGGCTTGTGTATTTTTGTGTAGGATCAACCTTTAGCATAGTCAAGTAGTTTGCATGAATCACGAGAATTTTTATGATCCTTTTATTCCCATTGCAAGGCAAAAGGTACACATGATTGTTAGTACTAAGTTTCAATTTCAACGTGTAATTCGTAGAATTTTAGGTCCTCTTAGGTTGGCCAAGATAAACGCTTTAGTAAATCCTTTTATTTTGCCTCTCATTAGGTACGACCTTAGTTTGGAGGTCTATATTTTTGTTTTGTTTTAAGAATTAGGTCATGCATAGACAATGGATAATGGCCTAGGTATAGAGGTTTTCCCCTTTCATTTCACTTCACACATTAGAATAAATGTTGCAATTAGTAGAAAGATCCATTTTCAACAATGTATGGTGCTCATGTTTGGTGCCCAAAGAGTAGGAGAAATCATTGCATCACCAAACCTTGTCATCCTGCCTCTTGTTGATTATCATAGATCATTTGATGTGTATATTTTTATTTTGTTGTAGAACAGATTTTCATTTAGAAAACATTATTGTGTAGATCTTTTAAAAAAAAAGAAACGTGCGTCACTTTGAAATCAATTCAATGGAAAGCCAATGCCAAATGTCTGGATATCCTCTTTTCTTTGGAGATCCTTGAGAGGATGCACAATTATTTTTAGAGAATTTCAAGATGTCTTGCCGTATCAAGAGGATAGTAACTGATCAAGAACGTGTAGAAATGTTTGAGGTGGTCCTTAGGAGAGATACTAGCACTTGGTTTGACTCTTTGCCTGAGGAAGTTAAGGGGAATTACACGAAAGTTTTGAATCATTTCAAGAAATACTTCTTTGATACCCAAAAGACTCAAAAATTATTGCAAGACATTGTTTCTCATAAGCAAAAAGACTTAGATGACTACTACTTGTACAAGCAAGAGATTCTATGTCTTTGGGATTTATGGATAAAAAATGTTTCTAATATTGGTGATGGCGCAGAATTTCTAAAGAAGGAGAGGTTTATAGCCAAGGACTCTTTCTTGACCTTAAGGTAAAATTTGAGGCGGGTGCACCTGCTACCGATGCAGCATAAACTAGGGCTGCTGAGAAGTATAGGAAACTCAAGTGCTTAAGGGGAGAGGTTCCAATAGAAGGTCTTAGACCCAAAGGTAAGTTACAAACATCAATGTGTAGGGAGCTTCGCAAGGTAACGACGGAAGTCATCGAGAAGTTAAATGAATCTTTAAGCAGCCAGTCAATTCACCTTGCACAAGTTGTAGGTCCAAAGGGACAAGAAAAGAAGTCAGACGAGAGAGAGCCACGACATAGGAGAGTCTTGCAATGTTGGAATTGTGGAGAGTCTGGACATGGGATGTATAATTGTCCTTGGCCCCGTGGGGAGCCAGGGAGACCTAACTTGAATTATTCAGTGATGAATGCAGGTGAAGGAACTGGTCAACAACCAAGGCTTCTACCAAGGCCAAATGGACCAAGACCACCTCCACAAGGGGTAGAAGGAGTTCCACTTTTCCAGATCCAAATGTGCATGTGGTAGAGGTGACAAATTCAAATGAGGTTGACATGGAAGCAAATGGTATTAAGTGTGGCCGAGGAAAAGGTAAAGAGAAAGAAGGAGTCACATCACAGAGTAACCATGGACGAGGCAAGGAGGCAAAGGAGATCAAGGAAGCTAAGAGGACTCGACATTGTATCAATCTCCAAGACTTCCCTCTTGGACATGGTATGGCTCCATACAACTTGATGGAAGACATGAGAGGTAAGGGTCCTACTATCTCATGGCCTTAGTTTCTTGGATTATGCCCACAAGTTAGGAGAGATTTAACGAAAGCAGTTAACACTAAGAGAAAGATAAAAGAGAGTGTGCATGTTGTAAAAATTGCATATGCTAAAATGAATGAGGATATTACACATGTGCTAGATTTTTACATCAAAGGAATATTGGTCAGGAAAGGTTTAGTGGATGGGGGTGCACAAATTTGCATCATGACAGAGGGACTCTTGCAAAGACTAGGCATGCACATCCATGAGACATCTAAAATGAAAGTTGAAATGGCAAACAATAGCAAGGCTAGGTGTGTAGGCATTTGCAAAAATGTTTTTGTGGAGGCCTTTGGCATTAAGAAGGCAAAGGATCTTTATGTTATGTCTACCAAAGGAAATGGTTACCCATTTATCCTAAGAAGACCATGGCTAATGAAAATGCGAGCTTTGTAGGATTGGGAGAGTGGAAAATTAATTTGTAGGAATGACAATCGTAAGAAGGTTGTCTTTGACATGAAGGAGCAACACCAAGAGGAGCTTCATGAAGAATCATCTCAAAGTGATACGGAAGAAGAGTGGACCGATAGCACTTCAAAAGAAGAAAGTAGAGGCCGCATTACTGAAGAGGAGTCTTCCATTGAAGTCATGGGGGTAAGGTTTAATCCAACCAACCAGGAGACCTCTTGCCCAGGTTTGGAAGAGGTAGGCTCCCAAGAGAACCAAAATGTGCAAGATGAAGGAATTTTAGAAGGTATTGTCTACAACACTTACAAAGGACGAAAGAGAGGAGTTCAAATGTGTGCTACGGAAGTTTCCTAGTCTTTTTGCTAAAGACTACACCGATGTGTGTGGAGTAGATGATGTTCAACACAAGATTGAGTTGAAGCCAGATGCCACACCTAAGGCTCAGAAGCTACGAAGGCTAGGAGTCATCAAGGAGCAGGCTCTACTCAAGGAGGTAAGAAAGCTTCTAGCAGCAGGTTTCATTTATCCAGTGGATAATTCAAAGTGGGTCTCGCCCGTTGTTGTCACTTCCAAGAAAAACGGCAAGTGGAGGGTGTGTGTGGATTACCATCTGCTCAATGAGGCAACAAAAAGAGATCACTTTCCCCTCCCATTTTAGGATGAGATACTAAATGAGGTAGCTACTCATGAGAAGTACACTGTGTGTGATGGCTACTGAGGTTACTTTCAAATAGGGATTGCATTGGAGGACCAATTGAAAACAACCTTCATTACTTCTTGGGGTTGTTATGATTTTAGAGTTATGCCATTTGGCCTGACAAATGCTCCTGCAACTTTCCATGAACATGGTGTTTCAAGCATTCTTTGGAAAGTCAATTAGGGTGTTCATTGATGAACTCTGCATTTATAGCTCAAAATCATTGCATTTACAAAAGGTAGAATAAGGTTTAAAAGAAATTTACGACATAGGAGGTCAACTGAACCCCGACGAGTGCCACATAGGTGAGGATGAAGTGATCTAGCTTGGTCATAAGGTTTCCTATAAAGGTATTGAGGTGGATCCTTCAAAGGCAAAGGCTCTTATTGAGTTACCATCACCCAAGAGTCTTAAGGAGGTCATCTCATTCATTCAAAATGTGAAGTATATGTCATGCTTCATTCACTTAGCCTCGGAGTTACTTCACCCTTTGCAAAAGTTGACACAACAAGTAGAATTTTCATGGTTTGATGAGCTTGAAGAGTATTTTTGTAACATTAAAGTCATTCTGTTAGAGCTACGAACACTCATGCCTCCTTGTTGGGAGTACACATTCTTTGTTAGCTTTAGTGTTGGGAAAGAAACAATTGGTGCAATTTTATTACAACAAGATCCCCATAGTACCAGGATGCAACCCATCTACTTTGCTAGTAGGGTCATGAATGCTTTAGAGAGAGGCCACACGGAGGTAGAACTCATAATGCTTTCTCTCATGTTTGCGGTGAGAAAGTTTAGATCCTACATGCGACCAAAATCTTTTGTAATCCTCACTGCAGAAAATTTGTTCCCTTGGGTGTCATCTCAAATTAATCTTAGTACTAGGATCTCAAAGTGGATTGTGGAGTTGCAAGAGTTTCAATACTCTTTCAAGGTAGAAGATAGTGTGCGTGCACAATTGGCAAGGATTCTCACTTATAGAGTACATGAGAAGGAGACTAAGGTGCCTAAAGTAAAAACTCTACCATTGCCACCACATAAAAGTATTCCTAATGCTTTTACCTTGTTTTTTGATGGAGTTTTTTGGCACCACAAGAAAAGCAGGGGGAGGGCTAGTGTTGCTCAATTTAAGTGGAGTGGTGGTCATGAAAGAAAAGGTCCATTTACCAGGTTCAACTAGCAACAATGAAGTAGAATATGACACACTACTTAACGGTTTAAAGATCTACATTGACCAAGGTATACACGTCTCATGGTAAAGGGGGATGCACTTCTCATTGTGAAGCAGATTTTAGGCATTTGGGCATGCAAGAATGAAAGCCTAAGGACGAAAGTTCATGCCATTTGTAGGTTTTTTAATCAGTTTGAAGAAGTGCACCTATATCATATTCCTAGGAAACAAAATTAAAATGCTGATTTACTTGCACAACAAGCAATTACATGTGTTGCGAAAGAAGTGCAGGTCATCATGGTGGTAGCAACTATCAAGCAACCAAGATACCAGAGATTGGAGTCATTGGCTCCCATTATTGGCTACATTTTGGAGGGTGAGTTTCCACAAGACTTTACAAAAGCTTAGAACAGGAGACTCATGAAGAAGGCAAGTTTTTATCTCTTCCTAGAAGGATCCCTCTACCAAAGAGGGAAGGATCAAGTGTTCCGAAGAGTACCAAGTATTGAGGAAATTTCAGCCATTCTCAAAGGTTTTCATGAAGAGGCATGTGGTGGTCATTTTGCCCAAGAGTTAACCGTGAAGAAGGTTTTGCTTGCGGGGTATGTGTGGCCAAGCCTGCATGTAAATGTCAAACATTGGTGTAAAAGTTGTCACAATTGTCAGGTAAATGGAAATAGAAGGTTGGTGCATGGTCCGAGGCAAATACTACTTGCAAATGGACCCTTTGAAAAGTGGGGCATTGATGCTATGGGTCCTCTTCCTAGAACAAAAAGTGGTAAACTCTACATCCTATTGGTTGTAGATTACATGACTAGGTGGGTAGAGGCTCAAAGTGTGTGAAGGGTAAATGGGAAAACAGTGACCAGGTTTATCTACACTAATATTTGCTGTAGATTTGGCACACCTCTGGAGATTGTTTCTGATAATGGTCACAGAAGTTTCTGAAGAGCTTCACATTCTACATCATCATAGCATACCCTACTACCCACAGTCAAATGGTTTAGTGGAGAAGGCTAATGGTGTTATTGCAAGAATCATTAGGAAGATGGTGCAAAACAAGACAAAGTTGTGGGATGACTTCTTGGATGGTGCCTTGTGGGCATATCAAACCACATATAGGGAAGCCACGGAGTTCACACCATTTCACTTGTTCTATGGTCAAGAGGCTTTGTAGCCTATCAATCTCAACATCCCAACAATACAGCTTCATGGTAGAGGTGCACAAGATGATCAAGAGGTATGGATGGATCAACTTCTTACACTAGTGGAGCTCGAGTGGAAAAGAGAAGCAGCCTATGAGTGCTACAAGAGGAAATCTACACAAGCAAAGGAGAAGCTTGATATGAAACTCAAGGGCAAAGGCATCAAGGAAGGAGAGCTTGTGCTAAGGTATGATAATCGACTCGATAATCGTTTTGATGCCAAGTTTGAAACCAGATGGCAGGAGCCATACATAGTTAAGAAGGCGTTCAATTCAAGTTACTATCAACTTATGGACTTGAATGGTAAAGAGCACTCTAAGAAGGTAAATGGGTATCCCTTGAAGCTCTATTTGAGTGGCCTTCTACCAAAGGATCTACCAAAGATCTATCAAAAGGCAACTTTCTCATGTAAGTTTTGTTGCATGAAGCATGAGTGTAGCTTGCGCCAAAATGCCAAGGGACCAAACAATGAAAATCTTGTCAAGGGCTCAGAAGCACTCTCTTTGGAAAAGCTGCTTTATGATGGTACATGAATATACCATCATCCTGGGGGAGGGATAACGATAGTCATTTTTTGGCTATTCAAAATTGCCATAGTGAGCTACCTCACCCTACCAAAATCACCCAACACTGTGGCTATCTCTATCTTTTCATTGTACATAGGCGTGTGTGAGTCAGCGGACTTTTTTCGTATCTCCTTAAAACTCTCAGCTCCCTAGTCATTGGGTTAGTTGAGCCAAAAAACTTAATAAAATAAAAAAATAAAAATTATGGCCCATTTGTGTGTAAATATTTCATTGTATATAGGGCCTAAATATACTAATTTTTCATAATTATTTTGGTATTTATTTAAACATTTCTACCTAGGTGTACGTTATTTGTCTATGTATAATAAGTACATTGACTCACCATTACCACAATTTTCTTACCATTTTGCATACAATTTATTCCATATAAAAATATCTTCACACAAGCTTCTCTTATTTTTGGTGTGAATCCACGCCTAAGAATAAACCTCAAAAATATTTTCCACCGTCTGTCATTGCCTTTCACTAAATTCCTATTTCCTAAAGGAACTCTTTCTTACCTCTTGTAAATAAATATACATCAATAAAACAAATGAGGGCCCTGGTCATTTGATTCCCTATATTTTCATATATTTATTTTTTTTATATTTATAGCCCACACTATTCTAGATTCCATAAATTGTTTATATATACTAATCTGTCTTCTTTCATCATATCCATATATTATAGTTATGCATAATCTACAACGTTGCATATTTTCAAACCTCTAAGAATCAATTAATTCATGCTCTCATGCAAGGCCCAGGGGCTCACCTTTGGAGCCATATACAAATTCAACAAAAGGGGGGCCATAGAAGACTTTTTTTGTGAAGAAAAGTAGGCATTTTAGTGGGATTTTTTTTATCCATCTGCACTCCGAATTTGAAGTGGTGGTTAGACAATGGAATGTGGACCAAGAGCTGAATAATCACCTCAAGAAGTTTTTTTTTTTTTTTGAGCTACCACAGGTGAGGTATGATTTTTTGATTGGACCCTAGTCTGCCCACTTTTGTCACAAGTAGCCCATAGTCTTCTCTCACATCTTTCCACACGTCTACACACACACACACACTCATTCCTCTCAATCCCTCACTCAAACGTGCCCCTTCCATGGTTTCTCTTACCTTGTTCACCATTAACCTCCCCTCTTACTTCCATAGCTCTCATATGAGTTACATACACCATCTCTATGCCTCTCTCTATTACTTCCAAAGTACAATTCTATCTTACTCCTTCTCTATATAAATAGAAAACAGTATGTAAAACATGCTTAACCTATGCAAATTGAGGGATCTCATCAAGAAAATTGTCAATTTCATTGCCAATTGTACCCATTGTAAAAATAACATTAACTTTCTAGTGATTACTAACACTAACCACTAACATACTAACACAAAATAGCGATTGACCGAACCATAAAAGACACCTCACCTCAAGACATGTGCATAGTAACTCTCTCTCTCTCTCTCTCTCTCCTTACTTAAAACTTTACTTTCACCTTATCTACCATCAATAATGCTCTTTTTTGAGCCCACATCCATGAGTTAAGCAAACAAAGATGGCCTGCAATGTGTTGATATTAAAAAAAAAATCATAATCCTGATTTGTTAGTTTGTAAATTAGGATTTCCAATAATCTTAATGAGGGGTCTCCAACCTATAGATCGGTCCCTCTCCTTCTTGTAAAACAACCTCCAATATCTCACATAGCATCCCAACACTCTATGCGTGAGGAGAGCCTTAGGCGTAGCAAACACTTTGTGAGCTTCACTTTTGGTGTAAGAGAATCTTTCAAGCTACACATTGCAAGTGAGAGAGCGTGAGTTTAAAAATGTCAAGACCACTATTGTATATGTTCCTCCATCATCAATAAATTGAGGTTTGGTGCATCAAAGGCGTGATTCGACGTTCAAATCTTTTTCCTTCCACTTGTGCAATACGGTTTGGTGAATTCAAGGTGACTTGTGTATTTTGAGTTCCTATCATTTGATCTTGTTTTAGAAAGTGTTTTAGTGTGTTTTCATTGCCAATTTTGTATCCATTGTAAGAGGGTATTGTGGTGAGAGGTCTCCCACACCCTAAGAGAGAGTGTGTGTGTTGGCAATGTTTAGCATTCACTAAGCATTGAGTTAGTTTTGTACAAGCTCTATGATAGCATCAATAACAAACTATGTCCATTTTCAAGTCCCAAATAAGGTATTACGCAAGATCTATTCCTCTTTCTCTTCCCTTTGCTCTAGCTCTCCTTGGTTCATTTTGTGTGTGTCTTGTTGTGAGGTTGCTTGTGTGTGTTTTGTGGTGGAACTTCTTGGTTGTGACAAAATCTCTCTTGCATCCTAGTTTGCATACCATAACTAGGTGGTGCCCCTATCTTGCTTGGGTGTGGTTGTGGTTGCCCCAGCCCTAATTGAGTAGCACGAGAGCCTTGAGGGGTGTTTAGAGGTCACCTCTCTTGTTGCCCGCCCCGGACCGCCTCAATACTTAGCTAGAAACATCATTATATAGCATCCCATGGCCTTTGGTCCGTAGGACGTTCATATACTCATCGTGAAACAACTATGTATAGGGCCCTATGGACCTAAGGCCATAGGATGTATATATATAATCATATCAAGACACCTACATATAGCATCCTATGGACTGAAGGCCATAGGATGGATACATACTCAGCATGAGACACCTATCATTAATCAACTACATACATTTCCCTATGGCACTCAGGCCATATAATGTGTACTTACTATACACAAAACACCTACATAAAACATCATATGGGCTAAAAGCCATAGGACGTATATATACTCAACACAAGACACCTACATAAAGCATCCTATGGTCCAAAGGCCATAGGATTTTGTATACCCACCATGGAACAACTGCTTATAGTGCTCTATGTCCTTGAGGCCATAGAATATATATATATATATATATATATATCCATCATGAAATAACTACATATAGTGTCCTATGGTCCTAAGGCTATAGGATGTATATATAGTTGTCATGACACAACCCATGTACTCTCAAAAATGTGGTAAGACCATATGATATATATTTACTCAAGACAGAACACCTACGTAAAGCATCATATACCCTAAGTCCAAAGGATGTATACATACTCATTATTAAATACCTACGTGTTTCCTCATGAGCCACCTACATATAGCATCCTATGGGCCTAAGTCCATAGGATGTATACAAGCTCATCATGAAACACCTACTTGTAGTACCCTATGGCCTTAAGTCCATAGTATTTATGCATGCTCATATAGAATCTTATATCCCTAAGGACATAGGATGTATACATACTCATCATCATGAACCACCTACACATACGCATTGTGAAACAACTACATATAGCAACCTATGGCCCTAAGGCCACATGATGCTATATACCCATCATGAGACAACTACCTATAGTTCCCTATGGCCTTAAGGCCATAATATGTATACATATGCATCGTGAAACAACTACATATAGCATCCTATGGCCCTAAGGCCACAGGATGTTATATACCCGTCATGAGACAACTACATACAGCTCCCTATGGCCCTCAGGCCATAGGATGTATATTTACTTGGCACAAAACACTTGCATACAAAATCATATGGACTAAAATCCATATGATTTATATAAACTCAACACAACACCTACATAAAGCATCCTATGGCCCTAAGGCCATAGGATGTATACATACTCATCGTGAACCACCTACATATATAATCCTAACTGTTGAATGTGTGCATATGCATCATGAAACACCTACATATAGCACCCTATGGCCCTAAGGCTAGAGGATGTTATATACCCATCATGAGAGAACTACGTATAATGCCCTATGGCCCTCAAGCCATAGGATGTATATTTACTCAACACAAAACACCTGCATAAAACATCATATGGACTAAAGGCTATATGATCTATATATACTCATCACAAAATATCTACATAAAGAATCTTATGTCCCTAAGTCCATAGGATGAATATATACTCATTGTGAACCACCTACATATAGCATCTTATGGCCCTAAGCCCATGGGATTCTATACACCCATCATGAAACAACCACATATAGTGCCCTGTGTATATATATTCATCATGAAACGCCTACATATAAACTCACAATGAAATGACTTTGTGATGGTTTTCTTAACAAATATTTATTGAAAACTTCTCGGAGGTATGGATTTTAATCAAGGTGATAGAGTATGCATGTTTGTAGCCACACAAAGGTTTCCCTTGGGAGTGTATGTGAGAGAAACCCAAACGCATATTGCTCAAGCATGCTTATTGGGGAAAGCAATGTATCGATGTGAGTTGATTTGTGTTTTCAAAAGAAATCACTCATTCCATCCCCAACAATGGATGCATTGACAGTGGGAGATGCTTTTCACAGTATTGTGAAATGGAGTATTGGGTTGCTACAACACATGAATGAGATACAGTACGAAGGGAATTCTATGTCTGAGACTCACAAAGGAATGGGAGCATTGGAGGCACAATCTGATGGAATAAGATATAGGGAGGTTTGGAAGAATAAAAGGGTTTAACTTTGGGATGAAAGCAAAACACATGTAGTAGTTGAAGGGGTTGTCATGTATGTGCGTCCATTTGATTCTGTAAACTTTGGTGATCTAGGTGAAGATAACATCGGTATTGGTATTGAAACATCCTATGCTTGTGAGGCTACTATTTTTGCACAATCGGATGTATGCAGCATCAATCATTTTTTTGGCCTATCAAGAGAGTGACAACTATGGATGGAAAAGCGTTGTTATGATATGAGGATCTACATGCTAGTGACGCATTACAAGATACATGCATTGAATCATCTCGTTTGATAGAGCCTATTTCAAAAAACCAAAAATATTTCTTTATAAATAGGAAGCCAAAAATGTCTATGAAACCTTCTAACATATCCAATCCAGCATCCATATCATCTGTCCAGCTTGTTTCAACCATAGATGGTTGTTCTATGAGGTGTTGTCAGTATGCCAATAGAGATAAGGTCATGGCTATGTGCAATGAATTTTGGGGACAAATTTTGCAAAATAGAACCAACTATGTGTATGATACAATGTTGATTGCTTGGTGTGAGAACAAAACAAGTACAAAGACTTGCTATGTATTTTCTTTTAATGGAGATGAGGTATGTAGTAGAGGTTGGTACAAAATTCATGGCATTCCAAAAACATTGTTTTATCATTACTATGAACAATTTGAAAATGGGGTTCGACGCTTAGTTAGCATGGACAGACACACCTTGAGTGCCTGAATTGATGCCGGATCCACCTTTTGAAAAAACTTCACAACACATGGTCCTTAGGGCCCAAAATGTTGTTCAAACAACACCCTTACCACCTCCAGTGCTAGGACCGCAACCACCACATCCGAGAATCATTATGTGAATCAAGTGGGTTGTGAGTCATATAATGCTTTTTTGGAAGGATGTGAGGAAGATATAGACCCTAATATTTCCTATGGGATGGATGTGCTTGAAGAAAGTCCACAATACTACATGGAGGACTATGGGGGACAAGTCAAATCTGTCTATTAAGTAGCTGCTCTTGCTGCAAGAGGGCAAAATATCAATTACACTACTAAGAGACAAGACAACTTGTACATGCCCAAATTTTCAAGATCGTTTTTCACGCAAACAATCGTACCTTGTGTGTAAGCACATATACTTTATATTCTTGTGCGTATTGAGCTTAAACTAAAACAAGAATATGTCTATCCAATTAATTGGTGAGGTCCAATTTTTCAATGCACTCAACATAGAGCACACCATTTTTCCTACAGCAACTTATGTTTCTCTCCTCAATGTCTTTGCCATGTTAGAATCCCATTGATGAAAGTTTTTTGATTATAGGTTTTTATTTGCTCACTTGTAGCATTGTTTATTAGTAATCATTCTTTTGCATAATGTCATAGAGAATGAGGTTGTTGAAATGTCAAATCAATCATTCTTTTGCATAGTGTCATAGAGAATGAGGTTGTTGAGGTGTCAAATCAATCATAGGCAAGCTTGGTAGAAAGAAAGCATTTAGGACACTTGTCAAGCTCCTCTTCATGTTGCCCTCATGGTGTGCCTAAAGCCTATTTGGTTGGCCTTCTAAGGGGTCCATTGATAAATTAGTTAATTTAAAAAATTGTTTTAGCATTTATCAAGTTCTCTCTCTCAAAGGGGAAAGGGGGACACTTGTCCCAAATCTACCCTTGTTGCTTGATATGCCCCTTGCATGTGATTGGCTAGGCCTGAAGAGGTCCAATGATCTTCAAGCATGAGCTACAAGGGGGGGGTAGACCAAGCAAGCTGGGGGGTTTCTTGAGGACTATACTCTCCCACACACACTCACACACACTATCATTGTGTGAAGTGAAAATTGCGAGAGCTCCATCTCCTTCTCTGAGCTAGTAGAAAAATTGAGAGGCTACACCAACACTCTTGGCTATGGAATGCAAATCCAACCAAGAGCCATGATTCAATGATTAAGCTTTTCATCTTCTCCCTCTTCATCACTATGATGTTATGTATGCTAGCAATAAGATTGATGATAAGTGAGGAACTACTTCTTTCTCCTATGGAATGTTTCTTCTTCCTCTTCCCTACCCTCATTCCCCGCTAGCTCTCTCCACCTTTGAAGGTGTTTGAGGCCTTGGGACTGAGGCTTGGGATAGTTAATGGTTTTTGCAAAGTTTATGTTATGCTTGTGATGCATGAATCTTTCCATCTTAATTGCATCACATAGGTCACAAGGAGCACAAAGATCGTATTGTACCAAGTCTCTCTTGATGGGAGAATCTATACACGTGCCTATTGGAGGGGGGACTGGCTCCACATAAACCCGGTCCTCAATTGTTGTCATGTTCTCTAAACTCTCTCTTGCAAAATTTTTGTTCATGCCAAGTTAGCTAAATACTATGTTTATCTTGCTACCATCAATCAAGTTCAACCTCACAAAGCAATCTCACAAAAGTGCTTTCTCTAATTTTTGTTACTGACAAAGCTCATAGGCCATTTCCATTACAATGTCATACTACCATTGGAGTTCTTAATTCCAGCATTATGAATAGGCAAGGCTTTGAAATGAATAGGCCATGTATTTTTTGATAGGATAGATTGATAAGAACAAATTGATGAGACTTGACTATGTGCAATAGAACAGATGTATACACAGAAAACAAGGATGAAAGAACTCCATGATCAACATGTAAAAAACAAGAAGTTCCAAACAGGTGACTATGTGTTGGTTTATACCTTGAAACAACACTCTTAAAAAATTTTAAAGTGAGGTAATGGTCCCTATGTGATTCATGCTATGCCACCTAGTGGTGCCATAAAATTTACAAAATTAGAGGGAGAGGAGATGCTTAATTGGATTAGTAGATGAAGGTTTAGAAAGTACCACTTATTTCTCACTACACAGTTGTTAGAGCAAATGCATGTAGTCACAAAAAGATAGGTGACCAAAGCCAAAGTGCAAGAAGCCCAAGAGGAAGCTAGCATAAGAATACTAAAGCAAAAATCTAGACACAACTCATAGCAACCTCAAAAATTTCCTACACCACAAGCGACACCAATGGAAGCAATCCAAGTCATACAAGATTAGCTGGGATGTATGGATCAACATAGTGTTGTCTAATAGTACGATTCTTGGGGCATCCACTAGGAAATATGTAAGATAACATGTGCAAACAAAATAAGGGATTTATAATTAGTTACATTAAAAAAAATGTACTTACATAAAGAGTTTTTAATTGAGAAAGTGAAAATTTTCATATGTAGGGTCTAGTTTTTCAAAAAAATGGACACATAAGGGATACATATAGTACTTGAAAATATATAGGTAAGGGATTATTTAAATACCTCTTGTTCACACGTGCTATATACAATTTTTACATAGTGGACTCTTTGAGATACGATTAAAGGGCATTAGTGGACACAAGGGCTAGAGTTAATTTCATCAATCACTTAATCTATGACAAAATGACACAAGAACCATTGTTGATAAATGTAATAGAATTGAAAGCAAAAAACAAATCAAAGTTAGTGAGCATGGGCTAAATCAACTTAGCAATAGATATCGGTGGCCACAAATTTCCACAAAAATTCCATGTGATGGTAGATCAAGAAATCAATGAATTGATTATTTTAGATGTCCATAGACGAGAACATACAATGCTATGATATGCTCAAATTTATGCAAGAAGATAACTCCTATGGGACACCAACAGCGACAGTAGATCACATGTGGGAAATCAAGCCAAATATGGTCCAACCCAAACAAATAAGAAAGATGACCCCTGCATTCAAATCTCGCAACCAATGAACCAAACAAATATGGGTACCAAAATCCATAATGACAACCAAGACAAAACAACTCTAGCTTCTAAAGTCAACACTCGCAACCTTGAGTGACGTTACTAACCCTCAACAACAAAGCACCTATAAGCACCAACAAACACCAATGGAAACCACAAAAACAACTCTAGATTCTAAAGCTACCACTCGCAACCTGGAGTGATGTTACCAACCCTCAACAAAAGAGCACATGTAAGCACCAACAAACACCAAAGGCTCAAACAACATGGAAATGGCAACCACTAAAGCAAAGGCAGCCATGTCATAAAATCTAGCACCCAAATGAATTTCTCATATTAAACTGATCATTTAATGTGGGAGAATAAACGGGAACAAGAGTTAGAATACAGATATGTGCTTATGGAATTTGTCTCAGTACGGGACCAAAGTCAATGGGTCCAAATGAGAGATGATCTATCAAAGAGCAATCCTAGATAAGGGAGCTTGAAGGACCTTAGGGTTAGTAGCTTCATTAAAGACTTCCAAAGATTAGTGTTAAAAGTCCTTAGACCTAGGACCTTAGGCAAGCTAGGGTTGAGCTTGAGGTGGGAACCCGGCCCAAGCTTGAGGTGCTTGTCATGCTTGCTGACTAAGGTGCTTGAGGTGCTTGTCGTGCTTGCTGACTAAGGTTCTTGAGGTTCTTTTCGTGAATGCTGACTAAGGTTCTTGAGGTGCTTGCCATGCGTGACGACTAAGGTGCCTAATTAGACACATGTCAAGGCCCTAGTTAGGTTTTCCCCATAGTGTGTCTAAAGCCTATTGGATGCCTTTCAAAGAGGTCCAATGAGAAAATAGTTGAATTAATAAATTGTTTAATCTTTATTCAAGTCCTCTCTCCACAAGGGGCAAGGAGGAAACTTGTCATATTTCTACCCTTGTTGCTTGTTATACACAAAGCTTGTGATTGGCCAAGGTCCAATCATCTCCAAGCTAGAGCTAGAAGAAGGGGTCGACCCCAAGCAAGGAGGGGGGGTGCTTGTGGTTGCAACCTCCCAAAAGAACACACAATTACCCTCCTTTCCCCTTTTCTTTATTCAAACTAAAACGATTACATAGTTTTTTTGGACCTTAGGCCTTGGCTTCTTTGTGAATGTACATGACTATGGCTTGACTTTTCAAAACAAGAGAAGGTTTTTATGCTTTGGCTTTTATGATTGCAGACTCGCTCAATAGCCAAGAGCATTTACAAGGCATAATGGATGCAAAATAATATGGCAACAAGGTTGTACATAGGCATAGATGCCATCAAACATAGGGTAAAAATAATGACCTGAATGAAAAAACCCACATCTTTTAGCCTTTTTGATGATGAAATTGGAGGCTATCATAACTAAGAGGACCAAGTCAAAACCAACGGCCAGCCCACCAACAAAATGAAAATGGAGACCAAAGCAAACAAAGCGACCAACATCCAATGTACCAAGCTCCATAAAGATAAGTATAAGTGGATCCCTAAGGAGATGTAGAATGCCAATAACAAGTTATCCATTAAAGAATATGTAGTTCACGTACAAGCATTTCTTTTTAAAAAACATAATGTAGGTGAAACCTCACCAATGAAAGCCACTAATCAACCTGCTCATTCCTTACATCTTGCACATCATATTGTTACCCCTTGCATTGACGCTCATGCATTATAGGTTCACATTATGTGGCCATGCATATACACTTTGTTCCTACCCATGTATCGCACTTCAATGAACATGTCATCTGAGAGGACTCAAAATAAGAAGGGGAAAGTAGCACTTGCAAGTAGCCTACTAAATCATATTTTTGCATGAGAGCATGGGCATGTGAGTGGGAGGCTGAGAATTAATTTCATTAAATTTTTGCTAGATAATAATAAATTTTTACTAATAACTTCTCAGAAGATTCACAATCAAGATTTAAAAGAAAACACCAAATCAACAAAGCAAGAACATCAAACGTGTCAAAGTTTGGAAAATTTGGAAGATGCCAAATTTTGTGTCACAAGTCACAAATGGTACGAAATGTCTTGATCATAGTAATTGGCCGCAAATGATCAGAACATAATGTATATTGAGAAATGAAGTGGGACTGAAACTCGGGGGGTTCACCTTACATAGTATGTAACCTATCATGTGAGTTAAACAAAAGGGTATTTAAATCCCTTAAAACTTAGAGAAATAAATTTCCATAAGGATATGTTTTATACAAATCTCAAAAAAATTTACAGAATTTAAAAGAAAAGGGTTTATTTTATTTTCTAGAAAATTCACAAAATAGGGATTTTAGAAAAAGAGCCTAAATGCACGTGATATAGTAGTCTTAAATACAGTGAACCCCCCGGGGACTGAAAACATGACTTGGACATCAAGTAATTTGGGAACATATAGTGTAGCAGGAGAAAATGGGTCTCATTTGTCATTTGTATTGGATATATATATATATATATATATATATAGAGAGAGAGAGAGAGAGCTTGTTGCTCATGCTTCATATGATGCATTTTTGCTGCATATAAGCCACTTAAGCCACAATTCTTCACCAAATTTTATAGGTAAGCTCCCAACACTTAACCCTAGTAGTGCATTACATCAAATCATAAATGAAATGGTTCAAAATGAGCACAATAATTGACAAGTAATCAAACTTTGAGACACAATCCCTACATTGCATGATCGACTTAACCAACCCCAAATTTGAAGAAAAGTTCATTGGATGTCCCCCATAACCCCATGAAAACACAATCAAATTCTTAGAATAAATTAAGAGAGAGGAACAATCACGATTCATGTCCACCTATATAAAATTGACCCACAAAATGCTAGTAACTAGGCTAGGGCAATGGCATGTCACACCTAAGAGCATTTTGCAAGGGATTTCAAAAGTGAGCCAAGTCAACAAACTTTGGGATTTCAGAGCAACAAACCATCAAATATGACAAACAATTGTAAAAATAATGTCAAAACCCAAAATTTGCGCAAAGAAATCGTCAATGCTATACAAAGAAATTGCAACCATACAAATTTGGTACATCCCGATCCTAGATAGTCACGAATCACAAATGAAGCCCAATCAAAAGCATATAAAAGACACTAACATTTGGTGCACTTAGAAACTCAAGAATTGATTATTTAGGAGTAATGGGACTATCCGATTCAAGAGGTCTCTATAGTGAAAAACTTCAAGGGTTCTTGAGATTTTAGCCAACATTGACCACCATCACCTAATGTACATAAAGGTGTGGTAGAAATCTTCTAGAAATTGCTTCCAAAATACCAAAAGGTTGACATCGGTAATAGGCACACCCATTAAAGTTAGAAAGCTAAAAAAATTGACCTACAAGTATAACCTAGAGCAACTTTTACAATGATAGTGCTAGACAAGGCATTCTCATCATCCATAAGCCGTATGATCACTTGCAAGGCGACAAAAGATAGCAGTTATGACCAAAGTTGACAAATTAGGATCACATAGAAAAAATTAAGCTAATTTGAGTAGAAACAATGACTTAAATCGTGATTTTATGACACCAATATGCTAGGAGTAGCCTTTAGGATGCAAGACCCAACTTTGGCCCCAAACATTGATGGATAATGAATCATGATTCATGTTGACTAGGCATGCTAGTAAAATTTGGTCAAATTTGGGTCATGTTTGCTTAAGTTATGTTCACTTTTTATTCATGATCAAATTTAGAAAAAGAAGAATTTTAAAATCAAATTTGCGACTTGATTTGGGAGCTAATTTGATTCAGTTTATTACGCGGATGCCTTCGAGAGTACCTTGAGAGTGGAAAGTGCTCCATACAAAATCCCAACCTTGACCTCCCATGAAAAGGTTCATATTTCATTGAAGTAGCTGTAGAAAATTCTATAATTTTTCAAGATAAAGAGGGTAAAAAAATCAAAGGAACAATCTTCCCTAGAGAGCTATGGACATTGCACCAAAGGCTAAAGGTCATAACGGGGATCAAATGCCTCCAATTGGAGTAGTTTTCTAGCTTAAACTCATGGGGCACCGACTTTCAATGGGCCCATGAATTGATGACAACTATTCAATACAAGGGTGAAGCCACACTAATGGACAAGGATGGAGGAGTTAGGTCTTTGAGCGAGCTCAACCGAGCGAGATTTTCTTTTTTGAGGGTCGTCCTCGCTACCTCCCCTTCCTCCTCTTGCTACCCATTTCCTTCCTCCTCTTCCATTGCTCCTCCTCCAACCTCCTCCTCGAACATCCTCCCTAACCTCAACCTCCTCTGTCCATCTACTCATCTACCTGCCCTCCCTCCTCCAACAATCCCCCTTCCTTCCTCAAGATCCTCCTCTTCTTCCTCTCTCTTTCCCTATCACTATATAACCTCTCTCTCTCTCTCTCTCTCTCTCTCTCTCTCTCTCTCTCTCTCTCTTCCCCTTCTTCCCCCTTGTCTGTCTCTCTGTCCCCCATCTCCCCCCCCCCCCCCCCCCCTCCAACTCTCCTCATTGGATATATCTTTAAGGTATCTTGGGATAGTTTTGTACAATGTTAAAATTCTCTTCTTCTTCTATCTCTCTCTCTCTAGGACAAAAGGGAAGAAAATGGCGGTGTTGGGGGAGAGAGAGAGAGAGAGAGAGAGAGAGAGAAGAGGAGATGGGAAGACAGAAAGAGAGGTGAAACGAAGAGAGAGGGAGGGGAGGGGGGGAAGGGGTGGACAGATAGAAAGAGAATGTGGAAGAAGCGGAACGAGTGGGATCAAAGAGAGGGGTTTGTGGAAGGGGGGGGGAGAGAGAGAGAGAGAGGCAACACTAGGAAAATAAGTTTTCTCTAATCGAAGAAAATAAGGGCAAACTTGGAATTCTCCCAGTTTTCACGTAAAAAATTGAAGGTTTTGCCGGTTTTTACAGTAAAACTTGTGTAACTTTCCCGGTTTTCTTCAAGGATAGCTCAAAATGTAACTGGAAATTTACATTTTCAACCGATTAAAAACACTATACCTAGGTTCTTTTTTGTCTCTGATAGGGGGTTGGAGAGGGTGAGTAGACAGAGAGAAAGATAGAGAGAGGGGAAAGGGAGGGGTTGACGGGGGGGGGGGGGGGGAGGGTATTCTCTTTTTTTAAAATAAAGAGGGAAAAAGGAGTGAAAACGAGTTCACGAACTTGCTAAAAGACTAGACATCTTGGAACAACTAGACAAAACAAGATTAAAGGCAGTAGTAGGGATATATGCCCAAAAACGACAAATGAAGGCTTTCCATGACCAACATATAATAAGAAAAGAGTTTTTGGTCTAAGAACTCAAGGAGTTCGGTTTAGCCAATGTGGAGCATGGATAATGAGGGTCTCTCTCACGCATGTCGCATGCCTGTTTATAGTTACCTCCACACCCAAGTACATCTCGTACTTGAAGGACTTTTTACAGACATCCTTACCTGAGACATATTCCACATGTGGAGAATATGAGCCTTTGGGACAGACTCTGGTGCCACTATTTCAATTATGTGTCGCGATGATGTCCCTAGGTGCTAGTCACATATGTTTTCTATACCATTTTCAGCACGATTGTATCAGGAGAAATTTTGGTGGCAAAAAAATGTGGGATACTCAGAATGACTTGTCAAGGTACAAGTGCTGATAAACAACATTACAGATGGTTGTTTAAACGTATAGCAAGGCTATGAATTGTTAATGAAAAAGTTTCATTGTTTGTACGTAGAAGTGATTACTGTTTCACCTTTTATTATGGTTCATACGTTTTAGCAAGGCTTGAAAATGATTGCAACTGAAAGTATTTAGTTTCTTTTTAGAACGATTTACATTCCTCTTTAATGTGTGCTAGGCACATCACATTTGCCGTAAGCATTAGCAAGGATGATCATGGATATACACGTTTGAATCTTTTTTTTACTAAATGCATGCACACTAGGTGTTATGGGACCTAGTGTTTAGCACGGGCTGGTTTGCATGCGTATTCATCAAGTTGTTGCTTATGAAGCATTTTTGCACTCTCTGTGCAGAATCTCTATGAGCTTACTCTTGGGTCTACCAATCACCAGTAGAGGTCATGGCTCGGTTTGGGTGATTGTGGATTTTTCAAGCTAACCACGATGGTTATTCAGGACATTGTTGCTTCCTCAGCAATGTTGTACGATATTGTGATCCCCGTTTACTAGTCATCTGGGAAAACTGTCTGTGAACCGGGGGAAAAAAACACCTCAGTACTATCAGTTATCCAAGGGGATAGAAATATTACAAAGTATAATCTTGTGCTAAAGAATACGCAAAGTACGTATCTTAGCACAATCCAATTAGTAAGCATTTATTGCTCTAGTTGGAGTTTGTTTACCATAAGTTACAACATGTTTGCGACTAGGTTTAGTCTCTTCATGTATAAGTCAAGTTCTCAACCTTGAACACTAGTTATGGTGGGGTTGTTTACTAATGAAATTTGAGAGCAAGTCAAGGACTTAAACTTGGTTGATGACTTATGTTAGCAAGTTACTTTCATGGAAAGTGAAAAGAGGTACTCTTTTTGGTACATTTTTGTTGTAATAACTCGTTTAGCACGCTCATGTGTGTTCTAAATGGAGTCCACACACTATGCTTGCATAGGAACCATTACAATTTGATGGTTGCAAATGGACAACAATGTGGAAAATCAAGATGTTACTCTTGGTTTCATTGAAACTCCTACTGAACCGTGTTTTGGTCAAGCAAACAACTGGATCCATGAAGAATTCCACTGTGGAAAACATGAATGTATCATCACTCTTATTTTTGAGGACGAGAATGCTTCTCCAAGGGGGGAGTAATGTCATGCCAAGGGTAGGACGAGGCAAGGCCAAGGGCCAGGATGTACATGCAGTCAAGGGGGTCTCTATGTTTAGCAGGCCAAGGGTCTATATAGGGCATGGTTGGGTGGATTTTAGCATGTTCAAGTACCCTGTGCCTCACAACGACCATGTAAAACTCTCTCTCTCTCTCTCTCTCTCTCTCTCTCTCATTCTGTGTCGATAGTTGTGGAAAATGTCTCTCTTTCTTGTTCCACACACACACACTCTTGTTCGGTCCCTCTCTCTCCATCACTCGCTCTCTCAGCCCTATCTCTATCACTACAAGGCATGCTTAACATTAGCGACACTCATACAGCGACGCTCAAACATGAAAATGCACGGCGTCGCTATATGCATCGCTATGCTACTTTTAATATAGAGACGTTTATAGCGACGCATATAGCGACGTCGACAGGGCTAAAAAAATAACCGAGAGCGTCCGAAGATCTCAAATCTGAGTTTTCGACGTGCGCTCAAGCAAGCAAGGCAACGCTCTCCCTCTCTCTCTCTCTTTCTTCTCCACACACACACACACACACACACACACACACACACACACACACACACACACACACACACACGAGGAGAGGAAGGAGAGCCAGGTATGCTCCTTCCCTCTCCTCACTCTCATGTTCCCTTTCCCTCTTTCTCTCTCCTTCTCTCTCTCTCTCTCTCTCTCTCTCTCTCACACACACACACACACACACACACACACACACACACGAGGAGAGGAAGGAGAGCCAGGTATGCTCCTTCCCTCTCCTCACTCTCATGGTCCCTTCCCCTCTTTCTCTCTCCCTCTCTTTCACTCACACACATGCACACACACACACACACACACACACACACACATTGTGTTTTTGAGAGAGAGAGAGAGAGAGAGAGAGAGAGAGAGCACAAACATAACCAAAAAACGCACACACACATGCATACACAAAGAAAGCACACACACATTGAGAGAGGAAAAGAGAGAGAGCATGCATAAACCAAAAATGCACACACACACATGCATAATCAAAGAAAGCACACACACATTGAGAGAGGAAAAGAGAGAGAGAGAGCATGCATAAACCAAAAAAACGGACACACACATGCATAATCAAAGAATGCACACACATTGAGAGAGGAAAAGAGAAAGAGACATATATATATAAAACAAAGAGAGAGAGAGAGAGAGAGAGAGAAAGAGAGAGAGAGAGAAAAGAAGAAGAAGAAGAGAGTTTTAACATCGTAGAAAAGTATCCCAAGAGACCTTAAAGATCTAGTCGACAGGAGTTGAACTCAAGACATGTTATTCATAAGGAAAATGGCATAACCAATCTATCACACTTCGGTGATAGAATAGTTATACCATTTTTCTCCTTTTTTTATTGATGTGCACACATACCCGAGAAGAAGAGAGTTTAATTTAACGTCATAGGAAACTAATTAAAGAGACCTAAAAATAGGAGTTGAAACCAAGACTTGTTATTCAAGAGGAAAATGGCATAACCAATCTACCACACTTGAGTGATAGAAAAGTTATACCATTTTTCTCTTTTTATTGGCACACACACACCCACACCCACACCCACACCCACACCCACACACACACAAGAAGAACAGAGTTTTAACGCCGTAGGAGACTATCCCAAAAGACGTTAAAGATAAGGGTTTTAGTAGACTTACGTTAAATTAGATTTAGGTTTATTTAAATTAAATTAGATTAGATCTAGGTTTATTTTTAGTTAGATTTACGTTTGATTAGATTTAGGTTTATTTACGTTAGATTTAGATTTATGTTATATTAGATTAGATTTAGGTTTATATATGTTATCTTAAACTAGATTTAGGTTATTTAATTAAGTTTAGAAGAAATGGCGAGGAAATCGTTTAAGATAAGGTTAGAAGAAATGGCGAGAAATTGGCGAGAAAATTTCTTGCGCTCACAGCCTCGACAGTCCATGCGGACCAGCAATTCCACGTGCATATTCTACTGCTACTACCATACAATAAGCCGTCATGTTCAGCTAATGGAAGAGCAAATTGAGCATACACAGAAATTAGTGATGCAAGATGACGATTCCAAGGGTCACACACACACACACACAACACATCCCATCAAATCTAGAATAAGAATTAAGTGCCTTGAGCATACATCAGCTACATTGCAAGAATGACGTACCTGTATGCTACAAACAAAGATCTACTATGAAAAGATGTTAAGATGCTGTGAAATGCTACAGCTAGAGAAGAGGCAAAGGGGTTTTGTCCACTACATGCAGTATCATGTAGACGTGGGTGTGTAGATTTCTTGTACCCACAAATATAGGCATTGACCAATAAAGACAAGATTATAACCCAATGGTTCTGATCTCCGTGCACCTCTAGACCAAGGTGTGCGGGGATTGGACATGACTAGAGAATGTGAGGTAGTTTACAGTGTGAACAAAGAGAGAGAGAGAGAGAGAGAGAGAGAGAGAGAGAGAGAGAGAGAGAGAGAGAGAGAGAGAGATTTTTGCCCTCATTATGAGTAGTGACGAGGATGTGTGGCCATCCAACCGAAACACCTATCTCTCAACGAGGATCTTATGTCCTTGTAACCATTGCAAGCATGATGTGCGACGGACAAGACGCGGTTCTTTGCAGCACGTTCGCGAATTTGGCGAGTTCGATCCATCTATTTGGCGAGTTCGATCCATCTATTATAGATCGAGTTGTTGCCAATTATAACTCGTCGGACTCTGAGGCAGCCAGAGCGCAAGTAGAGGCAGGGAGCTCGCACCACTTGGGGAGCGGCGGGTGGGCATCATTTGAGGCCGATTTTGTAAGTGTTTTCGCATCTATGTTCGATAGTTTAGGGTTTATGGGATTTGAAATTCTAACATAATGGATTCTTTGTATGTTTTGACAGTGGTTGTTTACAGGACGTGATCCCACTCCATACGAGCGTGAGTACGCTAGAAGGACGGGCTTAAACGCCCTTATAGACATCCTGACTTCTCGTGACGGCATGGTTAGTATTAGGGTTTATTCTTTTCTATTTATTGTATTGTTTTATAAACGTCGCTCGCTATATGTTTATACTTACAAAAAGCTATCTTATTGTTTTTTTTTTGCAGAATCCGACAGATACGCCGCTTGGACGCGATGAGACGTCTGATTAGACGACGTCAGTTTAGCCATAGCTAGATAGCATTAGTTTCTTTTTGTCCTAGCTTATGTATCATGAGACCATGTAACTATGTATTTTTGAAAACCATGTATATTTTTAAAATAATATTGACAATGTTTTGTAACTATTACATTTGCAATGATTAACAATCAAGTGATTTTGCTGCTGTGTACAATTGTCATTTATTTACTTCCATCAATTCACACTTGTCATTTTTGTATCTTTATTTTGCAAACAATATGTACTATGGATGATGGAGTTAATGATTATATTGTCTTATGGCTGACTATTTTGGGTCTATATTTACCTTTGTACTTTTTTTCAAAGGTATCACAATGACCAATGAAACATTCAATATGGTTGATTGTCCTGCCCCCAAAAAAATTTAATCTCGGGCGTCGCTAAATTGTGCACTGCAGCGTCGCTATTTATGGCCCTGCAGCGTTGCTATATAGCGACGTATATAGCGACGCGTATAGAGACTGCAGTAGTGACTGCTATAGCGACGTTTCCGTATCGATGCTAATAGCGATGCTTTTAGCGATGCCGGGGTTTTAAAAACCCAATGTATTTCCGTCGCTATAAGCGTCATAAGAGCACACAACCTCTTGTAGTGTATCTCATTCAGCCCTCTCTCTCTCTCTTTGAGTAACTTCAACCTTCACTCTCTCTTACCATAAACACACACACGCACTCACAAAACCACATATACACACATACACACACACACACTCTCGACCTCAACTCTCTCTCTCTCTCTCTCTCTCTCTCTCTATCTATCTATCTATCTCTTGCACTCCATCTCTATCTCTCTCATTCGAAAAAATTCAGCTCTCTCTCTCTTTCCATACACACACACATACATACTCTACACGCATGAGTGCACCCACATAGTTACATACACACCAACACGCATGCCATATGCATGCACAAGAAGAAAAACCAAAGAAGCTCGACATCAACACCCTAAGAAACAAAGAAGAACAACCAAAATCATGTGATGGCGACAACAAATTAAGAAAGACGCCGACGGCATGCCCCAACCGGCACTAAAGTTGATGAGCATGCTACATCAACGCACGACTAAGGCTTGCGATTCGGTGGTATCTTATCCACAACACACTTCTTTAGTAAAAATCTGTAGGGTAATTCTTTTGCCAGTTTTTAAGCCAAACCTTGTAAAACATCATTTGTATATTGCCACCTCTCCCTAGGTGATGGTCACAAAGGCCCACCTAGGAGATATCATTTTAAAATTGTCCTAAAACAAAGCACAGGTCAACCATATGGGGCCTAGATCCTTGATTTGTCTCTACTGATTAGGGCCCAAGCCTAATCATATTATCCTAAACTAAGCAAGCATGTACCTATTAAAGAGCACTGAGAGGTCACTATGGGGGGGAGTCATCACTTGAGAGGGAAGCCATGCACACACACTGACTCCAAGGCTCGCTACACATAGAGTGGGATCTTTGCAAACGTGAATTTTCCCTAGAGAACACATTATAGTCTCTCTCTCTCTCTCTCTCTATCACCACGGTCTCCACCTCGGCAAAACGAAGGTTTTTGTAAATACCACCTTGGATCAAGTTTGCCCTCACATCCCAAGGGTTTTTCATCATTTACGTCTACGTCTTTGTCTCTCTGTCTCTCTGTCTCTCTCTCTCTCTCTCTCTCTCTCTCTCTCTGTCTCTATGTGTTCTGCATTGCTCATGTCCGCGTCCTAGCTACTCAAAGCTTTGTGGTGCCCTTGTTCACTCCGGGTGACGAATTCGGCATGCACAGTCCTGGCGTAGAGGCCACTGGGGTCCGTGTTGTGCTTGTGCTTGTCATTTGGTGCCACCATGGAGGAGGCTTCTCGAAACCCTTCAATTTACAACACTAAAAACGATTCACATTGTTGACCATGGATGAGTGGTTGAGGGAATTCTCCAATTGGAGAACGGAGGAGGAAGAAATTGAAGAAGCACTAACATTGTTAGCCTTCATCGAAGTGTTGCTGCCGGAATACACCGTCGTCAACATCCAAGAAATAAGTTCTCCATCTCGCATCTCTCATTCTAACCGCAATTCAAGATCCACTAGAGAGAGGGTAGAAGGCTGCTCTCATTGCCGTCACCCAACGCACTCTGTCAGTGAGTGCTATCAACAGAAGTAAAGGAGAAGCATGAATTCAACATCCACTGCAAAGAAATCATCCATATCAAGGAAGTAAAGAGGTTAGGGAAGCCTCTCTTCCCCAAGGAATCTAAAAATAAAAGTGTAGCCTCTACTCCTAAGTGGCCCAAAGGGGCTGCTCCTGCCAAAGGAAAAGGAGGGCTAGGCCAATCCTAAATCACTTGACCCCCAAGGAAGGAGAAACACCAATCCACGTGAGTGCTTTGAGTTAAGAAAGTAGAATCGTGCCTAGGCTGCCAAAAAGAAGGTAATCTGAAGCAAAGCAACAAAAGATCACCTATCGATTTGCAGTGTGCATGTGAGTGCTACCAGTTCACTTTGACAACCCCAAAGCGGAGGTGACAAGGAGGTTCCTGTGAGGTCCCCAACCCGCCAACACCAACATCAGGATGGGGTCCTTGATAGGTCTCTAGGCCTTATAAAAAAACAGTCTCTAAACAAGAAAAATCCAAGGAATAGACCTTTACCCTTGCCAATAGCTTGGGTCTATAGCCTTAGAAGAAGACCTAGTCCTGTCTCGCAGCAGAAACGGGACAACGTATTAAAAGTCCAAAAAACTATTTCGGCCCTATAATGATATAATAATTAATTAGCTTAATATCCCTAAGCTTAATTACAACAATCAGCAGAGAATATTTAATTAAGAGAGGATTTTTGAGTATACATTGGCCTAATCTTTAATTTATTAAGAAAATAGATTAATCTAGCCTTATTAGTTAAGAAGGATTAGGCTAATTACCATTTAATTTAATTAACTAGAGCTTAATCTCTAGTGATTTCTGTGTAGCTGTCTCTCTAGATGAGAGAGAGTGTGCCAAGGCTCCGAGTCTCTTTGAAATTGTGAAGCAAGGGTCATATTTATAGGTTTCTAGGCACTCACAGGCTGGAAAATGGCAATAACTTGCATCCCAAGAAGCCCTACACGTCAAAAAATGCCCCGTGCTGCTAAATCTAGTATGGGAGAGTTCATCATTATCCCACAAACCCCCCCAGATACACAAAATCAATTTTTAATAATTTCTCTGATTTTTAATGATGGAAATTGAAAATGTCAGTAATTTTTAGAACCTTAGGATAAGAAAGTCTTTATTGATAATAATTACTGAAACCATCCAATTTTACTTAACTAATTAAATTCCTAGTGTAATCTTTCAGAGCCCGTAACTTTTCCAGATTTTATCAAAATTTTGTTCTGAAAATTTCTAGCTCGGGGTTTACTGTGCTTAAGATTCCAAAAATACCAATATTTTCCATGGTCGGACAATTCTACATTGGTTTTTCAATAATCATATCAGTTTGATTAAGCTTTATACAATCTTTTAGGTTTCAGAAACTGGAAACCTTACAATCACCCCAACTTAAGAATTTAAGATGCCCTCATCTCAACCGAAATTGGGAAAATCTTTGAGAAGAGAAATTCATCCTCCCAAGTGGCATCTTCAAAGGGATAACCTTTCCACTTTACCAAATGTTAGTGATTACTCTAAGAGTTCTTTCTAGTTTCTAATTGGAGTTACTTGCTAGCCAATTTTTCCTCGAGAAACTCTTAGTATTGAGCCCATCTTAAAAACCTTTACAAACCATTTGTATCATCTCAAAAACCAGGATAAATCAATTCCATAAAAGATCCATATATCCACCTTGTCAACATGAATGCGCTCGGTCTAACTGACCATTCAAAGCAATCAGCATTCGACATGTATCATGTATTTCAGCTTTGCCAATCTGAACGCGCTCGGCGTGTTCTTGCCATTCTGAGCAGTCTGCGTTTGGCACAAGCTTCCACCATTGCACAAGAGGTACCCCCTCTGTGCTCTAACCTAGTTGACCAACAATATGTAAAGGGTTTTAAGAAGTATCATACCAAGAGTTCTTTTTAGCTTCCTATTAGTCCCGTACCTTAATACTTTCATATCTAGGTCATTTTCCAAGGAAGGCTATCGTGTGTACAAAGAATGTGAGTTGGATTCTTGATAACTATCTCATTCTCAAAATTCAGTTTCTTTTCATACTATCATCGGGAACCTCTCTCTCATTTGCTAGATCAATCCTTAATTTCTTGATTGAATACTAACTTAACTTTAGATTCCTTAAGTAATTTTAGAAAAGAAAATCATGTATACCATTATAATATATAAGTAACTCAAAGTTTTTCATTATTGATTTTTAGTGGTTTACAAAGCTCTAGGATTGCTAACTGTGGCCAAGCAAGTGGCTCTTTTATCTTCCTCATTCATAAAGTTGGTTCTCCCATGATTGCATAAGCTCTTGCTCCTCTTGCTCTTCCTATTATGTACAAGGGTGAGGACAACCCTATACTAGAATCTTGTGGACTTTGGGTGGATCAAAATATACATCTTTTGGTCCATTAAAACTAGGGCCTACACCTATGGGCCTAATTCTAGCTGGGTAGATTACTTTAGACACTTGATCAAATACCCACTGATTTTGTGATACTTGGACATCATCTATTACAAGGGTTTCCTCTGGATTCTTTGTTACAATGAAAAAGAATACTTCAATCACTTGAATATCTTTGTCCCATTTGAGTCTCTTTATATTTAGTTCTAAACCTTTTAACTCTCCCGCATCGATGAAGAAAATTCCACCGGATCCTGACCCGATGATCCTCCAAGTGGAATGAGAAAATCTCTTATCTAGCCATTTCATCACGCTTTTTTTTATTGAATAGTGTCGGGATAGGCAAGCTCTCATAAACCTTACGTTGAAATCCATGGATTTGCAATAGGCCTGATGGAAATCTTCTTGCAAAGATGGGGGATAATTCTCTTTCTTTCTTTCTCTCCCTCGTTTTAATCAAATATCTCTTTACTGGAATTCATCAAGATCACTTATTTCAACCTAACACCTTAACTTTTCCCTAGGTCCAAGACTTTGATTGACCTGGCTCTGATTCCACTTGTGAGGTCCCCAACCCACCAACACCAAGATCGGGATGGGGTCCTTGACAGGTCTCTAAGCCTTATAAAAAATCAGAGTCTCTAAACAAGAAAAATCTAAGGAATAGATCTTTACCATTGCCAATGGCTTGGGTCTGTAGCCTTAGAAGAAGACCTAGTCCTGTCTCACAGCAAAAACAGGACAACGTATTAAAAGTCCAAAAAACTATTTCGGCCCTATAATGATATAATAATTAATTAGCTTAATATCCCTAAGCTTACTTACAACAATCAGCAAAGAATATTTAATTAAGAGAGGATTTTTTAGTATACATAGGCCTAACCTTTAATTTATTAAGAAAATAGATTAATCTAGCCTTGCTAATTAAGAAGGATTAGGCTAATTACCATTTAATTTAATCAACTAGAGATTAATCTCTAGTGATTTTTTTGTAGCAGTCTCTCTGGATGAGAGAGTGTGCCAAGGCTCCAAGTCTCTCTAAAATTGTGAAGCAAGGGTCATATTTATAGGTTTCTAGGTATTCACAGGCTGGAAAATGGCAATAACTTGCATCCCAAGCAGCCCTACAGGTCAAAAAACACCCCTTGCTGCTAAATCTAGTCTGTGAGAGTTCATCATTACCCCACACAGCCCCCCAGATACACAAAATCAATTTTTACTAATTTCTCTGATTTTTAATGATGAAAATTGAAAATATCAATAATTTCTAGAACCTTAGGATAAGAAAGTCTTTATTGATAATAATTACTGAAACCATCCAATTTTACTTAACTAATTAAATTCCTAGTGTAATCTTTCCGAGCTCGAAACTTTTCCAGATTTTATCGAAATTTTGTTCTGAAAATTTCTAGCCCGAGGTTTGCTGTGCTTAAGATTCCAAAAATACCAATATTTGCCACGGTCGGACAATTCTACATTGCTTTTTCAATAATCATATCAGTTTGATTAAGCTTTATACAATCTTTAAGGTTTCAAAAACTGGAAACCTTACAGTTCCCAGGCCCTAGAGAGGAGTGGTTTGGCTACTGTCCTTGCTGTTTTGAAGGGCGGGTAGAGGGCCTTCCTCCTTTCCCCATACAACTCATCTTGAAGAAACTGTCTACCATAGGTGAAACCCAGTTGGCCGGAGATGAGCTACAATAAAATGGTATGGAATTCATGCAACGAGTGGATTACGATAACTACTTGTAGCTGTTGCTAGCTAAAGGGCTAGGGGTGGTCAAACACGTCGCCATCACTCCATACATATTGAGAAATGAAGGGAATGTGGAGCCTATGAAGGGAAATGACCTCCTGTGGATGTGCTGATTTGTCAACACTGGCATGATAAGGGTATAAGTGAGTACTCTACACTCTGTGCATCATGGATAATGGACCAATTGCTTTTCCATTTAGGTTTCTGCAACACATGCACATACATATATATGTAGATAGGAAAATCTTCTATCAACAGAAGATTGTGCATCTGTTTGGTGATGCGGTGCTAGGAGAGATCCCTTAACCCAATTATCCTCCCCATGTTGGATTACCATCACTCCTTTAATGTTTTAATTCACATCCTGTTTTGATCTATCCACCCAACCTTGTATGAAAGCCGCTATAATCCTCTAAGACATTTGTGTTTAAGAAAAAAAAAAGGGTTTGAAAATCGTGTTTTGCAATGGCAAACGTTTCCTTCCCCACCTTCACGAGTAAGGTGGGGGAAGATGCTTTGGATTTCTTAGATAATCTTGAAATAGCATGTGTCATATCTAGAAGGGATGACGATACTTCACGTCTGCATATTTTTTCACTGCTGTTAATGAAAGTAGAAGCAAGATCATGGTACAAGGCCTTGGTGCCAGCCACCAAGGAGAGGTGGGATCTGCCAAGAGCAGCACTTCTAAGGCGCTTTGGAGAAGGCACCACATTTGAAAAATTGTGGTAGTTGCTGATGGAGTTGAAGCAAGGAAGTATGGATGAATATGCAGCATACGAATCAAAGTTTGTGGATTGATGGGGACGATAGGTTGCATCGATGAGGGAGGGTGAAGGGGCATCCGATTTCCTAAAAAAAGACCGGTTTGTGTCTAGTTTATGGCCAATTCCTAAAGACAAGGTGAAGGGAAGGTTTCCTGCTACATATTAGGTAGCAGTTGAAGTAGCTCACCCTAAAGATAAAAAATTGCATCTACAAGCCAGAACTACCGAGGAAGAGGAATTGGGAAGGACCCGACCACACCTAGCCGCACCTATAGCAGCCGTCTAGAGGAATCAGCCACATGAATTAGTTGAAGATCAACAAGACCTTCTCAACGAAATCACCGCCCAATTAGAGAATCTTTCAATACATCTGGTGCAGCCAGTGCATACACCTGTCAAAAATCTAGAGCAAGGAAGAGGGCAGTGAAGACATAATCAAGGTTACCATTTTTACAACTGTGGAGAGGACATCCATGGCATGTACTACTCTCCTCATCCAAGAAAGAACCTCAAAAGAGGTGTAAGATAGAATCAAATTTCTCCACTGAGGGTGAGGCCTCTACCGCCCAGGCAATCAACCGATTCCACCGATCCAAATCCTTCGACCACCCATACAGCCACCACCACCAACGCAACCTCTAATTCCACCACTACCTCCACCACCTACTGGAAACCAAGCAGTGAGTGTCATCAGTCTCGAGGCTAAGGGAAAGGCAAAGATAGAAGAGTGTGTCAAAGAGAAGGACAAAGGAAAAGGAAAAGCAGAAGAAGTGGACTCCATGGGAGTGAAGCGTGCTAGACACATAGAGACCTCTCAAAGGGAGGAAAATATGAAAGGAAAAGGAGAGTCTAGCAAACATGCGTCTAAGCATCCAACATCGTGGATTTTTTATTGAGAGAGTATGCTAAACCATATAATCTAGTTCAAGATGTTTTGATGCACGGTTCGAAAATAACTTGTCCCCAATTACTCCATCTTGCACCAAGGATAAGGAGGCAATGGATGAAGATGGTAATTACTAGAAAGTCAAGACCAAGGATAGCTGGGACTATCTCTGGGAGGAATCTAGATGACATCCCACCTGTCATGAATGCCCACATAAAGGGAAAACATATCTCAAACATCTACATAGATGGCGGCGCACAAATATGTGTCATGAGTGAGAAAATGATGCACCATCTAGGCCTAGAGGTAAATAGATCGGCACCCTGTCGAGCTAAAATGGAAAATAACATCAAAGTGAAATGCGTAGGCATTGTGAATGCAGTCAAGGTGAAATCATTGAACACACAAGTGGACGTAGACATTTTTTCATGCCACACAAAGGGGAGGGCTACCCTATTATTCTCGGAAGACCATGGCTCATGGCTATGGAGGCTAAGCAGGACTGGAGTACTAGAATGATCCATATGAAGGATGCTAAAGAGAAGCCCATATTCTATGACATAAATACTAGGAAGAAACACAACATGATTTTGGAGGCATCGAAAGATGAACTCCCTAGTGACTCTTCGACCACCTTGGGAGAAGAAGACAACAACTAAAGAGAGCGATCTAGCATCGAAGTGATGGGAGTCATCCTCAAAGATCCAAAGAGATTGACACAATCTGAAGCACCACCAGAGAACCAAGAGGGACCATCAAGTACGCAACCCTTGGTGGATACAAGTAAGTTACATTGGATGCTCTCTAGTGAGTTAGATAGTGAAGAGAGAGACGGATACATCTCTATGCTGGGTAACTTCACCACACTTTCCATTGATGGTTATGACAAGATCACAGGCATCACAGTGGTGCAACATCGCATAAGACTCAACGAAGGATGTAAGCATGTGTAGTGAAAAAGCTCAGAAGGCTTGGGGTAGTTCAGCAAGAGGCATTGCCCAAAGAGGTAAGGAATTTTCTACAAGCACGTTTCATTTACCCCGTCAAAGACTCAGAGTGGGTCTCTCCAGTGGTGGTCACGCCAAAGAAGAACGGTAAGTGGAGAGGTTTTGTAGACTATAAAGCTCTCAATGCAGCAACAAAAGGGATCATTTTCCCCTCCCATTCCAAGACAAGATTCTCAACAAGGTAGCAGGTCATGAGCGCTACAGAGTATGTGATAGCTACTCAGGCTACTTCTAGATTAGCATTGCAGAAGAAGACAAACAAAAGACAACCTTCATAACATCATGGGGATTTTTTTCTTACAGGGTGATGCCTTTTGGCCTCACCAACGCTCTGGCGACATTCCAACACTATGTCACTTTTGTCTTCCAACCATACTTTGGTAAGTCAATCCAGGTTTTCATAGATAATGTCTACATCTACAGCTCTTGCTCCCTCCATTTGATCAAGGTCTATGATGGCATGGCTAGGCTGCAAACCTTGGGTGGCCAACTTAATGTAGATAAGTGTCACATTGATGAAAGCAAGGTCACTCTTCTCGGCCATGTAATTTCAACAAAAGAAATTGAGGCTGACCCAAGTAAGGTTCAAGATTTAGTGTCTTTGTCATCACCCACCACAACTAAGCAATTGGTCTCTTTCCTTCAGAAGGTAAGGTATTTGAGAAAGTTCATTCACTTGCTCTATCAAGTAGTTCTCCCGTTACAACAAGTCACCCATAGAGATGTATTCCTATGGAGTGAAGAAAATGAGAGACAATTAAGCGAAGTGAAACAGATCCTAGCTACACTTACCATCATTGCACCCCCTAGATGGGACGACCCGTTTTATGTTAACCCCAATGTAGGAAGTGATACACTTGGAGCCGTACTAATGTACAAGGAATCCCAAACCTGTTTCATGCATCCTATCTTCTTCTCTATTTGCTTCATGGCCCCATCAAAAGAAGGATTCACCATGGTAGAGCACATGGTGCGTGCATTGACATTTTCCACCACAAAGTTCCACTCTTATCTAATGCCTAGACCCTTTGTAATTCTAACAATGGAAGAAGTTTTTCCGTATGTAATGCAACACACGGATGTCTCATCTAGAATCTCTAAGTGGCTCGTTAGATTACAAGAGTTTGATTACACTATGCAAGTGAAGAACTCCACTAGAGCTAGTCTAGCAGGTATTCTTACTCATTGACACTATGAGAAGAAGCTAAAGGTCAACACAAAAGGCAATGGAATCACACCAATGGTGGAAGTTCCTAAGCTAGAAGGAGCTCACTCTCTTTTCTTTGATGGAGCTTACAAACAAACAGTGGACCAGGTTGCAGTTGGCATCGTCATTTTCAATGAGCAAAAGTAAAAGGTCTTCTCTATTGGGTAGCTGCTACATCCCCACTCCAACAATGAGCAAAATACACGGCCCTAATTCTTGGATAATAACAATGTGTTTTGCACGAGGTTCAGCGCCTAAATGTGTTTGACGATTCCATGCTCTTGATTAAGTAGATAAACAGCACTTGGGTTTGTAAGAATCAGGTTTTTCTTAGCCAATTATGCCAAGTTAAGGATCTTTTAAGAAATTTTGAAGGGGTGCAACTATTTCATGTCCCTAGGGCTAAAAATTAAGAAGCAGATGCTCTAGCCAAAGAAAGAATACAAGATGTTCCCATAGGAGAAATCAAATTGAAGCTGCCCCTCTTTCAAGGTAGTGGTGCTAGGCTTGATATCATCAGCTTCTTAGATACAAGAGAATGTCCTGAAGGGTATACCAAGGGCCAAAAACAATGGCTTGTTTGAAAGGAAACAAGATACTGCCTTATAGAGAGCACCTTGTACTGCAAGGGAAAAGACTGGATCCTCAGGCGAGTGCCAATCTCAAATGAAATCATGGAGGTGATCTCAAGTTGCCATGATGGTGTTTTTGGCGGCCACTTTGCTCTAGATATTACTAGTAGGAAGATTCTACATGCAGCATTCTCTTGGCCTAGTTTGAACATGATGTGCATCATTGGTGTAAAACATGCAGAGGTTGTCAAGTATCCAGTGATCGAACACTAACCTATGAGCCACAGACTCTTATCATCTCATATGGCCCGTTTGAGGAGTGGGGGATAGATGCAATTGGTTCTTTACCAAGGGCCTAGTTGGGTAAACTCTACATTCTAGTTGATGTAGACTACATGACCCAATGGACGGAAGCGACGACCACCACACACATTACAGCCCAAGAAGTGGCGAAGTTCATATTTGAGCACATCTGTTGCCGCTTTGGCACACCTCTGGAGATAATATCCGATAGAGTACCAGGTTTCAGAGGCGACTTGGTGGGAGAATTGATGAAAAAGATAGGCATCACATGTTGACACTCCACTCCATACTATCCACAGTGCAATGGTCTAGTAGGAAAGGTAAACGGCATGATCTATAAGATCATCACAAAGCAAGTGAATAACAACACAATAATTGGGATAAGCATCTCATGGACGCTCTTTGGGCCTACCGCACGACATTCTGAACATCACTAGGTTTCACCCCTTTCCTATGGAAAATAGGCTATTCTACCCATCGAGATACAGATAGCCAACTTGCGAGTCATGGCCAGTCAGTTACAACGGCCAATTTCCCATCTCCGCAACCACATCCAAGATCTAGAAAGACTTCAGTTAGACAGGGAAGATGCAATCAACTACTATGCGATGCAAGCAGAACAATGTCAACTCACATTCAATTAAGAGCTTAAGGAAAAGGGTCTGAATAAAGGCATGTTAGTATTGAGATACAACAAAAATTCGACACTAGGAAAGATAAGAAGTTTCAGCCCAGATGAAAAGGGCCATTTATCGTCAAAAGGCTATATGCGAATGGTAGCTAAAAAGTGATGGAGGCAGATGGTCAAAATCACAAGACCAGAGTCAATGGATGGAGGCTCAAAAGGTACTTCTTAAGGGTTGATCCAGAGTTCATGATAGATATTCAAGAGGAGGGAGAGCCCTCCAACTCCGCCGCTAGAGAATCAGGAGCAGAGCTAGAGGCATGAATGCCTCCAGCCAGAAGGGGAGGGCTAATGATGGCTCTCTTTCAAATCCTTGGACACGGGAACAAACCCCAAGAGGGGAGCATGATATAAAAATTAAAAAAACATTTTTGTAAGCTGCCCCCCCCCCTCCTCCTTGTTCAGTGCTCACAGAAGGGGCCGCCCCCCCTTGACACCACCTTCTCACTCTCCTCCATTATCACACTCTCGCCCTCTCTCTCTCTCTCTTTCCCCAGCTTGGCACCACTCTCTCTCTCTCTCTCTCTCTCTCTCTCTCTCTCTCTCTCTCTCTCTCTCTCTCTCTCTCCCCCCCCCCTTCAGTCCCTCTCTCTCCATATCTTGCTCTCTCAGCCTTATCTCTCTCTCGTTCAGCCCTATCTCTCTTGTTCAGCCCTCTCTCTCTCTCTCTCTCTCTCTCTCTCTCTCTCTCTCTCTCTCTCTCTCTCTCTCTCTCTCTCTCTCTCTCCCCCCCCCCCCCCCTTCAGTCCCTCTCCCTCCATCTCTTGCTCTCTCAGCCCTATCTCTCTCTCGTTCAGCACTATCTCTTTTGTTCAGACCTCTCTCTCTCTCTCTCTCTCTCTCTCTCTCTCTCTCTCTCTCTCTCTCTCTCTCTCTCTCTCGTTCTAAGTAACTTCAACCCTCTCTCTCTCTCTTACCATAAACACATACACAAACACTCACAAAACCACATACACACACACACACATACCACACACCAACCTCAGCTCTCTCTCTATCTCTCGCACTCCATCTCTCTCTCTCTCATTCAAAAAAAATCATCTCTCTCTCTCTTTCCACACACACACATACTCACATACACACACACATGTACACTACACGCATGAGTGTAAGCACACAGTTACATATGCACCAACACACACGCCATATGCATGCACAAGAAGAAAAAACAAAGAAGCTCGACATCAACACCCAAAGCAACGAAGAAGAACGACCAAAATCACGCGACGGTGACAACAAATCAAGAAAGACGTCGAAGGCATCCCCCAGCCGACACCAAAGTTTACAAGCGTGCTACACCAACGGACCAGTAAGGCTTGCAATTAGTTGACATCTCTTCCACGACACACTTCTTCAGTAAACATCCATAAGGTAACCATTTTGTCAATTTTTAAGCCAAACCTTGTAAAGAATCATTTGTATATTGCCACCTCTCTCTAGGTGATGGTCACAAAGGCCCACCTAGGAGATATCATTTTAAAATTCTCCTAAAACAAAGCAAGGGTCCACCATCTGGGGCCCGCCTCCTTGCTTTGTCTCTCCTGATTAGGGCCCAAGCCTAATCATATTATCCTAAACTAATGCACCTATCAAAGAGAACTGATAAGTCACTATCAGGGGGGAGTCATCACTTTAGAGGGAAGCAACGCACACACACTCACTCCAAGGGTCCCTATGCATAGGAGTGGGATCTTCATACAAGTGAGTTTTCCCTAGAGAACCCACTATTCTCTCTCTCTCTCTCTCTCTCTCTCTCTCTCTCTCTCTATATATATATATATATATATATATATATATATATATATATATATATATATATATATATATATATATATATATATATATATATATATATATATATCACCATGGTCTCCACCTTGCTATATCACCATGGTCAATTTCTATAAATACCACCTTGCATCAAGTTTTCCCTCACATGAGAGAAATTTTAAATTCCTAGGAACAATCGCAAGAGACCTCAATGTCTATGTGACAAGATTTGAACTCAAAGCATCTTCATTCTTGAGGGAACTGGGTAGCCCACTAGTGTTATTAACACTCACACAATACACACATACATACGAAGAGTTGGAAAAAATGTCACAAGGCACGTGCATGCATGTGCGTATGATGAGTGAGTGAGTGAGTGAATGAGTGAGTGTGTGTGTGTGTGTGTGTGTGTGTGTGTGTGTGTGTGTGTGTGTGTGAGAGAGATAGAGAGAGAGAGAGAGAGAGAGAGAGAGAGAGAGAGAGAGAGAGAGAGAGAGAGAGAGAGAGAGAGAGAGCTATTAACATCATAGAACAATCCCAATTGACATTGAATGTCTTTTTGGCAAGATTTGAACTTAGAACATCTTTATTCTTGAGGAAAGAGGGATAACCAATCTACCACACTTTGGTCTATTAACATCATAGGAACAATCCCAATTGACATTGAATGTCTCCGGCAAGATTTGATCTTAGAACATCTTTATTCTTGAGGCAAGAGGGATAGCCAATCTACCACACTTTGGTCATAGGCTAGAACAGTTTTTCCAGTTTCCTCTTCTTACGCTCTCTCTCTCTCTCTCTCTCTCTCTCTCTCTCTCTCTCTCTCTCTCTCTCTCTCTCTCTCTCTCTCTCTCTCTCTCTCTCTCTCTCTCTCTCTCTCTCTCTCTCTCTCTCTCTCTCCCTCTGTATTTGATAGCCTCAAAATTTTTTACGAGTAAAGCGCGTGAATCTATATTATTTGAAATGGAGGAGGGATCCCCTTGCCTATATCTCACATGGGCATAGAAGGAGATGGGATCTAAGGAGGGATGATTAAGCATCGTAGATCTCAAGCTTCAATGGACAATGTAAACTCATGAAAAATGTTAACTCGAGCACAATGTTAATTCGGGTACCCGAGTTTACTTTGGGTCCTCCCCCCCCCCTTCGCAGGATTGAACTCACAACCTGGGGTATGAAAGCCCATGAGGAGGCATGCCAACCATCTCAATGATCATCTTTCCTTTTTCTTCATTATCCACGTATTTGTTGTAATTTTTGGAGTCACTGACCTAGGTAATTTATACCTTCCTTGTCATGGAATCTATCTCCATTGTCATATACCTAAATGATTCCTAAGCCTCGAGTAGGATTTTCTTCAATATAGACACACTTACGTCATCTAACATCAACATAGATTAGGGATCCATAAGTGTTTTTCCCTTCAGGTAAATTGTTGTACACTTTGGTACCTAATACATGCTTCTAGAGATACTACCTCATTCAACCATGTTTGGTTGGAAAGTTTCTATACGTTTGTCAGCCATGAAATAAAGAGATTGGTTGGAAGAGGTGTCAGTTTCACTACCCTCTTCTAGGATTAGAGCAAGGGGATCTATTCTTGCTGGAACATGAAGATCACTTGGTCATTACCGGCTCTATTTTCTCTTAGATACCTTCCTGATCTCGAATACATGAATTCACAAAATTTGAAATGCCAGCCCAAACATGTTACCTATTGAGTCAGCAATCTCCTTTATTGTTACCTTGCTTTTAAATATATTGGATATATGTTCAAAAAAATCAACCACTTCACCAATTGGCCTTTTGAGTCCTTTCTCAAGTTTCCCTTCAAAACTTTACTAAATTACAAAAACTACAAAAATTGTGATTTTAGGTCAAAATTTGATGCAACGAGTCTTTGTCTTCCACAAGGTGTTTATTTGTTCTCCTAGAGTTGATTTGATCTAAATAAGGTACCTCTAGAGACCTCACAATATAGCCAATGTGCTGGTATGGTCAGAAATCAAATCTAGGTCTAGTGGAAACAATAGTTGTCACTACCATTGGTGGGTTTTTGTAGTCTAGTCACTTTGTGCTCACTTATCACAATGAGGTGAGTCTAAATACACTCTATATGAAGTGTTTTGATAGTTTTTGGCCTTTGTTTCACTTACTTAGCACAATTTGGCTCCCAAATTTATTTTCTGGACAATCTCAAATTCTTCCACTTAGCTAAGGTAGGTGGATTTGGGCTCCTTTCACTACTAGGAATCAATTGGCACGACTCTTGTCTCCTTAAAACCTATATAGTAGCAACCACAGTCATTTCCACTTGGGTATATTTTTTATTTTGAAAATTCTTTCAGGCTATGCTTTACCTATGAAGTCTTTTGAGCCTATGTTGGACTTGCACTTGTAAGATTTGGCCTGCCTAATGACACAAACTCTTAAACCTTGAAGAATATAGACAATCTTGACTGGCTTTGGTAATTGATGGAACTTCTAGACTAGAGGTAAGTGGGTTCAAGCTAGTTAGAGTATGAAAAGCCTAAAAATATATCCCGAAGGTGAAAATGTGTAGGGTGGCAGCAACCGCAGTCATATTAAGATGCGTACAAAATATTTAGATAAAGTGAAAACTACATTAGAGAACATTTGAAAGCGCACAACTCTTGATTATGTGCCACAGTATGGATGCACAATTGCTCTAGATGGCCGGTTGGAAAAATTGTCAGAAGAAACCATTGATTATTGTGATGTTGATTTTTCCAAGAGGTTCCATCTTTCTTGAAGCGATCGATCGATACATCCCTGAAAGAGAAAACTAGTGGATATCTTACTGGTGTATATGAGGGACCTAAAAATGTGACATCCATTATCACAGATAATGCATCTAACTACAAAGCAGGCGGAAAAGAAATTGAAGCAAAGTATCCAGAGATTATATGGGGTTCATGTGACATCCATTGTCACAGATAATGCATCTAACTGCAAAGCAGGTGGAAAAGAAATTGAAGCAAAGTATCCAGAGATTACATGGGGTCCATGTGCTGCTCACACTTTGAATCTACTCTTAAAGGACTTTGAGAAAGTTCCTTCTATTAAGCAAACTCTTCTAGATGAAAACCACTTGGTGAATTTTATAAGAGAGC
The DNA here is from genome assembly GCF_014529385.1 of Adiantum capillus-veneris. Lineage (NCBI taxonomy): Eukaryota > Viridiplantae > Streptophyta > Polypodiopsida > Polypodiales > Pteridaceae > Adiantum > Adiantum capillus-veneris. The sequence continues at coordinate 55,677,525 of NC_140950.1, forward strand.
ATTCATTTTCTTACGCTTTGTTTAGAACAAAGTCCCCGACCAAAAATTTACAGATTTTTTGTGTGACCCGTTTTGCGACAGCATATTACGTTCTCTCAACACTGCAAGAGGTTAAAGTAACCCTTGTTGAAACATTGGCAAATAGAATATGGGACATTTGGCTTGATACTAATATCCCAAGTATGAACCTGCTGCTTCCAAATGCTATCAGATTGTCAACTCTCCTGTTTTTTGAAGAAATGTAGACAAAATTATTAGTATCATAGAAAAAGAATCTATATTTGGACGGGTTTACTGGTACATGCATGAAGCCATTGCAAGTTAAAACATTGTACATCTTATACAAGAAAAGAGAAAGCCATGATGATGTCGTTTGTTAAAAGACAATGGGAGCAGCTGCATACTCCTTTACATTGAGCAAGTTTTGTCTTAGATCCCATGATTCAGAATTTTGTTAGCAGGCCCATACCTTGGCTTGTACTATGCCAACTTTCTTTCTAGCTCTACTATACCAGCATGCAGCATGGTTGCAATCTCTTCTTGAATTGCCAAATCCACGCCTTGGGTTGCAAGATTCTCATTGATTGCGGTTTCTTCGGGCAAATATGTGTAACCTCTCTTGCGAGGAGGATCTTCTTGATTGACTTCTTGTGCATGAATCATCTCGGCTGGGCATCCTTTGCCAACACCTCTTGTAGTGGGATGATCGTTCCAATCTAGTTTCAGCCGCAATACATAATAACAATAGCATTGTTGCACAAAGTAAACTGCCACTTAATTATTATTTGGTGGCGATCTATACACTTGGATAAATCTTGAAAGGATATTTCTTGCGAGGACAGTGCATTACAAATCTGAAACCTTCAAGGGAGCAGAAGCCTTAACATTTCCATTGACTCAAAATAATGTATTGCGCACAAAGTGATTTGGGCATAGCTGTTTGCATTGCCTGTAATTCAGTGGCTCCCCTTGAAGTTCTGATTCGTCTTCTTGGGATGCAGACAAAGCGTTGAGATCTCCTTGAGCTACCCGAATCTCTTCCTCTTTGTAAATTTGTTGAGCCAATGCATGATTAAGCAAAGGATCATTAGGCTGCGGTGCATTTTGGTTGGGAGCAATATCTTGTATACCTGAAATGCAAAATAATAAACTTTAATGAGATAGGTCTTAGCACTTAGAAAAGAGAGATGGTTTGGAGGATTTGAACGATCCAACTGAAATACTTTAAAACTTTAACTTGAAGAACTTTAAAGACGTAACTAAAAATATGATTAAAGATTTAGTTTGAAATATCACCACACATTGCACACCATTAATGACAAAAAAGTTTGTTACTGGTCTAATCATCAACATGTCTCAAGCCAATATTGGTTACAACATGATAGCCAACATTATGGGATCCATTCAAACAAAGGCTTAAATCCCATATTTTAGGTCTATCTAAGGCTTTGGAGAATTTTCCACTCGCAAGATGTTTGTTTACATTTCGCCAAAATTCGCACTTGAGAACCTCGAAGGGCTCTGGAATACATGCAACCAAGCGTCTAAGAATATATGAGAGATTATATATATTGGATTCTTTGGTGAAATGAGGAGGATTGGTGCTGATATTTTCAAGGGTAGTCCATGGATAGTCTTGCTCAAATTGAGCTCTAGTTTGAGGAGTGAGATTTGGAAACTTGAGAAATGTTGCCAAAGTGTTTGATGGTGTATTTTGTCCCCAATCTGCAATGCGAGCATACACTACTCGCTTGTCAAAATGTAGTAGGATATTTCTAGTGTGTAGATCATTGTGAATGAAGTCGTGACTATGCACAAATTTCATCGTCTGCAAAAGACCATTGCAGATCAGCAAAATGTTATCAGTGAACTGTTGTATAATTCCAGATGTATGTTGAAACTCTCTGATTGCAGGCTTTCTCCCATCATGATGACATGCCTGAATCCACTACTCAAGGTGACCTCCATTCCAAAGCTTGAAGATCAACATAGGCCTTTTGCTATAACAAACAAGAGCACATGCCAATATCATGCCACAATGATGAATAGTTGTATCAGTTGTCTCCTCTAGCACAAGTTGTAATGTCGGCTTGCTTCCTATTTGGTCCTTGTAGATCTTTTCCGCATAGAGAGGATCTTTGAAGAGAGGATGGGCCACTGAAACTTGTTTCACATTTGTAAAATGTCCCTCACCTAGTTGAGGTGCTTTCAAGTGAAAGATAGAATGCTCCCCAAGTAAGTGTAGGACAGGAGGACATACCTCCCTGCAGTGCGATGCAATGGTCAGCAAGAGCCAAAGGTGAAAGATGTATAATAACAATCTCCTTGCAGTGTGACGTGGAGGTTGGCAACTGTCAGGGACAAAGGATTAATACTACCTAACCTCTCTCTACGGTGCGACACGGTGGTCAACAACAACTAGAGACGAGAAATTTATTAAATCCAATCAACCTATAGTGCGACATGATGGTCAAAGCATTTAGGATCAAAGGATGTAATATATCTATTCCCTCTCTGTAGTGCAACACGGTGGTGAAAAACAACCACAGACAAAGAGTCCATTAAATCCAATCTCCCTGTAGTGCGACGTGATGGTCAGCAATAGCCAAGAATGATGGATTTAAAAATCCTAAACCCCTCCTTGCAGTGCACCACGGTGGCCAGTAACAATCAAAGACGAGAAATCTATTAAATCCAATCTTCTTGCAGTGCGACATAATGGTCAACAACAATCAAGAACAAAGGAGCTGACAACCCTAAATGCTTCCCTATAGTGCGACACGATGGTCAATAACAAACAAAGATGAAGAATCTATTAAATCCAATCTTCTTGCGGTGCGACGTGATGGTCATCAACAATCAAGAACAAAGGATTTGGCAATCCTAAACTCCTCTCTACAGCAAGACACGGTGGTCAAAAACAGATGAAGAAAAAGAATCTATTTATTTAAATCCGATCTTCTAGTAGTGCGACGCAATGGTCACTAACAACTAAGAAGAAAAGATGTAAGATAGCTAACTCCTCCTTGTAGTGCAACTTGGTGGTTAGCAACAACCACGGACAGAAAATCTAAATGTACAACCTAAGCTACTCCCTGCAATGTGACACGAAGGTCAGCAGCAGTCAAGGACAAAGCATCTAACGTCTAACCCCCCTTGCAGTGTGTCACAAGAATTAACACAGTCAAGGACGAGTGTCTAAACCTGCAGATTAACATTGAGGTGCGAGCAAAGCTCCACAACAACAACGTTAGCAGAAACAAGATGCAAACTAACACTGAGGTGCGAGCAAAGCTCCACAACAATAGCGTTAGCAAATAAATTTTTTTAAAAAGAAAAAAAAATTAGAAGAAAAAATACCTGCTTTGCTCGGTTTGGCTCGGCTCGGCTCTGCTTTGCTCTCTCTCTCTCTCTCTGTGTGTGTCATTGCACTCTCTCTAGCAATTCTCTCTCTAGCACGACAGTTTGTTCGAACTATTGCGGCACCTTTTTTAATAAGGCAAACATTATTTCGATCGAACTATATTTTGATCGAAATATAGTTCTATCAAAATACGGTTTATTTGGAAATACGGGTATATAGCGTATATAACCAAAATATACGTACAATTTTTTATATACAAACGTATAAATGAAACTTAGGTTCCAACCATTAAATGCCTGTGTTTTTTCCAACATAGGGAAACTTTTACAAGAATTTGCAGAGGAATTCTCAAAGAGAGGGATCAAGCATAATACATGTCCCAAATCTATGTATTTAGACAAAAGGATAAAGAAAAGGTTAAGGAAGCCTCACTTCGATTCAAGCAGTACATTGAAAGATGTCCTGCTAGAGAGCTAACTCAGGATGAGAGACTATTAGTTCTTTTCATAGAGGGTTTGCAGAATGAGATTCTAAAGAAGGATCTGCACTTGAAGGAATGTGCTACCTTTGAGAAACTCACAAGAGAGGCATCGTATCTAGTAGACAATTGCAAAGCATATGTGGAGGTGAATGAGGATTGTGACCAAGGGACAAGTAGCACCTCTTCAACCCCTAGTGAATCTACATTGAAACTTGGAGGTCAAAACCCAATTGTACCAAACGTTGATCAAATAATAGAGAAAGTGATTAGAAGGATGAGACAAGGTAACATGACAAACCCAAACACATGGCATTAGCCCACCCACTCAGAAGTGTGACACTTGTGGACAAGACCATCCGACTCAGGGGTGCAACATGCAACCGAGGCCAATAGTAAACATATAGCGTGTATTGAAGTGGTTCTCTATCGAGAAAAAATGGACAAACCATGAGACCCACAAATGTTTCTACAAAAGAAATTACGTAAGGAAAAGGCCATATGGGCCTCCTGGAGCGCAACATTTTCCACCACCTCCAAGATACAAAATAGGGCAAAACAAACTAGTCCAGGGGGGGGGGGGGGGGAGGGACCTCAACCTCTGTTGGGACAACAATCTCCCTTACCCCAAGAAAACAGAGCATATCTTCAAGCACTCCCAAGAAGATGAGACATTAAAGCATTTACAAACTTGAAGATGTGGAAAACTTTCAAGTAGATAGAGAAAAAATTTATAGTTTTTTTTCGGCCATTAAAAATTTCCATAGTGAGCTACCTCACCCTACCAAATCACTCAAAAATTGTGGTTATCCTCACCCTTTCACTGTGCATAGGCATATGTGAGTTAGGGGACTTTCCACATATCTCTTTAAAAACCCTCAATTAGCTAGTCACTCGGCTAGTTGAGCCAAATAAATAAATAAAATAAATAAGTATATTATTTCCTCTTTGTGTGAAAATATTTCATTGTATATAGAGCCTAAATTTAAGGAATTTTTATAATTATTTTGGTATTTTATTTAAATATTTATACCTAGGTGTGTGTTTTATTAGGCTATGTATGCCTTCTTTTATCCTCTTGCACCATAAGTATATTTTTGCTGCCAATGTATACATTCTCTAATCTCATAAATTTTTTTTCCCTTTATAAAAATCACCCCACATATTTATCCTCACCCTTGTAAAAACAAATAAAGCGGCTCCTACTCCCTTAGTCACTTTTTTTATATAATTCTCATATACTTGCATACTTTTCCTCTTTCATCCAAAATAATACAAAAGAGCCATCATATCATATGATTCTAATATCTTTTTTTCATATCCATAATTCTTCCACATTTTTTTTATTATGTACTAATTATTCTAACACCATGTGATCATTGAGCTAAAATCCAGAGCTAAAACCCATGAATAGTCCATATACTAGTCCCACCATGTATATATTTTTTTATTCACCAATAAAAAAATCCTCCTCCATGCATGTGTAAAGATACCTTGGATGCTTTGTATCATGATATAACAAAGAAGGGACTCACTCTTGGATGCATTGTGCAAATTCAACAAAGGAGGCGGCCACTAAAAGACTCTTGCAGGCATTAAAAAAAGGCTTTTTGGTGAGATTTTTGGCACCTATCTCCACTCAGAATTTGAGAAAGTGATCAACAAAAAAAATGTAGCCCACAAGCTGAATAACCACCTTAAGGTTTTGCATAATTTTGGGAGGTACCATCGGTGAGATATGAATTTTATGGTGGACCTTAGTTTGCCCAAATTTTCTCACAAGTCACCCTAGTCTTCTCTCACCTCCCTTCACACTTCTACACACACACACACACACACACACACACACACACACACACACACACACACACACACACACACACACACACACTCATTCCTCTACATCTCTCACTCAAATTTGCAGCCTTCATGGTTTCTTTCACCCTCTTTATTAAAAGGATAGTAACTGATCAAGAACGTGTAGAAATGTTTCAGGCGGTACTTAAGAAAAATGATAGCACTTGGTTTGACTCTTTGCCTGAGGAACTTAAGGAGAATTACACGGAAGGTGTGAATCATTTCAAGAAATACTTCTTTGATCCCCAAAACACTCAAAAACTATGGAAATACATTGTTTCTCATAAGCAAAAAGACTTAGACGACTACTACTTGTACAAGCAAGAGTTTCTAAGTCTTTTGGCTCTATGGATATGAAATGTTGCTAACCCTGGTGATGGTGCAGAATTTCTCAAGAAGGAGAGGTTCATAGCCGGACTCTTTTCTGATCTTAAGGTAAAGGTGCACCTACTACCTTGATGTAGTTGAAACCAGGGCTGTTGAAAAGTATAGCAAACTCAAGCGTCTAAGAGGAGAGGTTCCAATAGAGGGTCCTATATCTAAGGGAAAATTGCAAGCATCAACATCTAGAGAGATTATTGAGCTAACAGTGGAGGTACCTAAAAAGTTAAATGAATCCTTAAGCGACTTGTCAATCCACATTGCACAAGCTTTAGGTCCCAAGGGACAAACAAAGAAATTTGAGGAGCGAGAGACACGACCTAGGAGACTTTTGCAATGTTGGAATTGTGGAGAGTCTGGACATGGGATGTATAATTGTCCTTGGCCCTGTGGGGAGCTAGGGAGACCTAACTTGAATTACCTAGTGAAGAATGCAGGTGAAGGAGCTAGTCAACAGCCACGGCTTCTACAAAGGCCAAATGGAGCAAGACCACCTCCATGAGGAGTGGAAGGAGTTCCACCTTTGCTAGATCCAAATGTTCATGTGACGTAGAGGTGACAAATTTAAGCGAGAGTGCCATGGAAGCAAATGGCATCAAGCGTAGACATGGAAAAGGTAAGGAGAAAGAAGGAGTCACATCACAAAGTGACCATGGACGAGAGAAGAAGGTGAAGGAGACCAAGGAAGCCAAGAGGACTCAACGTCGTATCAACCTCCAAGAATTCCCTCTTGGATATGGTATGGCTCCATACAACCAGTTGAAAGACATGAGAGGTAAGGGTCCTCATATCTCATGGCCTCAATTTCTTGCATTATGTCCATAGGTTAGAAGGGATTTAACGAAGGTAGTTAGCACTAGAAGAAAGGTAAAAGAGAGTATGCCTGTGGTAAAAATTTCACGAAGATGAAATGAATGAGGACATTTGTAGATGGCGGAGACAATCTCACTGGGTGGGAACCGTCTCTTGTGAGACGAACAATGGATCAATCAGTAATTACCACAGTAGTTACCACAGTAACTCCCAAGGCATATAAATAGGATCCATTACATTGTAATCAGGTTGTCATTTGTCGGTTGTACTTTTGATTAGCTTTTGATTCATAATCCTTAGTTCTTGAGCTGTTCCTGAGCTACATTATCTCCATCTATCTTTCATCTGTAATCCTAAACATAGAAGTCCAATGTGCTTCAGCCATACATACTTTGTGCTCATTCTCTCTGAATCTAAATCTAGATCTGAACATCATTCTCAGTACTTCAGTCTGTTTCTCATTTCAGTAGATGTATTCCAGTTTAGTTTCTATTTCCTTTTCCAATTCTATTGTTTGAACTAACACATCATGATGTAAACTTCTAACAATGGAATCAGCTATCTAAAGAGATCAGCTCCAATTTCATTTTGGCGATCACGGTGGCTAGAGCTGTTGCTCGTTGACTAGAAAACTCATCTCCTAGTTTGAAGTTTCAGCTGCAGTAATGTCACCCAAACCCAGTCGTGGCTGGAAACCATCCTACTGTGTTGACCCTATTCCTAAGGAGTCAGAAAGAGACTCTGATCCCAAGGATGAACAAGTAACTGACAGTGAGGCTCAAGAGGAGCACAGTCATGCTGATGAGGCACAGGACTCTCAGCATTCCAGTCAGTCCAGACGACGTAGAGCTGAAAGGGAAGAACGCAAGGCAAGAGTTCTCGAACCAAATAGGGAGACAAAGGTGCCAAAGGTAGTAAAGGAAGTCATCATAGTTCCAGTAGAAAATCTAGAGAGGAGACAGCAACTGAGATGAAGGCAAAAATTAATTGGGATGTAGACACGGACTATTGTAAGAAGCCTGCAAAAAAGAGTCAAGATTCCAAGGTGAGAAGAGGAAGAAATGAGGCTGATAGACATGATTACACATCTTCATTGAAAATATCTTTTCCCATGTTCAAAGGGGGAAAGAAGAAGAACCCGAATGTTCATATCCAAAGCCTTTGAGTAGTATGCTAAGTTAAAAAATGTTGATGAAGATGATTGGGGTGACTACTTTCCGCAAACATTAAAGGAGGAAGCAAGGAAATGGTACTACCATTACCTGGCTTGTCAACTCAGATCATATAATAAACTGCTCAAAGCTTTCCAACTGGAATATTCAGACAACTGAGGGGATGAGGATATACTTTGTGAGTTGGATAAGATAAGGCAAGGAAAATTGTCAGTCAGAAGCTATGTTGAGAAAATCAAGGAGCTAACTAGACAACTACAAGAACCACCATCCAAAAAGCAGTTGTGAGCATGGTTTTTGAATGGGTTTTGCAGTAAGAAGCTTAGGGAACAGGAGGTGCTAGCACCAACCAAGAAATTCAATGATTTGCTGCAGCAGGCTCTGAAGCTCGAACAACAAGCTAAGAAGGAAAAGAGTCATAAGAAGAGGAGGTCTAGTAGTAGCAGTACTTCTAATGAAGATTCTGAGTCCAGTAGAGCCTCCAGTAGATCTGAAAGTAGTTCAGATGAAAGAACCAAAGAAAAGACTAAGAAAGGATCTTGGTCTAGGAAGATTGAAGAGATGGTTTGGCAAATTACTGAAATTAGCCAGACCAGATAGCCAGTAAGAAGAATGGCAACCTGGTGTTCAAAATGTAAATCTAAGGACCATCTTTCCAATGAGCGTCCATAGTGTACTTATTGTAAAGCCTATGGCCATCTATGGAATAACTATGGAATTAGGATTCATCATTTCAAAAAGGGCAAAGATTTGTCAGTGGTGGCATTTGCCAATGCCAAACCAGTAAGAGTGAAAACTGCCAACGCTTCTCAGGAGGAGAAACCAGGTACTAGTGGTATTGGTACAGGGCGCGGCAGATACCAAGGAGGTATTGGTGGGGGCCAGGGGCGTGGTAATTTCCAGAGCCAAAGTCGGAATTGCTATACTTGTGGAAAGTATGGGCATTTTGCGGCTCAATGTCCAGAAACACCTGTGACTGCGGCTATTAAGGCGAAGGTTCCAGAGCCACTCCCAGTACGAGTAGTTACATGAAGCAAAGGGGTAATGATTGAGGAAATTCCAGAGATTCCAAAAAAACCAATCACTGATGAAAACAACATATGGGCTCAACAGAGAGAGGTATGGAAGGCCAAGGGTAAAGAAAGGTTGGTTGATGAATGGTAGGAGTAGAGAGAACTAGCGGCGAAAATCACGGAGGACTTAGCCAAGAAGCTGCCAGAGCAATCGGAGAGTTTTGAAGCATGGGTCATTCAAAAGATACCAGCTCAATCTATTGAGACAGATTAGTCAAGGCCCGACATGCCTGAGACCATGTTGGCTGCAGTAAAAGGGTTGATTGAAGAGTTGGGAGCTAAAAGCACTAAAATGCAGGAATGGCATTGTGAAGATATTACCAGTTCTTCAAGCTCCGACAACAACTCTAATCATGAGAAAAAAGAATTTCATGTCAAAATCTGTGATAGAATCTAGAAACTCACTGTGGAGTTGGAAGACATTAGAAGAACTTTGCCTGAAGCCGCAAAATTCATCAAACAACAAATGAAGGCTGAGGTGGAGGCCAGGATAGTTGACTTGATGGATGTCAGAGATGATGAAGTGCCACTAATTCAGGTAGATTACAAAGTTCAGAAACAATGGGAACCACTTTCGAGTGTCATTTTGGATGGAGGAGCAAGAGTAAACATCATGGGAGTACATCTTCAGCAGAGGATGGGCATCACAAACCTGAATCCAGCACCTTTCAAAGTGCGGATGGTAGATCATCGAGTAGTGCAAGCTATTGGTATGATTAAGAATATGCAGATACGAGCAAGCAAGGGGAAGTTCAAGGCCAGTTTTCTAGTTCTGGATGTGCAAGAAGCATATGGAATGATACTAGGGTACCCATGGTTGCGAACGGCAAAGGCTGTTCACGACTATGCTAATCAAACTCTGACGATACAAGGGGCCAGTAGTAGAATCTAGATTCAAACAAACAACACTAGAAGCTGGAGAAAGGAGCTAAGACTAAAGAACTATACCAGAAGTATAAGGTCAAGAAGATTGAAAGGATGTTAACAGCTCTAAATATTTTTCCCTTAGCAAAAATTGATCTCAATGTAGTTCTATTGAAAAAGGAGCAGGCTGACAAACAGAAGAAGCAGTTTCTAGACCAGTTTACTAAACTCAATTCAGGAGAACGTTCAGTTCAGTTAACTGGAAGTCCGGAAGAATCAATTAAATCTAGCACGCCAAATGAGCCAGCACATTCTAAGGAGGACACGGTAAATCAGAATAGTGATCCAGAACTCAAAGGGCCATCTTGGGATTACACCAAAGAGTCAACCAAGAGAAAAGGTGGCGGGCCTAACTGGTTACTCCCAGATGACCAAGAGATCAAGGAATGGAATCTAGGCTCTGAAGACAACCCTAGAATGATCCAAGTTAACAAACATCTCAACCCTACAATGAAGGAGAAAGCACACAAAATGTTCCAGCATTACAAAGATGTCTTTGCTTGGGAACACACTGATCTAAAAGGGGTGGATCCAAAGGTCTGCCAGCATAGGATACCACTGAAGCAAGATGCCAGGCCAATGAGACTGCAATGGTACCGAATGAATCCCAATTATGCTACGAAGGTCAAGGAAGAGATCGACAACCTTCTCAAATCTGGGTTCATCACTGAAGTGGCCAGTAGAGATTGGTTGTTTCCTATTGTAGTTGTTCCCAAGAAGAATGGGAAGTTGAGAGTATGTGTAGATTATAGGAAACTCAACGCTCAAACCATCAAGGATCCATTCCCATTTCCCTTCACAAATATGTTGCTTGATGAGATTGCAGGGTATGAGATGTACAATTTTATGGATTGATATAGTGGCTACAGCTAGTTACAAATTGCTCCTGAGGATCAAGGGAAGACCACTTTCATTACAGAGTGGGGGGAATTTATGTATCTGGTAATGCCATTTGGCCTATGCAATGCACCAGCCACTTTCCAGTGATGCATGATGGAGATATTCGATGAGTTTCTTCATCGGTTCCTCGCCATATTCATGGACCATTTCACTATATATTCAACCAAGGAACATCATTTACTATTCTTGGAAATGGTTTTTAAGCGTTGTACAGAGAAGCAGATTTGTCTGAATCCATTCAAATCTGTTTTACTAGTCTGGAAAGGACAACTACTGGGACATGTGGTATCCCACAATGGAATAGAAATGGCCAACAACAAGATCCAGTGTGTTCAACAGGCCAAGGCGCCCACGAATGCATTTGAGTTAAGTTCTTTCTTGGGATATATTAACTTTTATAGAAGATTTGTGCATAAAGTTGCCTCCCAAGCTTTACCACTGTATGAGCTCACAAAGAAAACAAGCAAGCAACACACTAATAAAAAACGCACACACATAGATCTATTGAGCATCCGCACGCCAATCAAGCCTACATGCACACAAAAAGAATATAGGATAATCATCCAATACTAGAGCCGGACTAACCTCTAATTAGTTACAATCTAGATAATAAAAGCATCATTAGCAATCATAGAAAGTATGAGAGAGGCATAATTCAAAAAAGAGGCAATCTTAGAGGAAATCTTTTATGGTTTCCCTAATCAAAAACCAAGGAGACAAGAGAGGTATTGCAAAAAATGAGTGAAGAACAAAAAAAAATCAAGGAACAATCAATGCCTCTCATGAAAAAAAACACAATATTTGATTCTCATAAGAGTGACAAATGTGTCAAGGACAAAATAACGAGGAGATTTATGAGTCATGCTAGCTACAACAAAAGAAGGTGTTATCAATGCATATATCGACGTTGCCCGTCGCTATGCGCATCGCTATACGCATCGCTGTGAAACCAGTCGCTATTAGCGACGCTGATAGCGATTCATATAGCGATGCGCATAGCAACGCATATAGCGACGACCATAGCAGAAATTTTTTTTCTTGGGCAGAGGGCAGGTAGCCTGGCCTGTGCCCAGTTAAAAGATGGACACAGCCACAACCAGACTTCCTACCCTCTGCCCAAGAAAGCGAGCAGCACCAAAATATCAACCATGCTCCCGCGCGCAAAAATTTCGGCAGAGTTCCCTTTGTTTTTACATAAACTTTTCAAAAAAAACCATATCATGTATACGCCTCCTACATGCTATCCATGTAGGATCTCACATGAGATTTAAGGCCAATGAAAGACAACCGTACCAACTGAAAAGCATAGCCATAACTTAAAAGCATAACCATAACGAACAATAACCATAACGAACCATAACCATAACTTAAAACCATAACTGGCTATAATCACTTTGATCAAAACCATAATGCAAATAACCATAACCATAAACAAAATTAACAATAACCATAAGCATAACCAGAAAGAGAAACAATAACTGTCTATACAATGACAATGACAATAATCATAACCATAAGGGAAACAATAACTGTCTGAACACTAACTGTTTGTAAAAAAAAGAGACACAGAAGCGTGTCTGTGTCTCACAAAGCATATAGATGAAATCTGGTCCACTAATGACTAGGCGTCACAACCTGCACATAGGACAACTCACAAAATTAGTATTGATATTACTTCACATATACTGACTTAATTAAATCAACTCACACATATTAACGTCTCACCTCAAGCGATCAGCGAGACTGTAAGGCCTCCCAGTCTACAGGCTCTCCTGAAGCTTCAAGATCATTCAGTACTTCATAGATACCTCTGCTATATCCATCTGACTCCTCCTCGCGTGATGGAGCTCGATGCATCGCAAGATTCTGCGTTTATACAAAAATCAAAGTAATAAGAATACATGATTCATCGCGTTTTAGAAAACGCCATAGTTAAGATTGGATTAGAAACTCACAAACTCATAGCGAAGGTGTCGAAGCCTCGGCTGCTAAGATGAGATGTCCCCCTAGTCATCTGTCGTACCTGCGCGGCCTCACGCAGCTGTCTAAACCGCGTGGCCGCTGTCCGCTCATCCTCCCTGATCTGCAGCCACGTCTCGTGTGGGACGCCCGAAGGCTTCGGCGAGCCGGTCCTGAAAGCCTTCCGAGCTGTATCTCGTTGATGTTTGATGGTGTCTCGTGCAACACCCTTGATCCACCGCGCCAAAACAACGGAAGAACCCGGAGCAGGCTGGTACTCTCTCAGGATGGTCTCCACTATGTAAGTGAGTTTTTCCTTTTCTTGCTGATCCCAAGACGTCAGAATGCTGGTCGAAAACTGCAGCTCCACGAGCTGGTGAATCCGCTGTTGCATCTCAATCTCGACTCTATCCATGTCAACAGAACCGTCTCCCCATACAGTATAGAGCTTGGAGGCACTAGGATCGTGTGTCCCCCAAGGTGTGCGAGGTGTGCCAAGAGGTGTGTCGAGAGGTGTGTCTGGGTAAGACGGGGTTCGTGAGCGAGGAGGGGTCAAAGCATCTGTGGACCCTCCTCCACAGCAACCACCACCTCCACCTGACGATCACTCCACCTGGCGATCGCCGAGATCGGCGAGTGCGCCTGTGCTACGGAGATGAGGACGTACCCGCCTTTGCCCCACCCCTAGGTGTTGAAGCGGTCGTGATGGGAGAAGAAGGCATCGTACCCATAGGCATCCTGAACCCCGTAGGCGTCCCCCCCCTAGGCGTCGGTCCCTCGGGTGTGAAGCCCGGAGGCATAGTACCCGTGCCTCTGGCTACCCAGTACTGAGAAGCCTCTGCCATCTGAGTAGGCGTCATCCGTGTAACGAAGCCCATGAATGCATCTGCACTCATGGAAGCGGGATCTGGAATCTCGTCTGCCATACTAAAGTCCTGCACAAAGAAAGTAAAATAAAGCGTCAGAACATAGTTGTTTAAATTAACTTTAAGCTTAATTTTAAATGAAAGTCTTCACACAAACACTTATAGGCCTAGGCCTTGATGAGTGAGGCAACCATGCCATTGTAGGGAATTCAGGTAGAGGAGCGAGATAGTCTGGCAAGGGTAAGCCTCTAGTCGTTCGACTTCGCCTGAAATCCTATTGCTCTAGATTGCGTCTCTCTTTCTCTTCTTCGTACCTTTCAAGCCATTTTTGCATCGGCGTTGAATTTAGTATATAGAACTTCATGATCTTTTCTCGCATGGCCAGGTTCATTTTCTTCGGCACCCGTTGCCATTGCGGCTCCTCTCCCACCAATCTTGCATCCTCCTCATCGCTCCACAGTCGAGGCATTTCTGGGTCAGAAACGGGTAGAAATTCGGTTGTCAATACAAGAGACTCTTGCACCAGCCATCCTTCTGCCATGCTCCCCTCTGGACGCGCTTTTTGGCGAACAAAACCCTTAAGTGTTTTCATGAACCGCTCTAGAAAGAACATCCATCGGCTATGGACTGTACTTGCCACTGCAACCTCATCTACTATATGGACGAGCAAGTGCATTTGGATAGTTAGGCAGCTCGTGGGTAGATACTTCTCAATCATGCAAACTGCCTCAATGGAGTTAGCCCTTGCGACTGCAATAGATTCCTCCCGTATCTCCTTGAAAGAGATCCACCACACTAGCTCTGAAATCTTGTATATGCAGGTCCGCACTTCCTCTGTTAAACACCCCTTGATAGCAATTGGAAGAATGAATTGCAAGAACTTATGCTAGTCGTGCGATTTCAACCCTGACAGTTGATCGTCATGGGTGAATGCTGTCTTGAGACATCGCATATATCCTGTTGGCGTCCTGAACTCTGAAATCACGCTTTTCACTTGTCGCTTTTCGTTTTTTAGCAATACCCATGGCGCTCTTGGAAGTTTTGTTTGACCTGCTGCATTGGTGAAAGGCCACACCTCTGGCATCCAAAGACTGCCAGCAAATTGAACATGCATTATATCCCGAAGTTGTTAGTCCTGCATATATCAAAGCATGAATTAGTCCAAGGCAAAGGGCTTGCGAATAGCGAGAATTTTGTAAATCAATAACCATTACCAGAAGCTTCTCCGTATCCTGGCCAATCATGCATAGTCCACATAAGAAGTCCATGGATCCTTGCATACTGTTGTCCTACTGGTTCAACTGCATCTGCTATGTCGATCCCATGCCATAAATCCTGGAGCTCGTCAACTAGTGGAGCTAGATAAACATCCATGTTTTTTACCTTGAACTTACTAGGTACAATCAAGCTTAAAATCAAATGACCCTTCTTGATAGCAAGCCACGGCGAGAGGTTGTAATTGATAAGGCACACAGGCCAAGTGCTCCATGACGAGCTTCTCAAGCCAAATGGATTGACTCCATCCATTGCCATGCCCAAATGCAAATTGCGTGGTTCACTCTTAAAATGTGTCTAGGTATCTTCAATGTGCCTCCAAGCCTTCGAATCAGCGGGCACCCTAAATGTTGCGTCAGTGGATCTATTCGTAGAATGCCACCGCATCAACTTTGCAATGGAACCACAACGAAACATGCTGTTTATCCTAGGAATAATAGGGAAATGCCGCAACACTTTAGCTGGCACTATCTCGCCAACTGCATCTTGTTTGTAGTGCATTGCTCTGCACTTAGGACACGACAGACAATCTGCGAATTCATTGTGAAAAATAATGCAATCATTTGGACATGCATGAATCTTGTTGTAGTCCAAGCCAACTGAGGTCAGAAGTTGCTTTGCGTCTGGCCTGGAGGGGGGCATTTCATTGCTAGCCGGGAGAAGTTGCTCCCGCAATAACCTGTTTAAGCCACATTAAATTAAAAAGCTCTCTGAGCACATCACCGTTGCAATCGGAAAATCTCTTTTGTAAATTACGTACCTAAACAAAGCAGTGACGCTTGCATCTGACCACCCGTACACTGACTGAAGATTCAAAAACGTCAGACAAGTACAAAGCACATATATTTTGGCGCCTTCATAGATTGGTTGACGTGCCAAGTTCCTCAACATGTCTTCAAGAGATAGGCGCACGGCTTCTGGTGCTACTTCCTTCGCGTTCTCCTCGCTTGTCTGGAAGAAGGCATCCAACATCTCCTCCATGCCGTCGTCTTCTGTCTGTAAGCCCTTTTCTGCTTCCATTCGTGGCTCTATATTGGTCGGACCTTCATGCATAATCTTTTTTCTCTCTCTCTCAGATGTAGGTGCTATGTCGCAGAAATCAATGCCCGTTCCGTAGGAGTCGTATCGCAGATTATGTACGGTTTCTCTAGCAAACTCTCCGTACTTGTGCACATGCTCATTACATATCCTACGCTTGCGCAGGATTTGATACTTGCAGAGCGTGCACGAGCATGCAATCTTTTCCTCCATGTTATTTGATGACGTTGCCATCTACAATGATTATGAATGTTGTTTTAATATATATATATATATATATATATATAGATACTCCTCACAATGTAAACTACCTCGCATTCTCTAGTCTTGCCCAATCTCCGTACACCTCGGTCCAGAGGTGTACGGAGATCAGGACCACCGGGTCAAAATCTCGTCTTTATTGGTCAAATCCTATATGGGTAGACACATACGTGTACTCCCAGGTGTACATGGCAATGCACGTAGCAGGAAAAACCCCTTTGCCTCTTTTAGTTCCATAGTTTCTTCTCTGTCTACGAACCCACCTGCCTCCATTCTGAGGTAGCCTGTCAGAGAAAGCTTTCCAATGCCGCACTTGATGAATCATATATTAAAGCATGACCATTTTTGTAATGTTCCGTCTGTTTGCAATTTTTTGCACAGGTTTTTCCAAGGATATTATACCCATCCTGGTGTTTTTTTCACCACATGCACAAGCCATGGAAGTTCTCAGCCCAATGAAAGTTTTCTACCTGATTGTAAACCGGACGGGGCCTCCATGTCCAAGCCAGAAGATAATGTGGAGATGGATGAGCAACTTGAGAAAGACTCAGAAGCCTTGCATGGTTCTTGCTCAAAAAAGCGATCTCGATCTCTCTTTCTCTCTCTCTCTCTCTCTCTCGATCTCGCTCTCGCTCTCGCTATCTCTCTTTCTCTCTCTATTTCCTTATTTTCCTATCTCTCTCTCTGTCTCGCTCTTCACTTCCCTACCTCTCTCTCTCTCTCTCTCTCTCTCTATATATATATATATATATATATAATATGTATATATATAACTCTCTTTCTCTATCTCTCTAGCTATTGCCTATCTCTCTCTCTCTACTTACCTCTCTCTCTCTCTCGTTCTCTACTTCCCTATCTCTCTACTGATTGAACGAGCGACTGAGCTAGGGAGATCTAGACGTCCACGACTGCAGAGGACTACACAACATCGACAGAGGCTGCATCATAGGATCTAGCTAGGTCACTTTGGCTCGACATGCATAACGCCCGATCAGACTACTGACCATGGAGGAGATTGATGAGATTCGCCAGCGACAGCTGCTGGATCTCCTATGATCTACCTATCCCAGCTAGCTGGTTTAGCCGTTTAGTCCATACCCAGCAGTTTAGGATTCCATAATATTTTATTTTGTCATCTTCTTACTCTGACTTTGTATCAGATCCATCACATTGTAACTTTCTTGTCTCATGTCTCATAGGTCACTTTGGCCTTGCGAAGACGTTAATATAACATTTCATTTCATTTCTCTCTTTAATTAATTTTCTTTAATTTTAATTTCCTAAGCATACATTAATTCTCTCTCTCTCTCTCTCTCTCTCTCTCTCTCTTTCCTACACACACACACCGCTCTCTCTCTCTCTCTCTCTCTCTCTCTCTCTCTCTCTATTTCCTACACACACACACACACACACCTCTCTCTCTCTCTCTCTCTCTCTCTCTCTCTCTCTCTCTCTCTCTCTCTCTCTCTCTCTTTCCTAAACACACACACACACAATGTAGAGAGAGAGAGAGGGGGGGGAGGTTGGGGGGGGCATAATACCTGCACAGCAGGTGGAGGCCAAGATTTGAGCAGAGCGCAGGAAAAAATGGCCCCTGCTGCTCGCGGGTTTCGCTTTTTTCCCCCAAATTTGTTTGCGTCGCTATACGCGTCGATATACGCGTCGCTATACACATCGATATACGTGTGGGAAATAAAGCCTTTCCACGTGTATATCGATGCACATTGCGACGCGTATATCAACACGTATATCGACGCCCGCTAATTTTATCGATATACGCGCGTCGATATCTCCATGTAGTGTTGTAGCGCTTTGACAAAAAACAAAAAACCCTAATAAGAAAAGCAGACCAAAAACAAGACATAAAAGAAACATCATCAATGATGACAAGAGTTGAACACAAAAAGGAATATAAAAGTAAAAAAAAACCTTGAAAGAGGTTTGGACAAATAGAAATGGAGAGCGAGGAAGGGTAAAAAATAGATCAATTTTATGTATCCTCTCACTACAAAAGGTACACAATTTAGAACAAGAAAATTATAGTTTAGCAGTCTATGAGAGAGCTAAAGGGACCAGGGACATCCTATGGTTGTCTTGAAGAAACCAAGAGGATAGATTTATCTAGACCAAGAGAGAAATCATGAATTGCTTACATAGCTATTAACCTTACCAAGAAAGAAAAGCAACTCTTGATAGTTACTCTCAAAGAATATATAGATGTGTTTACATGATCATACAAAGACCTTAAGGTATTGATCTTGAAATCTATCAATACACAATTTCCCTTGAGAGTGATGAAAACCCTAGAAGACAATGTCCTTATATGTACAATGATACATTTGCAAAGAAGATCAAGGAGGAGATAGTTAATCTTAAAGAAGCTGAGTTTATCTATGAGGTAGCGAACATAGGTTGGGTTTCTCCACTTTTGGTAGTACTCAAGAAAAATGGAAAGTTGAGAGTATGTGTGAAGTTTTCTTGCAACCCTAATTCCAAAAATTGGTATCAGAGCAGGTTGCATCCTCCCAGGATTAGTTGCCAAGAGCTCCAACACATGCATGCTCACTTTCTCCGATTTTTGTGAGCTTTGGCAGAGTATTACGCAGACAATTTTTTCATTTTGTGCATAATTTTTGTCAGTGTCAATTTTTTCATAACATGTCTCTTATAGTCTTCTAAATTTTTTCATGTATAGCACGTGTTGTTCCCTCTTTGTTTCTCCTCCTTTTGGGAATTTTTCACATCAGGTGCAACATTTTCCATGGCTGACAACAACACAAATATGTTCAAGTTGTTTGCTCTGATGTGAGATTGGATGGGGACAATAGCCCTATGTAGGCTTATATGATGCAACATGTCCTAGTGTCAAAGGGAGTTTGAAATATTGTGCAGGGCATTGATGTACGTCCTAGTTCCGAGGATGTAGGTGATGTTGGTTGTTGCAGGTTTTGGTGACAGGATTGATGCTTCTAGAACTATTGTCAAAGGGAGTTTGAAATATTGTGCAGGGCATTTATGTACGTCCTAGTTCTGAGGATGTAAGCAATGTTGGATGTTGCAGGTTTCGGTTATAGGATTGATGCTTCTAGAACTATTTTGCCTATGAATGTTTGTAGAAATCTGATATGGTTTCTTCTTTGCCACTTCTTGAAGCACATGAAAAACATGTTTGTGAAGGCTATATCTTGGGTAAGATGCAACGTTTGAAGTTTACAAAGGATGGTTCAGTTAGGGCCCCATGCAGGTTACATCTTGTGCATAGTGATGTTTATGGGCCCATGCAAACTCCGTCCCTGGGAAAATACCTTTACTTTGTGACTTTCAATGATGATTACTCTAGCCATGCATGGGTGTATCTGCATAAAGTGAATTCCAAAGTGTTCATGTGCCTCAAACAATTTTTGGTTATGGCTAAAAATGTGTCGAAATGTAGTATGGGTACCATCCATTCCGATGAGGGGGAAGGTATATGTCTCATGAATTTAATGCATTTCTTGCGAGTCTTGGGATAAAACACCATTGTAAAGTGCCATATACACCACAACAAATTGGTGTTGCTGATAGGAAAAACAGGTCTTTTACAAAAATGGCACGATGTATGGTCAAAAGTCAACCTTTACCACATTCGTTTTGGCTTGAGTCTATTATGAATGCCACCACTTATGTACTTAACTGTTGGCCTATGAAAGCTTTACAATCTATGACTCCTTATGAAGCATAGCATGATAGAAATCCTTCTATTGAGCACATGTGTGTTTTTGTCTACTTGGCATATGCTTTGGTGCCACAAATACAACACAAAAATTTGGATGAGAAGGCTATCAAATCTTTTTTTTTTTGTTATAGTGCTAAAAGAAAAGGTTACAGGTTGTATCATCTGCAAAAAAAGTGTATCTTGTTCTCAGAGGATGTTGTGTTTGTGGAAGATTTTGTTTAGCCCTTGCTATCATGTACTAGAGACATTAATGTAAGCTCATTATTACACTTGGTTTCCTTTTTGTAGTGGTGGAAGTTCAAATGTCAATCCCAATGAGACAAATGTACAGCCTATGGGGGTTTTTGAAAAATGTTATAGATCAACCTACTATTGATGCAAATGTCCATAATGTACTTGATGAGGAAAGGGCTAAGAATGAGTAGGCTAGAGGTAAATGGTTGATGCCATACTTTGCGTTATAGTAAATTGGATGCACCTTTGTCTAGTCATGCTCATTCAGGTTCTTTTGATGTATCTTATGCATCAAATTGTTATGTTTTAGTTGTGTCTAGTTTATGTGATGTTGAAGAACCTCTGTGAAGCACATAATTCAAAAAATTGGATGGCTGCCCTGCAATCTGAATATGTTGCACTTATAGAAAATGACACATTGATTTTATGTGATTTGCCTCCTGTCAAAAGGCCATTGGTACAGAGTGGGTTTACAAGTTGAAACGCAAGCTATAAGTCTCGACTTCTTGCAAAGGGTTATGCACAACAAAAAGGCATAGATTATGAAGAGAATTTTTCTCCCACTTGTTGTATGACTACTATGCATTTTCAAATGCATTGACAACTCATCTAGTTGCAATGTACATCAATCAGACATTGTTACTGCTTTCTTGAATGGGGTTAATTTTATTTGCGAGTTAATCAATTCGTGTTTTTTTGCTACAGGTGATGCTTTTTCGAGTTTATAGAAGCATGGATTCCAATCATATGTATGCTCTCTAAGGTGGCGTTGTGGTATGTTAAATAAGTACCGAGGGAAGGAGAGAGAAGAAGGATTAGACGGAGAGAGAAAAACATACTTGTGAAATAGAGATAGGATCGGGGTGTGAGAGTACCGACAACGAGAGAGAGAGAGAGAGAGAGAGAGAGAGAGAGAGAGAGAGAGAGAGAGAGTGGGAGATGAGGGGGAGAGAGAGGAAAGATAGGTTCAAAATGAAAAAAGTCCGGCTAAAGTTTGGGCAAGAAGGTTCTCAAGCCGGTTCAAATTATTTCATTTAGTAACTTGGTATAGAATTGTTTATGTGTTGGTTTAATGTATATATTTTATAAATATCCTACATTTTAATTGAGATGAAAGTGGAGTTAAGTAAAACTGGAGTTTTGTTGTGAAGAAGGAGGTTGTGTGCACGTTTTCTACTCACATGTGTGTGTGTGTGTGTGTGTGTGTGTGTGAGAGAGAGAGAGAGAGAGAGAGAGGGAGATGAGGGGGAGAGAGGAAAGATAGGTTCAAAATGAAAAAAGTCCGGCTCAAGTTTGGGCAAGAAGGTTCTCAAGCCGGTTCAAATTATTTCATTTAGTATCTTGGTATAGAATTGTTTATGTGTTGGTTTAATTTATATATTTTATAAATATCCCACATTTTAATTGAGATGAAAGTGGAGTTTTGTTGTGAAGAAGGAGGTTGTGTGCACGTTTTCTACTCACGTGTGTGTGTGTGTGTGTGTGTGTGTGTGTGTGTGTGTGTGTGTGTGTGTGAGAGAGAGAGAGAGAGAGAGAGAGAGAGAGAGAGAGAGAGAGTTTTCCTGTTCATATGCGTGTGAAAAGGTTCCAAATCCGGGTCCACAAATAATGTTTTCCGAGCCCTTAGAGAGGCAGTTTGTGGTGGTTACTCATTGCACTATTATATGCCTATAGTATTCATAGAAGAATAATAATCATAGTGTTTCCCGAGCCCTTAGAGAGGCAGTTAGTGTTGTCTACTCATTGCACTTTTAGATGCTTATAAATCTTATAGGGGAATAATAATCGTAGTGACAAATCATGCATATTTTATTGCACACCCCACTTTAAAAGTTAGTGGTGGAGTAGTAGACGATTATAATATTCATATTGACAAATCATGCATATATTATTGCACGTTCCAATTTAGCAGTTAGCATATGCTGCGTGGGACCCCTCATGTCACTAACACATGCCACTCTTCCATCACTATCAATGCTTTTTGAGAGCATGGTGCTTTAGCCTATATATAAATGTTACAAGGCAAGCACCATATGCTGCACAAGTGAATCGGAGGTGCTAATCAAGAGAGATTTTTTCATTTTCCCTGTACTTATACAATGCCTATAGGATATGCTAGTACTGGTAATGAGGTAGTTGCAAAAATCCATGAAGAGCTTCCCAAACTCCCCCCCAACGCACCCCTTGAAGAAAAGAAGACGTTTACACAAAGAGAGCGTGACACAAACAAGGCGATCCGAATGTTCAACCACCTTAATCGCGCTCGCAACATCGGAGACCGGGAACTCAATGATGGCTTTGAGACAATGCGAGAAGCTCTGGGCAAGTGGGAGACATGGGGGTACATAGATAGCTCTCGAAGGGCCGCTTTACAGGCGGAGATTGACCATTTGCTTGTCTGCAAACGCACAATCAACCTGGTCGACATCTCTGGCTCTAATGTGGTAGAAGATTGAGGCAAGATTTAAATAATTATGCACTAAATAATATAGTTAAATAAATATGCACTAGCACATGATAAATTGTACTAGTGTGATGCAAGTTGTACTGTGTGTGTGTGTGTGTGTGTGTGCAGGTTTGATTCCCTACGTAATCATGTAAACAACTTATTTTAATTATATGATGCTTATTTTAACTATATGATGGTGTTCCACTCTTCAGTGCCTTGGCGAGAATAATTCATATGTCTCTGTCTGACTTATTATTATTGAAGTAGCTGTGATACTTTTAATCGGCCTGGTCTACTAACACATCTTCAAGATCTGTCATAATTTAGGGTATTGTTGATATCTTGTAGCTAGACTAAACCGTCAAATGTAACTACAAGCTGTTTGAAAGCCAAAAATGTAAAGAAAATCTATGTGAGTTTTTTATATAATGCAAGAAAAAGATGAGCATGTCTTTAGTATTTACCCTACTTTTAGTAGAATATACTTTCCTGTCCATGTAGGTGTTGTTGCAAACAAGGATGAATTCCTAATAAGCCAATTTGAAACTAGGAATCTAAAAAATATTGATGGTTGTACTTGTTTGGGCGAAGACCTCAAAGTAATGAAACACGCATAGACTCTTGCATATAAAATAGTAATTAAGAACACTTTATTGAGTTGAAGAACTGCATACATACATAAACACACACGTATAAATAACTATATATATTGTATAAACAAGTACTTAAAAACACTTTACCGAGTTGAAGATCTCCTTACGTACATAAACACACACATATAAATAAATAAATAAAAAGATATTATATATATAATATAAATATTACATATAAAACTATATATATTCTTAGACCGACTGTGTAAAGAAATACTGACAAGCAAATGAAATTTTGACAGCATAACAATGTGAAAAATAAAAATAAAACCATTCCATACTTGCTTCTGTGAAAGCTTGCCTAACTTTTGTTAAGCTTTCCTATTCTATACTTGCTTCCGTGAAGCTTGCCTAACTTTTGTGTATACATGAAACCATGATTATGTTTCTAAACATGAACAAAAAGCATGATTATATTCACAAGCAATCAAAATTTCGACAGCATAACGGCGCGAAAATACAAACAACAAAATTTTCCATTCCATACTTGCTTCCGTGAAGCTTGACTAACTTTTCTATATAAGTGAAATCATGATTATGTTTTCAAACATGAACAAAAAGCATGATGATATTGATAAGCAATCAAAATTTCGGTAGCATAACGGTATGAAAATTCAAACTAAAAAAATTCCCATTCCATACTTGCTTCCGTGCAGCAACGAATGCTCACGGGAAGAAGAAATAACATAAGCAAAAAAGCATATGTTGGTATATTACTTTGGTAAATCCAAAGCTCTCAACAAAATTCTATCTAGTATAATAAATATGAAATCATGGCTGAATTGATAAGGACGATCAACACCAACAACATGTCTTCAGTAATACCAAAAAAGTGGCACCCAAACACCATGGTCACACATCGTTCCATAAAAATCACAAACTAGAAAAAATGATAGATAATACCAATGTTGATGTCAATCAAGGGCAATGTGATCCGGGCTCATATTGTTGCCAATCAGTCTCCTCATCACTATGTGCATCAACTGCTGAAATAACACGTACACATGGAGCCTTGAAGCGTGAAAGATGTTGATGGAAGACCTCTGGATCACTATCTATGCAGAGACAGTGTCTAGACAACTCAACGTAAACATTGCCCAAGCCACCACATCCAGAAAACATATCAACAATGTAGGTGTGCTCCGCAGTAAATGCCCGCACAAGCCATCTAAAAAAAGCAAAAAATATGCGTATTTTTACTTTATGTAACATAGTCCAATAACGCATAGTAGGAAGCATATATTCTTACCGAAAGAAGTCAAGGCTACGCTCGGCGGCACCTCTAAGAGCGTGTCCTCCAATGTACTCTCCGTCGACGCGCTCCACCAGTATTCCGGACTTGGCATCGAAAGAGTTGTTGTCCACGCTCTCTCCATCTCGTCGATCGTAGATAGGACGTTGACCCTTACGATAAAACAATCCTAGCAATAGTGTTTCCACCTACAAATTACAACTAGAATGTGATCTAATTGAAGAAAAATACAAGCATGCTTTTCAATCAACAAATAAATTTACTTACTCTCTCAATCTCAATGGTCTTTCGCACATAACCATCGGGGATCAAAATAAGGATGGTGTGCATCATTTTGAATCCCATCTCGATGGCATGGCTAGACACAATGCCAAAGTGATCAGTGGAGCTTAGGGTGATGTACCACCCATTGTCTGCCACATACTTTGAAGCTATTACGGCCACTTTCTTACTTTATTTTCGAGAGAATTGATTCCATGGAGGGACCTGCATAATACGCATCGTTAATTTAATTAAAGTTCCAAAACTATCATAGACTGTCCATTGTGGTTTTGAAGGATGCATACCTCGTTCTCTGAAAAATTTTCAACTTTAAAGTTTGTTGGAAAATCCGCAAACAAAAGAGAGGCCACTTCATTGCTCTTTTCCCCATCAACATGGGCTGAATGAAGAAAATCCAAGATCCTGCATACGATCAAATAAATGTATTTCAAACATTCACAACACACACCACACATAGTTAGTCTTTCTTTTCACATGTGTTTACCATTTCTCATCATCGAGAGAAATTTTATAAACATCTAGCATGTTCCCAATAACGTTCACATCACAATCTATGGAAGGCACTGCATAATCAGAAAATAAAATATTTCATCAAGAATTGTTGAGTAGAAAGAAAGTGACAGCTAGATATCTATACAAGCAAGTTTACCTGTGGAGCCTTGAGCACCTTTTTGGTTCTTTTTGGGAGACTTATTGGGCTTCTTGGATCTAACAAAATCCAATCGTTTCTTTATAGAGGAGATTGTACTATTGTTTACTCTTTTCGAAGAGGTGGCTTTCTTGGAAGCTGAGCCAATCTCCTCAATACCATTTTCATTTCTTTCAAGAACGTGCTCTAAAGCAAACAAAAATATATTTCTCACAAACATAATCTAAATAGTATGAGCACTTTAACAATTTTGTAGTTTTTATAAATGCCAAAAATAACCTTTATATAAGTTCCCTTCATCACGTGGGTAGGTGCCTTGAGTGTAATCTAGCCACCAAGGGCAATACTCAATTTCCCAAGCAATCAAACCATAATCTCTCATCCATAGTGGATACATACACTCCTCACAAGAGAGGTCCCTCCAACTTTCAACAGCAATTGGCAACTTCTCCAACAAAGTTTGATCGTAAAGCTGAATTAGCCATCTACATAAAATGCAGTTAACTTTATTTGAGCTCCTTTCCTAAGTGACTTATTTATTATACAAACTCTAAGTAAAAAATAGAATGACAACCATAAAGATATCAATTGTATTACCTGAATAATACTCTCCTTGAAGATTCCATAAGCTCTGGAATTTTTTCATCCGACTCTTTTGTGTTGAGCTTACTCCAAAGCTCCACAAAAGCTTTATCAATGTGGTCCCTCAATTGGTGATGAAACCATGCTTCAAAGCCCTCCGGCATTTCTTCAATCATTTTCCCTTTGATCCTCAAGCATTGCTTCAAGATACTTCCCCAATACCACTCTTTACGTAAGTACATTCTAAATTTCATTGCACTAATATAACGCTCAGAAGTAACATCATCTACACGGCAATGCATCAAAGAGTGCAATATTTCCTTTTTCCTATAGAGCAAACAATAAACAAACCATAAATGCATTGATTCATTTGATGATTTCATGTGTATTTTTTATCCAAAAATTATTACCTCTCTGGTGATATTTTAGAAGTTGCCAAAGAGTGGACTTTGTCTCTTGTAAGGCCCACTTGATCCTTTTCTCTTATCCAATTGAAGTTAAATAATAAAGAGAAGAACCCTTGGCCATTGGCGGGGTTGGCAATGGCCAACATCTATGTTATATTAGCATGAGATCAAATCAAATCAATTTTTCAATCAAATATATCAAATTCAAATGACATGTCAACTTACAATTTAGTAGAAATTCAAACATAAACGGGGAGAAGAGAAAGTGTTTACCCTATAAGCTCTTTCTTTGAATATTTTTTCTATTCTTCCTCGAGCAACCATTTCCTTTTCTGGCAGTGAAATCGAGGGATCATTGATCTCTTGCATCTCTTTGATAAGAGACAACAAGTCAAAGTCTTCCTTTTGTAGAGCAAATGAAAAAAAAAGTAAGATTTTACAAAATAATGTCAAACTTTAGAAATTACATAAAAAGTGTACTTTAAGGCAAAAAAATTTACCTTCCATATGAGCATTGCTAATAAAAGAGCAGGAGCGTTGTACCAACTCCCTTTAGATGCCTTCTTCTCACAAGCAAGCTCTACCTCTATCCATCGAATCCAATCTTGGGGAAAGTCTTTCATTAAAGAATCTTTGCTTGCCACAGCTAGTTTTTGGAACAAGAAGATCTCCTGCCCAAAATTTGTGCTCACAGTGGTTCTACCAATCCTAAACCACAATATCTTAAATTAAATGGCAGTAGAATGACATCGATAAAGTAATAGTAATAACGTTCAAAACAACAAATGTGCTTACTCATTTTGAGAGCGCAAAGCTAGCATAAGCTCCCCCTCTGCACTTCTATCAACAAAGACAAATTGACATTTCACAGAACAATGTCTCCACTTTATCATTGAAAATTCTACAACAACAAAAAAGAAAATTAGAAAGCATAGAGTAATACAAGTCAACTTTACATTAAACAAAAAAGAAATCACTTACGTGTTTTTATTAAGCGCATCCAAGTTTTCAAACGGTGATTACCATCCCAAACGATAAATTTTTTTCCCCTTAAGTCTTCCCACTCAAGGGGAAGGGAATTATCAAAATCATCGCTTATTTCTCGCCAAATAGGCCCCCATTCATCTTTGTCTAAGTCGGAAACATAATGTTGATCATGGCTTGGCTTCTTAAATGACACAAGAAATGGAGCTCCAAGCACACTGTATCCAGACATCTCAAACCTTTTCACCAAGCCCTCAGTGCCTGGACCCACCGCTCTAATTGCTTCATTTTCCATCAATCTACAAAGAGGAATTCGAGGAGTTTCCCCACCTCTCTTTACAATAAAACCCTCTACAATCTCCTCTAATATTCGACCATGAACATCCTTTCCAAATACTGTTGGATGATCGGGAGGTTTAGCAACAATTGTTGTTGCTTCAGACACGCTGTGAGCCACCAATTCACCTTGTGTAGCATGAATATCTATGAACACCTCTTCTTCATGCACATCACTCAATATATCCTCTTCTTCATGCACATCACCCAAAATATATTTATTTCGATGGACATTGGAAGAAGCAATGGAAGATCGTGCATTGGCCCTATGCCCTGTAGTGCCAGATCTTAATGTGTATCCTACTCCTACAAGCAAAAAACAATAAGAACACAAATAGTTTAGTGAGTATGATGAGACAAAAAAAAAGAAAACAAATAGCTTAATGTATAATTTGAACTTACTTTGAGAGATACCTGTCCTGCCACGTTTAGATGGTGTACGAGCCATAATCTATTAACCACAAACAACAAAAATCTTCTTAGCAATGACAATACAAATATAAAATTCTAAATTTCGGCAGCATAACGGCGTAAAATGCAAACTAAAAAAAAAAACCATTCTCAACTTGCTCATGGCAAGGAAAAATACAAATCCACTTTGACATTTGTATACCTCTTCTCTACAACGATCTGTTCTTACATCATTGTAATTGTTAATGTAAGTGTGTATGCAAGTGTGTTAAAGTGTGTGAATGCAAGTGTTTATATGTGTGTGTGTGTGTGGATGTATGCATGATTGTGTATGTGTTTGTGCTATGTATGCAAGTGTGTTGATGTTGTGAATGCAAGTGTTTATATATGTGGGTGTATGTATGTATGTATGTGTGTGTATGCAAGTGGATGTGTGCATGATTATGTGTGATTTTTAGTAGTGTACCTACCAGTTTCCGCACTCTTGAAATAGCAGCCCTAGAGGTACCTGCCTTAACATTATGACAATGTTTACCAACATGTATTGCCAGTCGCGACATTGTACCATCTCTAGGCAAAACATAATAGATTTTGCAGGGACAAGCAGCAACACAAGTAACAACCTTCTGACAATAATGACAAGTTATTGTTGTATTCTCTTCCATTGCAAGGTAGTCCTTTTTCACCTGTCTGTCCAAATATCCATGAAAATATCTACTATTGAATTCTTGTTCCTTAATATAATGAGGACACGTTGAATAATTACACTGCATGAATCCCAAACAGTGGCTTAGACGAATTGTGCATGCTATTGCCATGGTTGTCACAGATGGACGAGTCCACAAGTGACCATCAAAGCGTTGTTCCATCCCTGTCATTCGTTTTGTTTTATCATGAGTCGCAGGTAACTCAAAACACAAATTTCCATCATAATGTTGTGGAAGTTCAGCAACTTGCAAAGGAGCTCCACATAATGTTAACAGATCATTTAACTTTTTTGCCCCTGGATTTTGTTTAATCCAAATGACGATTGAATGAGTTTTGAGCTATCCTATATCGTCACCACTACTTTCAAGATGCACAATGCTTAAAACATCTTCAGATATCTCTTTGTCATTTCCTTTCTCATTGTCAGATACCTGTATAAATGTGTCTGAATGAAGCATCTCAAACAAGCTCGAAAAAGAACCATCTATTAAGAAATGCTGATGACCTTCTATATCCCACTGTGGTTACAGCAAGACTTTTGGTAGGCCACAATCACTTTCAATAAGAGCAGAGAGTGACTAAAAATGGCAAGATGGAGGCAACAAACTCTGCAAATAGTAAGCACTAAGCAACAATGAGTTACCCTTCAACTGAATGTCGCGGTTGACTATTTGACCACCAACCTTCCACGTTATTGTTACTTTCATGTTGGACATATTCTCTCAAGCAACAGATTACAGGGTGGAGATGCGAGAAAACTGTGCTGGATTAAGTGAAGGTGGTGAAGGTTAATGAAAGTTAAAGATAAAGTTAACGTTAATGAAACTGGTGAAAGTTAATGAAAGATGTGAAGGTTAATGAAAGTGAAATATTGGTAGGTAGACGAAAAGACAGTTGCGTAAGATCTTGTGACGGCTCAAAGAATAATGAAAATCATAATTGAAGAAGTGCATTTAATATATGACGGTTCTGAATGTATGTGCAGTGGAATATGTCATCAAATTTGAGGGGCCATTTAATTTCTAAATGGTGGTTCAAGGACTGCATTTAATGCAGTCTAATAATGTCTTCATCTTTTGTGTATGTGTGTGTGTGTGTGTGTGTGTGTGTGTGTGTGTGTGTGTGTGTGTATATATATATATATATGATTGTGGGAGTGTGTGTATAAAAAACGTAACATTCTATATGACTGACTTTGTATAAAAAACGTAGGAATTTTTTTAGTTAAGTTATATATATGATTCCATCTTGCCATTTTATATATATGTGTGTGTGTTTTTGGTAGTGTGTATATATAATTATTTTAGTTAAGTTATATACATTACTGTGCGTGTGTATAAATGATTTTGTGGGTGTGTGTAAACAACGTAGCATTTTATTAAGTTAAGATATTTAAGTTAAGTGTATGTGCACATAGTTTAAGTTAAGATATTTAAGTTGAGTGTATGTGCACATAAGATATTTAACTGTGCACATAGTTTTTACATTTTGTGTGTGTGTGTGTGTGTGTGTGTGTGCATGACTTAACTTTAAGAATGCTACGTTTTTTATACACACAAACACATACAATCATTTTTTTAAATATATGGTTGTGTGTGTGTGTGTGTAAAAAACATAGTATTTTTTTAGTAAAACTATATATATGAATCCATTTTGTGTATATCTTTGTGTGTGTGTATACATATATATATATATATATATAAATGAATGTCTGTGTGTGAGTGTTTATACCACAATATCATTTTTGTAATATATGGTGTGTGTGAAAAAAAAAATAGTTGAGATGAAAGTTTAGTGAAGTTTAAATGGAGTTTTAATTGAGATTGAAGTGGAGTGAAGTGAAAGTGAAGTTTTTCTGTGAAGAAGGAGATGAAAGTGGAGTGAAGAGAAAGTGGAGTTTTGCTGTGAAGAAGAAGGAGCAAGAGAAGACAAGGTACTGTGTGTGTGTGTGTGTGTGTAGATTTTCTATCAAATGATGTGTGTGTGTGTGTGTGTGTGTGTGTGTGTGAGTGAGTGTGTGTGTGTGTGTGCTTACCTGCGCACGCTCGCCCGATCCACCGGAGGAGGTCCAATGGAGCTCCAATGGAGCTCCTATTGGAGCTCCCCCATGCCTTGAAAGGCATGGAGGAGCTCCAATGGAGCTTCCATTGGACCTCCTCCGGTGGATCGGGCGAGCGTGTTCAGGTAAGCACACACACACACACACACTCACACACACACAGTGATACACACACATCAAAAACACTTGCACACACACACACACATCTAAACACTTGCAGTCACACGCATCCACACACTTGCATACACTTAGAGTAACAATTACAATGATGTAAGAACAAGTCGTTGTAGAGAAGAGGTATACAAATGTCAAAGTGGATTTGTATTTTTCCTTGCCATGAGCAAGTTGAGAATGGTTTTTTTTGTAATTTGCATTTTACGCCGTTATGCTGCCGAAATTTAGAATTTTATATTTGTATTGTCAAGCATATACACACATACACATATATAAACACTTTTATTCACAACATCAACACACTTGCATACACACACATATTACACTTACATTCACACATGGTTACCCACAAACTCTCACCCTGGCAGATTCACGTCGGGTTCACCAAAAATATGTCAAGAAGTTGGCGGTCTTGCCAAGAAGGCACCGGGCCTCTTGCTGTGAGAGTTTGTGAGGAAGCTCAAGGGTTATGAGAAGGAGCTAAGATGTAGATAACATAGCTTCTAGAGATAAAGAAGAAACGTAGCCAAATAAGCCGCTCACTTTCCCTTATAAACACACACGTGATGGAGAGAACTCATGAAAGACTGTCAGAACAAAACAAAAATGAAAACATCGAGATTACGATCATATCGTATCATGGGTAGGATAAAAGGGTTAATGGATAAGTTAATGATATTTAATCTTTGTTGTCCAAATAAGCTACGGATTGCTCTTTGGAACTGTAGCTTTGTGCTTACTATAATGTATATGTTTTGTCTAGCGATTGGGATTAGTTGTGAGTACAAATCCTCTTGATTCATAATAAAATAACCACATTCACATCAAAAGAGAAGTCATAGTCAATAATAGGTAGTATGATGGGATCTGGTGAGAGAAGTACTTCATTGAGCCTTTCAGGACCAAATAGAAACACTATGCGTTGCTGAAAGTGAATCTTCCGGCTAATCCAAATGTTGACCCTAATAGATTGCACTGAATGGAATTGAAAGAAATTACCTCTACGTGGATTATGGTTATTCATCAATGATATACTTAGTATGTTCGAAGATAAAGGTGTGAAAGAAGTGAAAGGAGAAGAAGAAGAGAGTTTCTCTCCCAAGACCTATTGTTGCCCTTAGGCAATAAGGATACTGCGGGGAGAGAAGTACCTGTAGCAAGGAGATTCTAGAGTTTTTGGAAGAGAATGAGAACCTTAAGAAAGAGAGATGCTTGTGGAAGATGAAGATATGGTTACTAACCTTGTACACATAATTGTTTCCTGCAAGAAGGTCGTACCCATTACATTGACAAGGTTGTTGCTTGAATACCTTCCAATGAAACAATTAGGACACAACAAGAGAGATCAAAGGAGTAGTAAAGAGAGAATTAGGGATAGACCTAAGTGTGGTGGTGGTATTAAAGATAGATAATGAGGGATAGAGATAGAGTTAGAGACAAGTATTGGACTAGATATGCAAATGAAAGGAAAACTAGCAACATATATCTTACATGAGAGCAATCGCCACTGCCTTAATGGAGAGAGAAGATGAGGCAAGACTTCAAACTTTCTTCAAGAGAAATTGTGACACTATGATGAGTGTGTCACAATGGAATTGATCTATTCTCACTCACTCATAACTTTCCTCAATGAAGAGAAGGTTGCCCTTTTTATAGGTGAGGGAGCCATGTTTTACATAATCACTTGATTAGGCTAAAGAGTTAGCCCGAATCAAATGTTCTTTGGATATTTCTTAAAATGTACAATATTAGGACTCAAAATATCATGAAATTCAGCATTTTTGGTCATTGAGGCTCCATGTGGGTGCATGATGTATGTGGGCCCCACCTAGGCATCTTTTGTGTGGCTCCAGCAGGGGGTCCCAACTTGTGTGTCTTATCCTTCAAGGAATCTTTGAGGTGTCACATTCACATGCTTATGTCTTTTACCCTCAAAATATCTTATTTTATGGAAAAAGACCAAGATTACCTCTTTTCACTTCATTCACCTGTTTACCATCTCTTCTTGCAGTGTAGTTGTGAGACGATTTTTCACTCTTTTCCTTGTAACTTTTGACCTGGAACTCGGATTGACATGCTTCAAAAGGAAAAATTGGCCTGCTAAAAGAGCTTGATTTGGTTTTGGCCTTTTCTCCATGCCCTTAGGTCGGGAGTTTCAAATTGGGATGGTCCACGAAGCTTTGGATCTTCCTTTTCATAAAGTCTTCTAGTAGGCCCTTCCCTCTTGTATGTATCCAAGAAGGTATGCATTATTGAAGGGTTATATTATTAAATAAATGTGAAAAGAAGAAAATAATATATATATGGTAGGGTATAGCTGAGATATTAGAAGAAATATACAAATGCTTTTCCCCCAGACAAAAAGAGGCACAATCATTGATACTTCTCTTGCAGTACTTTCTAATAGTAAGGTACATTTATATTACTTCAAAGGTAATACTAAGGTATGGTAGAAAGCTTTTATTTATTCATATGAGTTATTATATGAAGTATACTTATGCGTAAAAAGTCACAAGATAAATCATTTAATGCCCGTTCCCACTATATACGTGCCACAACACGACAACGCCATAGCTTATGAAAATCGAAGTCTTGACCCTGCTGAGAAATCTCTAGATATATATGAAAAGGAACTCCTCTCGTAGTTCTACATGCCTTAGACTCATAAAAGAACTATGTATTGGGAACTCCTTTCATTCTGCGAACGGATCACCAAAGTCTTAAGTACTTCATGACGCAGACCAAGCTCTCTAACAAACAAATGAGGTGGGAAAATTTCCTTTCACAATTTCATTTTCATATTTCTCACACTGCTGGCAAGCATAATCAAGTAGCCGATGCACTCTCAAGATGGCCGAGAGTGAATGCGGTTTCCATAGCAACTCACAATGATCTATCTTCTATGATAGATGAGTATAATGCTATTGATCCCAATTTTAGAGATGTGATTTCAGCCATCTTCTATGATAGATGAGTATGCTATTGATCCCAATTTTAGAGATGTGATTTCAGCCCTTGCACTAGGGAAGAAAGAGGAACCATTTACTTTACAAGATGGTTATCTTCTCTATGGCAATAGACTATGCGTTACTAACTCACTCCATGAGAAAGTAATGTATGAATCTCATGCTCCTCCTTATGTGGGGAATAGAGGGATTCAGTCTACCCTAAAGGGGATTGAAACATATTTCTATTGGCCTACCATGAAAGCAAACATACAAGAGTATGTTTCCAAATGTGTGGTATGCGAAAAGACAACGTTTGATAGAGGGAAGCAACTTGGATTGCTTCAACCTTTTCCAATCCCTAACTCACCATGGGAGAGAATATCCATGGGTTTTATCTTTGGATTTCCTAAGTTTATCCATGGGAATACAGGAATATGGACTTGAAATTCCATTGGCTAGGCGTGGGGAGGTCCAATAGGGTTGCATCATCAGCAAATAGCAAGAAGGGTGGACCAAGAGAGAGAGGGGGCTGATTTTCTCAAGGCATTATTGCATTACACACTCACACTAGTATATGTGTGGGGTAATAAGACTCTCTCTCTCTCTCTCTCTCTCTCTCTCTCTCCCTCTCTCTCTCTAATGGAAAGCTTATCACCTACTCCAAGCTTGTGAGAAGGGAGGCCTACACCAACAACTCTTGGCTTTGTGATGCAAATCCAACCAAGATCCAAGCTTCAATGCATGCTCATCTCCTCTACCATGCTAATTACTAAGCTAAGCTATGTTAATATGAGTGATTATGTGAGGAGATGTACATATTTTTTGTAAGACTACTCCTTCCTCTCAATCTACTCTCTTACCCCGCTATTTCTCACCATCTTTGAAGTTGTGTGAGGTCTTATGTCTGAGACCGTGAGGGAATTGATGTTGTGTTTGATAGGTGTTTTGCTTAGTGCTTGAAGTTTCCATCTTCATTGCACTAGCTAGTATTGAAGGAACACAAAGAACTGTATTGTAAAATGTCTCTCTTGATGTGAGAAACCATAATACAAAGCCTTTTGGAGGGGGGATCGGCTCCATGAAAATCTGGTTCTCAACTGTTGTCTATTGCTTAATTTCTCTCTCTTTTGAAGTATTGCTCATGCTATCTAGCTAGGTGTTATGTTTTTTGTTGCTCTCTCCACCCAAGCACTCTTGTTATTCTCATTAGGAATTTATTCTAATGAAATGCTCACTATGTTCATGCTATTTTCCGCTACACACAAGTTACTAGGCCATTAAATGTTACAGAATGTGAAGTTGATGTAGATGCAAAATGGACTTTTAGTGCAGAGTGCATATTTGATCCTTCTATCTGGTATGTTGATAGTGGTGCTACAAAACACATTACATCTCATCATGACTTGTTTACATCTCTTGAGTCAGTCACTTGTGCCAACAATGCCTCTTATCCGGTCAAGGGAGTTGGAAAGATTATTCTAACTGCTGTGAATGGAAATTCTTTCACACTTGTCGATGCATTGTGCATACATGGGATCAAAAATGACCTTTTATCTATACTTGCACTTACTAGAGTTGTATTGGTTGTGAAATTTTTGGATGACAGATGTGCAGTACATGATCGCAGTTTTGGTGATGAAATTGTTACATTTGGCATTTTATGATGTGGGTTGTATAAGATCACTTGGTATGACAAGTGTAGGAATTCTTTTGCAAATGAAGTTGTGGATCTAAGATTGTTTCAAATGCAAAACTTTGGCATGCACATTTTGGGCATTTGAATTTTGCTAGTTTGTTGCATTTGCAAAAATCTCATATGGTTGGTTCTTTGCCACCTCTTGAAGCACCTGTCAAGCATGTTTGTGAAGGCTATATATTGGGTAAGATGGAGCATTTGAGGTTTCCAAGGGATGGTTCAGTGAGGGCTACATGCAGGTTGCAGCTTGTGTATAGCAATGTTTGTGGACCTATGCAAACTCCATCCTCGGGAAATTACCTTTACTTTGTGACTTTCGTTGATGATTACTCTAGGTATGCATGGGTGTATCGACTTAAACACAAGTAAAAAGTGTTTATGTGCTTCAAGCACTTTCTGGCTATGGCCAAAAATGTCTCAAAACGTACTATGGTCACCCTCCATTCCGATCAAGAGGGTAGTATATGTCTCATGAATTTAATGCATTTTTGGATATTCATGGGATAAAAAACAAGTGAGCAATGTCGTATACACCTCAACACAATGGTAATGCTGAGAGGAAACCAAGTCATTACAAAAATAGCACGATGTATGGTCAAGAGTCAAGCTTTGACACATTCGTTTTGGCTTGATTGCATCATGTATGCTACCTATGTACTTAGCAGGTGTCCTACAAAAGCTTTGCAATCTATGAATCCTTATGAAGCATAGCATGATTAAAAGACATCCATTGATTACATGTGCATTTTTGGTTGTTTGGCTTATACTTTGATGCCACAGACACAGCGTAGAAAATTGGATGATAAGTCAAGTGCATTTTTGTTGGTTATAGTGCTGAAAGAAAAGGTTTCAGGTTGTACCATCCGCAAACAAATCGTATCTTGGTCTCATGGGATGTTGTGTTTGAGAAGATTATGTCTAGTTTATGTGATGTTGAAGAACCTATGTCTTTTGATGAAGCACAAAACTAAAATAATTGGATGGCTGCCATGCAATTTGAATATGATGCCCTTATAGAAAATGACACATGGATTTTATGTGATTTGCTTTGTGGAAAAAATTCCATTGGCTATCGTGTGTTTTCTATGTGCATTGGTAGATCATTTTTGTGGGGATGTTCATCAATCAAATATTGTTACTTCTTTCTTTAATGGTGACGTATTTGAGGAAGTTAATGTGACACAGCGTCCCAATTTTGTCATTAAAATGTTGGAAGATAAAGTTTGCAAATGTAAGGAAACTTTTTATGGTTGAAACAATCTCCTCGTGCTTTGTATGAGAAAGGTGACTCTCATTTGGTCAAATGAGGCTTTTGTAATAGTTCAACAGAAAGAATATTGTATGTAAAGTGTGAGGGCGATGTACTTCTCATTGTTCTTCTATATGTGGATGATTTGTTGATTGCTGGTCCAATGGAGGAACATATTTCTGAATTCAAGGCTGATTTGAATGCTACTTTCACATGCTACTTTCACATGCTACTTTCAAGATGAAAGATTTGGGACTCCTGCATGATTATTTGGGCATACATTTTAAGCAGTGTGATGATGATATTGCCTTGTGTCAGACAAGTTACATAGAGACATTGCTATGTAAGTTTGGACTTGAGGATTGAAAACATATTTCCACTCTCATGGAGACAAGTTAGAAATCAAGTCTTCATGATGCTGGTGATTTTGATGATGTACTTCTTTACCAAATTGTTGTTGGATTCCTTATTGATGTATGCAAAAGGCCAGATATTCAATTTGCAGCCTCATAGATCAATAGATTTATACATAGCCCAATGTCTAGGCATTGGTAGGCTTTCAAGCGGATCTTTTTCTACTTGAGTGGCACTTTACATCTTGGGTTGTTTTATCCCAAGAGTGCATCATTGATGCTAGATTTACATGATTTTTTGAACTCAAATTGGGTTGGTTGTTTTGACACACGAGTGCCACTAGTGATTTTTGTTTCATGCTTGCTAGTTCATGCATATCATGCTTGAGCAAGAAGCAACATACATTGGCCACTTCCACTTGTGAGGTTGAGTATAGCGCAGTCTCCAAATCTATGGATGAGTGTGTATGGATCAGATGCCTTATGGTTGATCTAAGTGTTGGATAGGACAGGGGATTTAACATTTGCGAGTTTTTCATTTCAAGTTTTTTTGACAATTTTAGCAATCTTTAGAGTTTTTTTAACCAAATATGTGTCATAGCATAAAGTATCTATTTAATGTAATTTTCAATCGTCATAAGACTCCATATATGTGTGGTTGACGGAGAGAGAAAGTATAAATTCTAGAGAGATAGTATTTATGCGAGTTACCATTGGAAGAAGAGATCATAAGTCCTTGAGAGAGAGAGAGAGTGACTTCTCTTCTAGAGAGAGAAAGTAAAATCATAGAGTTGTATATCACTACACAGAGAAAGAGAGAGAGAGAGACCGAGAGGGCATAACGACGGAAAAAATGTAAACAAATAAAATCACCATTTCACAACTCATGCCATTAGAGTCAAATATGCTCGCAACGCATGTGATCAGATTCAAATAATCCACAGCATATAAACATGCGATAAAGTAAAAAATCATGCAGAATAGAGACAACACTAATTTCAGAGTTAAATATAATCCACAGCATATATAAATGTGATGAAGTAAAAAATAATGCCAGATAGAGACAATACTATTTTTCCCAAGCAATTGCTTTTTGAAACAACATAAGTTTGAGGATGTAAGTACATTCGCAAAACTACCACAGGATAAGATCAAAATTAGAGTACAAAAAAGGATAGTCGCCATAAATGTAATGGTCACTCTTAAAGGCAAGTAATTTGCTCCCAAATAGCTTGCAAGATGCTTCATATCTTTTGCTTGAAATTTGAAATCCTTTGCTGCATAAACAATGTTTTTTCAAGATAAATAATCACAAGTATAATAAACCAAAATAAATACAGAAAAACACTTTCATATCATAGATCAATATTCTAGTTGAGTGAAAGAAGCATACCAAACCAGTTGTAATTAAATGGAGGGAGAAATCATCCTTGGTTGTCCAAGAATAAAAGCGATGTCCATTGGTGAGAGGGTTGGCTAATGAATAATCATGTGCTCCTTAGGTTCAAGTCCGAGCACTTTTGTGTACACATAGTACATATGTTTGCATGCCAAAAAGGATTTGTTGGTATTCTCTCGCTTCTGAAAACCCGGACACGTGCATGCTGGACTCTGTTTTATATGAATCTCATAACTATTTTCAGTGAGAACTCAGAAAATTACATGCTCTTGAGACCTTTTCACTTCATCCAAAAATATAATTGTCATACTATTACATGCTTCCAATTTCTTCATGGCCTCTTTAGAGATTCCATGCCTCCACTTTTTCTTCCTCGAGCTGCCACCACCTTCTTTGCAGTCGCCAGCAAGAGGTTGTGGATTTACCATTGAATTCTCTGTCCGAAATCCACTCTGATGCTGCGCGGCAAGTTCCTGTGTGGAGATATCTGTCCCTCTTGCTACTGGCCAAACATTTGGAGCAGGAGGTAAATCTTTGACTTGTCTTTTGATTGATTGGGTATGCAAAATATCATGATTACAAAACCATAACCATTGCTCGATTGTTTTACCCTTGAACATTCTTTCGGACCATATACATGGAGCAACAAGACCAATTGAGCGACTATGCAAGATATTGTCACAATTTTTTCTCCCTACTGTTCCAAAACATTTTCTTTGACTTTGAATGGGAATTCTCCTGAGGGCCCACTGAGTGCGTGGCACATCACTCTCAAACAAATTGTTTGTTTTAGATGACAAAGGTGTGGTTGTTTCTTTCTGAGATCCAATATCATCATCATTGTCACTAATTTGCAGCGGAATGTTAGAAATACCTGGTCCTTGGGTATCAAACTTGATTTTTTTTGGTCGACCGCGATGGTTTTGTTGCTTAGATTCCATGACATATTTCGGCCGATGGGAGCTACTAGTTCCTGTTCTGCCCCTCTTTTTGCGTTGTACTGTTTCTTTGTCTCCATGCAAAATTGGTTGCGCATACATGGGAGTCCCTGCAACAGCCTCGTGTAATAGATGGGCCACGTTGGTTGGAGTTGGAGTTTGCTGAGATTCAACTCGAGAAAGCAAGGTCTCCATTGTGGGACCCGTTCCTATATAACGCCCCGTTATATATCCCAAACGCTTTGCACATTGAATATATGAGTTTATAACATCTGTTACACATGCATCATACAAGGATATTTTTCCCTTTCCACCTTCACCTGCTAACCAACTGGCATGTACACTTTCTGATAAATTAACATTGGGAATTTGTGCCCGCTCCCACGGACTTAGACCACCCTATGAAATGCAAAGATTCTTTAATGAAAGACTTTTCCCAAGATTGGATTCGATGGATAGAGGTAGAGCTTGCTTTTGAGAAGAAGGCATCTAAAGGGAGTTGGTACAACGCTCCTGCTCTTTTATTAGCAATGCTCATATGGAAGGTAAATTTTTTTGCCTTAAAGTACACTTTTTATGTAATTTCTAAAGCTTGACATTATTTTGTAAAATCTTACTTTTTTTTTTCATTTGCTCTACAAAAGGAAAACTTTGACTTGTCTCTTATCAAAGAGATGCAAGAGATCAATGATCCCTCGATTTCACTGCCAGAAAAGGAAATGGTTGCTCGAGGAAGAATAGAAAAAATATTCAAAGAAAGAGCTTATAGGGTAAACACTTTCTCTTCTCCCCGTTTATGTTTGAATTTCTACTAAATTGTAAGTTGACATGTCATTTGAATTTGATATATTTGATTGAAAAATTGATTTGATTTGATCTCGTGCTAATATAACATAGATGTTGGCCATTGCCAACCCCGCCAATGGCCAAGGGTTCTTCTCTTTATTATTTAACTTCAATTGGATAAGAGAAAAGGATCAAGTGGGCCTTACAAGAGACAAAGTCCACTCTTTGGCAACTTCTAAAATATCACCAGAGAGGTAATAATTTTTGGATAAAAAATACACATGAAATCATCAAATGAATCAATGCATTTATGGTTTGTTTATTGTTTGCTCTATAGGAAAAAGGAAATATTGCACTCTTTGATGCATTGCCGTGTAGATGATGTTACTTCTGAGCGTTATATTAGTGCAATGAAATTTAGAATGTACTTGCGTAAAGAGTGGTATTGGGGAAGTATCTTGAAGCAATGCTTGAGGATCAAAGGGAAAATGATTGAAGAAATGCCGGAGGGCTTTGAAGCATGGTTTCATCACCAATTGAGGGACCACATTGATAAAGCTTTTGTGGAGCTTTGGAGTAAGCTCAACACAAAAGAGTCGGATGAAAAAATTCCAGAGCTTATGGAATCTTCAAGGAGAGTATTATTCAGGTAATACAATTGATATCTTTATGGTTGTCATTCTATTTTTTACTTAGAGTTTGTATAATAAATAAGTCACTTAGGAAAGGAGCTCAAATAAAGTTAATTGCATTTTATGTAGATGGCTAATTCAACTTTACGATCAAACTTTGTTGGAGAAGTTGCCAATTGCTGTTGAAAGTTGGAGGGACCTCTCTTGTGAGGAGTGTATGTATCCACTATGGATGAGAGATTATGGTTTGATTGCTTGGGAAATTGAGTATTGCCCTTGGTGGCTAGATTACACTCGAGGCACCTACCCACGTGATGAAGGGAACTTATATAAAGGTTATTTTTGGCATTTATAAAAACTATAAAATTGTGAAAGTGCTCATACTATTTAGATTATGTTTGTGAGAAATATATTTTTGTTTTCTTTAGAGCACGTTCTTGAAAGAAATGAAAATGGTATTGAGGAGATTGGCTCAGCTTCCAAGAAAGCCACCTCTTCGAAAAGAGTAAACAATAGTATAATCTCCTCTATAAAGAAACGATTGGATTTTGTTAGATCCAAGAAGCCCAATAAGTCTCCCAAAAAGAACCAAAAAGGTGCTCAAGGCTCCACAGGTAAACTTGCTTGTATAGATATTTAGCTGTCACTTTCTTTCTACTCAACAATTCTTGATGAAATATTTTATTTTCTGATTATGCAGTGCCTTCCATAGATTGTGATGTGAACGTTATTGGGAACATGCTAGATGTTTACAAAATTTCTCTCGATGATGAGAAATGGTAAACACATGTGAAAAGAAAGACTAACTATGTGTGGTGTGTTGTGAATGTTTGAAATACATTTATTTGATCGTATTCAGCCCATGTTGATGGGGAAAAGAGCAATGAAGTGGCCTCTCTTTTGTTTGCGGATTTTCCAACAAACTTTAAAGTTGAAAATTTTTCAGAGAACGAGGTATGCATCCTTCAAAACCACAATGGACAGTCTATGATAGTTTTGGAACTTTAATTAAATTAATGATGCGTATTATGCAGGTCCCTCCACGGAATCAATTCTCTCGAAAATTAAGTAAGAAAGTGGCCGTAATAGCTTCAAAGTATGTGGCAGACAATGGGTGGTACATCACCCTAAGCTCCACTGATCACTTTGGCATTGTGTCTAGCCATGCCATCGAGATGGGATTCAAAATGATGCACACCATCCTTATTTTGATCCCCGATGGTTATGTGCGAAAGACCATTGAGATTGAGAGAGTAAGTAAATTTATTTGTTGATTGAAAAGCATGCTTGTAGTTTTCTTCAATTAGATCACATTCTAGTTGTAATTTGTAGGTGGAAACACTATTGCTAGGATTGTTTTATCGTAAGGGTCAACGTCCTATCTACGATCGACGAGATGGAGAGAGCGTGGACAACAACTCTTTCGATGCCAAGTCCGGAATACTGGTGGAGCGCGTCGACGGAGAGTACATTGGAGGGCACGCTCTTAGAGGTGCCGCCGAGCGTAGCCTTGACTTCTTTCGGTAAGAATATATGCTTCCTACTATGCGTTATTGGACTATGTTACATAAAGTAAAAATACGCATATTTTTTGCTTTTTTTAGCTGGCTTGTGCGGACATTTACTGTGGAGCACACCTACATTGTTGATATGTTTTCTGGATGTGGTGGCTTGGGCAATGTTTGCGTTGAGTTGTCTAGACACTGTCTCTGCATAGATAGTGATCCAGAGGTCTTCCATCAACATCTTTCACGCTTCAAGGCTCCATGTGTACGTGCTATTTCAGCAGTTGATGCAGATAGTGATGAGGAGACTGATTGGCAACAATATGAGCCCGGATCACATTGCCCTTGATTGACATCAACATTGGTATGATCTGAATATAATCATGCTTTTTGTTCATGTTTAGAAACATAATCATGGTTTCATGTATACACAAAAGTTAGGCAAGCTTCACGGAAGCAAGTATAGAATAGGAAAGCTTAACAAAAGTTAGGCAAGCTTTCATAGAAGCAAGTATGGAATGGTTTATTTTTATTTTTCACATTGTTATACTGTCAAAATTTCATTTGCTTGTCAGTATTTCTTTACACTGTCGGTCTAAGAATATATATAGTTTTATATGTAATATTTATATTATATATATAATATCTTTTTATTTATTTATTTATATGTGTGTGTTTATGTACGTAAGGAGATCTTCAACTCGGTAAAGTGTTTTTAAGTACTTGTTTATACAATATATATAGTTATTTATACGTGTTTGTTTATGTATGTATGCAGTTCTTCAACTCAATAAAGTGTTCTTAATTACTATTTTATATGCAAGAGTCTATGCGTGTTTCATTACTTTGAGGTCTTCGCCCAAACAAGTACAACCATCAATATTTTTTAGATTCCTAGTTTCAAATTGTCTTATTAGGCATTCATCCTTGTTTGCAACAACACCTACATGGACAGGAAAGTATATTCTACTAAAAGTAGGGTAAATACTAAAGACATGCTCATCTTTTTCTTGCATTATATAAAAAACTCACATAGATTTTCTTTACATTTTTGGCTTTCAAACAGCTTGTAGTTACATTTGACGGTTTAGTTTAGCTACAAGATATCAACAATACCCTAAATTATGACAGATCTTGAAGATGTGTTAGTAGACCAGGCCGATTAAAAGTATCACAGCTACTTCAATAATAATAAGTCAGACAGAGACATATGAATTATTCTCGCCAAGGCACTGAAGAGTGGAACACCATCATATAGTTAAAATAAGCATCATATAATTAAAATAAGTTGTTTACATGATTACGTAGGGAATCAAACCTGCACACA
Source organism: Adiantum capillus-veneris (assembly GCF_014529385.1). Taxonomy (NCBI): domain Eukaryota; kingdom Viridiplantae; phylum Streptophyta; class Polypodiopsida; order Polypodiales; family Pteridaceae; genus Adiantum; species Adiantum capillus-veneris. The sequence goes on from NC_140950.1 coordinate 55,721,614, forward strand.
CACACACACACACAGTACAACTTGCATCACACTAGTACAATTTATCATGTGCTAGTGCATATTTATTTAACTATATTATTTAGTGCATAATTATTTAAATCTTGCCTCAATCTTCTACCACATTAGAGCCAGAGATGTCGACCAGGTTGATTGTGCGTTTGCAGACAAGCAAATGGTCAATCTCCGCCTGTAAAGCGGCCCTTCGAGAGCTATCTATGTACCCCCATGTCTCCCACTTGCCCAGAGCTTCTCGCATTGTCTCAAAGCCATCATTGAGTTCCTGGTCTCCGGTGTTGCGAGCGCGATTAAGGTGGTTGAACATCCGGATCGCCTTGTTTGTGTCATGCTCTCTTTGTGTAAACGTCTTCTTTTCTTCAAGGGGTGCGTTGGGGGGGAGTTTGTGAAGCTCTTCATGGATTTTTGCAACTACCTCATTACCAGTACTAGCATATCCTATAGGCATTGTATAAGTACAGGGAAAATGAAAAAATCTCTCTTGATTAGCACCTCCGATTCACTTGTGCAGCATATGGTGCTTGCCTTGTAACATTTATATATAGGCTAAAGCACCATGCTCTCAAAAAGCATTGATAGTGATGGAAGAGTGGCATGTGTTAGTGACATGAGGGGTCCCACGCAGCATATGCTAACTGCTAAATTGGAACGTGCAATAATATATGCATGATTTGTCAATATGAATATTATAATCGTCTACTACTCCACCACTAACTTTTAAAGTGGGGTGTGCAATAAAATATGCATGATTTGTCACTACGATTATTATTCCCCTATAAGATTTATAAGCATCTAAAAGTGCAATGAGTAGACAACACTAACTGCCTCTCTAAGGGCTCGAGAAACACTATGATTATTATTCTTCTATGAATACTATAGGCATATAATAGTGCAATGAGTAACCACCACAAACTGCCTCTCTAAGGGCTCGGAAAAAATTATTTGTGGACTCAGATTTGGAACCTTTTCACACGCATATGAACAGGAAAACTCTCTCTCTCTCTCTCTCTCTCTCTCTCTCTCTCACACACACACACACACACACACACACACACACACACACACACACACACACACACACACGTGAGTAGAAAACGTGCACACAACCTCCTTCTTCACAACAAAACTCCACTTTCATCTCAATTAAAATGTGGGATATTTATAAAATATATAAATTAAACCAACACATAAACAATTCTATACCAAGATACTAAATGAAATAATTTGAACCGGCTTGAGAACCTTCTTGCCCAAACTTGAGCCGGACTTTTTTCATTTTGAACCTATCTTTCCTCTCTCCCCCTCATCTCCCACTCTCTCTCTCTCTCTCTCTCTCTCTCTCTCTCACACACACACACACACACACACACACACACATGTGAGTAGAAAACGTGCACACAACCTCCTTCTTCACAACAAAACTCCACTTTTACTTAACTCCACTTTCATCTCAATTAAAATGTAGGATATTTATAAAATATATGCATTAAACCAACACATAAACAATTCTATACCAAGTTACTAAATGAGATAATTTGAACCGGCTTGAGAACCTTCTTGCCCAAACTTTAGCCGGACTTTTTTCATTTTGAACCTATCTTTCCTCTCTCCCCCTCATCTCCCACTCTCTCTCTCTCTCTCTCTCTCTCTCTCTCTCTCTCTCTCTCTCTCGTTGTCGGTACTCTCACACCCCGATCCTATCTCTATTTCACAAGTATGTTTTTCTCTCTCCGTCTAATCCTTCTTCTCTCTCCTTCCCTCGGTACTTATTTAACATACCACAACGCCACCTTAGAGAGCATACATATGACTGGAATCCATGCTTCTATAAACTCGAAAAAGCATCACCTGTAGCAAAAAAACACGAATTGATTAACTCGCAAATAAAATTAACCCGATAGGACACTATCAACACTATCTACATTGACAGTCAAAGCGCATTACCACAAAGCACATTGAGGTGCATTACCACTATGTCAAGGAGAGGCTCTCAGCAAGAGAGATCATCTTGGAATATGTGCCAACACAGGATAACCTTGGAGATCTTATCACAAAGGCATTGTCTTGTGAGAAGTTCAAAGCTTTTTGAAAATCTTTGGGCCTACTCCCTTTTGTGGATTGATCATGTCCTCAGGGCATGATACTTCCCTGTTTTCTATGTGCAAGCTCTCATTCACCGCATCACAATCATGGGAAATTTACTACCATATACATGTGGTAGTGATGTATGTGAACACACTTAGGATTTCCGAGGCATTTTTTCCCTCACTAGGAGTTTTTTCCCTTGTGCATTTTATATATGCCCATCACTCTAGGGATAACTTATCTTTCCATTGCACACTAAGTAGTACACTCTGTGTTGTGTGCCTTGAGCTTCGTTTATCTTCTTCAAGATGTGTGTGTTTTCTTGCAACCCTCTTTCCAACAATTTTTGGAATGGATTTCCCCTTTGATGGCACCACTCTAATCCTTGAATTGCCTCATGTTCCCCTATATAAGATGTTCATGTTTTCAATGTTTCTAGTTTGCTCTCTATCAACACTTTTTTTCCTTCATCACCGTATAGAGATGGTATATCGCCTGGATAGAACTCATGATCTATGTTGATTTCAATTTTGAGTGTAGACTTGAAAGTTGCATTTCCACCCTTTTTTCCTAATTACAAGGCTTGTAGCCATGGCTCTTCCACTTCTAGTATATGAACCGTCATGTGTGATTTTGAGTCATTAGTGGTAGTAGCCACTACCCTGTCTCCCAATGGTATGTCATTTTGTGGTTTCATTTTATCTTTGGTTGATTCTTCTTTTGGTTCAATATTCCCATTCCCTTTGTGGATTATGTTTCCTTGAGTAGGGATGTTTTCTTTTCTAGGCTCCATTAGAGCTCAAGTAGTCACTGTATGAGCATTTTACACATTTATAGTCTTTGTTTTTCTCTTGGTTTTTCTACCTTGGGATGTGGATAGGGAATCCATCTTTTCTCTAAGGTATTGATAGCCGTTTTTTCGGCTCCTTGTAATTGCCACAGTGAGTTACCTCACCCTACCAAAATCACCCAAACACTGTGGCTATCCCTACCATTTCACTGTACATAGGCGTGCGTGAGTCACGGGACTTTTCCCATATCTTCTTAAAAACCCTTAGCTAGCTAGTCACTGGGCTAGGTGAGCCAAAAAAAATAAAAAAAATAAAAAAATAAAAGTATATTATGGCCTCTTTGTGTGTAAATATTTCATTGTATATATGGCCTAAATATAGGGATTTTTTATAATTATTTTGGTATTTTATTTAAATATTTCTACTTAGGTGTGTGTTTTATTAAACCTATGTACACCTTCTTTCATCCTCTTACACCATAATTTTTTTTTTTTTTTTTGCCAATATGTACATACTCTAACCTCATATTTTTCCTTTATACAAATCACTCCCACATTTTCACCCTCACCCTCGTGAAAACAAAAAATTGATTTCTACTCATTGGTTACTTTTATTATATTATTTACTTGCATACCTTTTCCTCTTTCACCCAAAATAATTCAAGGAGGGACCATATCATATGATTCCAATATCTTTCCATATCCATAACTCCTCCATATTTTTATTATTATTTTTACTCATTATTCTAACACCATGTGCTCATTGAGCTAAAGTCCATGAATAGTCCATACACTAGTCCCACCATGTATATATTTCTTATTTCACCAATAATCCTCCTCCATGCATGGGTCAAGGGCAACTTGAATGCTTTGTATTATAATATGACAAAGGAGGGGCTCACTCTTGGATGCATTGTACAAATTCAACAAAGGAGGGGGCCACTAAAAGACTTTTGCAGGCACAAAAAACAGGCTTTTTGGTGAGAATTTTGGCACCTATCTCCACTCCGAATTTGGAGTAGTGGTCAAAAAAGAAAATGTAGCCCACGCTCTGAATAATCACCCCAAATTTTTTCATGATTTTTGGAGCTACCAGCTGTGAGCTATGATTTTTGTAGTGGACCCTAGTTTTCCCATGCTATGCAGCCACACTCTCTCTTCCACTTTATCATTTTCCTCTTTCACACACACTTCTCCACTCATCATCCCCATCTCTCTCACCACTCCTCTCTGCACACTACTCACCTTCTCCTCAACCTTGAAGAATAAGAGAAACCATGGTGAACTCATACCTCCCACACACAATTCCATTCCAAAATTGACCACCTAGTCTCATTTTTCCTCCTCCAAATTACCCATATCTATCAAAAAACCACAAAATTCAGCCCCTTCTCTTAAAAGACAGCATCATGGTGGTTGATTACTCAGCTTCAATTACTTTGTCTCTCAAGGAAGGTCAAGAGTGGAGAAAAAATGTACCGTCAAAGCTAATGGATCGACAACAAGCGTCAAAATTGGCTCTACTCAAGACACTTGGAGCATCAACCTTATAAGAAATCCACCTTTTCTTACCTCTTAAGAGTTTTTCTTCCTTATTTGTATCCTACATGGATACTCCCATTGTAAATATCCAATTCCATTTGTAAATTAATACTAACTCTACTAACACTAACCCACTATGAAAAGTCCTATCACCTCCATTTCTCTCCTCTCTCTTTCCCCACCAACTTCTTGATAATTCCAAGCAAAAGAAATTAGATAAATTGCTGAAAATCTAACCCAACCATGGTTAGAGGAGTAACCCTAGCCTTCAAAATTGCTATAAAAGGAGGGTGTAGCTAGCATAAAAGGGGAGAGCCATAAGCAAGAGCACTATGCTATAGCTTGAGAAGCCAAGCTCAACCTCTCTAGAAGGAGCTCTTGAGTGGAAGCTCATTGTCTTATGCATGTGCATGTGTTGTAATAGGGGATTAGCAAGGGAAATCTATGCCATTGTAAGAGAGAGAGTGTTCATTCAATTGAGAGTAGGAAATCTATCATTTCTCCTACTAGTGTAAGCCCAACATTCGCTGAATCAAGGAGGGTGGATTTGGACTAAGCTTGGATACTTTGTCTCCCTTCCAACGTGAAGTAATGGACAACAATGATGCGTAAGTGTCTTGGTGTTTTTTTTTGTTAAGTTCTTGATAGCTTGTCTCTGGTGTTGTCATCAATCTAGCCATAAATCCCACATACTGTAAGAGGGCGACAGGGTGGAGAGGATTCCCCTGGCCTTAAGACAGTGATTGGAGTGGCTTTTCTTGTGATGTGTTGTGGTGAAATTTACGCAAGCTATGTTGAACAAGTACTAATCTCACTTTGATTTGTCATGACAGATTTGTAAGAAGGTATTAATGCAACAAGCACCCCCTCCCCCTTTCTCTCTCTCTCTTAAATATATAGTTGTGTTTGCTTGATCATTGCCGATACGTTTCAAAGCAGCCCGAGCACTATCTCTCTCTCTCTCTCTCGTGTTTTAGTGTGTGAGAGTATTCCATTGGTGTTAGGGTTAGTGTAAATTCCTTGCTTGTTTGTGGGTTGCTCTAACGATTCTCCTCTTTTGCGTCCTAGTTCGCTCTTAAACTAGGTGGTGCCCCTTGTGTAGTCGGGATTTGGCGGTGGGTTTGTTGTTTTGGTTTGTGTTGTGTTGTGCCCCAGCCCCATTGAGCAGCACGGGAGCCTTGAAGGGTGTCTAGAGGCCACTCTCCTTGTTGCCCGCCCCGGACCGCCTCAAATTGGTGCCCCCACTGAGGACGGCTTGTGTATTTTTGTGTAGAATCAACCTTTAGCAGTGTCAAGTAGTTTGCATGAATCAGGAAG